>NC_090926.1:291496506-292121506 GCF_040938575.1 Ambystoma mexicanum | reverse complement strand
TGTAGTCCCATTTAGATTAAGTCCCCGAGCATGGGTCTCCAGCAAACGTCCTTTACTCTTGTGCAAGAAATTAGGATTTCTTCCTTTCCTCTCCTTCCCCCAGAAGCTCACGGTCTCTAGATCTCTGGTTCTATAGACTGGACTACTGCAACAGCCTCTTTCTAAATCGGCCTGCTACTACTCACCGCCCTCTGCAACTCATCCAGAAAAGGACTGCAAGACTTGTCTTGGCCTCAAGCCCAGGGATCGTATCTCTCCAGCCCTGAAATCTCTCCATTGGCTCCCAGTGGCTGCAAGGATAAAGTTCAAGACCCTTTGCATTGTCCACAACGCTTTTTGGGGCCTGGGTCCACAATACTTTAAAATCTCCCTTTGGAAATACCTTCCTACTCGAGCTCTTCGCTCCTCCACCTCCAACTCCGTCAGGGTCAGTCGCTTCTCCAAGCAACAAGTTGGGGGTAGATCTCTTTCATTGGCTGGGGCCTCCCTCTGGAACAGCCTCCCTGCCTCTCTGAAACTTGAGGAGAACCATCTTCCGATCCAGAAGCACCTCAAGACCTTCCTCTTTGATTCTGCCTTCGCTCTTCCTTTCCCCTGTTGATCTGCCTGTTTTCAGCACTGGGCACCTGGCGACCCTCTGATTTCGAGCCCAGATCCCTGCCCACCCAGCTACATACCCGCACTGCCTCCTGGCAAGCCTTGCACTTGGGTATGTATCTGCAACCCTACAGTCCCCTTCCTGCACTTATTAGACACCCATTGGCTGCGCCTTATTCTTGCACTTGCCACCTGCTGGCCGCACTACCTTTTGTTGTTTTGATTACATGTTCAGCATTTCCCACTTTCCCCGTTCCCTTTCCCCCTGCAGTGGCGCGTTCCCAATGTCACTGGGCCTAGTAAGATCAGTGTTTTGTCCTACTTGTACCCCCCCCCTTGCCTTTGTAGTTGTATGAGCAACTCCAGGTCTGAAAAAAAAGATTTTATATCCATAACCAAGCACTCCTTCACAGTCTGCCTCTGATCGCCAAAGTCTCTCCCAGAATCTCCCCAAACTTTTCCTAAACTTGACACTGTTATCTCCCTGGCAGAACCTTAAGATTCTCTGCTAAATGTATTGAGGTTAGCACATCATTCCATCTAAAATCTTCAGTGGTGGAAATTCTAATTTTAATTCAGAAGGCCAACTCCTGGATCCCTTTCTTATAAATGAGCCCTGATGGCTCTGATTATGGAAAATTCTTCAAGCTCACAGATTGCTGTTAAGTTCACCTCTCTGGTGAGTTGGATACATTAATGCGTGGGAAGCATGAGTTCGGAATTTCAGGTGCGCATTTACCTGAGCTCGCAGCAAAATTGTATCTCCTGAAGTGCAAGATATTGTCAGTTCTCCTGCCTCATTCAGGACATCTCATGAGCATGGAAGAAGCTGTGTTTAAGAACTATGAATACACAAGCCTTTACAGTGAGTAACTTGGTGGTTTTTTCTTTCCTCAGTGGAAATCTTGAAGAGCCGCCAGAAGAAGGCAGAAGATCTGAAGAAATTGACAGACGTGGCAGTGAGGATGTCGGAGGAACAACTTTCTGAGTTGCGCGCTGACATTAAGGTAACCGTCCTAGAGCATCCAAGTGATTCTTCTCTGCAGAATTTATTTTATGATAAAATGTCCATAAGGAGATTTCATATCCGTGCTTGGGAATTTGCTCCTCCAATTCTGACCTCTCAAACTCAGATGAGTTAAAGAATGTTTCATGAAAAAAGGATCTGGAATACGAGGTGGATGCCGCCTATTCCAGATCCTTTTTTCATAAATCATTCTTTTTATTAAGGTACTTTTTCCAGAGTGTTTTTCCGTTTAACTTGTTTCCACTTTTAAGTGTGGAAATCTTGGTAGTGCTCCCTATTTTTCCTATTCTTCGCCCCCATTTTCTACCCGATTGTTTTGTTCATGCTTGTTCCTCGTTGGAATATCATAGATAAAAAGAAATGCTAGTGCGATGGAACAGATGGAAAGGAAAGGAGCACTTACTCACACCCTACCTCTTATACACTGCCCCACTTAATCACACTCTTCCGTCTATCCGTGACCCGGCCTCCTAATGCCTGCCTGTTCTTGCCACCTTATGGTCATAGGTCCTATCCCCTTTCCTCAATACTTATGGGATGGGTGAAGCAAGTGCAGCCTTTTTGCAAAGCAGAAACACTATGAATTTAATGAGGTTAGCATCCATTGGCAGCACTCTAACCCGCCTTCCCATACCACACCCTCCGTCTTCACCCCTCTTTTGACTCTGCTGGCAGGAATGGACGTGGACACGTATTGTGAACACATTTTATTTTTCCTTGTGTTTCTCTTGATTCAGGCAGTTTGCCTCCAGCTCTACCGGTCCCTTTCACACAGGCCATAGTGCATATCCCTTTTTCGTCTGGCAGAATCTGTGAGCGCGAATTCCATGCTGCAGGCCCTCACTCACTGAGATTAGAGTGCTTACATCTGACCGCATGTGAAACTTGTATGGTTCTGTTTCATCGTCTTTCGCTTCAGCAACATTGAGAAGGACAACAATAAGCTGCTAGACCACCTTGGACACAGGGTTTACCAGAATTGTGATTTAAATGGCAAGCAGCCTGCAACAAGTGCCTATGGAAGAAGATTGGAGACTTTGAGAAGGAAGTTCTACCCAGTTGACGGGCTTTGTTTTGCAGGAATAGCAGAAGCAAAGTGTTGGTAAAGATTTTTTTTCAGCTTTTGTGCCATTGTCACTTTTGTGG
Organism: Ambystoma mexicanum; assembly: GCF_040938575.1. Classification (NCBI taxonomy): domain Eukaryota; kingdom Metazoa; phylum Chordata; class Amphibia; order Caudata; family Ambystomatidae; genus Ambystoma; species Ambystoma mexicanum. Next base: position 292,118,736 of record NC_090926.1, on the reverse strand, counting down.
CAGTTTGCATACCACTCTTGAGGGTGCTACAACCATTAACCCTATTGGAGGGGCTAATACACCTTACAAGAAAGGGAAGCCAAAACTCTTGTTAAGGTAGGTAACTGCGTCAGAGCGACAAGGCTTATCCCTCATGTAGGGATAGTGCGCGGTCACAAAGGTACAATTAGTCCACACACACCTCTAGAAAATACACCACAGTGATGTACTGAAAGTAAATTATTTGATTAAGTCACACATATAAAACTATAATTTCAAATAGGTACTTGGGTACGAATACACATTAATATATTAAAAAAATATACCAGGCATATAATAAAACAGTAATCTCTCTGAAACCCCAATGTCTGTATGAGGGCCCACTACCAAAGGTAAGCACACACGATAAAATAATAGGGGAGTGAGGAGAATCAGAGAACCATTAAACCTGCCCACTACCAAAGGTAAGCACACAAGATAAAATAATAGGGCAGTGAGGAGAATCGGGGAACCATTAAACCTATCAAGCAGGTAAGACCCCTACCGGCCTGCACAATTATGTGCAGTGTCCTAAAGACCCAACCCTAGTATATGTGGACGGTCGTAGACCTGCTGGTCAGCACCCAACAAATATGGTAGGTAGGGTATAGGATAAAAATGGAAACTCACTATATTACCAGCAGGAAAAATGCAGTAAAAATCCCTTAGGCCTATAACCGTAATCCACAATCTTTTGGACCTCTTATAAGATAGTAATAAAATTAATGTATATGCACACCTGATAATACATCAAAGCCCTTAGGCGTTAGGAAACAATTTTAAACCAAATCCAAGTGCTCTCAAGAATTATTATAACATTAGAGCAACAGTTACCTTGTTCTTACAGTTCAGATAAAAATGAATACAGAGTTAATGAGTTTAGTGACGATGTTAAAAATGCAGTACCATTGCAGAAAAGTAGAAAATGACTTTAGAAATGGATCAAAAATCAGAGTTAAGTCCTACAAACAAGTCTTGCGAAGGAGCTCACAGGACCCCTAGCAGATGCAGACCCAGGAAAAATTGTCATAGTAAATTCTGCAGAGTCCCAAAGCATGTTCCAAATTCCAGTGGATTGAATCGGGGAAGTTGAAGGGCCATGGGCTCTAGTGGGGGTAAGTCTGTTTGACACCCTCAGGTGTGGATTATGCGATAAACAACCCCAGGGAAGGCCAAAGGAGACTGCAAGGAAGTCTTCTAGAGGTCGGAAAGAAACTCTACTCCAGTCCAGAGGGGACACCTGAGGGTGAATATCTTGAATAATCACCCTCACCTGAGCCCAAAAGTGTTGTACACATGTTAGTAGTTTCAGCGAAAACTGTTCCAGTACCCCGGCGTGTAAACAGCCCTTTTACACAGAGGTGATTGTTCGGATTCAGTTGCCAGTGGCTTGCACCCAGATCTAGTGCCCTAGGAAAAGGAACACAGGCTCTTCCAAGGACCCCCACCCTCAAGCCTGCATCGGAAAGGAGTCCCCCAGCAAAACAAAGGCACCCATGAAAAAGGCTCCTGGCAGCTCAATGAATAAAAAAAAAAAGCAGCAGCACAGCAGCAAACCATCACAGGAATGGGGGCAACGGCTGGAGGTGCCCTCTGCCTCCTAAACTGGAGAGATGGACTGGACCTCCAGTGGCAAAAGAACCTAAACTCGAATGTGTCTAAGCCAGTGCACTTAGCAAGTATTGCAATGTGTGGGCTTTAAAAAAGATGGTACGCATGGGGAATCTCATTCAGCAGGTAGGCAGGCCTGCCACCCCCAAGTTGCAGGAAAAATCAGCAAGATAAGAGGAGCACGGACAGGGCAAAGCATAGGTGCCCTTACATAAGGGGGCTGGCCTAAGGAAAGCCAGCCAATCGCTGAAAGGGGGTGTGGCAAAGGTTCACATAACCAACCATAATGGTTGGTCACTAGGACTGCCACCGAGCCTTGGGTACGTTGGACTGTCAATGCGTGAAAATGGCTTGCACTCCTGGTGAAGCCAAAAGTAAAGTATACATTTCCACAACCTACTCCATAAAACCTCTGTTGGTTGATATCAGATTAGGGTAAAAATGGGGAGCCAGAGAGGCACCTCTCGTATTGGGCACCTTAGTGGGGAGCCAGTACCATAAACCTTCAGGTATAAAGGGATATAATGAGAGGGGGGAGTTCAGGAGAAGGCGCTCTGGCCACTAAAACGAAATCAAAGAAACAAAAACGATAGGGGAAAAACCAAAATGTTGAGGGATCCCAAAAACGATCCCTAGAATCCCAACACTGGAATTCTGACTTCACAGACATCAATAGAAACTCCAGCAATTTTGCTATGTCTTGAACACTGACCTGACTTTGTTCCCATAGATTGCTCTGCTAATTTATTTTGGGGGCAACCTTAAGGTTACCAGTGCACTGCAATTGTTTCCCTTTCTGTGCTACAGTAAAAACACAGGAATAACAAATCACCTTACAGTGAATTGCTGAAGTGATAGTTTGTACCCTTATTTTCTTTAATAGCTTTTTTTGCATTGTGTTGTGCCTAAAACAGCTATTGGGAGGGAACAGTGTTACTTATTGTTCTGGTGCACTCCTGTGCTTTCTTCTTTTTTACCCCATGATGATGTTTCAAGTACCATGTTCTCAATGTGGCCGTGCATGTAGGTTAAGCCCTGTCCTTTGGCCATGGTGGTGTTTAGTCACCTTCCTGCCCCCTCATGTCTGAAACGGCCATTTAAGGTATGCACCTTTGCAAGATCTGGCTTGGATTCCCCGGCAAAGTGTTGTCTCTGACCTGGCAGAGGTGGGGTTGTGTTGTCTGGTCCCAATCAACATCTATGTATGTGCATGTCTATTGCTGGGGAAATGTGGGGTTTGATGCTGTGCAGTATTGGACAGTCCTTATCTGTTCGAATGTTGCAAGGGCTTGTCATTGGTGGGCTGGTGCAAGCCCCAGATTGAATTTTGAATGAGCGGTTCCTGCAGCTGTTACGGAGTTCATCCACTGGGGCCATGACCCTGAAGAAGAGAAACCTACGATGAGTAACCGGAAGACTGCTCCTACGGACAACCAGCATTGCCAAAGCCATTTCTCAGTGAAGTCCTTCTGTTCTTGCTGCAAACACAGATGCTACTTGCCGGTGCTTCGGCACTTAGACCGGTGCTACCAACCAATCCTGACCACCTACACCAGAATCCTGCCATCAGAAGAGGTTGTAAGTGCCCCGCAGTTATCTTGTGCACTGCCTATCCTCTGCGAAAGCCTCTCTACTGCACCGGCTGCCATTCCTTGCTTTACCACCGCCCAGTTTCCCACCCGCTGCTGCGCTGCTTCTGCTGTTCCCTGGAGATCTCTTCACTTTGAGACCTACTGTGGCTCCTTTGTTGAGGGATCTGGCCTGTCCAGCTGCAGGTCTTTCTGAGCCATTCCAGAACAGGTGATCGGAACATCTGCCTAGCCAGAATGAATCCCAATTTATCTCCAGCCACAGCGACCCCCGCAGCTCCATCGACAGGTCCAGTGGCAGAAGTAAATGTCCCCAGTGCATCAGGGGTGGTCACTCAGAAAATCTAAATAAGCGTATATGCCTGTTTTCGCCCTCTCCACTCCCAAAGTGATTGTATGCGCTCAAAATTCACCTCCTAATAACCTTGCCTGGCTGTAATCGGTGGAGTCCTAGCCAAGGATCCTCCACCCCCACAGGATAACCCCTAGAATGGTGTCACTGAGAGTGTACCCCTGGATTTCTAACTCATTTCAAAAGTGCTTTTAAAATACATTATTTTACCAACCTTCTAGCTTTGCCAAAGCCTTCACAGGGGGGGATGAGTGGTGCCTTTGAGATGTTCTTCCCCAATCTAAGGTACTTAACATCAACTTTGACTCAGTTGGGGCACTAGGCTTACTTTCCTGATAGTGAGGGACTGCTGAAGTTAGGTGTCCATGTTACACTTATTTGGAAGGATATATGGTTAGGTTTGATGCATTTTTCTTTTCACCTTTCTTGCTTGAGTTTCATTGCTTTATTTGAGTAAACTGTGTGTACTGTGTTTTAGTGTGAAGTGTAGGTAATCTCACTTGGGGATTACCAACTGTGTGCATATGTGTATATAAGTGTGTTGTGATATATGCTTTGAGTTTTAACTACATAAATATCACGCAACCATCTTTTACTACTACAAGCGCTAATTCCGAAATTATTGATGAGCCACTAACAGGCAAGCTGGTAAACAAAGGTATTTACGTACCCTATTTCCTTGTAACCAAGCAAGACAAAGCTGAGAGGCTAGTGTTCGACCTCTGGTCCACAAACAAATATGCAAAACACTAGAAATTGAAAATTACTTCCCTCCAAGAGGTCATTCAAATAGTAAAAAAGGGGGTGGGGGATTAGATAGTGTTAGGGAGATGTATTATTATTATTATGCTTCATCCCCTGTCCTAGTGAGACCCCCAGCACTTTTTGCTGGACTTCTGGACCTTTTTCTTCAATTCTGAATGAGTGGAGCCTTTTTCCACTCATTCATTCTTATAGACTCTGTTATCTGTGTTTTACCTGTCCTATGTAATCTACTTTCTTCCATATCACATTTAAGGCATCTGTATTTTACTATTGCAGCACACAGCTCCCTACGGGCAGTGTTTCTGGGAACCCTTTGGGTTCTCCTTTGAGATTATTTTCTTTAGCCTACAGTAACTACAGTTCTTAAGGATAGACAGATACTTTGTATCTATCCTAAAAACCTTGTATTCGAGGGGATTGTGTCCTCAGACGTATTCCACATCTATGACGGGTAATCAAGGTAATCGCCACAGCTGTGCTGCTTCAGAAAAAAATTTCGGCGTCAATGACGTCGATACACTGTCCTCGAGGGCCTCCATCGAGCCGGCGTCACCGGATGTTATAAGTAGGACGCACGACGCCCCTAGCCTCAGTTCCGTTTTTTCCGCGAACGTGTTCGCTTCGGAATCTCAGCGCGCCTCGGTTCTTCTCCTAATTGAAACGGTTCTTCGTTCTTGGTTTTTGTGAAAAATCATGTCTTCATCTTCTTCTACCCCACGGTCGGGCTTCAAGAAGTGTCGGGACTGCGGTTCCAAGATGTCGCTTATGGACCCGCACAACGTCTGCCTCTGGTGCTTCGGCGAGGACCACGCCACCAATGCCTGTGACGATTGCCAGTCTTTGACTTTGAAGGCCTTGCGGGAGCGGAAGAAGCTATCTGTAGGTAGGGTTTCCAAACCTCAACAGTCGAAATCCACTGGGTTTTAGACCGACGATTTGAGGGGCGACTCTCTTCGTCGGCGTAAGTCCAGGGGGTCTCGGTTCCGGAGTGGTTCCCGCCATTTCTCTGCCTCTTCTAGGCATTCGCAGAAGCGCCATCACCGGTCGCCTTCCCCGTCCTCGTCAGAGGACTCCGTCAGACGGCGGGTAGCTTGTCCCAACAAGCATTCCTCTCCTGCGGAATGGGACGCATTTTGAAAGGAGATGATGGTGATTTTCGAATCGCAGGGCTCTGTTCCGTCCGCGCCTTCGAGAGAAGCCGGCAGGGGACGCGCTAGGGCCACTGCTCGCATGCCTTTGGGCTCGGGCGGTCGGTGCGATCATCTGGCGCCGTCGAGGTCCCGATCGGATAAGGTAGATCGCTCTAGCCATGCCCACTCCAGGTCTCTCACAAGTTGGAGCTGGATCAGGAGGTTCTCCTGGAGATCTTCGCCCTTTGGGGGACCCCACAAGTGGATCTTTTCGCCACCAGTGTCAACCGGAAGTGCGAAAGATTCTGCTTGCGGGAATTTCCTCCAAAAGGAGCCTTAGGGGACACGTTCGTAGTGGAGTGGTCCTTCCCACTGCTGTACGCGTTTATTCCAGTCCCCGTCATTCCGCAAGTGCTGCGGAGGTTACGGAGGTTCGGTTCCCGAATGATCCTCATTGCTCCCGGCATGGGCCAGGAGAGTGTGGTACCCAGACCTTCTCGACATGTCCATCTGCCCTCCACGCCGTCTTCCCTACTGAGACGATCTGCTCTCATGGGAAGCGGGTCGGGTTCTCAATCCAGAGGTCAAGTCTCTCAACCTTCGTGCTTGGTTTCTGAAAGGTTGAGGTACAGGATTGGGACCTCCCTGAAGACGTGATGAAGGTGTTGCTTTCAGCTAGAAGGCTCGCAACAAAAGTCCCTGTACCGTTGCCGTTGGAGAAAGTTCTGCGACTGGTGCAGGGTAAACAATGTGGATCCTTTTTCATGTGCCATTCCTGTGGTTCTCTTTTTTGCTTTCGTTAGCCCACAAGGGCTTGCAAGTGGGTACCATTAAGGGTTACCTGGCAGCGCTGTCCATATTTAAGCGCTCGTCTGAGGAGTGTTCTTATTTTAAGATTCCTTTGATTTCTCAGTTTCTGAAAGGGCTAACTAATGTGTTCCCACCGTCTCCTTTCCAGGTGCCCGCTTGGGATTTGAACTTAGTTCTGAAATTCCTAATGGGAGCTCCGTTTGAGCCCTTATATTCTTGTCCTTTGAGACTGTTGACCATTAAAACTGTAATTTTGGTTGCGGTTGCTTGCGCTCGCAGAGTGAGTGAGTTGCAGGCACTATCTGCCAAGCCACCTTTCACGGTGTTCCAAAAAGCGTGTGCTGCAAACTCTCACCTCAGAACAGGTTATCATGCCATGTTCTCTCTGGAGAGGAGCGCCTGCTACCTTTTGTGAAATGTGTAAGGAACTTGGGGTTGGTCACCCTAAATTACCTGGGGGCAACCAGACGTGGTCTCCCTGCTCACTGTGCTCGGAGAGGCATAGCTTCACCTCACTGATGAGGCCCAACAAGGCTGAAACAGGTGAATGGGGTTGCTGTCGGTACTCTTGTTCAGAAAGGAATTGCCATAGCATTTCGGTGCTGGACTGCCCATGTGGGCGGGACAAAGACTGATATGCAAATAGATATTTCCCATCTGTGAAAGGTACAGTGAGCAAAAAGCGTGTGCTGCAAACTCTCACCTCAGAACAGGTTATCATGCCATGTTCTCTCTGGAGAGGAGCGCCTGCTACCCTTTGTGAAATGTTTAAGGAACTTGGGATTGGTCACCCTAAATTACCTGGGGGCAACTAGACGTGGTCTCCCTGCTCACTGTGCTCAGAGAGGCACAGCTTCACCTCACTGTTGAGGCCCAACAAGGCTGAAACACATGTATGGCGTTGCTGTCGTTACTCTTGTTCAGAGAGGAATTGCCATAGCATTTCGGTGCTGGACTGTAACGCTCACCTGAACTCTGCGGGGACCTTCTTGACCTCCAACTGACTTCTACCTTCCTGGGAGCTAACACGGAATTTCTGTGGAGAAAATAACAATATTCCCTTCCTTAGTTTTCTTCTTAAATAGGAAGAACAAACTTGTAACTATAGGACCAGCAAAAGGCTCACCTGAGCTCTCCATCCTATTCATACATGGGCGCAAGTCCTGAAGATGGGACACAGGAGAATGTTTCTTTTTATTTTATTATTTGGAATAGGGGAAGAGGCTACTAGGCTCAATATTGGCGAGCAATATTCACTGGGAATAGGAATGTTTGAAAATGAGGTTACCCCTAATCCTAATATAACCTAAAAAGGGAAAGGTTTGCTGTGGTGTGAGGCGTGTGTGACAATGCAGATTAGAGAGCAGTGGCGAACTATTATCTCTGACTAGAACACACCTTCAAGGCAACTCCACAATCTGGCAAGAGCCCGCTAATGACAGCGTAATACCATAGAATGCATAAGGTAGCCTAATAACAATTATACACAATTCGAAGTATTTGATAAGGCAACAAAGCAAAGCAAAAACATTCGTATAACACTAGGAGTACTTGCGTGAGAGAAGCGGCAAACTGACTGTGCGGTGAGAAGACCGCTATGACAGGACTCCAAACTACGGACTGTGACTGAAGCGGAGCAACAGGCTGTGAGGTGAGGAGACCGCTATGACAGGACTCCAAACTACGGACTGTGACGGAAGCAGAGGCGGCTGCACAGGGAATACAGGAAAGGAACTGAGAACTAGTAATTAGTTACTAACGGAACTACGGTAAATGTCTGTGGACAAGGAATATTTTAATTGTGACAGAAATCGGAGGTATGCGGCGAGCGTTCCATCTGTACTCAGACGAACGACGCGAAGCGCAAGTCTCCTGATGGGTGGGGCTTAAATACCCGGGAATGAAAACAACTAGACCCGCTAGCTAACTGACTCAGAGGCCCCACCAAGCGGCCATTAAGGAAACCCCAACCAACCATTAACATGAGGGGATTAGAATCAATTAACCAGCTAAGGCAACCTGAATTCCCATATGAACCTGTATCTCCTAGGACTAAAATGGGAACTTAACCTGTGGTCATGACATGGACTGCCCATGTGGGCGGGACAAAGACTGATATGCAAATGGATATTTCCCATCTGTGAAAGGTACAGTGAGCAAAATGCGTTTGCTGCAAACTCTCACCGCAGAACAGGTTATCATGCCATGTTCTCTCTGGAGATGAGCACCTGCTACCTTTTGTGAATTGTCCTTAGGGTCCGTCCTTCTTTTCTTCCGAAGGTTGTGTCGGACTTTCATTTGAGCCAGAAGGTCATTCTTCGGGTGTTCTATCCTCCTCCACATCCTGGTAAGGAAGAGGAGAGGCTCCATATTTTGGATCCTAGGAGAGCTTTAAGTTTCTACATCTCACGCATGTCCCGGGTCAGAGTGGACGATCAGCTCTTTGTAGGATACGCTGGAAGGCGTTTGGGTCAAGCTGTTACTAAGCAGACCTTGTCCAGATGGATTATCTTGACAATCTGTGAATGCTACCGTCTGGCTGGTAAGGACCCTACGGTAGGCCTACAGGCCCATTCTACTAGGGGTGTGGCTGCCTCTACTGCTCTGCAGAGGGGTGTTCCCATTCGTAACATCTGTGAAGCAGCCACATGGGCCTCTGTCCATACTTTTGTAAAACACTACTCCCTGGATTCTATCCATGGGCAAGATTTGGCCTTTGGCAAGGCCGTCCTCTATTCTGCAATTTAATTGGGCATTCTAAAATTATAAATTCTTTTCCCACCTCCATACGTTGGTACTGCTTTGGGAGTCTGTCATAGATGTGAAATAGGTCGGACCACACAATCCCCTCGAAGAACAAGTTACTTTCTTACCTGGTAATGTTCTTTTGATGGGATGTTACTCCGACGTATTCCACATCGCACCCTCCCAGCCTGCCCTTCTACAGAATTTCTTATGCAATTGCAGCTTACGTTTCCACAAGGCTTTCTGTAGTCATACTGGCAGAAGATTGGTGCCACACGTTCTCGGAAAAAACTACAACTGAGGCTACGGGCATCGTGCGTCATACTTATAACATCCGGTGACGTCGGCTCGACGGAGGCCCTCGAGGCCAGCGTATCGACGTCATCGACGCAGGACGCAGACGGCGAAAAAAATTCCCGAAGCAGCACAGCTGTGGTGATTACCTTGATTACCTGTCATAGATGTGGAATAGGTAGGAGTAACATCCCATCGAAAGAACGTTACCAGGTAAGAAAGTAACTTGTTCTTCTGAGAGATTGGCGCACACCACTTTGTGGTGTGCCAAGGGGATACCTAGTATCCCCCTTCTCTCTGCTCATGTGACTTTTTAGTCACATAGACAACCTTCTAGTTATGACTGGTGGCAGAAGACCTGTTCTACTGACTATTGAGTTATTTTTTACCGCAGACTGCATTCACAATCCCGGTGATGCACAATAGGGGCACCGAAGTACTAACTTGGGGGCTTCTTTATTTTTTCACAATTTCTAGTGTGGTTCTTTGTTAGCCCTTCTTCTAACATTCTGGGAGGGGGAGGTCTGTCTGTGTATTTTGCCATTGGCGGCAACCCTTGGGTGACCCCGCCTAGCTGCCAGTGGGCAGGCAGGAAGTAAAGGAGGAGTTTTTCACTCCTCTCCTCTTTGTCTGCCTGAGTGCCTAAATGGGACCGGCTCCCACTGGGGGTCTGGCTGGCCTGATTGCACAACCACCCGCCCCTTTCTGTAAACTGCTGAGAGAGATTGCAGAGGAGTGTGTTCTGAAACTGAATAAAAGGTGAGGTTCCTGAGTTGAAAGGCAAGTCTACCACTGGAACTGAAGTAACCGAAGAAGACGACGAGGGACGCCGGCATACCCTTTGCAACATTGTGAAGCGACCACTGCTGTCCTGACCCTGTTTTCGGTGCGACAGAGGAACTCCAAAGAGGATGACTCCTTCCCTTTGACTGGTGGAAACGACCAGTCCCTAGACAAACTCCAATCTGAGCCATCTCCCGAGGTCCTTTGACTTTCTAGACTCCATTACCAGGAGACCTCCGACCCAATTGAAGTGCATCATCTTGGAAAGGCCGAATCCGTCCAAGTCTTTGCTAAGCTCCAGGTGAACATCCAGAGACACAATAGGACTCCTCCAAGTCCACTCAGCAGAGTGCTGAACTCCAGGAATTGAAGAAGATTGGCTGGACGAATCGTGTCCTTTGCTTCAGAAAAGGCATGAAACCCGCAGAGTGACCAGAGAAGTTGCTGAAATCCGTGCCAGAGGTCCTCTCTCAAGACTGCTGCTGAGAGATCCAGTCCATTGTCCTGCCTTTCGTCACCAGACCAAGGAATCGGGAGGTCGGGTCCAGCGCTGCCACATTGAGGAGAATCCAGCCACGAACATTTCTTCAAACCAAAGGTACTGTGGGGGAAAAGGTATTGCTTACCTTAATCTGAAAAGTCGCTCTAGAGCATTTGAGTATACATAGAGGTGTCCAGGGCAACCCGCTCTCATCTCTGACCCAAGCTGCTGCTTGTGTCCCTTTAGCAAGTCCTTTAATAGGGTCTCCAAAGTTGGTTGCATCTTCTTGCATCTTACAGACTAGAAAGTATCCACGTGAATGTTTGAATTCTGCTGCTTCACAAGACTTTGAGCCTCTCCGAACTGCCTCTTATGGGGTTTTGCTAACTAAATACAATTACGGTATTACTTGATGTGTGCTTGAGTGCACGTTATTAACGATAATATGGTAGAACTGTCGTTGGTGTCAAACGCTGTAACAATTGTAACCGCAAGCAACTACAAACTAAGCACTGGCCTTTGAAAAGTATTGTAAAGTGTTTTGGTTTAATGTGCTAAGTATTTAAAAGTGATAATTGTGTGTATATAATCTATATTTTAATATACATTTATTGAGTAAGTGTTTCATTGATTTGCATTACTAACTAGGTTCAGTGTACTTACCTACAGCTCACATCTTCCTCTTATGATAAGCCTGACGGCTCTGCCACTCTGCCAAGGTTCCATGAGTACTACACACCGATACTAAGAGTTTGAGATCCACAAACCATTGGGATAGTTTGAGGTCTACCTACAAAGTGGACTTTAGGAAAACTCCCCTAACACATGGTAACATTGGATATGAAGGATGCATATTTTCATATTTCCATTTTCCCAGGGCACCGCAAATATCTGCAGTTGAAGGTGGACAATAGACCTTTATAATTTAAGGTGCTTCCTTTTGAAATTGCGTTGGTACCACATTTCTTCACCAAAGTGCTTGTAGTGGTAGTGGTTAACACCTATACTGCATGAACATACCAATGTACCCTTATCTGGATGACTGACTCATAAAAGAAGAGAGCAGAGGAATTTTGTCACAAAAACATGCAGAAACCCATAGATTTCCTGCTACATCTTTTTATTTTTAAATGAACAGCGAACTCCAGCCTCATTCCAAGTCAAAGCAAACTGTTTCTAGGTGCCATATTAAACGCCGGCAGAACAAATGCCTATCCTTCTCAGAAAGGGTTCAGGAATTGCTAGTTCAAATTCCTTTTTACAAAGATGGTCTGCAGATGAGTAAAGAATGTCATGAAACAGCTGGTTTTGAAGGCGTCATGCATTTTCATCTTTCCACATGCGCCCAACACACAAAATGCTTGCTGGTCAAGGGTCACACAGATCAGGCATTTGCAACTATCCAATGGTGGTGTCGCAAAAGGCAGTAAACACACTTCAATAGTAGACAGAGGGAAATATGCTGAAAGGGAATCCTTTCACCAGTCTGCAAGTAACCATTATGACAGATGCCTCACTTGCTGGTTGGGGGCGCGCATTGTCAAGACCTCATTGCACAGAGCAACTGGACAAGGCTAAAAGCAACCCAACACATAAACATGCCAGAGGTCCAGTAGGTCAAGATAGCTTTGTGCTCTTTTCAAGCACTTCTCCCGAACATAAACAGTCATGTTTTACATCAACAAACAAGGTGGCACACAGTTAAAAATACAGTCTCGCCTCACAGAAAACATTTGGCTTTTATGCATCAAGAAAACCTATTCATCCATGCCCAACATGTGCTGGGGGAACACAATTGTCCCACAGATGATCTAAGGAGAGAACCTGTGCCGGAGCTTGAATGGGATCTCTGCACAAGCACACTATGCAGAGTTTTGCAGTATGTAGCCAATTAACAGTAGACCTCTTTGCCAAAGCGGAATTTACCAAATTCCCAAGCTTTGCGTCTGGGTCGCACAACTGGTCCCTAGGCAATGCACTATGGATGCACTGGTCTGGTATATGTGTGCAGTAATGGAGTCGGTGGGGTGGTGGGGGGTATTTACACACCAAGTATTACACAAAATACTTCAGGAACATTCACACACGATTCTCACTGTTCCCATGTCGGTGAGATGGGCGAGCACCACCAATCAAACTCTGCCCAATGCGAAATCCTCGTACTCCTATAAAGTATAAAATAAGATATGAGCCCGCACACAACCAACTTGGCAGTTTAGCTCCTGAAATTGTAGTTTGGACATCTTAAATTGCCCTCATGATGCATGGACATTGTGAGGGAAGCAAGGAAACCCAACTACTACTTTAACAAATGGAAGCTCTTTGTCGTTTGGGGTACTAAAAAATGTCGGACTGATTAACTGCTCGCTGGCAGCTATTGTTAGCTACCTGCCTTACTTACTTGACTGAGGGCTAGTTTACAACTCGCCCAAGAAGTACTTGGCTGCACTGGCAGCATACACTATTCCACAACATACCGTGTCATTGGGGGAAGGTCAAGGAAGTTATAGCGGGCGTAAAATGCATTAACCCCCATCTGTTCGGGACCTAAATTGGATCCTTCATAGATTAATGGGACCTCCTTTTGTACCAATACATACGTCTCCTACGTAGGTCTACTTTAAAGGAAGGCTCCTTCCTCATTGCAATCATCTTTGCCGGGAGGATAAGCGAACTGCAGGCTTCATCGTTCTCAGACCTCTTGTCAAAATATACTAACAGAAGGTGGTTTTAAGAACACACCCATATTTTTCTACAAAATAAATCAATAGAACTGCCAGCTTTCGTCAACAATCCACAGAATGGGGGAGAGAGAGCACTCCACACACTTGACGTTTGTAGGGCGTTCTCCCCTTGGCAGAGCAAAAGAGCTTAGGAAAGCAGACAACTTCTCTGTTTCAATGGCAAAAGGAAGGGGAAGTTGATACATTAACTAAGCAACCATCACAAGATGGATCGTTGGGTGTATTCAACTCTCTTAAACCATGTAATGAAAGATTTTCTTTTTGCTGCTTTCCTCTCATAGACTTCTATGGGACACCATTTGATTTGCTTGTTTTGATTTGTCCTGCCTTTTTGGTGGTAAGTAAAGCCTTCTGCTTTACTTCCCTTCTCTGTTTGCTTATTCTTAAAGGGAAACTGATTAGTCCCCAAGACTATCAGTACTGAGAGACTATGTCTCTCTTTGTGAATTTCTTGTATTGTTAAAATTGCACACATCACCTTTTAGTGAAATTCATTTAGGCTACTGTCCTTATAACTTTGTATTTAACACCTTTCTGGATACTTTTAGAATGTGCCTAAGACAAGCTGATGGCACAGTGATATTTTTACAATTTACTCGTGCACTTTTGCATTTACCCCAAATGCCAAGTAAATGTGGCTAGCACCGTAAAATGGCCGTGCCATGGGATGTTTGGCGAGTATTGTGTCTATATTGTTCTTTGGCCTTCTTCCTGCCTTCTCAGTCAGGAAAGGCCTTACATGGAATGCCCTTTCTCAGTGAAAGCTGTGGCTTTCGCTGGCTAAAGGGATGTTTGTGTGTGGTCAGAGGGGGCTTGGACTGTCTAGCCCCAGTCCACATCCAGGTGCCGAAATGTCTGTTGCATTTTGTGGCCAGTAGCTATCCATTAATGGATAGCCACTGGCTGTTCGAATGGTTCAGATCCTTACCTTTGGTGGGCTTGGACATGCTCCCAGCCCCACTCTTGGATGAAATGCGGGCTCCTCCAACTATTCAACAGATCATTGTTGGGGTCAAGGCCTCTGGGAAGAAGTGCAGCCCGCTGATGGCCCATGAAACGGACCAGCATAGACTCCAGTGCTGTCTCAATGAAGCCATGCTCCTCTGTCCTGATCTCAAGAAGACCCTTGATAATGCTTCGACCCCTTTGACCAGTGGAAACAACCAGTCTCATCCCTGCTCTAGAATCAGTACCTTCTCAGCCTTCGGAAGTGTTCCTGCACCCAACTGGTGGACTGACCAGCTCTCTCCTGGGCTACCTTGTAGGGATGTAACGGTATAACGGTATACCGTTAAAGATACCGTGAACCACTCAATTGAACAATAATAACCGTCACATTGTTTATACCAGTATACCGTTTATACCGTTAAGTGTGCTTTTCAATCTGATTTGGAAAGGCTGCAGTAAGCAAGTGCTGCTCAGTCTTGGTCTTGCACTGTTGGATATGCCATCTGCCAAGAAGTTTCAGTTGGAGCAGTTTTTAATGCCATTCCATAAACCACACGTGCCTGACACAAAATCAATATGTTGGCAATAGGAATTATAAATACAGTGCCAAGAAGGAAAAGGGTTTACTTTGGGTTGGCAGCTTTGGGGTTTATATATTTATAATGGATAATGTTTGCTAAACATATGTCAATGGTGGATTTCCCTGGTTCTATCATTGAATTTACATATAATAAGTCACACTGCGAAATTCACTCATCTCTGTGGGTATTCCCTGCTGCCATACCAAAGGGTAACATGTCCGTGATTACATGAACACCTTTTGGCCCGCAAGTAAACTAAAAGGCTGTAACGTAAAGAGAGCGTGCGTGTGCGTGTGTGCACAAGCTTATACTACCATCAGCCTCCATTGATCTGTGGCATGCAGATTATAAAGATGGCAACATGTTCATCTTCATACTTCTGAAAGACACAGGAAACCCTCCACTCTGGGCTAGGGTATTATTATTACTAGTTAACTCGGAAAAGAAGTCCAGAGGATGCCATTTTTTTAGACAAAGTATCAAAGGGAATTTATTATACCTGATACATTATTTCAACATACGAGTTTAATCATGATTTAATCAGCACTACAAATATTATTTACATAGCAGGAAAATTAAGAATATACAAATTAAGTACAATTCATCAAAATACCATTCAATCGTTTACTCATTCGCCCACACGCAACCAACATGCATCCATACACTAATACCAAACGACAATATATGTGTAATAAAACCTATAAAAAGTCATAGCTAACAATTTTTAATTTTGATTTAAAAAAAGAATTGTTCTGCAATCAATGTACATGACCACAATAATTGAAAAGGTGATCTAATCTTGGGATGGGTCAAGTAGATATCCAAAACGACCTCATCCCAAATTTCTCAACCGATTTCGACGTATTTGCATCATTTAAGTAACGTCTTCATCAGGAGACAAATATAAACTCTTAGAGCAGGCAGAGAGAGACTACTGTTCAAGATGACAGGAACTTATGCAACTGGGATTACAGAAACAAAGCCGTCTGAAAACTAGGGCAACAACGGGGCTGGAATCCGTCCGCATCCAATCCGATGGTGTCAAAATTATGACACGATGAACAAATGAGTTGTGGGTCCCACAGGCGTCTTGTACCTCGAAGTGGTGGTCCAAGTAAGGGTTCAAAGCAGCATAGGCCTCTACATCCGATGCAAGATTTCGGACTGCTTCCGCTCGGCAGCTGGACGGCTTCTTCGAGCAGCACACCTTAGTGCATAACGATGCCCGCAGTGCCTATGCTGCTCTGAACCCTTACTTGGACCGCCACTTCGAGGTACAAGACGCCTGTGGGACCCACAACTCATTTGTTCATCGTGTCATCATTTTGACACCATTGGATTGGATGCGGACGGATTCCAGCCCCGTTGTTGCCCTCGTTTTCAGAAGGCTTTGTTTCTTTAATCTCAGTTGCAGAAGTTCCTGTCCCCTTGAACAGTAGTCTCTCTCTGCCTGCTCTAAGAGTTTATATTTGTCTCCTGATGAAGACGTTGCTTAAATGATGTAAATACGTCGAAACCGGTTGAGAAATTTGGGATGAGGCCATTTTGGATATCTACTTGACCCATCCCAAGATTAGATTATCTTTTCAATTATTGTGGTCATGTACATTGATTGCACAAAAATAATGTTTTTAAATCAAAATTAAAAATTGTTAGCTATGACCTTTTATAGGTTTTATTACAAATATATTGTCGTCAGTGTATGGATGCATGTTGGTTGTGTGTGGGCGAATTAGTAAACGATTGAATGATATTTTGATGAATTGTACTTAATTAGTATATTCTTAATTTTCCTGCTATGTAAATAAAATTTGTGGTGCTGATTAAATCATGATTATACTCGTATGTTGAAATAATGTATCAGGTATAATAAATTCCCTTTGATACTTTGTCTAAAAAAATCGCATCCTCTGGACTTCTTTTCCGAGTTAACTAACATGTTCATCTTCACCAGTAGCCAGTGGAGGAGCTAAAAGCCTAAATGACCACTTAAGAAAAGCTATTCAGTTTGCTTTGCCAGTCGCAGCAGGGCTCTCCCCCCCCCCCCCTCCTCCTCTCCACACGTGTGTTTGGTGGAAGCAAGGGGTGGCATTTCAGTGGAAAGTATGTTGAAAAGCCCAATTCTGGCCCTGGGTGCCTGGTTTTATTTGTGATGATAAATCTGACAATTTATGACATTTTAGAAAATATTTGTTAAGATTGGTTAACTCCACCTGCTATACTGTGATAACCATGATATACCGTCATTTGGCAAGAAGGTTATCGTACCGTCATCAAACTAATACCGTGACACCCCTACTACCTTGTTGCATTTGTCACCGTTCCAAGTGCATCCAGGGAACTTGGAGGATCTTCAACTTGTGTAACAAGATGCCTGCTCCTGCATGTTCAGTCGTCTTGCATGAATGGAAGCTGTGCTGGACCTGTTCCTTTGTTCATCCGTTGAAGATTGCCTGTCGCCGCCTGACCACGGTGACTACCGTTGCAATATGTTTTTTTCACTTCTTAGATTGGTGCTGAGGTCGCCTGCTCCCCAGAAGTCTTTATTTGTTCTTTGCCAGGGTGTTCAGCTGGAAGGTGCCTGGTACTGAGATTCAACCAGTACAACCAACCGAAACTAAATCTTGCGTCCGAAAGTGACCTCTGCACCTACGACCCCTGGGCATCCTTCGACCCGACCAAGACAGAAGACTGTGTTCTCAACGGAATCCGGAACATCAGCAGTGGTCTCTGGAGAAATACGAGACAAGCATAAGTTAACATACCTGTCCCCTAGCACCCCACCCCTCCACATCAGTTTACATGGGCTGTCTCCCTTTCCTGAATTTGGTTGGTGGTAAACTGGTCAAGGATCCCTTCCTAGGCCTATCCTATGTTAGTATAGTGAGATTGAGTTACCTGAACCTTCCTTAACTTTTTGAGCTTTGAGTCATAACCAATGGCAATGTCCAATCCATAGAAAACCTATCTGAAAAGTATACCCTTTGGAACCGATAACTTTAGAACGTAAGGCCCCAAACCATCCTAGGGCAGGACTTACTAAGTGCTAGGAAACTTTTTTATGAATGTTCTAAAGTGTTTCTAACGAACTTTATTCATTTGCGTACTTTGCACTGGTTATTGAATTAAATGCTTTCTACATTCTTCTAAGGGTGAATGTATATGTCCAAGAGTCAAAATCGGTATTCATTGAGCAGGAGCGATGAAGATAACTCCTGGGTATCAGGATTTTAATCTGACCAGCAGCTAATTTTCCTGACCAGGAGCAATTGAATTTAGTTTCATGAAAGCATTCATTGGTGGCCTTGAAGGACCTCGATTTCCTGAAAGCAAGATCTTTTTGTGCTTCTCTTCTCATCAATGAATTTGAAAGCAATAGTTTTCTCTATTTGCATCCCAGTGCTTGTGAAATGTAGGGGGCCTATGCTAAGCAGGGGTTTGCAACCATGTGAAGGAAGGAACTTGCAGATTTTGGACAGTTGCACTACGTTGCATTTCTAAGGAGCTGAATATGGCCCTTCTGTAGGCTGCACGAATATGCTACCTGTCATTCAATTTTTTAATACAAACCAACACAATATATGTTCATATTGTGAGGTGACTGAGACAAGCGTTAGCAAGTATTTGTCTATTGTGTTGTGTATAATGGATTTGGCATAGAGTCCATACAATTCTTGTTCTTAATCCATTGTATTTCAGTCGAACAGTATCTATCCTCACTGCAGTGGATAGAAGTAAAAAGAGCCCTGGCAGATGTGTGCCTGCATTATGCTTTCTATAACCACGTGCAACTTAAGGCACAAGTTATGCTATGATGTTCTACATTGTGTGGCACAGTTTCACATTTGTATTGATTCACACTCCTGATTAAGGCGATATCTAACTCGGCTGTATAGTGGTGGTCTGTCAGGTGAGGTCTTCAAAGGAATGACTGATGGATGTGCAAAGAGAACTAGCTTCCAGACGGGGACCTGAAATGTCATACTTATGGGCTTGGGGTGGTGGGAGGCTGCCGCCTATCGCAGTATCTCAAATCTACTGAACAGCAAAGTTGATTTCTGCTCCTGCAGCCTTTGAAATACAGATCTGCTGTTCTGCTAAGTGCCCCCCCACTGCCAAAGTATTTGTAATTGTATTTATTGTATTTATATAGCGCATTAATCTGAGGTGCTTTACAGTTGAACAACAGTCTAAGCCTTCTAGCTCTGCTACCTTCCTTGATTGGGTTTGGCTAAACTTTAATGATTTTCCTCTTAACCATAATAGGTTGGCCTCCCATAATCAAGGAAAACATTTTAACATTAAGCCCAAATAGCAAAGGCTGAATATAACTAGTAAATAAAAGCTGATAACGAAGATCCCTGCAGCACCGTGCAGTGGAGTTTGAAAGCAAAGCCCAGTTTGGCAACTTAGGAATGATCAGATAGACCGGAGCAGAAACAGCCCAGTATATGTCAGAAGTGCCAACCAAATACTTAAGCCCGGTGAGCATGATGTTAGGGTTGACCATGTCACACACCACAGAAACGTCCTAGATCACCAAGGGTTATTGGTGTCCCTCATCAGGATGGGCCACGATGTTATCTCATCTCGTGTAGATGATTAGTTAAGTCAAAAATTACTCTGAAGTATTTGGGATTATTTGCATTTTTTGGTAATACTATAACCCTAATCAAAACCTCTAAATCTGTGATAATACAAACTGCAGCAGAAAAAAACATAATCTGAAAATGTATCAAACCACACAGTCATTGGTGCAAATTTGTCTGTTTATTTTTGGGTTTATCCAGATCTAAATTTCTCTCCCAACAGTCAAGATAGGATGCAGATCACTAAGCCATAGTTACATCAGCTTCTGGGCTGTACTCTAGCCCCATCATGTTTAACCACCTTTTCGATGGGGTGGTGGAGCGGTTACCGGCTTCATCCTCAGATCCACCCACATTAGGGGGCGGGGGAATCTGTTTACTGATGTTCGCAGATGATGTAGTCCTAATGTCTCGTACTCCACCCAGTGGCCTAACTAAGCTCAAGCCTCATTTTGTCGAATTTTGTAATGATCAGGGCCTGGTGATAAACTTGTTATGCGTTGCGCCAAAAACTGTAGGTCCAGTGCACCCCTACACATTTATAAAATAAACCAGGATTGAGGAAGTGAGTTCTTTTATTGTCTAGGGCTCAGGTTCGCAAGTAATGGGAAGTGAGAAGCACAAGTAAGGAAATCCAATTTAGTCCTGAACAAAGAGTAAAACTATTTTAGGGTTCTCCTAAACATTTGGAAACAACATTTTGTTGCCGGCACTTGAGGTCTATAGATCACAGGCCACTGTTTCAGCTGGCTACGGTGCAGAGCTTTGCGGACACTCTAATATCACATTCCTGACTGACTGAAAATACTTTTCTTAAAGATCTTTTATTTCTACCCACAAGCACTCGAAAGTGTCTCTTCACCTTGAACTTGGATTAATACCCATTGAGGATCAAATTGCACTCAGATCACTCCTCTTTTGTGTTTTTATGTGGGCAAGCCGGACTCTGGTAAAATATAGCAAGGCCCTGGCCAACCTATTGCGATTGCAGTGAGTTAGCTCCCTCCCCTGATTTAGATATATTAAGACTACATTGCAAGCACTGGGATTGGGCGAACTTTGGGACACCCGATCCACCATTGTAGAAGGGTCCAGACACTGTGTATTACTGCATTTGAAGCACAGGCTCTAGTAAGAATAATAGGTAAGTGCCTAAATCTTTCAACAGGGCAAATATACCTTTGAAACAAAGAAATGTATGACATGGAGACGTATTTGACTTTGGCATCTAAACCATTCCAAAGGACTCCATGCATCCACTAGGATTCAGAATGCTACCATTAGTTGTTTTTATAGCTCGATGACCTGAAGCTGCATCAGCAAATTGCCCTTTCTGCCAAGAGAAAAGGTATTTTTTTATATTCCCAGTGTATTCCCAGTGTACGTCCGTATTTGCTGTAGAAATTTCAAATCCTGTCTTTTTAATCGCAGTATCATAACATTACGTGTTGCAGAGATGCTGTGTGTGAAAGCAGAACATGTGTATTTGATTTTTGTGTTAGCAAGCTATATTGGATCTGCTTGTACAAGGAGAAAAATAAATGCTGATTTCTTTTAACTAGTTTTAAAAATCAGCTTAATATAGACAAGGGAAGATGTACTTTGATTGGTTCAATAATTTTTAATCTAAAGATCATTGGGTTTTTTACTTGGACGAGTTTGCACCTTGCTCTTTATTCTTCATGTATATTGGGTTTTATCTAATCTTTTATTGTTAATTGAAACCGAAATAAAGTTTTTGATACATCAGCTGCTGATTTGCCTCACGGAAGAGGGCATGGGAGGAAGAAAATAACCATTTGTGTCAAGATGACAATCTATCAGTTGAGACCAATATGCATGTGTTTTGCTTTTGCGATTGTTATGCTGCACCAAGAAAAAATACCCTCACGCAGGCAGTTAAATAACACAGTGCGGGACAGCTCATCTTTTTCTGCTGGATTGTAAGACTAGCTGGTGTTTCAGTTCTCATATCATCGGAAATGCTAATTAGGCAGACCAAATTTAAGGAGCAGTCATCAAGGACTTGGCCACTTCCCAATATACTCCTGGCCAGAAAAAACGTTTTAACAGTTACTACATCGTCTACTACAACGCTACTACATCGTCATGTGTCAACCTTAACTCTGTGGGTCTGAAGCTTGTTGGAATCAGTAATTGCTCAGTTTCTCTCTTTTGAGGGTCTACTGTGATGTGGTATACAAGGCCCCTCCTCGCCTTGTACGACGGGTATCCAGTTCCTGTATGAGGGCTGGGTACCGCTTGCTCCCTTGCGGTTCTCAATGTTGGATCCGTTAATAGTTCGTTTCGGAAGGTTTTCTTCTGGTAACCAATCTATCAGTCCCACATAGCAATCTATTTCAGCCCATTTTCTTTTGGCTTCCCTCACCTCTCTCCTGGTTTTCTTTTGGGTTTTATTATCCCGTGATTCAATATCGGAATGGTAATATTGGGCAGTTCTGAGCCAATCAGTATCATTCACACATTCTTTAAATGACGGTAGGTCCGTTCCCACTAACACCGGTGCTGGCAAGTGTGGCATTATGGCGACCCTCATTCTGGAATGCACCCCATTGACTTCTAAGTCTACCTCTTTTGACGGGTATGTTTTTGTGTACCCATGCACGCACTTTATCAGTATCATATGTTCCCCAGCCATTCCATCCCCACTTACTTCTGGTCTTATGGCGGACTGTTCGCTTCCGGTGTCGAGAAGCCCTTGTCGTGGTGTTCCGTCCACTCTGACTTCCACTACATAAGGCTCCCTTCTTCGTCAGAACTCTCTTGGTTGGGCACACCCGATTTCCATTGGTTCTGGTTTCCTTGGACAAAACCGGGCTATGTGCCCACACTACCCACAATCAAATCATTGTGGCTGTCGATTGACCATCCTGCTCCCCTTGCCTCAGGCCGCATGGTTCTGGTTTCCACAGTGCCTGTTCCTCGGGGTACCACCTTGGGTGAGTCCATAGGGACTATACTTGAGGGCCCCGCTTTCTGAAAGGCAGACGCTATGTCAATGGCTTCAGCCAACGTAGGTCGGTGGTGTTGGCGAACCCATCGTTGCATTGCTGCCGGTAAGGCTTCTACAAACTGTTCTAGTTTGATTTTGTCCATTATTTCTTGCACCGATCCTGAAGCTGGCCCCCCCCAAACGCCGCCCCTTTCTTTCCAGAACGTAGTCCGCCATAAAGGATACTGCACGGCTGCCTCGTGTGGATTGCTTTCGGAACTTCCCTGCACCAGAGTTTTGGGTAAGTGAAAACAAGCGTTGCCTAACTCTGCTTTGTTATCTAAAGTCTGTGACCTCTTTGATGTAGGAAAACCCCACTCCATCGCTTCCGGGTTCCTTCCAGGGGGTTGCCATTGCTTTCTTCCGTGTTTTTGTGGAGACACGTGCGTTTAACCCCAACATTCTCGCCTGGCCCTTGTAATATTAGACTTCCTCTTTCTGCGACCGTGGTCGCTTCAGCCTTTACCTCAATGAACGCTGCTTATTTGCTGCCGCCACTACTGTTCTCTCTGTTCACTGCATCGTACTTTGTTGGGGAGGCTGTCCTGGGTATATCCCTTCCCAACCAGGTGTTTTCCGCTGCACCTTCAACCCCCCCCCCCTTTCTCGGTTTTCGTGGTTGCGCTGTATTCCTTGGGCAGGATTTCAGACTGGAGTCCCTCGGCATGGCGAAGGGTAATTACAGGGTGATTTAACCGTGACGGAAATGTTCACAGCCAAAATAATTGTAAGCGTTTTGACCGAAAATATGCATTTCTTTACGGTCATTTCTGCTGCAAACATATCTGTCACGACAGCCCCCGTCGCCCTCCTATCCCACCCCCCACTTACACTGTTTAATGCACAACATTTGCGCAAGCCGCCCTCCGTCTTCTCTCCGGCAAAGCCGGTTCTCCAACATGAATCGGTGCTGCAGGGCCCTTTTTTGAAAAGTGTATTCATGGGTAAGTAGGGGACACCCCCCACAAACACTGCTGCCCTGTTACAATGGCACAGTATGGTAAATATGTTTGTATTTTTTAGCTGTGCGTGATTTTCGTACAGCCGAAATTCGTACATATTTACCAACAACCGATCATACTAGGTCCAGGGACAATTCTGGTAGAGTAAGTGCATAGAAGAAAGTAAGGGGAGGAGTTAGGAAAGGGGAGAAAGGGAGAGGAGGAGAGAACAGATAGTAAGCAGTCAAAAAGAGGGGAGAGCGAATACAATTGCAGAAGTCAGTAGTAACACATAATGTTGCAGCCAGGATACAAGATGAAGATGGGAACATCATGATTCAGGGACACCATGAGTACAGTGAATGTGTGTGTTAAGAAAGATTTTCTTTTTGCTGCTTTCCTGCCATGAACATCTATGAAACTTACAAACTTTTTTTTTGTTTTCCCCCCTTCTGACTTTTGAAGTTAAGGCCTTTTTTGCTTTACTTTTCTTGCTTAGCTCATCCGTGTTGGGGCACAGATCATTCCCTATGGCCATCAGTGCAGGAGAACTTTGTCCCCCATTATGAAATTCCTTATTTGCTTTAAGCTGCACACATCCCCTTACAGTTTAGTGCTGTAGGGGTACTTTCTATCTCTTTCTATTTTGGTAACTTAATGGTTTCTTGCATGATGTGCCTAGGACAAGCTGGTCAGAGCAGAAATTGTTTTATCTACTGTGGTTTTTAACATTTTCCTTTGTTTGCTTTCACTTTTGCATTTTATTACCTGATGCTTTTTTAGAGTGCCAAATACTCTAAAAGGGTGTGCCACAAGATGTTGCCTTTTTGTGTGACTGCTTGTATTTTGGCCTTCTTCCTGCCCTCGCAAGGCCGGATAAGCCATCTATGGTGAGCTTTCCTTGGCTTTACCTGGCAAAATGCCGATATCTGTTTGTGGCTGGATGTGGGAGCTGGGACTATCTATTCTCAGTCCACTTCCTTGCCGAAGTGTCTGTTGCTGGGCAGGTGTGGTGACCGGAGGCTGTCCTTGATTGGGTAGCCTCTACCAGTTTGAATGGTACAGATCCTTACCATTGGTGAGCTCTGGGGCAACCAGAGCTTACATTTAGGATAAGAGGACGACTCCTGCAGCCATTCTTCAGATAGTCATTGGAGCCAACACCCTTTTGAAGTGATACAAGCTACTGAACACCCATGAATCGTCGTTGCATCAGCCCAACATTATTGCCTTCAGTAACTATCTGGGCGAAGCCCCACACTTTTGTTCAGTCTTAATCTGTGCTTCAACCCCTAGAATAGTGGGAGCAGCAAGTCAGAACCCCTGCTTCAGGAACCTACCCTTGGAAGCCTTCAGAAGTGTCCCCGGACTACCTTGTGGACTGACCAGCTCCTGCCTCTGCTTCCATGCTGCATTGATTGCCGTCACAAGTTCAGACAAGTTCGGACATGGGCTCTGCAGACCCTGCATTAGTGAAACAAGAGACCTTCCCATGCCACTGCCTTGCATGACTATCTTCTTTGTTTCCTCGACAAGGGTATTCTTCGGTCATATGATTGCAGTGCTCATCGCTGTCTCCCAGCTACTTCTTGTCCTGAGGGTCCTCCAAGGTCGCCAAAATAGTGATGGTCCTTCCTTCCTCATGCCAGGGTCATCTAGCTTGCCAGTGCCAGGATCTGCCTGGTGAGATCGTAGAACGGCTGATTAGCCAGGCCTCAATCCCAAAGAGAAAAAGTAACCTCTGCGCCAGCAATACCTGAACTCCCTCCAACCAAACCAATGCATGAAGTAAGTGGGCCCGGCGGATTCAGAAGCCTCAGAAGTGTTTTCTGACACAATCTGAGTACAAAGGGTGAGTTAACGTACCTTTTCTACCCCCACCGCCATAAAGTTCAACTAGTACAAAGTTCTAATCCTACCTCTCCCTTGCCTGGTACTGATCAATGGAGTTATGGTCAAGAACCCCCTCCTCCTGGGTTTCCCCATAAGTGGTGAGATTGGTAGAGGACCTCCTAAGCACTTTTCTTACTTTGTTCTTCACTACTTAAAGCCCTTATACCTACATGTGGGCTTTGCCAACATTTGTTCAATCTGCTTAAGGCTCTTCCCCACCTGGAAGGGTTAACGTTTGGGGTCTGTGACTTTTTGGGCACTAGGTCCCTTCTCGTTTAGCAAGATAGCAAGGAAAGGACTTTTTAAGTATAGGGCCTTATTTTTATATTGCTGTGTATTGCATTTTTCTCTGATCTATTACCTGCTGTCTGACTGGTTTTTATACTTACATTTGTCCCCTTCATTTGCTTTTCTACATTTGTGTTTTATCAAACTGATCTAAATGTATGAAAAGTAAAGCGTTTGTGTTCTGTAACCAGAGCCCCCCAAATGAATGTACATATGTTGATAGTGTACGTTTAGCTGTTTACTTACATTTAATTTTAAGTGTGTTCAATACCTAATGAATGCCTAATAAATATAACTGTATTTTTATTCATTCTGCCTTCCTTGAATTATTAAGAGTGCTCAGTGCGTGTGCTTAACTGAATCCTTCACCATCATCGCACTCTCCTAAGTCTAGGCCTTGATGTTAAGTCACACTACCTTGATATTGTGGCTAGACATTAGTTTCTTGTCCTGGTCACCAGAGTAGGGTGGCCTCTCAGAATCTGTTCACATGATTCTGAAAATCCATCTGAAGAGTAGGAATCAGATTATTTGTATACATTGTTTAATTTAATAATCCATATCTGTGTTTTATTTATTATATTTTTGTTTAAGTTCATGTTGTGATTGGATTGGATTGGATGAAGTGGATATCATCCCATATGTTCTTAAAAGTGTTCTCTGGTCTGTGTTTAGGGCGAACTTTAGAATGCAGAATTTCCAGAAATCCTAGAGTTCTCCACTTAATCTGCAACTGTAGTACAACTCCCTTTTTCAAAACCCTTTTCTATCAATGGAATCCCTGCCACTGGTTCAAAGTGTTTCAACATCCGTGGGTCCCGAGTAGGTTTATGAAATGGTCAGACAATGCTTCCTGCAGCATGGGAGCAACCACACACTACGTAAAAGAATGGTTAATTAAGTTAGTATCCAGCAGATAGCATGGCAGATGCATTTAACAATTCTCTACAAGTCACAAGTAAAATTAAATTGAAATTATTCTGAACAAAATTCCAAATCTAGCTAATGACGTGCTGCATAGTTTTCCAGAAACTGATATCAATGTGGTAATGGGCATTTCCTTGGATTGGGGAGGGGTGGGTGGAATAGGGGTAGGGAGCACACATGGAAGGGTTGGGGACCTAGAGGATTTTATTAGCCGGACGAAAGGATGTCCCATAGCAACTTTCTGGCATTGAATTCAGTAAGACGTAACACCAAGAATTTTCAGAGGTCGGGTCCCAGAAAAACGTGTTGTTTCAGGCAATCATCTCTATAGCTGTTTTTTTATGTAAAACAGCGACAAGGTACAAGATCCTTAGCTATAGCCAGAGCAGTGCGAAAACTGTGGATGTGGGCTGCCACACATAACCGATAGGTCCCAGCATTACATCTCCTAGAGTAGAGGTCTTCAACCTTTGGCTCTCTATATATTTTGGTTTACATTTCCCAGGATCCCTTGCAATTGACAATGCTGGCTAGGGATGGTGGGAATTGCAGTCCATCTCGAGAGCCAAAGTTTACTGAACCCTGTGCTAGAGACTCAGAATACATAGGTTGATAAACTGAGCCGGTCGACCTTGGATGTGTGCGCAAATGGGAGATGGGTTTCCTATTTTGACATTGGGGAGTGCCGTAAATAGACCTATTAACACACACCTCAATGCTAAGTGCCACAGGTTTGCCTCTCGGATCAATCAAAAGGGCTCAGTGGGTGATGGCTTCTCAATAATTTGGAATTGCAAGTTCATGTATGCCTTCCAGTGCTATTATGTGTTGCACAAAAGCTAAAGAAGGACGTTGCGTCATGATTCTCTTTGCCGCTATGTTAGCTCAACACATGTGGTATTCAGACCTGTTAGCCATGTCACTGGAAGGGGACGTTGCACTTAGGGCACACACAGTGCTGCTGACAATACACCAGGGGAGACTATTGCATCACAGCCTGGCTTCCCTCAGTCTCGCAGCATGGCACCTGAGGTTCTAGATATGGACAATTGAACCACCCACAAGGTTGCATGTAAATCCAGGTACAGTCCAGGGTATTGACAACTAACACAACCTATTTTAGAAAATGGAAGAGATTTAAATCCAGCAACCTGCCTTCCTAAGGACATTTTACTGTACTGTTTGCACCTTGCAGAATCTGGTAAGCAATATTCATCAATAAGGGTGCATCTTGTAGAATTTCTCTATAAAAGAAGAAACACGAAGATGAGTGTTTTCACATCCTTTGGTGAAGGATTGCTTGTGGGGCCGCCTTTGTAAACTCCCCACCCCCCACCCCCCCTGCATTCTCCCAGTGACACCATCAGCCACTCATTGGGAGCTGAACATAGTACTGACAAGGTTAATGTCATACCAGTTTGAGTCCACGCACTCTGCAAACTTAGTTTGTAAGATGGCAAATGCCATTTCTGTTCACCATAACATCGGCATTCAGATAAAGAGAGAGAGCCAAGCCTTTTGTAGCATCTGAACCTTTCTTGAAGAAGCATCCACACAAAGACACCTTGAGGATGCACCCCAAATGTTTACTTAAGGTGATATCTAAATGACATGTATCCTGTTTGCCAGTCCTCTTCAACTCTGTCTTCAGAGGCGGAGTGCACCTTGCACTCTGGTGTAAAAAGTTGCCTTGGTTGCTATAGAGCTAAGGATACAACCAAGATCTCACAATTCCCCCTGGCCTATGTTTCTGTGAACAATGGATAGGCAGTTGGTAAAGCTGCAAACTCTAGATGGATAGTTGGCTTATTAAGTGGTGTCACAGGCTAGCAGATATGCAACGGCCAGGAAAGGGAGACAGACATTTTACAAGGAGCAAAGCGGCTAGTTGGAAGCTGCTAAAAGTCTTCTGTAAATGGTGTCTGGCCAAAGATGCCAGAACCTATACTGTGGTAGGACAACCTGTCCTGAAGAATCTTTTCAAGGGCACCTCCCCTTGTGCCCACCTCCCCGGTACTTAATACTGGTTATTCCCCATATATTCAATAAGCATGTGAAACTGTAATGGATCCAATGCTGGAGAAATCAAAGTTACCTGTACGTATAGTTTTATTTTAGTGTTTTCTAAGATTAAACACGCAAGAGCCCCACTTCGAGCCCAGAAATGCAGACATTTTACAGTACAAAATAAGATAGGGATTTGGTACCTTTTATTTATTTAGTGCCTTTTTGACTCAAAGAACCTTCGGCACAAACAAAAATATACATACAATAATATGTTGGAAAATAGAATATCCAAGTTACATATAACATACAGTGCAATTACTTCCTATTTAAAACAATCCCAATTGAATTTGATTTTTTTAGTTAAATTGATTGCCGCGAAACAGAATGACAATTTATGAGAATTTAAAATAATTCCATAAGTAATCCAAATTGACATTCAATTTATTGTACTCAACCATAAAATATAATTTCCTTTTAACAGGTATTCGTAACTGGTATTCCAAGATTACATTTAATGTTTCAATGCTCCTATTGCAAAGCCTACAGAGTCTTTCTGCTCTAGGCATATGTGTTCTTGCCCCAACTACTTTATTTGTCAAAAATAGATTAAATCTCAACCTTGAAAAAATCTAATCTAAAAACACGACATGGATGTCTAAAAAGATGAATAGGTAAATTATGAAAACCTCTAATATCATAAATAAAATGCTTGGAAACCCTCAAGACCAACATGGATGCACGATTCGCACACCAATGCAATTCAAGAAACATGCGCTTCACTTTATCTGGGTTAGCAACCAAATCTTCCGGACTCGCTTGGATCCTTTGTAATAAATCCTTACACTCCTGTATCCATATCCATATCATTAGCGCTGGATATTTGTGCGTCACCGCACAATGTTGAATGTCATGATACATTGAACAGTGAGGCGGCATCAACATTTTTTAAAACAGTTTAAGCTTTTGCCAGGTAACACGAGGGTCCAACGAAATCAGACCTAATTCATGTCGTATGACACAGATAGAATGCACTGGGGAAGGCTCAAGGTCTTCCTCCATATTGCAGCCTCTTATCTGTCCCATACCACATTGAATGATTGAGCACCATAAATAAGTTTAGGCACAATTTTCTGATTATAAAACATTAGCAGTGGTCTAATTGAAAATGTCCCAAATCTGTTATCCAGCGCACGCATTCAGCTAGCACTTAAACCCACTTGCTTCTTCAAGCGAGCAACAGTTTTCTGTTTATTTGGGACCACAGAGAATGAAGCTCCCAAATATTTAAACTCATGGACCAGCTTCATGCCATTTATCAGAAATTTTAATTTGGCACACTTCTTCACCCTTATCCTTGTCCTTGATCTAATCAATAGAACTTTTGTTTTCACTGAATTCATTGTTCAATCAAGGTCCTTCAAATATGAATTAACAGCCACTAGGCTTCTTTGAAGACGCATTGGTGTTTGGTTGAAAATGTCTTTTGTCTGCATAAACGAGATACTGGGCCTCATTACGAGCATGGCGGTAGCCGCGCCTATATTGCAGGCACGGCTACCGCCATGCTCGCTACCGGCACCGGCTCCCGCGATTGGGCAGTAACCGGCCCATTATGAGTTGAATAGGCCGGTAATTGCCCATTCGCGGGTGGCGGTAATGCCGGGCTCACAATCCCCATTCTGCCCCTTAGAATGGGGGTGGGGAGCATGGATGCGCGGTGCCCGGCGCAATTACGAGTTATACTTGCAGGTGCCGCACAGCCTGCCAGGTAAAACCTGGCGGGCTGTCAAGCAACCGCAAGCATAACTCGTAATTTGGCGGGACGGTATGATCGGTGCCGGTGCCTTACCGGCACCGTTCATACCGTCACCGCCAGGGTCGCAATGAGGCTTGCTGAATCGGAAATGTCCCTAATCGGGGAGGGATGCAAATGAATACTTAGGGGCCAATACACATCCCTGTCTCAAACCACGATTGGTCTCAATCCAATCACTGAATAAGCCTTTGTTATTAAGTCTGTTGTGGATCCTTTTCCCATTATGAAGAGCAATTAAAATATTGAACAAATAGGCAGGCAGTTTCTTTTCAGCTTAGCCCAAAGTTTAGCTCTATTAACACAATCAAATGCCTGGGATAAATCTAAAAATGCAAGAAAAAGTTGTTATATGCTCTGACCTGGGAAATAATGAAACAACGTTGAGCTGTTCAGCCTCATTTTTTTAAAGCTGCTTCGGATTTATCCAGAACCCCCTCCTGGATGGTTCACTGTTCCAAATCAATATTCTGGAGAAAATCTTACTACTGGCATCGAGAAGTGAAATGGGCCGGTAGTTTTTCAGGTTATCCCCGTCTCCCTTTTTTTGAACATAAGGACTATGTGAGCATCTTTGTAGGAGGCTGGAAAAAGGTAATTCAACCTAATGTTGTTAAACAGCTTAAATAGGAAAACAGCCAATAAACGAGGATTAGATTTAAAGGTATAGTTGGATAGGTCATCAGGGCCAGGAGCCCTTAAAGAACTAACTTCAATATCATGTCGAGAATATCATCCAAGTCAAACTTCAGACACCACTACGCAGTCGGTTATCATATCTGGTTATCAGAAACTGGTACCTGGTATAGAGTAGAAAAATGCTCAATCCAAACAAATTCATCAATCATAATCGATTGAGAAGCAAGTTGAGAGCCCACATTCTTAATTAAAGATCAGAATAAATTAGAGTCTTTTAATGAGATTGCACCCAACATGCTTTCTGAATCTTACATGACTTATGATGGCGTAACCAGTTTGTTAAGGTCTGCTTTTACTTGCATGCCTTGACCCGGCAATCAGCCTTATTTAAATGGATTAGAGCCCTAAGACTATGGAGCAGTTCTTTCTTCTTGGATTGAACCTGGTGACTTTAGCGTTACATCCTTCTTTAGATCAACACATTTACCTAGCAACCACTGAATAGTGCTGGATCAACAAGATCAGCATTACTATTTCCCAGCAGTCTATCTCCTTGAGTATTAAAAGAAATCTCCAGTTTTGTGCGCCAAATTAATGAGCTATTATCTCCACTGACCTCAACCAGCAGAGGATCTTCAACCCTATTACCTGCCCTAATCTTATATGCAAGTTTCAATCGCATCGATTTTTGATCACTGGAACCAAGTTCTACAATACGCAACTTACCACAATTTAGATAAACGTTCCTAGAGACAAAGATATAATCGATGGTAGATTTCCAATACACATTCTGCCAAGTAAAATTCGGTGGTTGATCAGCCTATATATTTCCATTCAGAATGTGCAAGTCCCATAAATCCAGTTCATTGCGGATCAGACGCCCACACTCTAATTGGGCTAAATTAGTCCTAATCCGTGATGATTGTTCATACCACACTGAATCGAGGCATTTGCAATTGAAATCACCCACAATGATAAAATCTGCACCAAATTCAGCCAACCAATATGCCATGATTTCCACAATTTCCTTCGTGAAGGCAGACAAGGATGACTTGGAAGCATTGAAATATACATTAATCAGAATACAAATATCAGTGCCACAATGACCGTCCCTTTAGTGATGGACCTTTACTACCATAATGTCTGGAGACTTTGATTCAATTTTTGTGCAGAAAAACCAAAATTGTTACGTATCGCACAGAACAGTCCCGCTGAGGGACGACCCTTACTCCCTTTGTTAGCCAATGATACATATACGGTGAAACCATCAATAATAGGGGAAAAATACAACCAAGTTTCATGGAGACAAACAATTTGAGCTTTGTCACCAAACATTCCAAATGTGCCAAATAATATATGTGAGAAACCATGAGTATTCCATCTAGCCAACGTTGGATTCATATCCTTGCTTCACTGTTCCTTAAGTCCTGACAATATATTTTTGTGCAAAGACTTTGAAATGCGGGCCCAGCTGTTCTTCATATTTGACATATCACCCGACCTATCCCCTATAAAAGAAACCATTCGGCAAGCTTGTCCAACCATCGGCTCATTGATCCTGAGAACCGTCTTATCTGAAGAATAATTATATCCCCCATTACACTTATCCAAGGTGTCTGCATTCACAATCTTCTCACTACTCTCCTTCCCAGAATCAACTGCTCTACTACAGAACAGCCTGCCGTGGCCCAGGAAAGGCTCTGTGGGCTCAAATATTTCGTACTCCATGGATAATAACAGATTGGCCGCGTCCAAAAACGTCATTTTCACCAACTTCGAACAAAAGAACGGCTGAGGCAAATCAATTCTATTTTCCTGTATGAAATCTACTAATATAATGTACGATGAGTCAATCATCCTGAGTTTAGGGATCTCCTTAAAGACAGCTAAAATATGCTGTCTAGTAACCAGGAAATGAGCATCATCTTTCAAAATCTACTCCATAAGAATGAAATGTCCTCTAAGTGGTATGTGTTTGAGTGTTGAGTGCCTACGAGAATGCCCAGACTTGTGTTTCTTCAAGTTACCTCACAGTCAGTCCGGCTCCAAAATTTTACGTCTCCTTTCTTCTAGTGTCAAATAGGCTGGAGACGGAGGCACTGATCACTTATCGCACCAACTTGATTGACACGAGTGTCAGATAACAAGGTGCGGGTGGGCGCACCTGAATCATTAGACGTAATTCTAGACAGAACCAGCCCCAAAATCCTGCATCTCTTTGACAGTCAAGAAGTCCTGCGGCACAGAAACCAGCAAGTTATTAGGTAACCCCGACACACTGCCATGCTTTCCATCCATATTAAACAGTGTTGGGATATTGTCTCTAAATTCAGAAGCCAAAGTGGCCTGATCTAGATGACTCTCCTCAGCTGTGTCTGCAGTAGCAGTCAACATAGCCCCAGCGTCTCCTACAAAAACCGAGGGCAGAGTAGCGTATTTTTGCTCAGGCAAATTACAGATCATACTGTTAACCAATTGGCGGTAGTGGCCCACAACAGGTATTCCATTGATACTTGGTGTAGTTAACATATCAACATTTCAATATACTTCCTAGTCTCCAGGTTCCAAATCAGTATCCGCATGCACCATCAAGATGCTCAAATCTAGCAACTCTTCCTCCGGCACGACCTTATTGCCAAAATCCGTAATTGAGTAATTCCCCATTGAATGGCCTTTGCCTTTTCTTTTGCCATACTGCGTTTTGGGATTGGACATGGACATGGAGTTGTCAGACTTTGTGCCTATCTCATCGGCTACAGAGCTGAAAGTGACTCTGGTCACCACTTCTATGCTTTTAGTAGAAGCCAATATTTTATCTGTCTCCGCCTAGCCCCCACATAAATTATGGTGGAGCTGACTGAGGAACTTCCTTGATCCCTTATTTTTGTTCTTAGTGGATGTTTTAATATGTTTAGACTTTTTCAGCTGCTGGTCAGACCCTCAAGTAGCTGCATAATTTCCCCCAACCTGATGAGTGCTGTCTCTGATCGCCAACTTTCTTCTCAACAATCCTTATATCAGGCAAAGCAATTAGCTCTGGGGGAATGGCTATCACAGATGAACTCTGATCACCTGCAATCTCATTCACTAACCTAGGAGCACAAATAGTCTAGGCCAGATGGGGGCAGTTTATCTTACACGCATCCACACTATCATTCGCAACCACGTTAATGGCAGCCTCCCCATTCTCCATCCGGTCACCCACTTTTTTGCCATATTTAAAGTGGGAGGACAATGGTCCAACTCAGTAGCACTACCAGCAGATTTCACGAAAGGGTTTAGAACCCCCACTGCACTGTTTACTTCCTCACTCAAAACCACATCCTTTCAAGGGGCACCACATTAGATGCAGATTTGATCTTAACACAATTTTTACCACAATTATTCTCCCTGTGCACCCCAGCCCCTTATTCAGGGTTAGGGAATCTTGATGTAGACCTGATAAAGCCTTCAAGAAAGATATTTTTGTTGACATTTCTTTCAAAACCTGCCTGACCTACGCACAACATATTGTGGAGTATCCATAGAATCTAAAATTCGGGTCAACACTGGAAAAGAAAACCATCAACTAGATCTTTGTTAGTAGTGTTTGTCCATTAGCATACAGCATGTCAGTCCCCACAATACTGTTCACCAGACTAGGTTTGGGTTGCACTGCAGATCCTTTCTGGCGCCTGTTTGATGGTGCCCACCCAAGCACCAGCCACCAAACCCTCCTTTGGGGACGATTCTCTCCTGAAGAGAGTGGGAGTGTGATGGAGACAAACACACTCCCTCCTGTCCCAGACTAGCAGCTGAACACTTTCGCAATCTAGTGACAGAAAAACTTGCTTTGCTAGTTCCCTAGAAACAGAAAGTGCTAACATGGATACATCAGAGATCAAATCTCACAGTTATTCAGATTGTTTAGACTCAAATGTTCCAATGAGTAAGAGGCTTCCAGGATGCCCACGATCCCATTAGCAGGATGGTCTGCCAAATCCACTGCAGTCCCTTACTTTTGAAGGGAGTTTCTATCCATCACCTCCCTGAATGGTTCCCCTTCACCGCTCACAGCTTCATCGTACAAGTATGAAGGGACCTCCTTGTCCCATGTTTTAATTGTTACAACTGTTTCATCCAAGTTGATCATTTCCATAGGACTATTGTTCCTTTGGGAAACCACAGACGTAGAGTTTACTGCTTCACTTACGTGGCTGTCCAAACAATCAGGCTCACCCAAAGTGAGTCTCTTGACATGGCATACTGGAGCAGAGGGTTTATGCCATACATAAGCAGCACCCAAATCCCAAACAAACAATGTCACACAGCAAGTATAGGGACGCTGCAGGGGCACAATAGATTGCAGCAATAGGACCACAAACTTCAACAGTAGCGGCCGCCCCTGTAGTTCTCTGATCCCAAATGCACCAAACACAGGCAGCTTGACCCTGCCGCAGCGGCACACTTGCTTACTACTTACTTTAAATCAAATACTAAAACCGTAATATGAGAGACCCAGAAGAAAGCAGCATTCAGAATGAGGGCTCCAACTGAACCACAGACATGTCTGTGGCAATAGTATTTGCACTTACAGTAGCTAGCAGTCACGTTCACAAGCCGACGGAAGTCAGGAGACACTTCATGTTACATGCCACTACTTTCACTTAGTTCCACCAGCCAAACAGGAGGTCTGTGGGAAAACGAAGGCACACAGGTCCTTACCGCAAACTCTGTGTGCAGGATCGCCAAACACCACCAAACACTTAGCTGCACTTCGCAGGACTTCCTGCTTTTAAAAGAGGGTGTGGTATATTTTATAGAGCCTAATGTGATGTTCCCAGTCTCCCCAGAAGGTTGACCGTGTGTTTGCTTCATGGGCCTCAAAATCTGAAGTGTGTGGAGACTGGGTTTAAGTTAGGGCGTTAGGGCTGGTGGCTGTTAAATTAAAATAAGCCCCACTGGCCTCAGAAAAAAGACCTTAATGTAGGCTATACACATAATGGTGTGGTCATATATGTATTGCTATGGGAATTATGTAACTTAACTATGGGATTCCCTTCTCAACGTCTGAGAATGTTTGATAAGCATGTCACTCTCTAAGTGGTACAAATTCTGGAGAACTATATCTAGAGAGGTGATTAACTTTGATTTACTCACTGACTGTTGTACTTCTGGTCCATATTTCCTTCCATACATTTTCCCTCTATCCACTCTAACTAGCTAGTAAAATGAGGCATGGGCACATGAAAAGACTGCCAGGCAAATCCAGTGGGGGCATGGAATGGAATGGAAGGATTGGGTCTTGAGCATGCCTTTGATCTTTGCTAAATCATGAGTTTTTGCTTTGTTAAAGTCTCTAGTCTTGTTCCTGTTGGACAGACAGACCATAATCGTGGAGGAAAGGGAACTCTGGGCTTCAGTACCATAGTCACTACAGCGAGTAACCTTTACATTCCCTGCCCTCGTATTCATGCCCTGCCCCACTGGTCATGCCATGCCTCTTACATTTTCTGTGCCTCCCTTAAACTTGCTCTCTCCTAACCTTTTTGTACTTGTATACAACTCCCTTCCTCATCACCACTTTCCGCCTCTGTTCTCCTAACATCCTCCATTGCCAGTGATGTGACCTGCCCCTAATCCTTGCAATGCCACTGTTGACATTAATCACACTCCTAGCTTTACCTGTCTTATAGTCGTTATTGTCTCCCTCCTTCCACTGTGTTGCCATTGTTTCCTGTACCATCCCCGTAACACGCTATTTTGCAGGCATAGGGCAGTGTCAGAAGGATCAATGTGCCCTTGTACTATTGCTCTACTGTGCCAGTGTTGTCATTCATCACACTGTGAGTGTTGCCATTAACCATCATCTTCCTCTCTTTTAGCACTTTGTCAGTGAGCGGAAGTATGATGAAGATCTGGGGCGGTCTGCACGATTTACCTGCGATCTGGAGCCACTTAAGAACAGCATTAACCTCTTTGGGCAAGGTAAGGCATTTGTGTGTCCATGGCATTGGGGCCCGGCACGGTAAAGGCTAACAAGCAGTTGCTGAACCCAAGGTGTGTACTGTCAAGTCTCGGGCATCTAGTAGCTGTTAGGTCAGACTATGTTAGCCATCGTTTCATCAAGAATTGCTAGCCGAGCTGGAAGACCTTGCCCCAATTATGTTGGTACCTGAATCCACTCTAGGGCTCTTCCTATAAAAATTAAAGTTTGCATTAACTAACTTGGGCAAATTGATTGCTACCATGCACAAGCATGCATCCCTGCAGTGATTTCAGGAAGTTACGTTAAACCAAATGGTCCAGTGAATTTCGGGACCATTGCTGAAATCAGCCAGTCAATCATCTTTCTGGCTCTAAAACAAAAGGAGCCTTACATCTTTTCAGATGGAGTAGGCATCTCCCCAGGAAACCTCATCAATGCAAGGGCCAGTGGCGCATCATGATGAGCAGAAACCAATCAGACCACTAGTTGCGCAATATCTTTCTTCCAAAGCAACTATATTATATAAGCATCGATTTCTAAATTTTGTGTCAAGAAAAATGAAATATTGTTGCACGCAATGGTGAATTGCGCTGCTTTCACAGTCAGTTAAAATAGGAGTAGGTTACTACCGCATACATACTGGCATGCCCAGTGTTACTCAGGAGATGCTTATCCAGTCCTGTTTTCTCAGAAAACAAAAACCAGGACTTCTATGATCCTCTCCAAAATAGCCTTGGGTATATTGGCATGCATGCTGTGGAATTTCAAAAATGCCTCTACTGATATCCTTAAGTTCTCCCCTTCTAACCCCATCACTTCCCAATGGAGTTGCTTTATTTGAATGTGTGCATCATGGGGACACAAGTGCCTGTGAAAATAAAATATATTTAAAATTGAGATAGATCCATCCTTCAAAACAATTGAAGTGTGTTGGTCGGGTAATGAACTAAATTCTGCATTTTTATATGTTATGGGCATTTGAGGAATTTTGCAGCACATTTGATCGTTTTTTGTTGTTGAAAACGTAAAATTGCTTGGTCTGTTTATAGTCCCTGGAACAGTGATGGTACTCCTTTGGCAGTAACTCTGCATGTTCTCAGTCTAATGACACGAACACTCTTCTTCTGCACATGGTGAAACACAAGTAAGCTGCAGCCATCTCAAGGTCTACAAACTATTTATAAGTCTCTTCTTGACATACCTGCTTTATAATGACAACTCGGACTGTTCTTTTCACAGTAAGGGCTGATTTTAAATATCCTTGTTTGTGTAGCTCAATGGTCTCCCACACATTTCCCTATTTTTAAGGCAGTTTTCATACCACCCTCTGTTGGGGGCACTATAACCATTGACTTTAATGAGGGGGGGGGCTAAAACACCTGGCAAGAAAGGGAAGCCAAACCTTTCTTAAGGCAAGTAATGTGGACAGAGCAACCATGCTTAGCTCTCGGATGGGGGTAGCAGGTTGACACAAAGTTACAATTGGTCCACACACCCCTTGAACATACATTTTATTTATTTATTGCATTTATAATACGCCCAAACCCATAGGTATCACGGCGTAGTTACAGACATCTTATATATATATATTTAGTTACAATACATAGACAACAATCCATCAGTTCTTATGATGGTACAGAAATTCCAGGCGTTCTAGACAGTCAGCTGGGTGTAGAGAGATGGTTATTCAAAGGAGCTGTCTAGCAGTTTCTGTCCTAGTGGACAAAGGGTGACATTGGGCTCGAATATATTGAATAGACATGTTTTGAGTGTCTTATTGAAGCGTTGGAATGAGGGCTCAAATCTAAAATGCTGTGAAAGTGTGTTCCAAAGTTTGTGAGCCATTACTGAGAAACTACACCCCCCCCAGCTCTGGAACATTTGAAGCATGGGATAGAGAGGTGTGCCTTGTTGTTGGATCTTAAAGTTCTGGTAGTTTTGTTCATGGTGACAGATTTGTTGATATACAGGGGGGCCTTTTTAGCGAGGCATGTGTGCGTGACACCAAGTGTTTTTGAAGATAATTCTGGCTTTGATGGGGATCCAATGGGCGGAGATGTGATCAGATTTACTTTAGACCAATGGCTGCTCTCAGGGATTTATTTTGCAACATTTGTAGTTTGGCTAGGTTGGCCTTAGAAGTACCTAGCTGCAGCACATTACAATAATCTAACTTTGATAAGATGAGGGCCCTGGCAAGTGTTGTGCAGTTTTGCGGCGTCAGAAATTGTCGACTTAGTGCAATGAGTTTAGACGTGTAGGAGGTGATCGAGGATAGGGCGTTGACATGTTTAGACATTGATAGGTTGGCATCTAAGTAGACACCTAACGTTTTGACGTGTTTGGAAACTGGAATCTGTGTTCCGTCAATGGTGATTGTGGAGTAATCGGTGTGGAGAGCATTAATTTTGACAGTGGAGCCCACAATGAGGATCGCCGTCTTCTCATCATTTAGGCATAGGCTATTGATTGCCATCCAGTTTTGAATAATCCCGTATATTTTATTAATCATGATAGTGTCCTGATCGTAATTCCCAGTTATGGGTATTAGGATCTGGGTGTCATCGGCAACATTTATGTAAATGACACCTATGGCATCCAAGGCAGTGAATAGAAGCTTGGTGTAGGTGTTGTACATGGTGGGTGATAAACATGAACCTTGCAGGACTCCTAGTGGTACTAGTATAGGGTCCGCTTCATCCCTGCCAATGGAGACTCGGGATGTGCGATCAGCCAGAAAGGATTTAACCCAGAGGGTGGCATCTTGTGAGAATTGGAAGTCATTTGCCAGGGTGGCGCAAAGTTTGTCGTGATCAACTAGATCAAATGCAGCGGATAGATCTAATAATGAGAGGATGCAGAGTTTACCAGCGTCTCTTATGGAGTCCATCTGAATTTTAAGATCAAGGAGTGCTGATTCAGTGCTATGGTTTGGTCGAAAACCCGATTGTCTTGCTCCTAAGAGGTTGTTTTCTTCAAAATGGGATTGTATTTGTGCATAAGCTATTTTATCAATGATTTTCAATAAGAAGGGAACCGTAGTTATGGGGCGGTAATTAGTAGGGTCCAAGGAGGGATTTATTTAGGAGCGGGGTTACCCAGCCTTCTTTAATACTTGGTGGGACTAGATTGTGCTAAATGATGCATTGACAAAATTGGTGATGATGGGCGTAAGGGTAGGAGCGCACAGCTTTACTAGGTGAGCTGGGAAGCTGTCTCCTTTACAATTGGATGTTTTTTGGATATGGTGTCAAACACTTGTTCATGGGATACTGGGGTGAATTTGAATTGAATGTTAGGATTTTGATTAGAGCTGTCTATTGTCTTTAGGGGTGTATTTTTATTGGCCAAGAGGTTTCTTTTGGCTAGTATTTTCCCTTGGAGTAGTTGTATTTTGCTTGCTAGGGCATTTTATATAGTGGCACCAGACTTTTCTGGAGTTCACTTGAGTAGTTGGAGGGACGGGATTTTCCAATTCCCTAAGAATTACACTGATATACTGTGAAATTGTACTTTATTAAGCCACACATGGAAATCTATCAGGTCAAATAAGTACTTGTGGTATAATACATAGTATTCATAAGATAACTACTGTATTATTGCAAAATTGACTAATGGGCTTTGACTGTCCTTACCGAACTGTCTGTGTGATTCCACTATCACAGGTACTCACTCAATATAAATTAACAGTGGGTGAGGAGAACAAGGGAACCACCAAATCTAACACGCAGGTAAAGCCCCCTCATGGGCTTGCCGAAACAAGCACAGTGTCCTAAACACACAACCCACAGAGAGTGTATGTACATATAGGTAGGGCTAGTCAGAAAAGGGACCCAGACCTTTTTACCAATAGGAAAATATTCCAAAAAGGCCTACACCAACGATCCACATTGAGTTAGAACCCTACAGACTAGTACTAAAAGTAATGCAAATGCACACATGATAATACTAGCCATAGGGGAAAGGAGACATTTCCAAAGCATAGCCTAAGTTTTCCAAGAATTAAGAACGTATTTTAGCAAGTTACCTTAGCAATACATTTCAGGGAAAAATATTTACTTTCTCTCCAAAATTAGCTACAATGTTAAAAATGAATTCACCATTAGAGGAATGCAGAGCATGACTTTAAAATGCATTAAAAATCACTGGTAAGTACTACTATTATATTTGGTCCCGAGCTCTCTGAACCCCTTGTGGGTACAAGAGAAATGTCATGGGACATGTGCGTACCCACAATCACTTAAGGGAGAGTTCCTGGACAAGTTGAAAGTTCCTTATAAAGAAAATGGGAGGAAAGACAATGGGCCATCCGTTTTATTGGAGGTAAGTCAGTTCCACTCACAAGGTGCAGTTTCTGCTGCAAACAACCAAAAGAAGGCCAGAAGAAACCCCAAGGATACAATCCAGATGTTGATTGGCTAACTAGATGCTCAATTGGATATGCAACAGAGCAGGAGGACCCCCAAAAGAAATCTATGGGAAATGCACTAGAGACACTTCTCCAAAGACTCTCGACCCGGACCCTGAGAGTGGGCATCTCAAATAATCACCCAATTTAGGACCCAGACGTACTCAAGTTGCTGTTTTCAATTAAATCTGCTACAGCAGCATGAAACAACCTGCTAAGTACAGGATTTCTTTCCTTGGAATTCGGTACCCAAAGGCTTTCACCCTGAGCTAGTGACAATCCTGACGACTAAGAAGAGGAGCAAAGGGTCTTCGTACGGCATGTACCTACAAGCATAAAGTGGAAATACATGGCAAGGAAGACTCCAAGTAGTCGTGGAACCCACAAAGATGGCTCCTCACGCCTCTGTGTTCCAGAGATAAAAACAGTACACAATCCCAGTATGAGATTATTGGCTGCAGGCCCCTCCGAACCACCAAGCTGAAGATCTGGTGGAGTCTTGATGCCTAATCACTCTCGATGGCCAACGGTGATCCACAGTGAAGCAAAAGATCCTGGCAGTAAACTGACAGTGGTAGCTGTGCATAGCCCTGACAGCTGTCCAGTGTGGAGGGCTCAGCCCAGCAGATGTGGGGAGCCAGACTTCAAGAAGCCCAGACTGGACCTCCAGAGGGAGAAAAGACAAACTGGGATATGCCCATGTCATTATACCCTGCCAGTAGCGCCAAGTAAGGGCTTTAAATGGCATAAACTGTGGCATTCTGCAGGAAAATCTACTAAAGCAGGTCAGCAGACCTGCTTCCTATAAGCAGCAGAACAGCAAACGACAAAAAAGCAGGCACCAGCCAGGTCTTGTGTCCACTGCAAAAAGGGGCTCGCCAAAGGCCAGCCCACCAATCCCTAGAGGGGGCTGGGGAAAAGGTTCAGATTACCAACCACGCTATTTGCTCAGTAGGACTGCCACTTATCAAAAACTACCCCTTCAGAAAGTAGAGGAAAAGCTCAAGGACTTAAATTGCTCAAAACCAGTTTAAACTAATTTGGAGGCTACCATTGCGAGCTCCTACGAGCCTATGTGATCAGAACAGCCATTTTAAGTCCACCTTGTGGTCGCAGCAAGAAAAGGGAGCCCTAAACGACACAGTGGCTGAGCGGATGGTTTAAATAAATGCACTTGTACCCCACTGGCTACAAAAAGGTACGCTGGGCTACCAATGTGGTAAAAAAGGCTTGCACCACGGGTGAAGCCAAAGATATGTATTGCTGCCACCAACCTACTCCCTAAAACCAATGAAGGGTGAAGGAATCACTCTAGGGCAGAAATGGTGTGTCTGAGATGCACTCCTTGGACTGTGCACCTTAGGGGTGATCCAATACCATACACCTTAAGTAAGGTTAAAACGTTTACAATAGTAGGGGGATGTCGGGAGAAGTCCCTCTGGAAGCCAAAAAGTGATTTAAAAAACTCAGGGGGCTCGGGGGGAAGCAAAAAGTTGAGAGCCCTAAAAAGTGGTCCTAGAATCCCCAAAAATAAGATTCTGATGCTTGTTAATCTGCTTAGAATGACATGGTCCGACATCCAGTGGTAACCACGGAGTATTGCATCTTGTCTTTCGGGGGACCGAAAGGGGACGTCGGCATAGGCGTGTCTGAAACACTATCCCTATCGTGACGTGTGTAGTACCCAAAATCTCTCACGCGCCGAGGGCCCTCAGATTGTTTTTTTCTGCCCAGATAACTGGTCGCCCTATAGCAGAGCTCTTCATGAGACATTGTTTATCTTACCGAATTGTCGGTTTAATCCCCGTTAAGTCACTTCGCCCATCAAGAACATCTTCGACGAAGACTACGGGGGAATTGTCTACGGCTGTGGGTTACGGCGCCTAAAATCCGGCGTTCGGACTGCCTTCTGGCCGGCCTACACAGTAGGGAGAGTGGGCTCGGGGTTTGCCATACTGTGATGTCTTTCCTCTTTTCCACTGCTTTCCTTTTTGGTCTGGTCACCCTTCCCTTCTGCTATGGAAAGGACTCCATTTAGATTCTGCCCTGTGTGTAGGGTCAGATATCCGTGGAAAGACGAGCACACGTCGTGTAATGCTTGTCTCCCCCTAGAGCACGACGAAAAGCGGTGTTCGGCGTGTAAACTCCTTAAACCTAAAACCCTTAAGGAGCGCCGGTTGAAGCGGTGGGCCGCGTACGGAATGTCATGTGTGGAGCCTCCCTCCCCTGCCGCGACACCAGCCGAAAGTGACGGGGGTACATCGGATGACCAAACGTCCAACGCGGACGTTATAGACCTTGAGGCGGACTATTCTAGAGCCGCCAAGCCCGTCCCCGACCCTTCCAGGCTCGACTCCGGTCTTGCTACAGGGACCACACCCGGTGACAGGGGCGTAC
The DNA here is from genome assembly GCF_040938575.1 of Ambystoma mexicanum. Lineage (NCBI taxonomy): Eukaryota > Metazoa > Chordata > Amphibia > Caudata > Ambystomatidae > Ambystoma > Ambystoma mexicanum. The sequence continues at coordinate 292,075,002 of NC_090926.1, read as the reverse complement.
AATCGGCCCGCACAAAGCACACAACCCAAGCGCCCTCCTCGACGACTTTGTCAAAGAAGGCAAAAGCACCCACGGATCGGTCTGATCCAAAACCTTCCCCGCATCCGCAGCAGCGCATGACGACTGGGCATAACAAACATAACAAGGGCGCTAATCCCCAAACTACACACGCCGAAGTTTCAGAACAAGAAACTTCGACGGTTTCCAAGGCCCGTACAGGCCCGAAAACTACGAGTAGGCCTCTACCCGAGAAGCCATCCGCTGGCCCTTCTGGAGCCGCGGAAGACATTTTCACTGCCGACACATCATCAGAGGCGTTGTCTACCGAAGATTCGGTGACTATCCGTAAGAGCATCAATAGGATTGCTACGGCGGTGGGCCTAGTACCGGTTCCACCCACAGTTATGGGCCAATCCGCCGAAAAGGTTACCACGGATTTGGAAGACGATCCCGAAGACTCTTACGAAGAAAGCCAGGTACCCCTCTCAAGCACCCTGAGGAGATCCTCTCAACGCCTTAGGGCGGAGAACACGGTTCCTACTCAGCTAGGTCCATTTGGGTCATCCAAGTGGACCACGGAGCAATTCGAGGGGTGTATGGATCGGCTGGAGCAGTTTTTCAGGGCTTCTGATCAACCTCTGCCAAAAAAAGCTCGGGTAGACCCTAACCCTCAAACACAAGATGCCCAACTCCTAGATGTCTAACACCAAGTTGACTATCAAGAAGATGTCCAGATGGACACGTAAAGAGACATCTTTACAGAAGAAGAGGAGTCTTCTTTTCTGGACAACTATGGGGAAGATCAAGGGGCAACGGACAACTGGGAGGACACCCAGCAGGACGATCACAACTCTGATATCGTTTGCCTCGACTCTCCCCCATCCACCCCGATTCGACAAGCTTCCCCGGTGGATGATCAAACGGCTTTCAACAACATGTTGAAAAAAGCAGTGGAATTCTTTAAAATTGCCACGCTTGAAGCCTTGCCCGAACAAGATTTCGCGGAGGACATTATTAATGAAAAGCCTGCGGCAAGCCAGTCTATCCCTCTCTTGAGCTCTGTAAAGAGACGGCTGGCCCCTTTCTTACTCACTACTCAACCCGCTCAGACTAGGGCTGTGAACCCAAGGGTCGAAAAACTTTTCCGGCACTCCCCCACCGACCCGCTTTATATCAAAGGACACGCAATCCCAGACTCGCTGGTGGTGACCAACACTCGCAAGAGAGCAGGGGTTCCCCTTGCCACGGGAGAGTCACCCCCGGACAAGGAGTCGAAAAGGGTGTATGCCTTAGGCAAACGGGTTATGTCGGCGGCGGCCTATACCGTCCGGATTGCCAATAACACGACGTTACTGGCAAGCTACGTCGACGCCCAATGGAACCTACTCCAGGAAGGCCTTCAGGAGGTTCCGGAACCAACCAGAGCCAAGCTTCTCGCCATTGTCTCGGAGGGTGAACCTGACAATCAGAATGTTGTAAAGAATACCCTGGACACCGCAGAGACAGCAGGCAGGTCTCTCGCACAGGGTACTCTCCTAAATAGGCACGCATGGCAGCGCACGTCGGGCTTCAGGCCTGAGACCAAGGCATCCATTATCAACAAACCCATCGAAGAGGCCAACCTCTTTGGGAAGGCGGTAGACGATGCGTTGGAGACCGCCAAGAAGGAGCACGAGACTACGGCATTGAGAGCCAATCTCCCCTACGTTAGTTTCAGATGTAAGTTGAAAAGTTGGCTCTGGAGTAATGACCACTAACCTTTTGAACCCGGGCCCATCATTGCGCATAACCACTCTTGACCTTACCAACTCCAGACGAATGAGAGGGACTTACATTTTGCACTCCTTGTACATTTGTATATTTGTATTTATACCTGTTAATATCTCACATAATGTATCTACTGTGTGTATCCCTCTGTATGTATGAAACCTAAGCCTAAGTATTCTTGTAACTGCTGCGCCCGGCTACCCCTGGGTTTGGAGCGCATTATCAAATAATAAACTAAACTATTAAGTCGCTGCACCAGATTTCCCAAAAACCCTCTTCACAGAGGGGCAGTCATTCTCGGCGGTCCTTTCGAGGACAAGCCCGCGCCGCTCAAAATAATTTCGGCACGGGCAACTTCAACTCAAGTCATCCTGATGCAAGCCCCACTTACTACCCCCAGAGGGGTCAGAATCGCGGAAAGAATTGAGGCAGAGGCTCCAATTCCAGAGGAGCGTCAACTTCGGGTCAGAAATTACCACCAAGTCCAGGTCCCCTCCCATGTCTCCCGGTCGGGGGGGGTGGAGTAACATGTTTCATCAAGGCATGGGAGGGGATAAATTCAGACCAGTGGGTCTTAAAGACGGTCGCCCACGGTTACTGCGTGGAATTCGCCCGACCTCCACAGTTCAGACCGTCGAAACATCAACACCTTTCACCGGAACATCTGCAAATCCAAGAGGTGGAAGCGCTCCTGGGAAAGAACGCCATAGAAGCCGTCCCGATTCTTCAGGTAAACAAGGGTATCTATTCAGTGTACTTCCTTGTACCCAAAAAGGATCTCAACATGCGTCCTGTTCTAGACCTGCGCCCAGCGAACAAGTTCATAAAGCCCCAGAAGTTTTGCATGGTAACACTGCATGAGGTGATCCCATTGCTAAAACAGGGGGACTTCATGATAACATTGGATATGAAAGATGCATACTTTCATATTTCAATGCTGCCAGCACACAGAAAATTCCTAAGGTTCGTGATTCAGGACAAACACTACCAGTTCAAGGTACTCCCCTTCAGCATAGCTCGGTGCCAAGGGTGTTTACCAAGGTCCTGGCAGTGGCAGCGGCACACCTGCGCATACTTTCAGTACCAGTTTACCCTTACCTCGACGATTGGCTCATCACGGGGGACTCGTTCGACGTTTGTTTTTCGAACACCCAAAAAACAGTAGACCTACTGTTCAGCCTGGGATTTTCTATCAACGAAAAGAAATCCAGCTTAGTCCCCTGCCAAGTAAAACAGTTCCTGGGGGCTCTAATTCGTACGGAAGACGGTCTAGTCTTCCCTTCCAGCGAGAGGGTTCAGAAAATGCTCTCTCAGGTTCCTCAGTATGTAGCCAGTCGAGAGGTGACGGTACGCAAAGCTATGCGTTTTCTAGGGATGATGGCGTCATGCATATACTTGGTTCCCCACGCGCGGCTGCGCGTGGGTCCCATGCAAGAGTGGCTCAACAGCCAGTGGTGTCAGGCCAGCGGACAATGGGAAGATCTGTTAGTTGTTTCGCCAGCCCTCGTTCTCTCTCTGCAGTGGTGGTCGAGGGATAACCTCTTGAAGGGGAAAACCTTCACCACCCCTGCAGTGGAAGCCACTCTCACGACAGACGCATCTCTCACGGGGTGGGGGGGGGCTCACCTGCTTCAACAGACAGCGCACGGAGTGTGGTCCCCTCAGGTAGCGTCCAACCATATAAACTTACTGGAGCTGCTAGCAGTGTTCAAAGCATTGAAGGCCTTTCAGGAGCAACTGCAAGGGAAGACAGTGCTGGTCCTAACCGACAGCACAACAGCAATGTATTACCTGAACAAACAGGGGGGCACTCACTCTCCAGGGCTATCCAAGCTGTCCCAAAACATCTGGATATGGGCTCTCAAACACAAGATGTTCCTGATATCCCAACATGTTCCAGGGGAACTCAATCTGCTGGCAGACGTACTCAGCAGAGATTTTCCTCTGCCAGAAGAGTACGAATGGCAACTGCACGAAGACATTGTATCCAACGTCTTCGCAGAATGGGGGTTTCCAGAGATCGACCTGTTCGCTACTCAGGAGAACGCCCAATGCCAAGATTACGCCTCCAGGTACCCCCAGAACCGATCCAAGGGGAACGGTCTCTGGATAACTTGGTTGGGGAAATTTGTCTATGCTTTTCCCCCCGACTCCCCTTCTAAACAAGATAGTACACAAGATGCACCAGGAACCAGTCACCACGATTCTGTCTGATGGCTCCCATGTGGGCCCGCCAACCTTGGTTCGCGCACCTGATGGAAATGTCCCTATCCCCACCAGTCAAGCTGCCCTGCCCGTACAACATGTTGTCTCGGGACAGGGGGGAGACTCTGCACCCATGCCCACAAACTCTGAACTTAGCAGCCTGGCTCCTGAGGTCTTAGAGTTTGGACATCTGCAACTCCCTCAAAGATGCATGGACATACTGAGGGAGGCAAGAAAGCCTAACACACGTTATTGCTATGCCAGCAAATGGAAACGTTTTGTCATCTGGTGCAGTTCCAAAGGCGTCAATCCCACCGATTGCTCGCCTTCACACACTGTGTTATATCTAACCCATCTGTTGGACTCTGGGTTAGTCTTCAATTCCTTAAAGGTTCACCTGGCGGGGTTGTCAGCCTACACCACGTCACAGCAGAAGGTGTTGTGGTGGAAAATACCTGTGATTAAAGCCTTTATGGAAGGGGTTAAAAGAATGTATCCCCCCATCACTCACCCAGCCCCTGGGTGGGATCTAAATGTGGTTTTAACTGGGCTCATGGGACCCCCTTTTGAGCCTATGCATAAAGCTAGTCAGAAAGACAGCCTTTCTAGTAGCTATCACTTCTATCAGAAGAGTTAGCGAACTACAGGCCCTCTCGGTTTTGGACCCCTTTGTTACAGTCCACAAAGATAAGGTAGTTCTGCGCACACATCCCAGATTTGCGCCGAAATTTATTTCGAAGTTCCATGTGAACCAGTCAATCGAACTACCCACGTTCTTCCAGAGACCTACTAACATGGGCGAAAGAAGCCTTCACACACTAGATGTGCGCAGGGCAGTCATGTTCTACATGGATAGAACTAAACCACTGAGGAAGACTAAACAATTCTTTGTTTCAGTAGCAGCTGGTAGAGAAGGGGATCCTGTCTCTAAATAAGCAATATCAAGGTGGATTGTCAAATGCATCACACTATGTTACACTCTTGCAAAGACAGAACTGCCCTTCAAGCCTAGAGCACATTCTACTCGAAGCACTGGGGCATCCATAGCATTCATTGCAAATGTTCCCCTAGAGTCCATTTGCAAAGCGGCAACCTGGAGTTCTGTACACACTTTTACAAAACACTATTGCCTAGACACTCATTCTAGGGCTGATTCTCAGGTGGGACAAGCAGTACTAAGACATCTTTTTTCTACTGTTCCTTCTCACAACCCACCTCCAACTCCGGGTACTGCTCGCTAGTCTATGCACAGCATTTGATTCTAAGCAGATTAACAAGCATCAGAAGACATGCATTACTTACCATAAAAGCATTTCTGATGATTGTATCTGCTTAGATTCACATGCGCCCTCCCTACCTCCCCGCTCGGGGTGGAAGGAACATAGACTTCTTACTACTTTCTCTCTTCATGTACTCACTCACTATAGCCTTGGGCTCCCTCATGGCAGAAAAAATACAATCGGAGGGACCTCGGCGCGTGAGGGATTTTGGGTACTACACACGTCACAATAGGGATAGTGTTTCAGACACGCCTATGCCGACGTCCCCTTTCGGTCCCCCGAAAGACAAGATGCAATACTCTGCGGTTACCACTGGATGTCGGACCATATGCACAGCATGTGAATCTAAGCAGATACAATCATCAGAAATGCTTTTACGGTAAGTAATACATGTCATTCGTTCTTAGCACCCATTAGACAACAAAGTAAATGTGTGTTCTCAGCCAGAAGCTAACCATGGCAAACTCTGTCTGTGTGATAACTAAACTGTTAACTCCTCTCACAGGCCACATCGACTTCTTTGAGGAGAGGATGGCTCTAGTGTCCATTGTCATTTTTTAAAAAAAATCTAATTCAGCAAAGAAGTTGATATATTAACAGCGATTGAGAAAATGTTGTTTTACCATAACCTGAAACAATGTTTTAAATAGCCTTTCAACAAAGCTTTTTTCATAAGGGATTTTATAAAAAAGCCTTTTGCCACGTTTATTTCCATTCTTTTTGTGTCATCTAGTCTCTTCTATGTCTATACAGAAGGTGCTCGGCCACAGGAAAGGGAGAAGGAGTTGGCACAGTATGCCAGCAAGAACACACAGTGATGAGTTGGAAATAGGAGAAGGAATAACAAGGGGTTGCTTAGAGAACCTGGGTATTGGATTAAGGTAATCAACTGTCTGGTTCGGGGCACACAAAGGCCCCGCTTTCCTTCTTGATCCATTCATGTGAAGAACCCTTCTCAGAAGGCACCTGTTAAAATGGATGGATTTTCAGAATCAGCCCGTGGACAGATTCTGAGAAGCCACCCAGTTCTGGTGAACGGGTATTAACACTGTCTAGCCAAACTCTCTCTGGGTAGTGTGACTGAGCAGCAAGGCATAGACTTGGGAAGTGTGCGAGTGGTGCAGTGCTCAGTTAAGCACACTGAAAGCACTCTTAATGATGCAAGTTGGACAGAATGCATAAACGGTTAGTTATTTAGGCCTGAAACACATGCTTAGCAATGAAAAACCACAGGTAAGTAACACACCAAGTCATTTACTATTATATACACATTCACTTTTGCTCTGCGAAGAGCATGAACACTTCACCTCAATTCTTAAAGTACAGGTAGACCAGTTCGAGAATACTGTAGGATAGCAAAGCAAGTGAAATAAAAAGAACCAGGTACGTAACTACTAGTTGGAGAACGAATATGCTGAAACTAAAGGATTTAGAAACACCCTAAAAAGCCTTATAAATGAAGGCACTGTCACTTTAAAACGCCATTCCCCAGCTAGAAAAGAAAGGGGCCTACAGCCCTAAAGTCACAGGTTACAATGCAGTTCTCTCCAGAAGGCTAGAAGTCTTGAGTCTGAGCAAGTGTTTGCTAAGCCATATGGCAGTTTGTAAGTGTCTGAGTTAGATAACAATTGAAGAAACGTTCTTAGCAGACCCTCTCCCAATCCAAGCACTTTAGAGTAAACCCAGGGGATAATCCTTGACCATAGCCCCACCACTCAGTCGGGCAAGCAGGAGATAGGATAGACTGTACAGCGGTAAACCCTATGGAGGTAGGAGGCAAGCAACGGGCCACCGTAGAAGCTCCTGAAATCGCTGTGCCTCCTTTTCTCATGCTTTGGTTTCAGTGAAGGAAGTCCAGGGGCTTTGGGTGCAGAGGTCACTTTTGACGTCTGTTTTTCTTTTGGTCTGGCTAGTTTGCATTCTGTGCTCTGATGGACAGGCACTGAACTGAAGAAAGGACACCACTCTAACAATGACCTCAGAGAACGCCCCCAGGATATGAAACGGGTGACAATCAACAATGGCCACTGTAGAAATGGTGAAAGTCGACCCTTGTGACAGAAACTGCTCTTACTTGGGCCCCTCTTTGTGGTGGAGAGCAGAAACTGCAAGAGAATGCATCTTGGTTTGTAAGTTAAGGATCTGCAGAGTATGAAGGCTTTACTTGGGATGACGACTGATGCACCGAGGTAGCACAAAACAAAGCTGGAAAGCCCACTGGATGGTTCCAGAATGCTTCCAAGAGAAGGGTCCTCAAGCAGGGGGTCGAGACTCGTTGTTCTAAACAGTCAAGGAGTCAAAGCACAGATGAAGGCCTTTGGAGCTGTTGGGTGTCCCATTCATATCTATGGAGAGAAAGCCATTAAAAAAATAATCTTTCCTATCACCACTCTTACACCACTGTAATGAAAACTGACAAATATGGAGCACTTTCAGGGCCAGACTCTTCTCGGGCTGGGGTGGTGGTTTGTAGCGGGGTAAGGTGCTCAAAAGACTGGCACATATGGTATCTGAGCCAGACTTCTAAGACCAAAGGATATTGAACTGGGCTGGTAGCAAAGAACCTCCCCTAGTCACTGGCTGCTGTTATACTGCACCACTATGTGACAGGTGTGAAAAACCTGAAGGTATCTACCTGACTAGTCCCCGGTGGTGTCTCATCCAGGTGGCCTCGGGTCGTGCAATGGTTTCTAGACCTACAACCCTATTGTTTCCCCAGTGAAACAAATATGACTACATCGCATGGAGGAAGGGTATGTGAGAAACCTCAAGGTGTCTACCTGACTAGTCCCCGGGGGTCTGTCATCCAGGATGTCAGAACACTGCCATCGCTATTAAATCCAATTCCTGGGGGTGGACCAGTGAGGGAGGATCACCTGGATGGGGGGGGTCCTCTTGGAGTGGAAGTCGGGCACTGACAGGTGAGACGCAGTATCGCCCTTCTTATGACACCTTTTCCCCAACCTACCACATAGGATACGCAAACACTTTAACCCCCCCTCCCCTTTTCTGACACGAACACTTTTGCATATTACAAAGGACGACGGACCAACACTCGAGCCATTTACCCAACATGTCCTAACACCGGGGTCAGGTAAAGTCAGGCAAAGTCAGGCAATTAATCAGAACCTCACACACCTGACGGCCCTTTCCCTTCCCCAAAGGGATAAAAGGTGGAGCACGAGAGCACAATAGGAGCAAGGCAGACTGCACAATGAGAGAGCTAACTCAGCACAGCAGTTCAAGAGGAGGAGAAAGACAGAGCTAAATGATTGGGTGACAAGAAGAGAAGCAACCTTGTCCTTTCCAAACAAGGCCCGTGAAACCTATGCGGAAGGAATTGCAAGACCACGAACAATAGCCAGCGTGTGTTTCAGCAGATGTAAACGGTACAGACGACCCTCCTCCACTGATAACCAAGCCGGGGAGAGACGCTTGTCTCTGTGGTACCAACCTTGACTCCAGAGAAAAGAAAGCCATGCGGTTCATCACAGCCGGTGAGTCGAGGGGAGAGCCGATAAGAAACCGAACTGTCTTGAACCAAAAGTAGCTAACTGCTAATTGAACTGTGAAAAGTTACAAAGAACTATTGATATCGAAAAGGGGGAAAACCAGCAACAGAGGAGTCTGGCACCACGTGGATGCTCACACAGGAAACTCTATGCGATTACCCGATTACCGGTACCAGAAGACCTTGAGACAGGCAAGAAAGGGGGTCAAATTGGTCATAAAGGGGTCTTGTAAAATCCTCTGTACAGTCGAATGTCTTTGACCAACAGATGATTGTGACGTTAAGGTGAGCGAATCCCGCATCATATGAATTGAATGAAAAAAGGTACGATTGACAAGATTGGCAAGAGTGAACCCGAAAGAGGGATGCCGATAAAGAGGGGGCGAAGTCTAAAGTCCCGAAATACAGTGTGTTGACAAGAGTGAACCCGGCTGAGGGAGGTCCACAGTGAACTGTTTAAAAAGACATTAAGATTCAGGAATATCACCAACAAAATTGGATTGAAAGCCATAGTGAACCCGATCGAGGGAGGCAAACAGTCCAGTAGGACCTGAGCTCGAAAGAGGGGGATTCAAGGGTGAGAAGCCAACACCCACCGACAGGTGAATGCAACAAAGAAAAGTACAAGAGGGAAAGCCTTTGAATGCATGCCATGCCAGAGTGAACCCGACAAAGAGAAGCTCATATTCGAGAGAGGGGTTGAGCCTGGAAGAGGGGGACCCATGGGTGAAGAGCTATCACCCAAATAAAATCAGAGAAGAACTCTAGAACATTTATTGAATCTTTGTTTTGACACTTTGAAACTGTCAGGCCCTCAAAAGCAAGAAAGCATAGCTATCGGAGGTTATTGTATCACTAAGGAACATTCTAGAGATCTGAGCCCGGAAGAGAGGGATCCAAGGGTGAAATCCATCACCCAACGTGCAAGTCGAAAAGGAACTTTTGTTTATTATTTTGAGTACATTAGGTCCACGTCGGCAAGAGACTATTTGGTAAAAAAGAGGGTTCATCGCCGAAGGCGCCGATTGCTGAGAGCGGAACATTTGGCTGGTGCTGGGAAAGCTCAAGCGTGTGCTGTGCTCCAGAATCCTACCTTGTCCCGTGCTTAAAACGTGGGGAAGGGAGACCATACCACTGCATCTTGACTTATTCTTTTGGAACACTACCCTCTTTCTTATAAACATCATCCCACACTTTATTTGTATTTAGCGTAAGGATTGGCAATAGATTTTTCTTAGTATATGCCCTTTTATTTGACAAGACGCCACAAGGACTGCCTTATGTTTTGTTTGATGTTCAAAGCTTGCTCCCATCTTAGATTTAGGTTTAGATTAGGTGTTTTCCAACCTACCTTTTCAGTTCAATAAACACCCTTGAACTGTGATCACTTGTGTCTGTCTTTACTGTTGCCACCATGAATTCCTTACACAGGAAGGAAACCACAATCGCCAAGGAAATATGTAGTGACTGCTCTCTGGAACAGCTCCACTCAATTACCTCCCTCAAAAGAGCCTTGCCCAAGGCCTCAATCACTTATCCATAAATATAACCGAGCAATGCTAACGATTCAAATGAGAACACTGATCCCTTTGACCAGCAGCATGGCAAGGGTTGCAAACTGTAGCATTCATCTAACGTTTGCTCCCTGGGTAGCTACCCTGAGAGTGATAGATATTTTGGAATGGACTCCTCTCAACTCATCCAGGGCCACAACTATGGACGGAATGCACAGGGATGTCGGGATCCTTTGTACCACATGCAGAGTGTGACACACAGCACCAACATACATGTCTGAATAGGTGTGAGGGGGGTACTTTTTCCTCCCTTCAAATTGTTACTATAAAAGGGCAAGAGTTTAAGAACAGTCTTAACTGAATAAATGGTTTTTGTACAGGTAGGACCATCTCTCTTGATCCAGTGCTGAAAATCATATCGGCCTCGACATGAGCAGCAGCCAGAAAGCCCAATCGTACTTGAGTGAGAAGAGTAAAAGAAGCCAATGACTTATTTGGCTAACAATTCCTTTGACTTAAATACCTGTCTTTACTCTAGTAGATGACATAGAACATGAGCCTGGCATATAGGAGCTGATGAAGAACATGACCAGAGCAATCTTGCAGGATGCATTTGACTAAGACAGTATGTGAGATGGGTCTATTATTCAATCACTATCTGAAGAGAAGTCCTTGCAGCCTCTATCTTTTCTGCCAGATGTTTTGCAAACTTACCATGTCCTCTTCAAAAGGGCAGTGTACAGTAGATGTGCCATTAGCCACTATCGTTCCATGCGGAATCTTCCTTTTAGACCACTTGATACAAACAAACAGGACCTTCTCTTACCTTTTTCCAGTACGTGTTTTCATAGCTGGCCAAAGATTTCTTTGTCCTTTCACCCTGCAGCAAGACTGAGATCTTCATTCCTGACTATAGATAGAGTGGAGGGGGCCAAGTGTTCTCGTCTATGTTAGGGGTGTCCCAATAAGATTCCTTGATTGTCACCACTGTCAGTGAGAGATTAACAAACTCAGGTGATGTGTTCAAGCATCCTCTTCTCTCTCAGTAAGGTAACATGAAAGATTGCATTGGCGCAGGTTTTTTTAGGACTAAGCTACCATGGCAGCCTGGCTAGCATCACTAGAGCTCAGGCTTCTATTTACATGTATGTGAACTGGACGCGTGGTAGAATCGGACATTATTTACAAGGATTATAGTTACTGGAAACCGACAGCTACTATGCATCAGTTTGAGTAGAACTCATTGAATTCCTAGGGATGTGTTTCTCTATCCCAGATTATGTGAGGGCAGGGTTTTGCAAACATGATTGGTGATTTGGTGAAGCTTAGTCTTGTGAAGAGGTTTGGGGCATGTAGCTGCATGAAAATGCTAGCGTTAACAAAGCACAAAACTCCCTCTTTATGCATTGCTTCATGGACAGCTTGCTGCTATAACTGTTGCAGTATTCTGCATAACTGTACCTCCTGCGGTGTGCTCTTGCCAGACTCTGGATCCTGTTGTGGTTCTCCAGATTTCTTCTTCACTTGCCTGTACAGTTTTTTGGCTTGGCATTATCAGACTCCAGTCCTTTTCTCTCTTCTCTGCTTAACACCTATTTCTGTTTTACCATTGTACTGATTCTTCCCTGCATCTTTCCTACCTAGATTTCTAGCATTATCTTTTCCCGTACAGCTTCCCCTGTTGCCACGCATGTGTTCCCTCTTCCCCATTTCTGTGCAGCTGAGCACTTTGCCGCACCCCATGTTGCATTATGTGTGTCTATCCTTGCCTCTTGCTTCTATTATTGTTGTTTGCTTATTGTTCCTCTGTAAACAGGTGTAATATGTTGACTCTTTACCAATCACCTCTCTCAAATAATAAATCCATTGGTCATAGGGACTGATCACTAACTGTTGGGACAGAGTCTTTCAGTCACAGCTAGGCAACAAGATTTCCCATACACTAATTGCCGAGCAGTCAACGGCCTCTCTTCAGAGGAGAGCAGCATGGTTCAATATACTGGATTACATTTATAATATTAGTTAGGGCAGAATTCCATGTTTGGGTTCTGGTAGTCTACCTTTCTGGGTCTCGCAAACTTGTTTCTGGCTTCTTTTGTTTTTCAATGTTTCTTTTGTCTGTAGATGGACCTCTACTAAAGTCTGCCAACCTATGCCGCCCTTTCTCTGATGTGCTACCCTATGGATACCCATATGGCTAAAACAGGGATGCTTTTCAATTCCCCTGGTTTTGGTGCCAGTATTAATCCATCACCCTAAAAGTGGGTTGTGGAGTAGGCTAAATGGAATTGCGGTTTGGTTTTGGGCTTCACCAAGAATGAGACTACCCCTGCATCTTTGGTTATAATTTCAAATTGGCTTGGACGGGTATAAGGCCCCTGACGTCACAATCTACATCCTCTGTGGGTGGGCTGGTGTGTTTGGTGGTTACTAAGTCCAGCCTGATTGCGTGGCCACTAAAACCTTCATGTGCTGCCATGTGATGTGATTGGAGAGCTAGCTTATGCCAGCCCCTGGGTGAATGTTATCGGTAGGAGGCCCTGTGCATTTCTCGGAGCCTGATGCCTGAAAATAGCTGTTCAAGATATGCTGCTCCTACTAAGGACCTAGTTTGGCAGTACTGGCTGGATCCCTGCTGCTTTGTCCTTGCCCTCTGTGTACTTCTTTGCTGCTGGAATCCCATTCCGGGCTCTTACCAGTCTTCCATACCCATAATGACAGTCAGACCTGACCATAGTTGATTGGAGACAATGCCGAGGGCCTGGTAGTTGGTACCCCCTCGACGGCCTCTGTTTGGACATCTGAGTATTGACCTCCCTCCCTAGCCCCTCTCCCATATTCCTGTCAGTATTGTTAAGGTCCTGGGTGTTATGATCATGGCCACCCTATTGATGGACTTGCAGGTGATCTTGGTGTGTCAAGGAGGCGATTTAAAGCTTATGATCTTGTGGTAGAGTTTGCTGTTCTTCCCTCCCTACCTGCGTGCCCCTGTGGTCACTGCTCCTCTCTTTGGAACGTTAGATTACTGTAATGCTCTTTTCTTGTCTGAGCCTGCTTATATTCTTTGCTGCCTCCAAGTATTACAGAATACTCCTGCAAGAGTGGTACCTGGTATTTCGGTTTGGGTCCATATATCTCATGTTCTGCACCACCTTCATTGGCTTCTGGTTATTCGTTGTATTGAGTTTGTCTCTTTGCATTGTGCATCGTGCCTTCTATTGTCACGATGTTGAGTTTTTGCAGGAGAAATGTGTTCCTTATATACCTGCCAGAGTGCTTTGTCAGCCTCTAATCTCCTGATTCAGGTTCCAGGTTCTATCGGACCAGGTTGGATGGCTGTGCATTTTCTTTAGCTGCTGCGGTGCTTTGGAACAAACATCCTTGTTCCTTCTGCACCATTGACAATCATTTTCTTTTTTGTCACCATTTAAAAACCCACTTGTTCTAAACTCTTTCTGTTGCCTGCCTTTTCTCGCCAGTCTCCTCCTCAGCACCATGATGCCATTGGGTGATAGTGCACTTTAGAAGTATAGTTAAAATAGCAACATGAAATAACATGAATCCCTCCTCCTCCCCCAGTACTCTCTTGGACCCAGCACCTCAAGTTAGAGCGATTTGTTGGCATGGAAGTCTGGTGGCTTGCTCTCACTGTGCCACAGCCCCATCTTGGCATGTACTGGGTAGCGTCCTACTGTTGCCTCTGTTGTGGCAGTTTCTTGCTGACAGGCTGCTCCTTCCTGCCCCCCTGAGCTGGGTCCTTGGTTGGGTTCCTACTTACTCCTGTATCATGTCTTGGGATGCTGGTGCTTCTACCTTGTGAGTGTCTCCGATTTGGGCCAACTGGATCTTTGTTGGGTTGTGGTTTCCTTTTTAATCTGAGGTCCCAACCAAGACTATCCAGTCCTAAATCTTGGTGCCCAAATGTATTAATCCCACTGTTCCTGGGACGATTTTACTCAACCAGCGACTTGGGTACTTGTCCTGGAGTCCCTGTATAGTCTTCGGATTCTTCTTAGTGATCCCCTGAGTCTAGCAATAGGTGGGTTAGGAGGACCCCACCCTGTTTTACATTGGCTGGAATAGGCATCCATTCCCGCTGCAATCAGCTCTTTCGAGCTTGCTGATTCTGAAACCCTGGACAATCTTTTTGTTTGGAGGAAGAGGTCTCCTCTGGCATCCCCTTGAGCTGGTGTCCACTTCAGTCACATTTGGGAAGTAAAGGAACTTTAATTGCATTCCCCATAACCTCTAAAAGCCTATTGTATTTATCCTGTTCCCTGTAGGAGAACTTTAGTGAACTTCTAAAACTCTGTCAAAGTGACTCTAAATTGGGCTTATTTGGACTGAAATTTTTACTAGGTCCTTCCCGGGTCCACTAATAAGCAATTGTGTGATGTTAGAAGTTAACAGTGATTTATTTTTGATTTTTGAACAATAAGCCACTACAACACACACGTTGCCACAGGAAAACATTGAATAGCTTACAATTATGTTTGACTCTTGTAATGTGGTTTCCTGTAGGGCCTTGGGTGTCTTGGAACCTGTAGTGGAATGTTGGCTGCAATTTTTGTAACTATTTTAGTCTGCCCATATATTTTAGCCATTTCCTCCCTACGGGTCTTACTGTACGTGTGGCACTCCTATCTTAGGATTCTCTTTGTTTTAATGTATTGTCAGTAGTGGGGAACACTGTTCAGCCTATGTTAAGGCATTTTGATTCTGTGCCTAGATGTGTATGTAGTTCTCTGTTGTCTATGAATCCCTTTTGTCTCACTCCTTTAGCATTGTGAGGTGTAGGGTATGCTGCCAGATGGTAGTTACCTTGACATTGGCTTTCCGGATGGGAAAGGGTCTTGCTTAGGGCTCTTAACTGTTTTTAAAACTATACAGTGTAACTTGTGTGTTGGTTTATAGTACTTATTTCAACTGCTAATCTTATGTGTGATACTTGAATAAGGAGTGTATATTTGTTCGATTTATCGGTGTAGTGTCTTTTTTGTGTAATCAATGGGGCTGAAGTATACTTGCCCGCCAGTCAATTCCCTCCTAAGAGGAATGTTTGACTGCTCTACTACATTACACATTGAGAGAGTTTTGGTTTAACTTGGTGGACAACCTGTCACCCTCCTTCCTTGGATACATCTCTTAGCACCTTTCACCAGACGACCATGGAAAAATCTCCCCAACCACATTCTTTAAGGTGATGTTCAAACAGAAATGTTACTAAAATAGTATACAAAGTAAGAATGTATTCCTGGATTAATTAAATCTGCACCCTATCAGTTATATCCCTGCTTGGGTAGCTTTTTAAAAAAACTCTTTAAGCATACACTTATGAGATATTCGTAAGAGTAATATATATGTTCTAGATTGGTTTTATTGTTATATTGAAAATTACTCCCTATTCTCCTTATTGCACAATCTGCTATTATTACAAACTCTAGCACATGTTTCAAGCGTTCAGCTCTTCGCCTGGGCGTTCATTTATAGTGATGTTAGTAACAGCAAACATATTAAACTTAGTGAATCACATTACTAATAAAGTTTGTTTCAAACTAATCTCCCTTTTTAACCTAAATCAGTTTTGATAAGTGTTCCTATATCATGCAGAGCAATCTAGTGGTCCAATTTCATACAAATCAGTTTCCTAAAACAATTTGATACCATCAACGTAGTTTCGTAATTTTTCTATATCCATCTCCATTTGGCAATGGTTATACTTTAATCTAATTTGTCTTTTGTTAATTTCCTGTTCTTGGTGTCTAATTGTGTTTTAATGCTTGTAGGATGCCAACTGCTGCGTGCAAGCTTACATTGAATGGCATCATATTGGATGGCTGCTTGATGATGAATCTTGAGGAAGCCCTTCGGGTCCTCACGGGGATTTCCTTTTCTCAGATTGCCTCAGAAAGGCACCGGTTTCTGAAGTAAAGTCCTACCTTTTGCATTAGGTTCTAAACTTACTGCTGGCTGCTGTAAGGGATCATAAGTAAGACTCGGATACAGTGGCATCATGAGTGTGGGTTACAGACTTTTATTTGGCATAAAAATCCTGTGTCCCTAATTCTAGGAGGGGTTTTCCCCTGCCTTAACAAAACTAAGGATTTTCTATGTCAAGATGTCAAATCATAAAGCGTCCTCCATCCTTTGTCCAAAATCCCTAAACTGACGCTTATACGCTAAACTTAATATAATGGGTGCGTGGGGGTTTTCTCTAAACATTTGTAACTTTCCCAAAGCTACCAACATAAAGTTCTACGATGCAGCAAAACAAAAGAATAAAACTCAACTAGGAAAAGGGGTCTTCCCTTCCCCTAGATTTCCTTTAGAGGTTAAAGTGACAGCTTTGTTCAAGGGGGAAATGCTCTTCCATTGAATTTCCTTTGCCGTATACAATTCACTCAGAAGTACATAATTCTCTTATATAAACACATTTCTCTTGAATGGTTTGTTCAAGAGGAGATGCCTTTTTCTTGAACCTCCTTGAAGCACATAAAACTCTTGTTGTTTTCACAACTTCATAGAAGGGTATTGACCCCTGGAATTTCTCAGTCTTTTCCCTTTCCCTGATGTTCTCTGCTGCCAGGGTGTTTTAACTTTATAACTTTGCTTTAGAACAGGGTATAGGTCCTGTGAAGGCATTATGATGCAAGACACAGACAACAAATTCAAAGTTCAAAATAAAATACTTTATTAACTCAAATGTCAGGATGGTAGAAGGCCTAACTTGCCCTATGCTTAGGTGGTATTTCTCTACCTGAACAAAACTAAGGAAAGTCTGAGTCAGCGTTTAAATTAAAAGTCTGCCTGTGTCCAAAACATATGCTTGCGCTCACAAATAAAGCTAAACATGTAGGGGTGTTAATAATCAAAGAAATGTTGATAAAAGTTCTGATCTTCTTCCAGCTCTTAGCTTCCTTTTCAGTTCCACTTCCCTAAATTCAAGAAAGTTCTGCAAAAGTCTCAGAATTACCTTTCCCACGTTCAAGGTAATACAGTTCCACACAATCCTTGGGGTCCCCTTCCCCAAGTTCCAAGCAACACAGTTCAAAAGAAAAGGGTCTTAAGGTTTTGTTTCTCAAGACAATTCTTGTAGCTCCCAGAGTCTCAGGGTTCCCTTCCCCAAAACTTTAACTTAGCCACTTGTACTTGTTTCAATCTTTTTAAAAGGTTGAACACAACTCTGGTTCAACCTGACACTCCTTCTGAATTGCATCACCAGTTCACGTGTAGTGCTTCTCCTTGGTTAATTTCACAATGTTTTTGGTTCTTATAATTCAGGGCTCATGATCTAGGCGCAGTTGTCAGACCACACGGTCCACCCACCACAGGTCATGCAACCAGGATCCCTGGGCTTAAGCCCACACAGGTCGCTCTATTCTGGTTCCTGTGTACAGAGTCACATTCCCTTAGTTTCTCTTTGTTGGCCTCTATTCTTTATGCACAATGTTTACACTCCTCTGGCTTCTCCTGGTTAGCCTCTTGGCTCTGCCATAATGTGTCACACACTTCTTTGGCCTTGCCGCACTGCATTTATTCACAAAGTTCACTTTGTGGTTGTCTTCCTGTCCCACCTTTCTATGGCACACTTTCACACTTGCACTATTTTCCATAAGTTGCTTTCATATGGGCACTTTTGCTTTGACTGTCCTCTGCTACTTGCTTTGCCCATAAAGTGTTACTTGATTCAATAAGCTTAATTGCAAGGTTTCATTCAGTTTGGAATTCAACAATATTTAATATGCTTAATTTCAAGTTTCCACTCAGTTTGGTATTCAATATGTATTGGATATGCTGAATTTCAAGTTGCCTTTTTGATCGGTATTCAATATACATTCGATATGGTTAATTGCAAGTTTCTATTCAGTTCGGTGTTCAATCTGCATTTGCAGCCCGCTAGGAATGCCCCGGCTGTCAAGTAGCTTTCTGCGACACTCACCGGTCCTTGGCGTTGTTCTTCGGCGGCTTTTGCTGGTTCTTTTCTGCTCCGTAGGTCGGCGGGCCAGCTCCTGTGAGCCCCACTCACATACTGGGCTGTCTTTCACCCACCGGTTGCTCTGCTACCTTTGTACGGACGCGGGCAACATCTTTCTTTCTCCTGCTCGCTCGCAAATCCTGCTTCTGATTCCTCACCGCAGAGGCTCCCACACCTGTAGCGGACCAAAGGCCCAAATCGCCTTGGTATGTACAGGTTCTCTGGGCTACTGCCTGGCGTCTTGGCTCCTCCACCATCCCACCACGGCTGTCTCCTTCGAAAAAGGGTTCCCTGCTGATCTCTCACCACAGGCCTCCCTCTTGCTCCCTGTGCTGTTCTCTGGCCCTCTCTTTATACACCTGCAACCACTTAACAGGTTGCAGGTGTAGATCCTAAATTGGGCTTGCCTGACTATGGTTAAGGGGACATGCCTGACTCTCACCATACTCTGTAGGCATCTTCTTCGCCCCAGTACCACAGTGATAAATTGAAGATTTAGTGTTCATTACTCCCAGTCTGCTCTTCTACGTCCCAGTACTTTCAGGGGTTAGAGGTGGGAAAATTAGTGGAAGGGTTTTGCAGTAGCCCATAAAGGCTGGGGAAGGGGTAGGTTTGTTGTCAATAGGGAAAGGGGGATACCATGTCTCACCTTGGGGCACTCCACTCCTCAAGGACCCTCCACCCAGGTGATCCTCTCTCACTTCTCCACTCCCAGAGTCAGGGTCCAAAAACAATGACCTTTCCCTGTCCACCTTAGGAAAGGACCAAAGGGGAGTAGATGTGTGGACGCCCTTAGGTTTCTCACAGTCCTCCCTTTTCCAATGTTCGACAATTTCAGATTGGGATTTCAACCCTCCGTTTCTCTTACTCTTCTTCTTACGCCTTGTTTACTCACCGGCCGGGGTGTTCCAATTTTCTTACTTGGGTGCGAATCCCAGGCACTTCCACATTGCCTAGTTCACTATCCTGCCAGGACTTTTCCAGATTTCATTCACTCTCTGTTGCATCCAGAAAACAATCCTTTTCATATGCTGGATCACCAACCTTTTTCTAACAATGTCTGTCCTTTTTACTAATCTTGTCTTGCCTCTTAATAATGTGGGTCTTAAAGTTTCACTGTGCTTCCTTGGTCTTCTTGGTATCAACTGTTTCACTTCCCGCTCTTGGGCTCACACGCACTGTATCGTACGTGGCATTCACCTTGAAACGCCCCGGCAACCCGTTCACTCTCCCCAGGCTTATCGATCTTCTCTGGCTGCTTGAGTGTTCCACACGCTTCACCCACAGCTTTGTTTTCGGCTGATCAGTAACAGTAAATCCTGCCTTTTTTTTGTCGCCGTGCAGCAGCTCCTGCTGCTGTTGACAGAGACACAGCAAACTTCTCTCGGTTTCGCTTCTCTGCACGTCTTCTCTCCTCTGCGTGGCATTCCGCAGTCCGCTCTTCCCCGGCCTTCCAAACAGCGTCAGTACAGGTTAGCTGCAGCTTCTGCCAGTCTCACTGCTTCTCTCTCTGCTTCTCTCTCGCTCTCACACTCTCTCTTTTTTAAATATCCGGTCTTATTTTGCATTCTCCAACAAGAACGCAGCATTGGTTTAGCATGCCTGGTCATCCACATTACTCCAACCCTCTTCCACTTCACAGTACTTGAAAAAGGGGCCCGGGGGGGTGGGCGAGAGGCAAATAATTTTTGGTTAGAAAAAAGTGGGAATTCACCATCCACATTACAATAAGCCATAATTGAGTTTTGCAAAGGCACATGGCTGTTACCAAGAGGTATATCTGAAGGGTTGTTTTTATTCAATATCCCTCTGCCTCCCTGGAGTTTCTTTCCCTATGTGGTCCTCCCGCAGATTACCACCCCCAAGGTCAGAGTCAGATAGCTTCTGCCTTTCCCTGGCCATGTAGGAGAAGCTCCCCTCCAGGGAATCAGCAGGGGTCTGCAACCTTTGGCTCGCCAGATGTTTTGGACTTCACTCCCATCCCCTCTATGCAGCATAGTCCGTAGCAAAGAATCATTGGATTTGTAGTTCAAAACATCTGGCAAGCCCCAGGTTGTAGACCCCTGACCTAGAGGATGCCTATTTCATTGGCGGCACAGGCGCTTCCTCCGCTTCCGAGTTTGAGGAAAACACTACCAATTCAACCCTGCCCTTCGGATTAAAGTCGGCGCCAAGAGTGTTCACAAAATGCCTAGCTTCAGTGCAGCCCACCTCCATGGTGCAGGTATCCTTGGTTACCCGTATCTGGACAACTGGCTGGTGTGTGCTCCATCTCTACCACTGGCAACGCAGGACACCAAGGAGGCCATCCAGTATCTAACTTCTCTGTGGTTCTCAGTGAACTTTGCAAAGTCATGCTTACAACCTGCTCATAACTCGCTGTTCTTTGGCTCACATCTCAATACTCTTACATGTCTTGCAATGCCTTTGGAGGGGAGGGTAAAGATACTGCACAAGTTCCAGCAGCTGTCGGGGCTACCGATCACATCAGTCCGCTCCCTCAAGTTGCTTCTGGGAAGGTCATCTTGCATCCCATTCATCCCCGACTGCAGGCTCCAGGTGAGGCCTTTTCAAGAGTTCCTAGATGCTTGTTGGCCACAAATATTAGGGTCCTGGGAAGACTAGCTTCTCCACACGCAATCCTTTCACCAAGCTCCCCAATGGTGGAGTCATCGTCTCAACCTCAATCAAGGAGCCCCCTTTCGCCATCCGAGGCATCTGGTCACAGTTACCATGAATGCATTCCTGGACAGTTGGGGAGCCCACACAGGACAGTTCCACGCCAGGGGATTGTGGTTATCAGAAGAAAAAGCCCTTCACATCAATGTCCTGGAGTTGAGGGCAGTGTATAGGCCCTGAAGTCCATCAGACCCCATCTGCAAAACAGGGTGGTCCGGATCTTCACAGATCACACCACCACCATGTTCTGTATCCGCAAACAGGGGGGACCAGTTCTCCTATTCTGTCTGCAGAAGCAGAGGCACTGTGGAAATGGGCTCTGGTGCACGGCATGTTTCTGATTCCCTTCCCTATAGGGATCCACTATACGATTTGCAGATTCGCTCAGCAAGGAGCTCAAGACCTGCCACAAATGCGAACTTCATCAGAGGAATGCTCTCCATCTGTTTGCCAAGTGGGATCCGGAGATCGACCTGTTCACTACAGTGACCAACAAGAAATGCAACCAGTTTTCAAGTCAGTTTACCCAGAAGGGGAACCTGGGGGATGCATTCCCACTCCACTAGGAGGAGCTTTTCCTTTATGCGTCCCCCACAATCCCACTACTACCTCGAGTGCTTAGTACACTCCAACAGAACCACTGCATGATCATCCTGGTGGCCCCAGTATGGCCGCGTTAGATTTGGTACTCAGACCTGTTTCACCTGCCAGTGGCTCATTGCATCAGTGGTCCGACCTGCTCTCCAGAGACGCCGGATCAGTTCTGCATCACGACCCAGCATCCCTCAACTTGACGTCTTAGCTCCTGCATCCCTAGAATTTGGAAGCGTTCTGCTGCCTCCAGACTGCAAACGGATCCTAGTTAGGGAAAGAGCACCATCTATGCTGTCCTGCTCTAGAAGCAAGTGGATACATTTTACAACATGGTGAGCAACTCAAAGCCTACACCCGTTACATGTTCAGGCCTCCTGTCTTTCGTAAAAGCTGGCTTTTCGCACTTGTCTATCAACATGCCTTTGACAGCCATTTCACGCTACACTCGTACCTCAAATTAGCCTCCCCTTGGGTCGCATAGACTGGTGAAGGAATTCCTCAAGGGACTGTTTCATGCGTTTCCCCCCCCCCCCCGTTGTAGACCCTGCTCTCAATGTGGGCCCGTGGAAGCATAAGGGACTCCCATTCTAGCCTCTTCACAGAGCCCCTTTGAAATTTCTCTCCTGGAAGACAGCATTCATAGTTGCCATCCCTTCAACCAGACAGGCAGGTGAGCTGCAGGTCCTCTCCTGCAAATGTCCCTACTTAAGTTTCCACCACTCTAAGGTGGTTCTGCGTACGAACCCTTCCTTCATGCCAAAGGTCACTTCAACATTCCACCTGAATGAACCTCTAATTCTACCAGTGTTCTTTTGCTCTCCTCTGACTCCAGAGGAGCGATCCTTACATTCTCTAGATGTCACACAGGCCCTCAAGTTCTATGTGGCCTGTACAAAGGAGTCCCGAAAGTTGGCCCAACTGTTTGTTGCTTTCGGACCTAGGGGCAAGGGCAATGCCCTTTCAAAGTCTTCCATTGCGAGATGGCTGTCTGCGTGCATTTCCTACTGCCATCGTCTGGCCTACAGGACCAAGAGCGCACTCGACAAGAGCCGTGGCTTCTACTATGGCATGCCTCTCTGGGGATGCCACAGAGGAGTCCTGAGTCGGCCAAGCAGTGCTTCACAACCTGTTTGCATGAGGTAAGTGTTCCAGAGGTGAATTGATTGCTTCTGTTGAGCTAAGCCTCAGCCCGTTAGTTGTTTGTGTACTGCTGTGCAGTCTTATTTATAGAGCATGTGAATCCATGAAAGATATAATGCTGGAGAAGGGATAAGTTACTTACCTGTAACTCCTGTTCTCCAGCATTGGTATCTTTCATGGATTCACATGCGACCCTCTCTCCTACCCCTCCATGGCTCTTCTTGGCTCATTCTTCCACATTACGTTTGCTGCCAAATCTGAAGATGGACACCTGAGGCGGAGCTAAGGGGACCTGTCTAATTTGCTTTGGGCAGTATGACTAAAATAATAATAATAATAATTTTTAAAAAAATGACTAATAGAGCACTAAAGTGACAGGCAGGAAACCATCATCAAGACAACTGCTTTAATGTTACTAAGGATTCCCAGCCTGACGACGGGGAATATTCAAACAGCATGTGAATCCATGAAAGACACCAATGCTAGAGAATAGGAATTTACAGGTAAGTGACATATATTCCTTTTGGGTACCTGTGGGCTAGAACTTACCTGGCTTTTCATCATAACCACAGGCCAGCCTACAGACGTTGTCATGGTGCTCTCAACGCTGGAACTCTCACAAGAGACACTTCAAGTTACCTTAATGTATTGTGCCATTTTTCTAAGGTCTCTCTGGGTTCTCTGGAGTTCTCCACCAGACCTTGTAATTGTAGTGACGTCCACTGTTTTAATAGATTTTTTTATTTTGTTATCCATGTATCCTCATCCTGCCTAGGATATACATTGCATCACAGCTTGTTGCCACTCTCTCCCTCCATGGGTTATACTATGCCCCTCTGGACCTAGGGCCTGTTCTACTAAAATACATCCTGAGCTTTGGTAGCCCTCCTGGATGTTCTGTACATAGAGTTCCCCATCTACTACTTATTAGTGTTATAAATGTATGGTGTGCATATGTACTATGTTTCCTACTTGTATTTAGAGTATATTGGGAAACCTGTACTTAAGTTGGATGGTGTCCCCTTGGATCCTGAACATGACTGTGTAATATTGTCTAGTTGTCTACTCTTTACTCGCCTCTGAAATTCTATGTCTAGCGCCTGGCACCAGGTATGGGGTTTACATTTTATGGTAAAGAGTGAGTAGGGCCATTTACTGTTATACCTACACTGTGCTCTGCTGTGTTTTAAGTTTCATTCGAGTATTTCATTTTCCTAGCATAGATATGTTTATGTACATTTTTCAGTATGGCATTGTGATATATCCTTTTGCAGCGACTATTGGGATTATTTGTACCCCATTGCGCATCCTTTGCAGCACTCACAACAAAAATCATTAACGCCGTCAAACCCTACATGTCAACTACCAACCCCCAGCAATAGCAATAGCCACAGTTGGAGCGAAACGTGACTATTGCAATGCCCTTCTCCTAGGTACGTCCTCAAAAAACCTACATAGGCTATAAGTTACCCAAAACAATGCCCTCGGAGCCGCTCTTTCCATCCCTAAAAGGGAACATCTCTCACAGGCCAGGAGTGATGTACACTTGCTACCAGTTAAAGATCGTATTCTTTTCAAAACCATGGCCATCACAGACATGTGGCTCTTCCGCACTGCCCCTCCCTACCTTTCATAGAAGATTGTTCCTGTTTCCACCTTCAAAAGAACAAAAGCTGGTGGCTCCAGCTTCCAACTACTAGCGCCCAAACTTTGGAATGCCCTTCCCACAGCACTCTGGAACAAAGCATCATACACTCTTCCGCAAAGCCCTTAAAACTACATTATTTAACTAAACTTTAACTGTTAAACAGCACTCACATCGTTCCACTGTAACCAAGGAATACACTGTTAACATATATCTCGAATTTATGCCTGTTTTCATGAATGTCTATTATTGTCTTCAATGTCATTTTTCTGTACCACTTTTGTAACTAAGTGCTCCTAATGCAACAGCGCCACAATGCCTAAAGGCTGTTTGTGCGCTTTACAAATGGAAATAAATACATATAAATAAATTGCTAGCAATCATTGTACTGATAAAGCTGCCATTGGAGAGTCTAATGTTTCCTTTTGGTTGGACATTGCTCTACCATTAAATTAGACGCTTACACGGTCCTCACAAGAGGGTTTGGCAAAAATCTCCCCAATATTTACTTTTTATCCTAATTTGAGGCTACACAATAGACTTTATATTTTTATTGTGCTTTATATAGCACCTTTGTCCAAAGTGCTTTACATAAAAAGAGAACAACTTGACTCAAATGTGATGTGAGTGGCTGTAAGTCTTTCTTGATTAGAGTGGCCCAAAGGCTCTGTTCTCTCTGCGTATATTTGCATGGTTGGCTGTATGGGCTCCACTGGTTGATTGTGACGTATGAAGGGGGAGAGGTGCAAAAGTGAGTGGGTGTGGATGAGCAGAAGCGTGTGTGTTCTAATGGTGTTTGTTTTATTCATTTGTAATGTGCACCAAACCTTAAGGTAACTGGGCCCAACCGTATATAATATGCAAAGCTTACATGGTTACAAATAGTAATATACAGGCGATAACAATTACATATTTACAGATAATATACAGGCAGTTACATACCAATTACATGGCAGGGTGTGTACAAGTAGGTGGAGTGAGGAGCTGGTATGGGCTGGTGAGCAGTTAGTTGTTAGCAGACTTCAGCAAATTAATATAGCTGGATCTAAATTTGAGGTAAGATTGCTCAACACGTAAAGGGTATGGCAATGAATTCCATATTTGTGCTGCTTGGACGGGGAAGATGCCCCCCCCCTGCCTTGGCCAGTTTGAATCTCGGAATGATAAAGCCGTTGACATTAGGGATTCTTGAGGGTCTAGAGGAACTTCTCTTTAGGAATCGATCCGTAAGATAGGAGGGTGCTGCTTTGTTCATGGCTTTATAGGTGAGTGATGCGACTTTTAAGAGGATTTTATTTTGGGTAGACAGCCAGTTGTTTTTGCGCCTTATCTTAGATATATGTGATCTTTTGGGTATGCAGAGAGCTGATCTCAGGGCATTATTTTGCAGGATTTGAATCCTCTGGGGGATAGATTTGTTGGCAACTGTGTATAAGGCATTGCAATAATCGAAGCCTCGACAAGATAAGGGCTCTCGCTAAGATAATGCAATTGTCCTCTGAAATGAAGTGTTTACCTGCTCTGATGAGCTTACATGTGTAAACTGTGGTTGATGCTAATGGCTTTACCTGTTTATCGAAGGAGAGGGTGGCATCCAAATAAAAACCAAGTGTCTTCACCTCCTTGGCTACCTTGATAGTATTGCCGTCGATCTCGAAAGAGGAGTACTCTTGGCCTAGTTTCTTGAGTTTGGGCTGGGTACCCAGGATGATTAGTTCTGTTTTATCATCATTCAGGCATAGACCGTGGGTTGCCATCCATGCCTGGATGATGAGATACATTCTATTTACCAAGGCCAAATCCTTGTAATCCCCTGAAAGTGGGAGGAAAATCTGAGTATAATCTGCATAATTAGTGTAGGTGATAACAAGAATGTCCAGATCATTAAAAAGGGGCTTAGTAAATATGTTGTAAAGAGTAGGGGATACGAATGCCGCAGAGGGATCCAGTAATAGGAGGAGGGCTGTTTTACCTTTATCTCGTACATCATCTATTTGAGCCTTCAAATCGATGAGGGCAGTCTCAGTGCCGTGTTGGGGTTGGAAACCTGATTGACGAGCTCCTAAGAGCTTATGATGTTTCAGGAATGTATTTATTTGGTTATAGCCAATCTTGTTGTGATAGGGCGGTAGTTAGTAGGGAGGAGAGGGTCTAGGGTTTGCTGTTTGAGCAGAGGCAATACCCAAGATTGTTTCAAGTTGGTCGGCACAGTGCCCGACGCGAATGATGCATTAATGAGTTTGGATAAAAAAGGGGAGAGCTCTCTTGCAGCGTCTTTTATCATTTGGGCTGGGCAAAGGTCACCTTGACAGTTGGATGGCTTGAGGGAGAGGAAGAAGGAAGCTGACAAAAATGTTGCATGTTTGTTGCTATAAACTTTTATTTATAGTAAAAAGAAATCCTCACTATCCCTATCTTCTAAGAGGGGTTTCCCTGCCTCAGACTAATACTAAAGGATCTGTCGGAATATCTATCCTAAGGACCTAAAGCATTGACCACTAACTGCCAGATTTGGGTTGAAGATTGTTGACTGCAGTGTTTCCTGACATTCAGGTCCCTGCAGAGAGGCAGTCGAATAAAGCCAAGCTATTGGGCCTAAACCTAACGTTGTGCTGGTCCTGATATTGTAATACCCAACCTCCGCCAGTCAGAAGGTTGTCAATATCTCTCATTGATTCCTAGGAGAAACTCAATCCCAGGTGAAGGTTGTGCCCCGGGCGCACTATGAGCTAAGATTGGTACCCAAAGCACCTGTTTCACTTTAGACATTGCTTCTGACACTAGTTGGTAGGGTCCGAAACCCTAAACACTAAGTACTAAAAACAAGTCTACTTATGTGAAACTTGCATATAATTTTCTTTACCTTCACAGAAGTATTGTTACGTATCCATGTAGGATATTTGCTTATCTTTGTGGACATTCACTTATTGTTGTGTGCTTCACTAGGTCTTGGACCATCTTGCTCCTTTCAGAAGCATTCACCTGGACTTTTCCGTCACTGCTAAGAGAGCTGAGGAAAGCATAGAGGAAGCTGTTTCTTAGCTGCGAGTCAGTGCCTTACACGCCCCGGTTATAGGATTGTAAAAGTCCCAACAGGTCTCATATTTTCTCGCTCTCGCTCTCTCTCTCTCCCGCTCTCTCTCTCTCCCGCTCTCTCTCTCTCCCGCTCTCTCTCTCCCGCTCTGTAGGGCCTCTTATGTTGCACATACGGGTCTGGCACAGTTTTGTCACTCAAGAGAGAATCCTATGACCATATTTAATCTGCTGCATGTTAGGGAGATGTTGGATGCAGGGAAGAGAGCCACAGACCTGAATATTATGATAGATGATAGGTGTTTGGTTTCAATTTCGAGAAAGCAATTTATGTACCATTGGTGGTAGGCGGACATGCTGTTGCTTGTTGGCATTCATTTTTCTGCTGTTTTGAATCTGCAATTTATTTTTCAGTGTCTCACCCAAAGAACAGTTACTCCAGCAGGTCTCGCTGCAGCTCTGTGACCTCTGCCACAAGTCCCAGTGATGCTTCTACTCCAGCCACCCCTGACTGTGTCTCTACTTCCAGCTTCACCTCAACCACCAGGAAAACGGGCCCTTCTGGAGAAGGCCCTGGAGCTGCTGTGCACTCTGGGACACGCCCTAACCAACCATCGCGACAGGTAACGCAATTGTCTGAAATACCACAAAACTTCACATGTAAACCCTTCATACAGGCACTTTCGCAGGCCCACCTGTGCCCATATTGGCACTACCGTCAAAATATGGTTGTTTTCTTATTCAGGTTCACACAATGAGGTTAGTAGCAAAAAGGTATATAACAAAGAATGGCCTATTTTGGCAGGGCCAAGGGGCGAGAGTGAATGAGAGAATGAGAATGAGAGAGTGTCTCGTGCTCTCTTCTTCCTTCTCTTGTCTCGACTCTCTCCCACCTTGTTCTCTCTCTCCATCCCTCCCTATCTCTCCCTCTCTCCCTCCCTAGTCTTGTCTCGCTTTCTCCCTCCCTGGTTTTGCTCTCCCTCCCTGGTTTTGCTCTCCCTCCCTGGTTTTGCTCTCCCTCCCTTGTCTTGCTCTCCCTCCCTCATCTCGCTTACCCTCCCTAGTCCGGCTCACACCCTCTCCCTCCCTCGTCTCACTCCACCGTCCCTCCCTCATCTCGCTCTCTCCCTCCCCCCTCATCTCCCTTGCCCTATGTCCCCTCAATCCCTCGCTCTCTGTCCCTCATCTCGCGCTCCCTCCCTCGTCTCACCCTTGTCTCGCCCTCTCCCTCCCCGTCTCGCTCCTCTGCCCTTCCTCTCTTCTCCTCTCCCCTCTCTCCCCTCCTCTCCCCTCCCTTCCTCGCCACACGCTCTCTTCCTCCTTCTCGTCACGCTCTCCCTCCCTCGTCACGCTCTCCCTCCCTCGTCACGCTCTCCCTCCCTCGTCACGCTCTCCCTCCCTCGTCACGCTCTCCCTCACTCGTCTCGCACCTCCCTCGTCTCGCTCTTTCCCTCATCTCCCTCGCCCTCCGTCTCCTCGCCCTCACTCCCTTGTGTTGCTCGCTCTCCCTCATCTCGCGCTCCCTCCCTCATCTCGCCCTCCCTCGTCTCGCTCTCTCCCCAGTCACTATTGTTCCCCCTCCCCCTCTCTTCTTCCCCTCTCTCCCCCTATCAACTCTCTCCCCCTCTCCCTCCCCCCTTCCTCTCTCTCCCCCCTTCCTCTCTCTCCCCCTCACTCTCACCCTCTTCTCTCTGAGAGCAGAATCTAATGTTTAATCTTCTACATCAATGGCCGAACAAGAGTAAGATACTCCCTTTCCTGAAATGTCACTTTCATTTCTACTCAAATTACCTAAATCCTATCCAATATTTCTGCTAGAGATCTGGCGACCTTTCCTCTTGAAAGTGATGGAGTTGGCCGTAGGCAATTAGAAGGATAAGGGATGTTATTTTCTACTTTTTTATTGCCCCCAAAATATCTTGTTGGTTAACGCAAACTCTACATGTTTGACCTAAACCAGTCCCCGATTTTGGATCTTTTTTTCTATTTGGTAACTGATGCAGATTTTGGGACAGCAAAGCAGGGGCCCTGAGCTTAGAAGACCTACAGTATACTTACTCTCACATTCCCTTCAAAGGAGGAAATCCAATCGTACGTATCTGAGATATGTAATGGGAGGTCCACCGTACCTGTAGCGATGCCCTGTATATAGCCCATGCTGTGAGGATATACACCACGCCTTAACAGTGGTAGCTTGTATTTGAATCATGGCTATCGGTATCCTCACTCACTGGACGACTCATTGATTGAGGCTCTTTCTCAGTTGGAAACTCACTTAGGTCTTTATCTGCTCCCCAGCACACTTTGTCGGTTATATGATTCGAATGGATTGTGTCCTCGAACGTATTCCACATCTTTGACATGTAATGTCCACAGCTGTGCTGCTTTGGACATTTTTCGGCAGAGGGTGTCCTGCGTCGATGGCGTCGGGTCGATGTCCCTCGAAGGCCCCCTTCGAGGGTGATGTCAATGGATGTTATAATTAGGACGCACAGCGCCCATAGCCTCAGTTCCATTTTTTCCGCAAACGTGTTTGCTTTGAGAACTCTGTGCGCCTCGTCTGATCTTCTTCGAAGAAAATGTCTTCATCGTCTACCCCTCCGACTCTGCTGTCTGGGTTTAAGACATGCTGGGACTGTAAGTCCAAAATGTCGATTACGGACCCGCACTACATCTGCTTGTGGTGTCTGGGCGAAAGTCATGATAACGACGAATGCTCGAAGTGCCAGTCGTTGACTGCCAAGGCCTTGCGGGAGCGTAAGGGGAAGATGCAGGTAGGTT
The DNA here is from genome assembly GCF_040938575.1 of Ambystoma mexicanum. Taxonomy (NCBI): domain Eukaryota; kingdom Metazoa; phylum Chordata; class Amphibia; order Caudata; family Ambystomatidae; genus Ambystoma; species Ambystoma mexicanum. Next base: position 292,044,878 of record NC_090926.1, on the reverse strand, counting down.
GGGTTTCTAAATGCCGAAAAGCTACAGGTGTTTGCACCGACGATTCGAGGGGCAACTCTCCTCGTTGGAAGGAGTCCTAGGGATCTCGATCCCGGAGTGGGTCCCGCCACTCGTCCTCCTCGTCTCTGCACTCCCGGAAGTGGCTACACAGGTCGCCTTCCCCGTCCTCGTCGGATGATGGATCCGCGAGGAAAGTGGCTTGTCCCACTAAATCCTCGGCTCCTGACGAATGGGAGGCATTCAGGGAGAACATGCTGGCGATTTTTCAATCCCAGGGCAGAGTTCCGTAGGCACCTTTTGGAAGAAGCCGGCAGGGAATGGCCTTGGTCCGATGCTCGCGCGCCTTCGGGCCCAGGCACTCAGCACGATAAACAGCCTGATAAACATTGGGAAATGTTAAGGCTGCGGTAGATCGCCAGAGATGTGCCAGGTCCAGGTCTCAGTCTTCATCCCTAGCGAAACCGCAGAAATCTGGAAAGGACTTGAGGTCACCGTCAACACCGTCAGCGCTGTGTCAGTCGAGTGTGGCTGTCGGAACTTTGCCTTCGATCCAGCGCTCGTAGACTTCGGCGCCATTGGCGCGCTGAACGCCTTTGGGGCAATTTGGCCGGAATCTGCCGGTGGAGGCCCCTGGTGCTGTGGATCCTCCGAGAAATGCTTTATCCAAGTCTGCAAGGCCTGTGGTTGACCCTAGGAAGGAGTTCTTTCATTCTCTGCATGATATTGGAGGATGAGGAGAGGTCAGATTTGGAGCTGGAGCCTGTTGAAACTCATGAGGCTCTTGACATGGTCTTTTCAGAAGACAGTCAGTTGGAGGAGTTGTCAGTTGTTGCATGATGCCAGTGGCCTTGACACATCTCCTGAGTTTGCTAGGCCAGAGCCTGGGGCTCATGCCGAATCCTCCTATAGGAAGTTGATGTCTAGAGTTAGAGTATCTCGGGTGGTCCGGTCCTCTGGTTGCATTTGATCAGGATGACCTGACTGATATTTTGGATCAGGGTCCGTCCACTGACCCAGTGTTGTCTTTTCATTTGGTATTGCAAAAAAGGGTGGTGGCTACTTGGCAGACCCTGGAGGTTCTTCCGGCGGTCAACAAGTTATTAACTAAGAAATACTAACTATCCAGTCACCCCACTCCCGAGAGTTTGGTGGTTCAGGCGGCTTTCCTACCATCCCTCCTGGTAGGGACAGCAAGCGCTTCGATGGTTGGGTACTGCTGGGAGTATGGCACTGAAGTCGGCCAACTCCACTTGTGCCTTGGCAATGTTTTCACACACACTGGAATTGTCTCTCTCTGGCGGCTGAGCATATCCCCGAGGGGGAAGAAAGGCATAAGTTTCCTTGCTCTTGTGCAGGATGGCAAGGATGCCATGTGTCAATCCCTTCAGTCTGGGTTGGACACGGCCGATAGTGTTAGCCGGTCCATGGCTGCGAGCACCGTGATGAGCAGGTTTGTGCGGTTGCGGAAGTCTGGTTTTGGTCTGGATGTGCAAGCCCGTCCTCTGAACATGCCCTTTGATGGCTCTCATTTGTTTGGCAGCAAGGCTGACGAGAGCCTTGAGAGGTTGCAGACCTCCAAAGCTGTTGCTAAATCTTTGGGCGCAGCTGTGCGTCAACCTATGCCTTTTCGTCCTACAGGACAACCGTGGAGAGGGGGGTTCCTTTCGTTACTACTCCTCTTTTGGTAGAATGAGAGGAGCCGCTAATCAAAAGGGCCACCGAAAAGGTGCCTGTAGTGGACGGGGAAATAGAAGGGTCAAAGCCGCTCAGGCAGCTGCCTCGTTGCCTTCAGGTGCTGTCACAGCCACTCCAAAACAGTTATGAGGCCATGTTCCATTGTTCGCTGGTTGGGGGCAGACTATCTCAGCATCTCGAAGAATGGATGAGCTATTACTTTGGATGCATGGGTTCTGGAGACAATAGCCCATGGCTACTGCCTTCCCTTCCTAAAGCGACCTCACGACAATCCACTGAAGAACCTCTTTGAAGCTTCCAGATCTGCTCCTGGAGCAAGAAATCTTGACCCTGCTGGAGAAAGGCGCTATAGAACTAGTGCCTGTGGCGGAGAGGAACAAGGGATGGTATTCCCCATAGTTTTAGATTCCATGGAAAGACGGGGGACTGAGACCCATCTTGGACTTGCGTTGGTTGAACAAGTTCCTCAGGAAGGACGAGTTCAAGATGGTCACTCTTTCTCAGGTCCTTCAGGCCCTTCGACTTCAGAATTGGTTGGTTTCTTTGGACCTACAGGATGCTTATTTTCATTTTCCGATTCATCCAAAGCACAGAAGATACCGGAGGTTTGCTGCTTTCAGTTTTGGATTCTGCCATTCGGATTGACCTTCGCCCCGAGGGTCTTCACCAAGCTAATGGTGGTGGTGGCAGTGTATCTCAGGCGAGGGGAGGTTCACGTCTACGCCTACCTGGACGACTGGTTGATCAGAGCGCGTTCTCCCGAACAAGCTTTGGATCATCTCGGCTTCACCTGGCGCTCCCTTCACAAGCTGGGCTTCTCCCTCAATTTCAAGAAGTCGTATATGACACCTTCCCAACAGCTCCAGTACATCAGGGCTGTGTTGGACGCGTCCTTGGGGAAGTGCTTGCCTCCCAAGGTGAGGGCTCATCACATTGTACAGATGGTCAACAAATTTCAATGTGCCCAGAGGCTTCCGGCTTTCGAATGCTTAAGTTTGCTCAGCCTCATGGCATCCTGCATTTTTCTGATGCCAGAGGCCCGACTGAGGATGAGATCCCTTCAATGGGTTCTCAAGATGCAGTGGTCACAATTCTCAGGCAAGATGTCAGATCGCATTCAGATTCCACTCTTGGTCATGCAGGATCATCTGTGGTGGGCCAGCGAAGGGAATCTGATGAAGGGGGAGCAGTTTTGGCAGCCGTGGCCGGAGGTGACAGTGGTGACGGATGCTTCCCTCACAGGATGGGGAGCTCATGCCAACGGGCTGACAGCCAGCAGTCGTTGGTCTCCGTCGGAGTCCAAACTCCACATCAATCTGTTGGGGCTGAGGGTCATCAGGCTGGCTCTGAAGGCTTTTCTGCCATCTGCGGGGGAGGAATGTCCTGATCATGACGGACAACACAGTGGCCATGCATTACCTCAACAAAAAAGGGGGGGGTAGGGTCACTGTGCAGAGAGGCAATGCAGCTCTGTTTCTGGCCGATGGCGCTCTGGTTCTGGGCGATGCAGCTCTGGTTTAGGGTGATGCAGCTCTGGTTCTGGGCGATAAAGTAAGGAATATCACTCTTGGCAGTTCATCTGGCCAGAGAGAAGAATGCGGTGGCGGACGCTCTGAGCAGGCAGAGCATGGTCTCCTGCGAGTGGGAGTTGGAGAAAGTCCTTTTGGAGATCTTCGCCCTTTGGGGAACCCCTCAAGTGAATCTGTTCGCGACCGTTGCCAACCGGACGTGCGAGAGATTTTGCTCAAGGGAATTTCCTCCGAGAGGAGCCTTAGGGTACTCATTTGTCATGTATTGGCCATTCCCACTTCTGTACGCGTTTCCTCCAATCCCATCATTCCTCAGGTGCTAAGGAGGAGCGTTTCCTCCAATCCCATCATTCCTCAGGTGCTAAGGAGGTTACAGAGGTTCGGATCCCACATGACCCTCATTGCTCCGGATTGGGCCAGGAGAGCGTGGTACCCAGACCTTCTAGAAATGTCCATCTGCCCTCCACGCCATCTTCCCCACAGAGAGGATCTTCTCTCATGCAAGGGGGGGTTCGGGTTCTCCATCCAGAGGTCAAGACTCTCAACCTTCACGCTTGGTTTCTGAAAGGTTGAGATATAAGGATTGGGACCTCCCGGATGACGTGATGGAGGTGTTGCTTTCGGCCAGGCGGCCGGCAACCAAATCCCTGTACCGTTGGCGTAAGTTTTGCGACGGGTGCAGAGGACACAATGTCGATCCCTTTCAGTGTACCATTCCGATGGTTCTTTTTTTCTTGCTTTCTTTGGCCCACAGGGGTCTTCAAGTGGGCATTAAAGGTTACCTGGTGGCGCTGTCTATTTTCAAGCGCTCGTCTGAAGAGTGTTCTTATTTTAAGATTCCATTGATTTCCCAATTTCTAAAAGGGCTTGCAAATGTGTTCCCGCCGTCCACGTTTCGGTGCCGGTTTGGGATCGGAATTTGGGCTTGAAATTCCTGTTGGGTTCTCTGTTTGAACCTCTGCACTCTTGTCCTTTGAGACTGTTGTCTTTCAAGACGGTTTTCTTGGTTGCAGTTACATCTGCTCGCAGAGTGAGTGAATTGCAGGCACTTTCATCTAAGCCACCCTTTACTGTGTTCCTCAAGGATAGGGTTGTACTGAGGGTACATCCGTCCTTCCTACCGAAGGTAGTGTCTGAGTTTCATCTGAGCCAGAAAGTGGTACTTCCTGCTTTCAACCGCCCCCCTCATCCTGGTAAGGAAGATAAGAGACTTCATCGGTTGGACCCTGGGAGAGCTTTGAGCTTTTATGTCTATAGGATGTCCAGGGTCAGAATGGACAACCAGATTTTTGTGGGATACACTGAACACCGTTTGGGCCAGGCTGTTACTAAACAGACCTTATACAAATGGATTATTCTCACCATTACTGAATGTTACAGATTGGCTGGCAAAGATCCTCCGGAGGGATTGAGAGCTCACTCCACTAGGGGTGTGGCTACATCCACAGCCCTGCAGAGGGGAGTTCCTATTAAGAATATTTGTGACGCAGCAACGTGGTCTTCCATCCACACCTTTGTCAAGCATTACTCCCTGGATACACTCCATGGTCAGGATATGGCCTTTGGTAAAGCGTTGCTTTATTCTGCCATCTGATTGGGTATTCTAAATTCTTCTCCCTCCTCCCTTCACTGATTCCACATCGCCCTCCCAGTCTGCCCCTCTGAAGAATTTCCTATGCTGTTGTAGCTTGCGTTCCCGCAAGCTGATGTGCAGTCAAGCAGTCGTCGTGTACAAGCATGTTACACGTTATGGGGGAAAAAACATAAACATCGATGTCCTCTGCCGAAAAACTTCTGAAGCAGCACAGCTGTGGACATTACATGTCAAAGATGTGGAATACGTTGGAGGAACATCCAGTTGAAAAAACGTTACCAGTTGGTAAGTAACTTGTTCTTCTGTCTCCTAGACTCATTGGAGCTTAGTCTATCTTGTTTTCCTCCAGAAGGTTCTGACTCTGAACAAGTCATACCACAACAGTGTTTTTACTTTTATACTGTGTCAGTGGTTTCAAGGCACCTTGCATTAATATGATTCCCATAATTGTGCATTGGTATATATCCCCCCCCCCAAACGGGGTAAACAAAGTTATGAATCCTCTTTTTTCCTGCTTAAGTTAGTGCATGTTCAGTTTTGTAGCCTTAGTGGAACAGACATCAATCTCGTAAAAAGGATTCTCTGTCCGCTTCCACTCACGCACGTCACTTACTATGCACTCTTTAGGATACGGCTGTAGAGAACAGGATGGGTCATTTTGATGGAGGGGGACGCGTTTGTGATTTAATAACGAGCCATGCAATTCTCTCATGTAGACTGGAATGGTGGTCGGTCATTTTTTCGAAAAAATGTCGAATGACAATTTTTTCGGAAAACAAATGTCGAAAAAAAAAAATCTCGAATTCCGTTTTTTTAAATTATATATTTATTTTGGGGTTCGGGATAAAAAAAATGGGTAAAACAAAAAAAAAATTAAAAAAGGGGGATTGGGAGGGAACCCCCCATTTCGAAAAAAAATGCATTAAAAAAAAAATTCGACATTTTCTTTTTCGACATTTTTTTTCTCGAAAAAATGACTTTCGACATTATTGGTTTCTACATTATGACTATAAACCGACTGGAATGTCTGGGGGACCCACATGCACTCAGAGCCTGATACATTTATATGTCTTTTCATTTTGGGCATTGAATGAATATAAGCAGGGTATGGGCAAGACTAGGATTGTGAAAACTGTTTATTTTATATTTATATAATACGTAAGTAGTGTTTCTGATGCTTGTTAATCTGCTTAGAATCACATGCTGTGCACATGGTCCGACATCCAGTGTTGACCGCAGAGTATTGCATCTTGCCTTTCGAGGATCAAAAGGGGACGTCGGCATAGGAGTGTCTGTAACACTATCCCTACCGTGACGTGTAGTGTACCCTAAATCTCTCACACGCCGAGATCCCTCAGATTGTTTTTTTCCCGGCCAGATTACTGGTCGCCGTAATGCAGAGCTCTTACATAGAGATAGCGTTATTGTCATTATTATTGACTTTGTCGTTATTTCCGTTAAGTCACTTCAGCGTTGTTTCACAGGATTCAATTGTGGAAGACTTCTGCAGACTTTCGACACCTGTTGATCAAGGCGGCACTGCCATCCACATAGCCGGGCCTTCTGGCCGGCCTACACAGTAGGAAGAGTGGGATCGGGGTGGACATATTCTTTACAATTATGCCTTTCCTCTTTCACCCTCTCTGCTCCCTGGGTTTTGTCATCACTGTAACTGTCTTTCGCTATGGAAAAGACAGCTTTTACATGTTCTCCCTTGTGCAGGGACAAATATCCGTGGAAAGACAAGCACGCTCGGTGCAACAACTATCTTCTCCTCGACCAAAACGAAGCGAGTTGCGCGGCCTGTAGACTCCTGTGCCCTAAAACGCTTAAGGAGCGCTGCTTGAAGCAGTGGGCATCCTATGGTATGTCTCAGGCCGAATGTTCTTCCCCCGTTGTTGCAACCGCCAAAAGTGATGGGGGATGGCCAGGCCTCCGTGTCGGAAGCCACTGACCTAACAGTGGACTGCTCTTGGTCCGCAACGCCCATCCCCGACCCCACCAGGCCTGACGCGAGTCACGCTATGAGGAAAACACCCGGTGACGGGCGCACACGATCATAACACCAAACACACAACGCAAGATTCTGCTTCGTCGCCACTGTCGAAGCGCACCAAAGCGCCAATGGTACCGTCAAAATCTAAGACCGGATCCTCTGATTGGCATGATCGACAGCCTTTCCCGCAACCGCAGTCGCAGCCTGCGACTGGGCAATCCAAAGTAAAGGGCGCTAACATTAAAAGACACGCAGACATCGAGGCGCTCCAGGAGGAAGCGCAGACGCCACTTAAGGCCCAGGTGGCGGTGAAATCCACCGCTCAGCCTCCGGTTTACCCACTGGCATCGAAATCCACTGCTCAGCCTCCGGTTCAGCCGGTAGATCGCCCAGATTCTCCGACCATTGGCAAGAGCATCGCAAGGATTACTTCGGCAGTTCGAATGAAGGAACAGTCGAAGGAGGCAGCGAAGCACAAAGGACGGCCTAGAGACATGACAAAAGACATGCCACAGCGCCCCGAACCCCGCAAGGACTACGCTGAGAGTCCTGTGCCTTTGTTAGGCACATTAGAGGACAAATCTCGATGTCGCAGGGAAGATGAACCTTTTCCTCCCCTGGACCCCTCTGGTTCATCCTCATGGACCAGGGAGAAATTTGAGGGATGTATGGACAGATTAGAAAAATGTCTCTTATTCTGAGACTCTTGTTCCCAAGAGGCCTCGAAGACTTTCCTTCTATGCCTGTATCCAATTTTCAAAGGACCTTGGAGGATCCACATGAGGAGTATACCTGTGTCCTCACAGATGATGATGTTATGGACACTTATGATCAGGATGAGGATGAGGATGGCACGTTTCTGGAAAACTACAATGTGGATGATCTGACAGGTCTTATGGACAATTGGGAAGACAGCCGTCGGGTTGATGCTCAACCCTGGTCGTCCCCTACTCCCACCCAGGAACCCGATGTACTGTGCAAAGATTTGCCCCCCCCACCCCTCCGGCTCGCCAAGCCTCCCCAGTGGATGACCAGAGGGCGTTCAACGCCGTCTTGAAGAAGGCGGCTGACCATTTTCAGATCGCCACTCAAGAGGCTTTACCAGATTCTGATTTCGTGGAGGATATACTGTTACGCTCACCGGGCTCCCACAAGGGCGTCGATCTGAACTGGACAGCTGCGGTCTCCACCGATGTGATGCGTAGTGCCGAGATGACGGACTGGACTGGCCCACCTAGCTTTGTTTGCTTGGCCCGTAGGAATATTCTTCTGCAAATGGAGAAAGGGAATTAACCACCCGTGGAGTTGAGCGTTAACCTCCCCCCACTCCCGCTGTTCTCCCCACTGATCACCTTTGATGTCCCCTCTTATAGTCTCATCTGATGGCTTGGAAAGATGAGCTCACCATCCTGCATTGAGCGCAGGGACGCGTAGATAACCAGTTGCTTCACTGGCTCGAAGGAATTGGTGAGTTCCAGAACAATATTGACTCTGAGATTCCCGCAAGACGCCGTAAGTATGTAGGTCGTAAGAGTTCAAATGTCTGACTTTCACTCTGTCCGATTCCTTGCAGGTTGCAGCTTGACCCTAGCGAAGAGTTCCTCGTGGCAACCGGTAATATTCAGGTAAGGATTTGTATTATCCAACACAGTTCGATAAAATAATGTCAATATGTAACCTGTTGCTTTCTCCCTTATTCAGGCGCTGAGAGAAAGTATGAAGTCTCGGGGAATTATGCCTCTGGCGGTAAAATCAGGTAAGTCTATTGTGGTGAGGAGGTTTCCCCTTGTTTGTCCCTTTGTTTCACCTTGCTGTCCTTTTGTTTCTCCTTAGGGGCTGGGGTTCGGCGAGGATGCAGTGGAAGCTGCGCCGACCCGTGAAGAGGAATAGTACCCCCGGTGGTAAAATCAGGTAAGTCTATGGGGGGTAACTAATATTGCCTCTGTGTATTCCCTTGGCTCACCTTGCTGTTCTTGTCTTCCCCTTAGGTGCCGGAGTGCGGCGGGAACATGCAGAAGTATGCGGTGGAATGTGAAGATGCTGCGAAGGCCGGTGAGTTCAGCGCGGCGCTGCAGCAGGCGAGGCAACGCGCATTAAATAACTTCTTTCTTCCAGCTCGAAGATGCGATGGATCGGGAATTCAGGTAAGGATCAAAGGTATTGCTCTTGTTCTAACCTTTTCTCCTTCTTTCTCCCTTTTTCCAGGAGCTCCAGACTCGAGGCGGGCGTGGCATGAGACTTGCAGGCACGGTGAGCGTTACGCTGCTGGATGCAGAATAACGCGAAGCGTGTGCTGCTCTTCGGCGTGGTTTAAATAGCCTCCAAAGTAGTCCCAGGTAAGTATTCCTCCCCAGCCCCACCCGAGTAAAAAATAGTCCCTAGGTAAAGTAGTCCCTTCCAAGCCTCTTTTGGCTTGGAGCTCTTGCAACATGGTCTGCATCAGGTAAGTTTGCAGCATGGTCTGCATCAGGTAAGTTTTAATCTATGAGCCTGGCACCTATGGCGCCAGCACTGACTCTCCATATGAGCCTGGCGCCATAGACGCCAGGACTGCACCCAAATAGCCCCTAGCAGGGGTTGTTGGGCTTGCTTAGAATAACTTGATGCCTGTTTCCGGGGTTGCTGGACTTGGTCTGGGTCCCCGGGCGTAGGCATCATGACAATACTCAAAGAAAAACCTCCGGTCAGCCAAGCCATAACTTTGTTGGACTCAATCAAGGGGAGATTGGCACCTTCATTATTGACTCCAGACCAGGGCGATGAATTCTAGGGTGGAGAAGCTGTTTCGGCCTTCTCCGACCGACCCTGCCTACATCAAGGATCATGCCACCACAGATTCTTTACTGGTTACCACTAAACACTTGTGTATCGGCGCGTTGTAAATGCCATATCATATCATACTAGAAAACGGGCTGGTGTTCCCCTGTCTACAGGAGAGGCACCACCCGATAAGAAGTCCAAGAGACTTTATGCACTGGGGAAAAAAGGTAACGACTGCTGCTGCGTTTTCCGCCTGTATAGCCAATAACACGCTATTGGCCAGCTATTGTTACGCTCAGCTGGTATCCACGGGGGCGCCACACAATACTGTCTAAGCGCTATCCCGGACCACTTTCTGCTTGGTTATGTGCCAGACGTTGGGTAGCGCCTATAACAGGAGAATGGAGGGTTAAGATACTGGTTCTGTGATGGGTGGACTCCCACCTCCCTCTGGTCCAAATCCCCTCCCTTGGGGTTATTGCTCACCTTAGGTTTATGTGCGTTGAATTCTCCGTCCTGCGTGGTTGGTGCGGGCGTTCTGTGGACCTAGTTGCTTCACTGGTCTGTGTGCCCTTATGTCGGGTCCAGACCGACTGTGACTCCGACTCCGACTCTGCTTGCTGTCTTCCAGGTGAGTTATAATGTCTTTCCCGTCTTTATTCTGTCTTTCTTTCCCTCCGTTTTCTATGTCTTCTCGGCGTCTTGCTCCACTATGCTGTTCCCTAACAATGTCTCTTTTTGGTTTCACAGGGATGGTTGCGATCTCGTAGTTGCCACCCTGATCGCGATGACCACAGTAAGTTATTGATGCGCGGAGCGCTGTGCTGTTTATTGGTGTTAATTGCTAACTTGTGTTCTCTTTGTACAGGTTGCAGTGATGTTCTGGAGTGATGAGCGATCAAAGCGCTGCTTGCCCAGGTAAGTGCTTTGTTAATGCTGACCTTGTTCCTTCTCCCTTGCAGGTTGCGGTGAAACCCAGAGATGGGCGAGGCAAGAGAAGCTTAGGGTGCTGCTAGGACTCGCTGCTTGTCCAGGTAAGAATTGTTATTAATGCTGTCCTTGTTTCTTTACCTTTGCAAGTTGCGGCAAACTCCGGAGATAGGCGAGGTAAGCGGAGCGCACGATGGATTCAAGGCCAGTTACTTCACAGGTAAGTGTTCTTGCTCGCTAATGCTGTTCTTGTTCTTCCAGGTTATTAATGTAATCCGGATCTAGGGCTTCAGGATCTGGCCGCCGAAGAAGCAGATGACCAGAAGCTGGACACAGTGAGCGTTACGCTGCAGGAGTGCAAAATAACGCAAAGCATGTTCTGCTGTATGGGTGTGGTTTAAATAGCCTTGGTAAAGTAGTTCCAGGCCAAGTCACACCTAAAACACTAGACCGCATGGCTGGGTTCTAAAGAACTGAGCTGTGTAATAGGCCTCCATGTTGGATTAAGGTCCAAAACTGGTATTGCTTTATTCCTGATAATGAGCCTGGCGCCAAAGGCTCCAGGACTGACTCCATGTATGTTTCTGATGGAGTTTAAAGGCCCTTGAGGCCAGTGTGAGGGGCTTTAGCCCCACTGCTGCCAGGGAGCTGTTGTACCTGAGGGGGTCAGGGGCATGGATCGTGACAGCACTCCCCCCTAAGGCCCCTCTCAAGGTATTTCTTCCATCTGACCCTGGTTTGGTCAGATGGTTCAGTTGAAATTGTCTTACCAGGCATGGCGCATGGACATGCTTGCTAGGCTCCCAAGTCCTGTCCCGAGGGCCGTATCCTTTACAGTCCACTAAGTAATATAAATTGGACCTGGTGAGTTTAAAATCTAGGATCTCCTTGACTTCAAATTCGGGGTCTCCATGAACCAGTACCGGATTTGGTGGTGTTTTGACCCGAGTTCCAGGCTGAACAGGTTTTAAGAGTGACACGTGGAATACGGGATGGGTCTGCATATTTGGTGGTAAAGCTAGTTTTACTTCCACAGGATTTATAATAGCCTTGATGGCATACGGCCCTAGATATCTGGGACGAAATGTTAGAGTTCCTCTTATGGGCACGTGCCGAGACGCCAACCAGACTTCATCTCCGACTTGGTAGTCTGCGGCTTTTCTTCGGTGTTGATCAGGGAATCTTTTCTGTCTTTCTTTGGCTTGGATCAAGTGTTCTGCTGCCTTTTTGAAGGCTTGAGTGATGGTCGTATGTAAAGTCTTCACCGCTGGCATTTCCAAGGCCATTGGGTTATCTATTTCAGAAGTACGTGGGTGCCTTCCATATACGGTATAGAATGGACTCTGTCCGGTACTGGTTTGTAGAGAGTTGTTGTAGGCATATTCGGCTATCCACAGCACATCCTTCCAGCTTTCTTCCACTTGATGAAACATGCACCGCAGGTATTGCTCTAGTGTCTGATTTGTCCGCTCTGTTTGGCCATCAGTTTGGGGATGGTGACTAGTGGACAGCCGAATATCGATTCGGGCAATTGGACAACTCTTCCTCCAGAAGTTAGACACGAACTTACTCCCTCAGTCAGAAATCAGGACGGAGGGGAAACCATGTAATCGTACGATTTGCTCTAAAAACACCTTTGCCAGACTGGATGCATTTGGTAGACCCTTAAGCGGAATGAAATGGGCCATTTTAGAGAATAGGTCAACAACCACTAGGATACTGTTGAACCCTTGAAAGGGAGGCAGATCTATGATGAAATCGAGGGAGAGTGTGTGCCAAGGTGCAGGTGGAATTTCCAGGGGTGGAAGAAGGCCTGCAGGTCTTTGTTTCTGAGATTTATTCTGTGCACAAATGCCACATGACAGAATAAACTGTGTAATGTCCTTTCACCAGATCCGCCACTAATAATTTCTTTTCACCTTGGCTAGGGTCTTGGCAATTCCTGAATGTCCTTCTATCAGGGGGTCGTGATAACCAGAAATGACTTGTTGTTGTAGTGCCTTATTCGGTAGATATAAACGCCCTCTGAAATACGGGAGTTGGTTCTTTGTTGTGTAATGTTCACCTTGAGTGGTCCAGTCTTGTAGAGCCTCTGTGTTCATTAGGAGCTGAATTTCCTTTTGGAGTTCGTCCGGAGTTGTTGTAAGTCCTAGTAGTTTGTCACCTGGAATAATGGCCACCGGGTCTGGGGTTGAATATGCGTTCTCATCAATACCCATGCGGGATAGGGCGTCGGCTTTTCCGTTCTGGACTCCAGGTCGGTACGTGATTATGTAATCCTATTCTGCAAAGAATAAAGCCCATCGGAGTTGACAGGATGATTGAGCCTTTGCCGTCTTGAGTGATGGTATGTCTGGTGCCTAGGAGGTAATGCCGCCAAGCCTTAAAGGCTGCCTTGATCGCTAGGAGTTCCTTGTCTGTTATTGCATAGTTAAGTTCAGGTGTAGTAAATTTTTGTGACCAAAAGGCCACGGGATGTAACTAGCCTGTTTCGGGATCCCTTTGGGAAAGAAAGCCCCCATTGCCATGCTGGAGGCATCTGTTTCCACTACATATGGGAGATCTGGTTCGTAGCACCGGGGCTGAGGTAAATATTTTCTTGAGTTCCTGGAAGGCCTTCTCCGCCTCTTCTGTCCATTGGAACAGTTTGTTGTTTTTACGTAATAAAGAAGTGATCAGATGCACAATCTGGGAGAAACCCGGGATGAATCAGCAATAAATGTTTGCAAAGCCGAGCATACTTTGGACACCTTTGACTGAAAACGGTGATGGCCAACTAAGGATGGCGTCTACTTTGTGCATATCCATCCGGACGCCTCTGGGAGTGAGGACAAAACCAAGGAACTTTACTTCGGTGACATGGAAGGAGTATTTTTCAAGTTTGACATATAGCTGGTGCTGTTAGAGTTTTGCAAGGACGGAGCGAAACGTGCTTGACATGGTCCTGTTTAGAAGAGGAGTACACCAAGATGTCGTCTATGTAAACTAGAGCACATACGTTGATCAATTCCCGTAGTACATTGTTCATGAAGTACTGAAATGCGGCGGGAGCGTTGCAAAGCCCAAAGGGCATCAACTGATAGTCGTACAGCCCATACTTAGTACGAAAGACGGTCTTCCATTTGTCTCCTTTCTTTACACGCACGAGATGGTATGCCCCACTGAGGTCCAATTTGGTGTAAATTTGGGCATCCTTGACTTGGTCCAGCAGTGCTGGGATAAGGGGTAGAGGATAATGGTTTTTAACTGTTACCTGGTTTAGTGCGCAGTAGTCGATGCACGTTCTCAAGTCCCCCTCCTTCTTGGGTACGAAGAATAGGGGCGAGGCTGCTGGTGATTTGGACGCGTGGATAAAACCGTTCCAGGTATTGGTCCAGATATGATTTCAAGTGCAGATTTTCAGGTTCGGTGAGTGCATAAATTCCACCACACAGGATTTGTGCAACAGGTACGAGGTCGATCTTAGTCATATGGCCTGTGAGGGGGTAAAGTATTAGCCTGTTATTTTTGGAAAACGTCAAATCGTGGTATTCGCTTGGTAGTTTATTTGTTACACCTAGTACCAACGCCTCTATATCTTGAACAGGTGTCTCTGGGTCAGACGATGGCATTTCCACTTGGTAGCACGCATGAGCACACTCATTGGAGAAGCCTAATTTCTTGGCTTGCCAGTCGATGTTAGGATTATGAGCCACCAACCACGGCATCCCTAGAATCACCCGGAACTGAGGGGCTTTGATAAGGTCGAAGGCAATGGCTTCCCAATGTGCGTCTTGGCACAGAAGGGTCAATTCTGCTGTGCATTGAGTTCCAGGAACAGAAGCTATCTCTGTGCCGTCGACAGTGGTTACGTTCTCAGTTGTCGTTTTCTGACAGAGGGGAAGCCCCATCCTTGTTGCCAGGCCTTGGTCTATGTAGTTACCAACGGCTCCACTGTCTATTTATGCCTCAACAGCATGCATCCTAGAGGGCTGTTGGTGACTGACCAAAATCACAGGCAAGGCAAGGTGTGAGGTCTGTGGCTCTTTTCCTTGGCTCGACAAACGGACCTCTATGCTTGCCAGGCCTGGAAGTTTTCCGGCTCTTATTCTCCTCCTTCTTTCTCTGTAGCTCCAACTGTACTTCTAGGGGGTTTTACGAGACATTCTCTGAGGAGGTGACCTGATTTCCCGCAGTACAGGCATAATTGCTGTTGTCTCCTTTTGTCTCTTTCAGCCTTGGTTAATGGGCTCCGTTCCCCCCAATTTGCATGGGTTCCGAAGTATTTTCTGATGAACGCAGACTGTTCTTCTTTGAGCGTACATACACAGTCTGATTCTCCGTTCTGGCTCGATCTGTCCTTCGATCTTGCAGCCTGTGGTCTAGTTGCACCACTAGGTTGATGAACTCTGCACAGTCTTTTGGCGGGTTTACCACCTGAGCTAGGACATCTTTCAATTCCCCCCATAATCCTCAATGGAATAACGTTGTTCGTTTCTCCTCAGGCCACCCAGTTTCAACGATAAGTCTGTTAAAAGTGGCAATATATGTTAACAAATCTTGGCTGCCTTGGCGGAGGGACAGAAGTTTGTTATCCAGAGCTTGGCCCTGGGTATGTCGGGCAAACAGCTTCTCCGTCTCCTGTTGAAACCTTCTGAAATCCCGCTGGAGTGGGTCATGCTGGCTTACTAACGGTATGGACCAATCCGCGGCACTGCCACACAGATATAACAGAATGAAGGCAACCCGCGACTAATCGTTAGGAAAGGCTCAGGGTCTACAAAGAAAATGGAGACAGCACTGGTTCATGAATACTGCATATGTTCTTGGGTCCCCCGTAAAACGTCCCGGTGGGGCCAAAGGAACTGCCCCAGGGTGGACCACCTGCACTGGATTGACGGATGTGGCTGGAACCGATGGATAACTTCCTGGCAATGGAGCCTGCACAGCCTGTGTTTGGAGCAATTGTCTGGCTAATTCATCAATGCTGTCCTTGGTGACGATCAACTCCCTCCTAAGGGCGTTGGTTTCTTGCCGGGCGAAGTGCACCCCGCCCCGTATTTCTCCCAATAACTGGGCTAGTTAGTCAGTCACTGATGTTTCCATGACGCCCAGTTGGATGTTTTAATTGAGGCTTCACCTTCTGTTACGCTCACCTGGTATCCATTGGGGCATCACACGATACTGGATGGAGGTCTAAGCGCTATCCCGGACCCCTCTTTGCTTGGTTATCTGCCAGACATTGGGTAGCGCCTATAACAGGAGAATGGAGGGTTAAGATACTGGTTCTGTGATGGGTGGACTCCCACCGCCCTCTGGTCCAAATCCCCTCCCTTGGGGTTATTGCTCACCTTAGGTTTTTGTGCGTTGAACTCTCCGTCCTGCGTCTCTGTGCAGGGGTGCTTGGTTGGTGCGGGCGTTCCGTGGACCTAGTTGCTTCACTGGTCCGTGTGCCCTTATGTCGGGTCCAGACCGGCTGTGACTCCGACTCTGCTTGCTGTCTTCCAGGTGAGTTATAATGTCTTTTACGTCTTTATTTCTGTCTCTTTCCCTCCGTTTTCTCTGTCTTCTCTGCGTCTTGCTCCACTACGCTGTTCCCTAACAATGTCTCTTTTTGTTTTCACAGGGATGGTGCGATCTCGGATTTGCCGCTCCGATGGCGAAGACCACGGTAAGTTATTGATGCACGGAGCACTGCGCTGTTTATTGGTGTTAATTGCTAACCTGTGTTCTCTTCTTTTGTTCCGGAAATGATGAGCGATCGAAGCGCTGCTTGCCCAGGTAAGTGCTTTGTTAATGCTGACTTTGTTCGTTCTCCCTTGCAGGTTGCGGTGAAACCCGGAGATGGGCGAGGTAAGAGAAGCGCAGGGTGCTGCCAGGACTCTCTGCTTGCCCAGGTAAGAATTGCTATTAATAATGCTGTCCTTGTTTCTTTACCTTTGCAAGTTGCGGCAAACTCAGCGGTGCACAATAACGCAATTGGGTGTGGTTTAAATAGCCCAGGTAAAGTAGTTCCAGGCCAAGTAGTTACAGGCCCAGCCACATCCAAAACACTAGACCGCATGGCTTGGTTCTAAAGAACCTGAGCTGTGTAATAGACCTCCATGTTGGATTAAGGTCCAAAACTGGTATTGCTTTATTCCTGATAATGAGCCTGGCGCCAAAGGTGCCAGGCCAGACTCCATGGGCCTCATTACGAGGTTGGAGGTAACCATGGCGCTATTAGCGCCATGGCTGTCTCCAAATCCTTACCGACTCCGCCCTGGTGAATGGAGCTATTTACGCCCCATTCCAAGGTTGGCGGGGGCAGTAATTCCCCATTCACCAGGGCCCTTCCCCATTCCCATTTGAGCCCCCATAGGGCTCAATGGGAACGGGGAAGACGCTAATAACGGTACCGCAAATTGCGGTACCGTTATTAGCTCCAAAGTCCCTTTGCGGGTCCCGTCCTTAACGCCTGGTAAAACCAGGCGTTAAGAGAGGACCCGCAAAGGGAACTCGTAGTAGGGCGGTAAGGGATTACTGGCACCGGTGCCCTTACCGGTGCCGGTAATCCCTTAACACCCACCTCGTAATGAGGCCCCATGTATGTGTCTGAGGAAGTTTTAAGGCCCTTGGGGCCAGTGTGAAGGGCTTTAGCCCCACTGCTGCCAGGGGGCTGTTATACATGAGGGGGTCAGGGGCCTGGATCGTGACAGCTATGCAGACATCCAGTGAATCCTTCTGCAAGAAGGGCTTCAAAGAAGTGCCAGAAGCTACATGGACCAAGTTGCTCGCCATCGTTTCCAAAGGCAAGCAGGTGAACCAGAATGTGCTCAAAAACACTCTGGACACTGCTGAGACAGCGGGAAGGACCCTGGCACAAAGTACCTTGTTTAAGAGACATGCATGGCTGAGGAACTCCGGTTTCAAGCCAGAGACCCAAGCAGCACTGATTAACAAACTGGTTGAGGTGACCAACCTGTTTGGCAAGGCAGTGGACGATGCTCTCGAAACAGCCATGAAAGAACATGAGACACTCGAGTCCCTTCAACAAATTACCCAGAGACAGTCTCCCCAGAGAAGAAGCGGCTCCCGCCGGTCCTTTCGTGGACAATCTCGTTTTTCCCAGAACCAGTATAATTCGAGAAACAACTGGAATTTGGGACAAGGGGCTAATACCTCCACCACTTATCCACCCAGAGGACAGCGGTGTGGGAAAGGTAGAGGACGAGGTTCCAACCCCAGAGGCACTCCGGCCTCTGTTCAGAAATGACATGCGGATCCAAGTCCCCTCCCATGCCACCCCGGTCGGGGGCGTTTAACATCTTTCCTTACTGCATGGGAGGGGATAACAACAGACCAGTGGGTACTCAAGACGGTTGCCCACGGGTACTCTATAGAATTTGCCCGACCACCCCAATTCAGACCGCCAAGATCAAGACGCCTGACGACGGACCACCTGCAAACCCTACTGCAAGAGGTGCAGACCCTTCTAGAAAAGGACGCCATAGAAGTCGTCCCTATTCTACAGGTAAACAAGGGTATTTATTCAGTGTACTTCCTTGTACTCAAAAAGGATCTCGCCATGCGCCCTGTGCTAGACTTGGGCCAAGCGAACAAGTTTGTCAAACCTCAAAAGTATTGTATGGTCACTTTACAGGAAGTAATCCCACTGTTGAAACAGGGGTATTACATCGCAACACTGGATATGAAAGATGCATACTTTCATATTTCGATGTTGCCAGCGCACAGAAAATACCTAAGGTTCATGATAGAAGACAAGCACTATCTGTTCAAGGTTCTCCCCTTCGGCATAGTCTCGGCACCAAGGGTGTTTACAAAGGTACTGGTAATAGCGGCAGCACACCTGCGCAGACTATCTGTCCCGATTTACCCTTACCTCGACGACTAGCTCATAACAGCAGAGTCCTACGAGACATGCCTATTGAACACTCAAAAGAAAATAGACCTCTTATTCAGTCTGGGATTCTCCATCAATGAGAAGAAATCCAGCCTAGACCCCAGTCAAGTCAAACAGTTTCTAGGGGCTCTAATTCGGACAAAAGACAGCCTCATCTTCCCCTCCAAGGAGAGAGTTCAAAACATGCTGTTTCAGATCCCTCGGTATGTAGCAAGTCGGGAAGTGACGTTACACAAGGCCATGTGTCTGTTAGGAATGATGGCGTCTGCATTTACTTATTTCCTCACGCGCGTCTGCGCATGCGGCCCATGCAAGAGTGGCTCAACAGCCAGTGGTGTCAGGCCAGCGGACAGTGGGAAGATCTGGTAGGTGTCTCACCAGCCCTCGTTCTCTCTCTGCAGTGGTGGTCGAGGGAAAACCTCTTGAAGGGGAAAACCTTCACCACCGCCGCAGTTGAAGCCACTCTCACGACCGACGCATCTCTCACGGGGTGGGGGGCTCACCTGCTTCAGCAGACTGCGCACGGCGTGTGGTCCCCAAAAGTAGCGGCCAACCACATAAATCTGTTGGAACTATTAGCGGTATTCAAAGCACTGAAAGCTTTGTAAACACAGTTACAGGGGAAAACAGTCCTGATCTTGACAAACAAGGGGGACACACTCTCCAGGGCTATCCAAGCTGGCCAAAAACATTTGGATATGGGCTCTCAAACACAGGATGTTCCTGTTGTCCCAACACGTTCCAGAGGAACTCAATCTTCTGGCAGACGTGCTCAGCAGAGATTTCCCACTGCGCGTAGAGTACGAATGGCGACTACACGAAGACATGGGGCCACATTACGACCCGTGCGGTAAACATGGCGCTAGTAGCGCCATGGTTGCCACCGGCATTTTACCGATTCCGCCATGGTTAATGGTGGAATTACTTCCCCATTCCAAGGTTGGCGGGGCGGTAATTCCCCATTGGCCCTTCCCCATTCCTATTTTTGCCCCCATAGGGCTCAATGGAAATGGGGAAGGCAGTAGTTACGGTACTGTAATTACTTCCAAGGTCCCTTTGCGGGTCCAATCCTTAACGGCTGGTGAAACCAGCCGTTAAGGTAGGGACCTGCAAAGGGACCTCGTAATTAGGCGGTAAGGGGTTAACGGCGCTGCCACCTTTTACGGCGCCGTTAACCCCTTACCGCCTAGGTCGTAATGGGGCCCATAGTCTCCAACTTTTTCGCAGAATGGAGCTTCCCAGAGATCGACTTCTTCGCAACACTGGAGAACGCTCAATACCAAGATTACGGCTCCAGGTACTCGCAGAACTGCTCCAAGGGGAAAGGGCTCTGGATAGCATGGGCAGGGAAATTTGTTTATGCACCCCCCTGCCCCCCGACTACCTTACTCAACAAGATCGTGCACAAGATGCACCAGGAACCAGTCACCATGATATTGGTGGCCCCCATTTGGGCCCGCCAACCCTGGTTCTCATCTGATGGAGATGTCTCTCTCCCCTCCTATGAAACTGCCCTGCCCGTACAACATGTTATCTCAGGACAGGGGAGAAACACTGCACCGATGCCCGCAAACTCTGAACTTAGTGGCCTGGCTCCTGAGGTCATAGAGTTCGAACACCTTCAACTCCCTCAGATATGTATGGACATACTCAGGGAAGCGAGAAAACCCAACACCCGATACTGCTATTCCAGTAAATGGAAACGCTTTATCTGGTGTAATGCCAAGGGCGTCAATCCCATTGACAGCTCTCCTTCTCAAATTGTATTGTACCTGGCCCACTTACTGGATTCAGGCCTGGTTTTTTATTCCCTAAAGGTTCACTTAGCTTCTCTCTCAGCCTGCACTACATAACAGCAAAAGGTGTTGTGGTGGAAAAGACTAGTTATCAAGGCTTTCATGAAAGGGGTTAAAAGGATTCATCCCCCCCATTTCTAACCCAGCTCCCGGATGGGACTTAAATGTGGTTCTGAATAGACTCATGGGGTCCCCCTTTAAGCCTATGGACAAAGCAGGTCTAAAAGACCTTACTTATAAGAAAGCCTTCCTAGTGGCTATCACTTCTAGTAGGAGGGTTAGTGACCTACAGGCCCTTTCAGTACTAGACCCTTTCGTTACTGTTCAGAGATAAGGTGGTTCTGCGCACTCGCCCTCGTTTTGCGCCTGAATTTATCAGAAGACATGCATTACTCACCGTAATAGCATTTCTGATGATTGTATCTGCTTAGATTCACATGCGCCCACCCTTCCTCCTCACTCGTGTGGAAGGAACATAGACGTCTTACTACTTTCTCTCTTTTATGTACCTCACTCACATTAGCCTTGGGCTCCCTCGTGGCAGAAAAAATGCAATCGGAGGGACCTCGGCGCGTGAGGGATTTTGGGTACACTACACGTCACGGTAGGGATAGTGTTACAGACACGCCTGTGCCAACGTCCTCTTTCGATCCTCAAAAGACAAGATGCAATACTCTGCGGTTACCAGTGGATGTCGGACCATATGCACAGCATGTGAATCTAAGCAGATACAATAATCAGAAATGCTATTACGGTGAGTAATGCATGTCATTTTAATAGGTATTGAGAATGCATGTGTCTAACAAAAAAAGAAGTAATTGAAATTAGACTAAATATTGTCTCCTAAATTTTATTTAATAACCAGGGAGTTTCTCCTTTGTTAATCAGTTATTTCTCCATAGTGATTCCCGGTTAACCTCATTCAGGGACGTCATTTGGGGTGGCCCGAGGTCGCAGGGTGACCCCTGAGGTATCCTCTACTACGCATTGTGGTCTCCCTCGCTACCCCTAAAAAAAAAAAAAAAGAAGTAAAACAAGTTTAAAAATAAAATTAAATATAAGCTCCTGCGCTGTGGCCAGTGCCACGTGGCTTTTTATTTCTAGAGTGGCAGGCTTTCTTGTTCAGGACTCTTTTAAAAAAAAAAAAAAAAAAAAAAAAAAAAAAGGGGTGGGGGGGGCTCCACAATTGTAACATTTTGAGCAGTGACCCTAATACGAAAGAATAAATAATTTGTCATTCTGGAATTCTATACAACAATTCTAAACTCATTAAAGGGTTATTTCAGGCACCAATCAGGAGGTGAGTGACTGATTTAGTCTGTTCTTAAACACCTCAACTCAGCCGTTCATCTTTCTGAGGTTGATAAATCAGTTCCAACACAGGTTGGGTGATTTTGTGTGTATATGTGTTCTATATAAAGCGCTTAGGCGTAAGTGCTATATAATAATACATCATTATCATTTTCCCTTGGACATCTGCTTGCATTCGCAGTAATTTGGTAATATGGGCCTATACACACTGATATTACATATGGTGATCCATTCTTGTATGAAATGTATATCCCATTATAGTGATATCGGAACCATATTTTTCGTAGTGTACTTAGGAACAATGCTATGTGATGCCACTTCCTGTTTTGTCAAGGGGTGAAAGGTTGTGTTTCATCACTTCCAGTGATGTAACTTTGGGGTGGTGTTAAATGACATCACTTCCTGTGATGTCATCAGAGGTCTTTGGTCGTATTATGTCACTTCCACTACCCCTGGCATTTTGGTGAAGTGACGTCCCTGACCTCATTGTAGTAGATAGTGGCCAAATGTAGCTGACTATCTGTATAGGCTACTGAGGGCACACCATAAATGAGTTGCCACATTCCTGTCTTTGTGGAATTGACAGACTGTCTTTGTTAGTAAATGCCACTTCTGTCAGTTACAGGTATGTCTCCCTCTGCAGATTGTGTGTATCCCTACTTCTCCCAAGTGAGCTCTTAATGTTTATGGCCCCTCAGTGGTGGGAATTTTGTATAGAGCCGAGGACTGAAGCAGTAGAATATAGCATGCTTTGTTTTTTTCCTTCCAATACCTGGTCTTTTTGGGAGAAGGCTTCAGAGTTGCTAATAAAAGGTTACTTTGTGTTCTCTGCAGTGCTTGTAGGTAGAGGTGTCTGCAGCGGACTAGGGCGATGGATGCTAGTTTGGATGCTTACTGGTGCGCTCACTGCGATCTCGTCCCCACCATGTTTAGTCAGTCACTGCTTCATATCTCAGCCAGCACATCCCGGACCACCCCTTATCTGCTGTGTACACCAGCTGCTACACTTTAGGCCATGAGTCTGCAACCTGGGCGTTGCCTGGCTACCTTCTCTTGGACTACAACGCCATTGAATAATTGACTATGATGCCTATAGGTGGTGCAGTCCAAAACATCAGGCTAGTTAAAGGTTACTGATGCCTGCTTTAGGCACTGGTGTCGATATGGTGGAGCCTGAGGAGCAAGGTCCTACTTCCCAAAGGGCTCAGCCTGCTGTTCCATCCACACCTCACCTGTGCGCGGGCCTGACCTCTACAACAAATTGGTGTGCTCAAGTAACGGATTCTCCCGTCCCGTGCACACCTTACTTACTGATGTATAATCAGTCAAAGGTTAGACATGTTCATATCCTTCAATATCAGTTACTTTAGAGTTATATAATCAATACAGATTTCACATGAGTCAAATAATTAACAAAAAGTACTCCACGTGTTGCGGAGTATACCTTCATCAGGAGCATAATTCTCTTTTAGACTTCCATGGGCTTCAATCATCTGGGAAATTAATCAAAACAAATAATGATAATATCCTTCTCTGTGTCTTCAATTATCATATTATTGTAGCACAATATCCTACATCCTTAATGGGTCTCTGTTCCCATATACCTGGCTGACTCTTGTTGTATGTAAATGTGTCGGATGAGGAGCCTCGGCTTCTTAAGTGGTTCTCCCATACTTCTGTATAAACCTTAATCTGCATGGTGGAAGAGAAGCCTGACCCTGATAGCTGATAGAGATGCATATCTGGTGTGCCACGTTTTTAACCCTTTGTTATGGCCAACAAGCTGCATGCCTGTATCAAATGATGACTGCAACAGGTGACTTAATCACGCATCCTCATTTGTAGTGTCTTAGTCTTGAAAGTAATGCAACCAATAGGGCAGGATCTCCGTTTCTCCCATGTTGAGTAAGGAGATAAACAACTGTTCTTAAGAACCGAGTTAGATTGCAATCAGGTGCACATAGTCCTGCACTTAGGCATACGGGGTTGGAGAATGACGTGATAACCATGCAGGACTTCAGGACGTCACTTTAGAGTTCTTTCAGTGTGGGCAGTGGTTTGCCTCCAATACCAGCATTACGATCTACATTCTCGGCGTGTATTTGGCATGCAAATTATAGTTCTGCTGCAGAAGAGGAAGATGTACCTCCATCACCAATTGTTTGTATTTCCTGGGCCAGGTCTACCAACATGTAGATCTCCAGAAATCTTTAGCAGATGTTCATGCATTTTACATTCTGGCAGGGCCGTTTCAACCTATCATCCGGAGGCAGTCAGAAGAAAATGAGTTCCATTTTGGGTAATGCTAACATCTGTTATTTACAGTGGAATAAAGATGCCCTAGAAAAGCTTAAACTTTGATCTGGAGCGTCCAAAAGCACTCCAATAATATAAGTGCATCCCGCTTAGTCTGTAGGGTCCTTCCCCTAAGCCCATTCTGTAGTGGTGACATTCTGGGTCATCCACTGACTTTAGGAAGCACTACCTGCCGATGCTGATTCATCCATTTAGCGGAGGTGATAGTCCATCTGTGCTTGTTTGGACCACACAGGTGCCCGGTTGGATGTCCGACTTTAGCAGATAGAAGTGACCCTGGCAGCAGAGTGCAGCCGCTTCATCTTTGGGTTCAGCAGATGGAGCCAGGCTCAAGGCTACAGTGCCTTTGCTTCTCCCTTTACAGGACTGCAGTGCCCATCTCTGCCACCTTCATCCTACACTCTCCGCAACATCTCGTCCTCTGTACAAGGCATGCAGTTCCATGGTGCTTCTGTCCTCTTATCCACTTCCTGTCTTGGTCCTTTGCTCCACAGTGTTTGGCGTTTGCTGCAGTGTGTGTATCCTCCATCTCCCTGCCTGCACTTCTTTGCCTGTTTGTTGGGCTGGTGGCATTTGCCCCGGACCTCGTTCTGGACACTTGTATTAATTATTAGTGGCACTTATTCACACATTCGCTGCGTCCTGGTCAGTGGTTGGCAGTAACGTGCAGATACCTCAGATTGTATTGACTCTTGAAGCACGGGTTTTAGTCATTCCTAATGGGAATGCAGCAGGCAGTCAAATGGCAGCACGCTGAATGATGCACACGGTGCTCAACTGGGGACTTTACACATGTTCTCAACTTTAGGGATTTCTGACATTCCACACACCTAGAATTTTTTTTTTGTGTTAACTGAATTAGCAGTTTTTACAAAAAAGAAGAAAATCCTTTTTTTTTTTCCAAGTTAGATTTCCAGTTGCTTATCAAAGGGCTAAGTCCTTTCCAGGTCTTTCTGATCATTGACAAATAACGTCCAAGTTCAAACTGTGCAAAAAGTTTACCACAGCGATTACTGGTCTTTGACTTAGCCCATTCATCAAGTATGACCACCAGTAGTCCTCATCCAGTCTTGAGAATTTTGAATAGAGGTGACCTAGAATAGAAATTAGCTGATTGTGTAAACCTGCTGCAATGGCGTTCCCATTGTAGCGCATACGCAAGGAGTTTGCCCTATAGTTAAAACAAATGACAGCACGAAATGTGGGCATTCTCAGGCGGGAGAGTTACCTGTGGTGTCCTGGCGGTGGGAAAGCGGTACAAAGCATGTCAAATCCAATTGAGGCCAGTCACCAATCTTCACACTGCAGCAGAGTCCAGCGATCAGGGAGGAAAGCGGAGAAGCGAGGCCCGAGCAAGCAAGTCTCGCGGATCCCCATGGGTAGTGCAGAGGAGTCCATACTTCCCCGTCCCACACAGGTTGCACGCAGGAGGCAGGGCAAAGGTTCCACAACCCCTTCACACGCTCAGTTGTGCACCCTACAAAATGAGTGTGTGAGTGAGTGCCCCTATACAAAAGCTAGCACGACTGGTATAGTTAATGCTTGTTTTCTTTCTGGTTACAGGTAGAGCCACATGTAAGCATGTGTGTTCCTGCCTATCCTGTGCAGTGGGTATTTTCGCACTGTGGCTGCACAGCCTTAGGTTTAGCATTTAAACTTTCTGTTCATAGCCCACGCACATTGAGGCATTGTGCTGCCTCTTGCTCACTTTTAGGGTGACATAAAAACCGCTATTGGCAATGCCAACTGTTATGGCTTTGTATTGGCTTTGTATTGGCATGAGATTGGCATGTTCCAGGCACTGCTACTACCTGTCCATAACATAACAGCTGGCAAATGGAATATTATGGCAGTAAATGGCTAACGCCTCTGAATTGTTTGGCTTTCCCAGTGCTTGTTTTTAAAGGACATTAGTGCAAGGGACAGATGCAAGGACAAACCTGCTGCTTATAAATGAAGTAGCCGAAGAGACACTGTTAATCTTACACCGGGAGCTGGTTCTTAGCTGCAATTAAGCCATTGTCTTTCAGAAGACTACTTAGAAATAGCATTTGCCATCTCCTTAAAAGCACAGAGCTAGCTCACAGATCCAAGAGGAGTGTTTTCTTGGAGGGGTGCGAGGTGCAAGTACGGTTTGGGAATGGCCGTAGGGACTAGCATCGACATGGGTGGTCAGTAAAAAGCCAAGGTTGTCCCTCATTGCATCCCATTTCCTGTCTTCACTTCCCATGCCAATAGCCATGCTTACAGTGCCACCCAGTAGCCCAAATAATAAAGCTGGAGACTGCATTAACGCGATTGCGCTTTTGGACACAGTCCTGTTGGTGGTCCCTTGTGGCTGTTCTTTCGCTGACATCAACCCCTGAAAATGCTAGGAATATTAAAATCGCATTGTTCTTATTTGTGCCAATGCACTGGGTGCTCTTATTTTTGCAAAACAATAGAGGGCGGATAAGGGTATAAAATAGCTTTAAAAGTGTTGTAGGATCACCTTCATGTCAGGACAAATATTTCTAAAAGCCCAACACTGCTACAGGACGCTACAACTCTCCAATTGAAGTGGACGTGGTTTGAAGGGCAGTCTTTCTGATTTTTAGTTTGGGCCATTTGGCAGAGCTAAAGCGCCACCTATAAGCCAAAACTGTTTCATTCGAGTATAGCAAGAGAGAAATGGCATATGAGGAGAGACACGCAAGTTGTTTGGTTACTTACCCACCCATTGACAGCCCATGGCCATGCTAATCCCTTTGGCCATTACCACCCGCTTCCTGCCTCCACACCCTATACCCAATACACATTCACTGGGGATCTCTTTAAAGGAATGGTTTGGTCAGAAAATATTATTGGCCAAAAAGATGGCCAATAATAAAACAAATATCTAAAATATATATTTTTTTTTTAAGTCCCTATAGAAAGTTTCGAGCAAATGAAGCTCAAACTTTAAAATTGGAAGCACTAGGGGGCATCCATTTTGTGATTTCAGGCAGCCTCCTCAGCTCTGCCTTTGCGGCACTAAACAAGCAGCAAAAGCCCCCTACTGGGAGCTTTTGCTTACTGCAGCCTGAGCAGAGCTGAGGAGGCTGCCTTCACTTTAATTTTACGTTTTCTGTGCTCCCCAAGCCCAGGGAAGCACAGAAAACGTAAAATGAAGACAAAAAGCCGAGCGCACCAATTAAAAATATAACGCTGCTGTATTTGTGTTGTGATTGCCGTGGTTGGAAAACCACGGCAATCACAAATACAACAACGTTGTTATTCTGACAACGGCAGCTTTCGTGTGGAGTCTCCTGGGCTCCCCCAACCCTGAGGGAGTCCAGGAGACTCCCAGCGAAAGCTGCCGCATTCAGAATAACAACGTTTTTGGATTTGTAAATACTGCAGCATTTACAAACCCAAAAATGTTGTATTTCTAAACACTGCGGCATGGAAACACAACCCTGTTGTGTTTCTGCCTACAGCAACTTTCACTTTGGGGCTCTCGGGCTCCCCGGGGGGAGCCCGAGAGCCCCAAAGTGAAAGCTGCTGTAAGCAGAAACACAGCGGCATTTCTAAACACCTGTGTTGTGTTTCTGCCTGCAGGGGCTTTCACTTTGGAGTTCTCGGGCTCCCCATGGGGAGCCCGAGAGATCCAAAGTGAAAGCAGCTGCAGGCAGAAACACTGCGGCATGGAAACACAACCGCGTTGTGTTTCTGCCTGCCATGGCTATCACTTTGGGTCTCCGGTGCTACCCCGGGGGAGCACTGGAGACCCAAAGTGATAGCCACGGCAGGCAGAAACACAACGTGGTTGTGTTTCAGAAACGCTGCAGTTTTTCTTTCTAGGTTTCTCAGGCTCGTCCGGCTTGGAGGAGCACGAGAAACTTAGAAAGAAAAACCGCAGCGTTTTTGAAACACAACAACGTTGTATTTATGTTTGCGGTAGCTTCAGCTTGGAGCCCAGAGGACTCCAAGCTGAAGCTAGCGCAAACATAAATACAACGTTTTAAAAGCTGCAGTTTTATTTCTAAGTTTTCCGGGCTCCTCCAGCCCGGAAAACTTAGGAAAAAAAACGCAGCTGGTGCTTATTTAAAAAAAAAAAATAGCACTTACCGAGATGCAGATGCAGCTTTCCTGCCTGTAGTCTCTGGTCCCCGTCGTCTGAGTCCAGCAACAATGAAGCAAAAGCCACCCAGTGGTAGCTTTTGTTTACTACAGCTGGCTGGCTTTTGCTTCATTAGTGCCACAAACGCAAGCACAGACGGCATCCATTTGAGAAAATGGATGCCCCCTAGTGCTTGCAATTTTAAAGTTTGAGCTTCATTTGCTCAAAACTTTCCATAGGGACTTAAAAAAATATATATTTTTATTTGTTTTATTATTGGCTTTCTTTTTGGCCAAGAATATTTTCTGACCGAACCATTCCTTTAAGCTAGTTTTATCAAGCTTTGCATCAAACTTTGTGCTTGAAGTGCCTGCCAGTGTTTTTTCAAAGCCGTCTTCTGAGAGTTAATGACTTAATTGGAGCTGTTAAGCCACCACTGGTGTAATAGAAATGGCTTAACCTGGTCAGCTTCAGCCACTCGAGTTATGAGCAGTATACGTGTCCTTCACTGAAGTCCTGCTAAAAACAAGCATTGGCAAAGCTAACTGTTCCGCCTTGTGTGTAAGTATTAAGCATTTGCCAGGTATTAGCACCGTTCTTCAGTTGCTACCATTGATCACTAGGTAATGCCACTACGGCAGTGCCTGGTGAATGCCTTTCCCATGCCTACACAAAAGCTAAAATTTTTGGCGTTGCCAGTTCTTGTTCTTATTGTGGTGCAGAAATCGATAGAGGATGAGATAGTTAACCATTTCTCCTCTGCAAGGTGCTGTATCGTAGGTTCAGGGCAGAAGAGTTGCTGGCCTTTCTTTAGTCCTGGGACTTTGGCTTTTAACATTCATGTTCCCTGTGTTACCGTTTCATCAATGTAGCTCTCCATTCTTCCTAACTTGTTGGGAAGTCAGCAGCAGACTGAGTCAGAGAGCTGCTCTAAAGATTATGCTCAATGCAACCAAAACATTGAAACCAGTGTACGTGTGCCCTCTGTTAGGCCCTAGTGTGACGACACTCCCCTACATAACCAGCGGCAGTGGCCTAAACTCTATTTGCTGTTTTTCCATCTAGCTGTGCGGTCTGAGAATTGCTTCTCAAGTCCTTTATTAGGGTGCATTATTTTCTAACTTCTTG
Organism: Ambystoma mexicanum; assembly: GCF_040938575.1. Classification (NCBI taxonomy): domain Eukaryota; kingdom Metazoa; phylum Chordata; class Amphibia; order Caudata; family Ambystomatidae; genus Ambystoma; species Ambystoma mexicanum. The sequence continues at coordinate 292,015,860 of NC_090926.1, read as the reverse complement.
GTCCCTTTGTGATAATGTTTGTCTTACTAGCATAGGATTATCTTGCTTGCCAGGCATTTTATTTTTGCTAAGGAAAAACTCAGATTTGATTGAGTTGTTATCAAAAACGTCTTGAATTGAATCAGGGGGCTTAAAGCTCAGTCTGTATTTGTCACTTCTAACTATGTTCTTACTGTTCAAAACGTTCTACTTGGTAAAGATTCCAGAATTACATTTTTAGCCAGCACCAAGGTAGATAGGGAGTGGCTTGGACCCTAATAGCAGCCCATAGAAATCAGATGAGAGGATGGCTGCTGTGACACATTGTCGGGGGAGTAGGAGAGTCATAGAGGCTGGTTATGTGCACAGCACAACTGCATTTTTTCATAGAACTCAGCTGCACTCTTTTGGAAGTAGAGATGTGTGTCTGGGTGGGTGAGATCATGCAGTGTTTGTTGCAGATGTGTGGGGCCGGGTGGCCATGCCCCGAGGGATGCAGCTATGATTCCATTGTGATGGAGTGCTAGACGATCCAGTGAGTCAAGGCCAACACCCAGTTGGAACGAGGTCTTGTGAAGCTTAGCGTAAGGCCTGATTGTGATGCTTTCCGTGGTGGGCTAGGTTCCAGCTTGAAAACTCATCGGGTGCCCCCGCATTCCTGTCAGGGGAGGCTCATTGTTCACCCAGCAGTGGATTAATTCTTTCCGGATGCTGAAGGAAAAAGCCAGGTTTTGAAAGCCTTCCTGAAGGCGGGGTGATCCTCTATGCGGTGGATGGTGAATGAGATAGAGTTCCAGATGGTGGGAGCTTGGACTGAGAAAGATGAGCCCCCTTTTCTGGTTGATTTTTCCGCTGGAATGACAAGGAGTGCTGCACCTGATCTGAAGTTTCTTGTGGACCTGTATGTTTATGTAGCTAATATTCCTTTCCTGAGTTGTGGGGAGCTGGGTGGATGATTCACATTGCTTTGAAGGTAGATCGTCGGCCAATTGGCAGCCAGTGAAGGACACAGTAGGCCTGAGTGATGTGTTCTCTAGGGCCTAGGACAAGGAGGAGCCTTGCTGTGTTTTGTACCCGTTGGAGCTTTCTTGGTGTGGTGCGGGGGCCCCCAGGTATAGGGCGTTGGCATAGTCTAAGCGTGAGAGGACACTAGCTACGATTGCAGAGACTCTTTGAGGGAAGGTCGGGAGAGAAAGATGCGGCAGAGTGTTCACAAAGGTCCTAGCCAAAGTGACAGTCACCTCAGACTTGTGGAGATGTATTTGTGCCCATAGCTGAATGATCGGCTGATCCTGCCCTTTCTATGTCGCTTCTTCTGGATAATATTCAGAAGGTTTGCAAATTCAGTCTCAGATATTCAGTAATCCGAAGAAATTCGATCCGTCTCTTGTGCCTAGGATACGTTTCCTTTGGGTGATACTGGACCCTATATTTGTAGATGGCCTTGTGTCCCCATCAAAGATATGATCAATGTTTTCAAGGTAATAAAGCTTGATCCAAGTCATCTGGATTCAAAAGATCCTCGGCCTCATGGCCTTTTGCATTTTTCGAGGCCGACTATGCCAGAGGTTGTTCAGACAATTGGACCAGCAGAGATGTTCACCACAAGCTGCTGGAGTTCCCACCACCCCATATTCTGCAGGTTATTTGGTGTACTCTGGAGGAAAAAAGCGCTCCTGGGTATCCCTTTTCACAACCATCCCTCCCTAGTTTCACGGACAAACGATGCTTCAGAGTACTTTTGGTGATCCAAGTGAGGCTCTGCGCACATGCACAGGCTTTGGTCAACGCAGGAGAGAAAAGCGGACATAAAATGTGTTGGAAGTGAAGGCAGTTCTTTTGCCCATTAGATCCATTCTGTCTGTCTAATAGGGCAAAGTTGGCAGTTGCGCACACAACGCCACCGCACTGTTTTATTTGAGCAAGAAAGAGGGGTTTCTTACTGGGGACTGTTTGCGGTCAGGGTTTAATCCACATGGCGACAGACTGATTGTATCATCTTTGTCATTCACCTCACCCCCCAATTGAATGACAGCTGAATCAGGATGTAATTCAGAAAATATTTCTGCAGTGGGGTGTTCCTCAAATCGGGTTATTTGCTGCAATATGCAGCATGGCGTTTGTTTAGCATCTTGGATGAGGAAAGGGCCAACTTTTATTGTGGGATGGACTTCTACTAGTTTGGTCTGGCAAGTTCTCGGTCTTCCCTCTGATGCCAAGTTCAGGCACAACATGAATCCCTGATTGTGTGCGCTCTGAGCTGCCCCGGCCAGTTTTGGTACTTCGGTTTATTGTTGCTGTTAATATGTCTTCCTGCTTCTTCCGTTGAGGACAGGCCTTTTGTCTAGAGTGAAAGGGGTTGTCTTCCACCCACCTCTATCATTGCTCAGCATAAGATCATGGTGCCAGAGGAGCTAATTTACACTCATGGTGGCATTTCAGCATCGAACATTCAAACTGTGTGTGGCCAGGAAGGCTTCCACCAGGAAACAGTCAAAAGGAAGTGGAAGTGTCTGTCATGGGGCTATGGCTAGAAATGTCAATCCGTGGACCGAGTTCGTAGACAATGTCATATTCTTTGTCACGTTGGGCCAGAATTGATTCTTGTGAACACTGCCTACGTAAGACTGGGTGAGAATGTTTTTTCTTTGGCGATGCAGGGATTAGGCATGTCTTTGACAGTCTGCTTCACCTTTACTTCCTTCAGAAAGTCTCCACTGCTTGGAATTGGTGAAAGGCCTTCGGGACTTTGGCTTCCTGAGAGATTGACTGCTCCTGTAAGACTCCCTTCCTGGTTGTGATGACTTTAGGACAGAGAGAGTTGCAGGTTCTTTCCTGTAACACGCCTTCTACAGTTCTCTGTGCAGATAAGGTGATTCTAAGATTCCTGACCTTAGATGTATTATCCTAGAGTAGTCCAGTCTGCCTCCATCCTTTGCTGTTTTTGACGATGAGCAGTCACTGTGAGGAGCTGCACGACGTGTTCAGTCCTCTTTTTTTTGTTTAAAAACTCATCCAGAGCGCGGAGCGCGGCGCAGAGTCCGGAGCAGAGTCCAGTCTGCCTCCAGTCCGCCTTCATCGCCGAAAACGCGAAGATCAGGAAACGGTATCTGTTGACTACTGGTACTGGTAAGAAAAAGCGCATGGTCACTGATATTCGGCCGCAGACGCGGCAAACAACTTCAAACGCCCGAAACCGTGGTGAGCCTTCCTTTTCAGTTGAAGCTGCGATACCAGTACAGGGCGCCACTACGAACCTCCTCCCCCGTCCCTCTCCACACCCTCCCTGCTCCCTCTGTTCACCCCCCCGCTTCTGCCCCCCTCGTCGCTCACTGTTGCCATATTAAGCTCTTCTTCTCCTCCCTCCCTTCCCCCTTCCCCTTTCCTGGCTCAATCTGCGGCCGCAAGTCCGCCCCGCAGTCCTTCACGATCCCATGCGGCTGACGTCAGCGGCACGGAATTAACAGCTTCTTCCTTCGCTGTGAAGTCAGCAAAGGTGTCGCCGGTCGATGTGCCGGTTGAGGTCCAAATAGAGCAGTCTAAGAATGTGCATCCTCAAATTCCCTCCTTGATTAATGTTGTGACTGCAAAAGCCGGAAGTGCCGCCGTTAACAAAGCGATTTTGCAGACTGAAGGACACACGACATCTGCCGTGACATCTGCTGCTTTAGACAATCAAACTCAGTTGCCGCACCTGGCACACGGAAAAGAAACTGACAAAAGCGAACAAGTCATGATGTCCGACTTCGCGACCCAAGTTCCTCATCCTAATGTCCCTTTTAACGGATGCAGTAAGACCGGCGGAGTTGCGTTTTTACACACAGCCCCATCTGTATTCGATCCAACTATAGTGGCACCCATGGCAAATAGTCTTCAACCACTTGAGTCAACCGTGATGGTTGAAATTGATACTGCTTCCTTTTTATCCCCGTTTGATGTCACGGACACAGAACTCCTGGCGCTAAAACTACCAAATGGGTCAGGAAATCAAACAAACCTTTCCTTTGTCCCGCCCCTGAATGGTGATACATTACACGACCTTTCAGGGTGCAGAATTGAGGATGGGAACACGGTTCCCGAAAGTAAGTCAGACTCACTGCAAAGAGACACTTCACGTTCGTTGGAAACTGCTGCACCCTTGCCCCCTTTGCCATCCCTTTCTACGTCCAATCATAAAAAAAATCTAGGAGCGGACCTAGCAGGGAGCGAAGCGCGGCTGACCGAGAGGCTGACAGCAGATTATCAAGTTGTAAAAAACAAACTCATACATAGTTTTTCTAAGGCTCCTCAAAGTACATCATTTTCAAAAGAAAACCCACTGACAAACAGCGAGAAAGGAATGAAGTGTGTTCAAAAACCAAATGAGTTGCTGAAATCTTGGACAAGTACACCTTATCAAAAAGATGCTCAGAGCACCCAAAATATGGGTATCACCCCAACAAGAAAATCACAATTGATCTCTTCAAAGGAGCCGATCGAAAATCTGCGATTCCATTGCAGCACTAACGCAGCTCATCAAACCTTAAGAAATGAACGGTGCTCTAAAAAACACGATGAACCGTTGAGTCTAGAACCCGAGCCAACTTTCTACAGTAAAGAAAATCTATCAGTCGCAGCTGGAATCCAGATTCATAACAATGTTCTGGCGGCAACATCATTAGCTCTGATCCCCTTCATCAAACTCTTTGAATCATTAAACGAGACTGTTAAGGATCGAAATGCCCTTCTACATAATCTAACAAACAAAGTCTCGTCATTAGAGGAAAACAACACTCATGTAATGTCTAGAGTTGAACGTGAAGCGGAGATCTCATTTCAATGGCAAAACCGTCTTGGAGACCTTGCTTCGAAGGACCACACGGGTAAAAATGACCAAATGGAGGCGATCTTAGAAATAATGAAGTGGTGTCGCCATTCGTCTTCCGGAGTAAGGTAGACCTGGAATATCCACGCAAGGAGAGACTCCCACATCGCCCTAATATGAGGCAGAACGCAAACCAATGTGGTGCAAATAACATTTCTACGCACAATATCGCCATCGTAAAGAACTCTGACACACCGCAACCTGATAAAGCGAACACTGGATCTATTGTGTCTGCCGATCCTCAACTGATCCCTATAGTAAAAGATTAGTCCGATTGTATTTTTCCAACGAACCACAACTGGGATTGGGCGTATCCCCTCAAAATTCCAACTCAGTTGAGGTCACTGTGGTGGAAGCCCAAAATATAAATCATGCTCCTGCACCACCCTCCAAAGGATCAGTTACCTCCTTTGACATTTTTACTGGTGTGGCAAAACTGTTTGTTCCTTCGCTCACATCCAAACCATGTGAAAAATCCACAAAAGCAGCAGTCAAAAAACAAACAGCAAACAAGCGGCACACTAAGACGAGCATCGCTAGAAATAAAACAAAACAGTTTGTGAGGAATCTTTCCACACCTCAAAAGCTAGGCCTTTTCTCACGCACGCAATCCATCAAATGCTGAACAGGAGGAGCTTGAATGTGTACCTCTAAGAAACTTGGTGTCGAAAGAAATTCCAAAAACAAACGCAGTGGACCGGTCCAATCCAACTAAAAGACGAAGAGTTGAATCGGACTCTGGTTCAAAGACACCTGATTTAAGTGTTACCGACTTATGTGACTTGTCCACATACTCAGTTGAATCAGATGAATGGCAGCAGTCTGCACAGGTAGACGAAAGTTCTTGTCCTGCTACAAAAATCTCTCAAGGAACGAGAAAAATTCATCCGGCTCAAAGATCCAAGGATGGTGAAACAAATAAGATTAGTATGAGTGCCAACCAAAAGGACGACAATGTTGCGTCACAACAAAAAAAATTGAATTCCACAAAACTGAATCCTAAGATGACGGTCGCGCAATGGCAAAAGCAACGGAACCTAAAAGAAACTGTGTCTGTGAAACCTGTCAGGGAACAAAAACTCTGGAGAATAAGACTCGAGAATATTTTCTCGGACGCAAACAAAGTCAACTTAAACCGCAGAAATGTGATGTGTTTGTTACACAACTTTCCATCTTTAAGAACGATAATGTCCAATGACATAGCCATTGTAGAATATATCAATGAGGATTCCCTTGACATGGTTTACCTGCACACCACCTCACAGGCAGTGGAAAACACCTTGCTTGCAGCAAAAGATGAGCTGATGTCATATGGTTTCGACCTGACAATAGAAGCAAAATATCAGAGAGAAGGAAATGGAAAAGATGTGCCAGTTGATTGAGAGCAAACCCACGATCAACGGCGCAAAGCCCTAAGGAAACAATTTAACATCAAAGAAAGACCAGTCGGTAACCAAAATATCCCCTCTAAACCTGCCACACAGACTCACTCAAATAGAACCTAGCCATCGCAAAACAAAAAGGACGATGAAAATGGCCTTCTATCATGGAATACTAGAGACTTCCGGCATCTGTTCCAGAACTTCGATATCTCTCTGAAAAAAAACTGTGCAGTATGTCTCCAGGAAACGTGGCTGCGGGAGGTGCCTTGCAGAGAAGGATATTCAATTATGTTAAATCCGGCTGAGAAAAATCAGTTCGGTCGACCATTCTCTGGTCTCCTGACTATGGTAAACAACGCTTCGGGATGGGAGATCATTAAATCGTTTTCTCCCAATCTGTTCGTACAAGGAACAATCCTTCAAAACAGTCGTAGATCCAGTCCAACACTCAAACATCTATTACTCCTTAACACCTATTGGAATACAGCCATGATCTCTTCATCAAATTTCATTCAATCAATAACAAAACTGATTGATGATAACATGGAATTGCTGTCCGACCTACAGGTGATCGTATGTGGGGACTTGAATTTCTTGTGGTTCGATAACGATCTGAAAACGAAAAAATTCAAGAACCTTGCCCACTCTACCTGCCGAGGGTATCAATTTCAGTCAACCATGATCACCAGAAACTGCTATATGCTCAACGGTCAAACAAAAGGAGACCGTCCTCCGAACTTCACATGGCAGCGTGACGGCACTGAAAAAATCATTGACTATTTCTGGGCATCAAACACCCTGTCAAATGAGATCTTACAGTTGAAGGTCCTGAAATCATTAAGCAGCGACCACAATCCGCTCGAATTGACTATAAAGGCATATCCACCCAGACATGTAGAGCTTTTCAACCAGCCAATTGAGGTGAATCAAAGAGGCAATAGACTAAAAATAAACAGCAAGCAACTGCGGTCTCTAAATGAAATGATAACCTCAGAAGAGATGGCTGCAAGTGACAGATTAAACTATACTGCTCTGTTGGCAGTCTACCAAATAAAATTCAAGCATCCAAACAGTTGCTCTTTTCTAAAAAAAATACGAATTTAGTCCATTGGTGTCTCTTAAAAAAAACAACTGCAACGTGATCTGAGAAAATTAAAAAAAAAGAGTCAGATCCAAATAAAATGACGCTAATGAAACAGCTAAAGGCGAAGTATCGAAACTGGCTGAAATGTTTCACAACGATGAGAGACCAAGAACGAGGAGAACGAATCCTGAAGCTTATTATCTGTCATCAGACGAAGGACCTATGGAATATCATAAATAACAAAACAATATTCCAGCAGGCAAAAACTCATCATGGTATCTCTAAGGCCAGTTGGGAACAACATTTTGCCAAAGTCTTTGGAAGCAATGTAAACCGACAAAGACGAAACGTTCGAAACAGGCCAGTTTTGGAACGTAGTCGAATCAAAAGAAGATAATATCAACTGCAATCAGACATCTAAAAATTTCTCGAGCGGCCGGACCTGATGGCCTTTCTAATGTCACACTAAAAGCAAACAACGAACATTGGACAACCTTTATCTTCCATCTATTCCAAGTGATAGCCACCACAAAGATGATCCCTAAATCTTGGAACTCGGCTATCATAGTTCCGATTTTCAAAAAGGGTAGCCGCGACGACCCGGCCAATTATCGACCAATTGCCTTTTTGGACATCTTGGGTAAGATATTTGCGTCCTTTTTACAGCAGAAGCTGTCTAAGTGGGCCACTAGTTCAGGTCGCTTCGATATACGTCAGACAGGCTTTACCAAAGACGTGGGAACACAAGTGAACCTGACGATACTAAACCTGCTGAAACTAAAAGCTTTACAACAAAGCAAAAATCTTTTCATTGCTTTCATTGACATGAAACAAGCGTTCGATTCCTTAGATAGAGTAAAATTGTGGAATAAATTGACGACCTGGTCGTGTCCGTCAGAACTACTGCAGACCATAATGGCTCTCTACAAAGAAACTTCAATCAGAGTGCGAATCAACGAAGCTGGCAAGCTGAGAAAATATACACAAACAAAGGAGTAAAACAGGGTTGCCCCTTGGCTGCTCTGCTATTCAAACTATTTATAGCTGACATATCTGAAGCTTTCTCACAGACACGTTGTTTTACCCCTAAGATCGATAGCAATAGTATTAGTTGGACAATATACGCAGATGACATTGTCCTAATGGATGAAACACCAATTGGCCTTCAGAGACTGTTATTTGCATTGGAAAAGTACTTAAGCGACAATTCTCTGCAAATTAATGTGGAGAAAACAAAGATCATGTCGATCGGTAACACCTCCAAAAGATTAATTAAGAACTTCAGATGGAATCTCGATGCAGTACAGATTCAACATGCACCAACTATTCTTTATTTAGGCATCATATATAACACCTCAATTAGAGAACATGACTGGATTTGTGATCTGAAACAAAGTATACTGACCTTTGCCCTGCAAGGGGCTAAACTTCATGCTGAATATGTAAAATTTACTTTAAAACCTGTACTGACCTTTTACATACAAAAGGTGATCCCTTCAATCACCTTTGGAGCAGAGGCCGGTTGGAACCTGGATTACCATCTGTGGCCAACCCTTGAAGGTATTTTCTGGAGACGTATCCTTAAGCTGCCAAAGGGTGTTCCAATGATTTCCATAAGATACGAACTTGGAATTGAATCAATGCATAATATAGTTATCTGGAAATCGTTGGCCATGTTACGGAAGATGTCATTAAAGGATCAGGCGCCGGCCTATCAAATATTCTCAAACATAGCCCAAAAACAACACTGTAGTATTATGCTAAACTGGTACAGCGGCCTAAAAACGATCCTAGACTCTGCAGACATAAAGTGGGAAAAACTCATAGCAACACCACAAATCGCGAAACAGAAATTAAGAAAGTGGAATTGGATCCAGAATTTAGAACAAAGAAATCTTCTATCTTCGTCGATCGACTTAGGTCCTCTAACAAATTGTCTAGACTGTTTACCTAGATATCTCCAAAAATTTCCTTCAAGAAAACATCGCAACCAATTTATGAGACTGCGCCTGAACGCACACACAACAAAGGAGACGAAGAGTCATCAACATTGAGAACAATTTCTGTAGGTTCTCTGAAAATTCAATTGAATCGATAAAACATCTGATCACTGAGTGCCCTAAAATTACGCAGCAACGAACACGCCATCTGGGTTCTTTTGCTCCAGTTGATGAGGATATGGACAAATGGTGGTATTGGATACTATCTGGAACAAACGTTTCGCTCACATCTGCAGTCTGTGAATTTGTGGAAAGCATTCTGAATGAGGATTACCCTTAATTAATTAGAAAATCTGGACAATACTGTGTGCTTTTTCTGTACGTTTTCTGTGGATGCTTTCCTGTTCATTCCTGTTTATTTATGTATTTCTATGTGAAAGTCGGATTACTTTATTGTAATTGACGTTTATCTATAACTAATTGTTACAATTAAAATAAAAATAAAAAATTTAAAAAAAATTATCCTAGACTCCATAATTCCCCAGCAGGAGAGACAGCGCGATTTGGGTGTGGGCATAACCTTAGTTTTATTTGGACAGCACAAGAACGCTGTGTCACTCATGGTGGCGTTTCACCTGGTCTTACAGGTATTGGGTCTATTGCTTGTCCAAAAACTGCCTGAATGTTGTATTGCTGACGTTTCTTTTCCCTCACATTTTTATACCAAAATGTAGATGGCATGGTGGTGTCGGGCAATATTGGTGGGAGTGGAGGAGGTTGGGAAGAGGGGGCCTGCAGAGGTGGTACAAAAAGCTGTGCAAGAATTTGAGCAGTTGTTTTCGAAGAATAGACATATCCAACTCAAGGCCTCCATGGCCAGATGGATTGTGACGTTCACTTTCCATGTTCATGCTGCTCATGAGAGACTACACGCACATTACATGAGACATAAGTCAACATCAGTAGATTTCCAAAGGCAAATGTCAGTTTATTAAAGATGTCATGAGGACACCTGCTCCCCATGTGAACCTCTGTTCTCTGGATGGGCACTGTAAACCACCAGACATATGTGGATCTGCCTCCCCAGTCAATGTTCTTGTGTAATCAAGTTGGGAAGAAGGGAGACCTGCATGGATGAAAGTAACCGTGAAATGACCTTGCTCAGAATTCAGTTACTCTTGGTCCATAGCTCTGCCTCATTTAGAACCCACACTGTCAGCACATGCCTGCCAGTGCAATTATTAATGTTTGCCATAAAAACTGTGTTGGGAATAGAGGGGAGTGTAGGTCCTCTGGCACTTGAGGGACGGTTTGCATACTGAGGGCCCCAAGTTGTTTTGCTGCATCACTGGAGTGGGTTTCCAGCACGGCCTGCTGCCGTGATAGACTTCCCAATAAGCTGTTAAGGAGGGAGTGGTACTGACTAAATATACCTGATTCACCATGAAAGTCATTCTTAATATGTTAACCATTGTAACATATGAGCTAATTTCTCACTAATTTGTGACTGCTATGTTTCCAGCAGGGTGTCCAGGGCAACCGAAGAGGTGGTCAGGGGTATCGTTATCAAGGACAGCGCCCTAACAGCTCAACTAATCCAGGACGTCCAGAGAATACCAACCGCTACAGAAACAACTCCTGGTACCCATCCACGCCCAGGTACCAGGGTTACCCATCCCGGCCTCCAGTAGCCTCCAGCGACAGGGGGCAAACACAGTCCACAGGAGCCCACACCACCATCACCCCTTCAGATATCAGCCAGCCTGCTTCTTTGTCCTCGGCACCCTCTGGGCTGCCCAGTCCGGATCATAGAGCCCTGCCTCAACGGAAGCCGCGGCCAACCCCGTCTGAAGTGACAAGCTCCTGAAGTGGCTCATCTCTCCGTCCTTCAACATTCGACTCTCAAATTTGACTGTAGGAAATTGATAGCTAGATTTATTATGGAAGACCTGTTTACAGCCCTCTTTGTGTCCACTCCCTTTTCGGTTTGGCTTTCCTTATTTCATTGTGGAGTTGTGCTCTGTGCAGTGCAGCTGTTCTTTCCCACCCGCTTGTTCTCATCCTTACCACAGAGTTGGAATGCTAGACAGCTTCCAGTATTGCTGGTAGCTTGGCATTTCCATCCTTATTTGACCGGTTACCTCTTGCCAGTTCTTTCTGAGGCACTGGCATTAGAGCAAAGTCTTCTTTCTCCCAGGCCTTTCGCCACTGGGATAGCCTAGTCTCTTCCTGTCCCGCCAGTTAGAGAGTGCCACGTACAAAGCCTGTTCAGTGTAGGCCATAGAAAACCAGCCAGAGTTCATCATACTGCTGTGTGTGCTACTAATGCCAGACTTGAACCCTATAGTGAGCATGCCCCAAAGTCTTTCAGAGAATACCAGACTCCATACTGTCGCTTAAGCCTGTTCTTCCCTGGTATGCCAGATAAGGCCAGGCTCTGTTCCGCATGCTGTGCTAGTCTGTTCCAGTGCTTGACAGAATGCCAGGGTTGATGCTGCATGCTTAATCTGGTGTAGCTGATTCCACTTGATATCATGCACTGTGCCCCCCATTCTGAGGTTGTTTCTGTGTTTCCCCGAGAATACTAGCCTTTGTCCTGCTAGCTGGGTATGTGCCTTATGCTGAACCTGCATCAGTGTGTACCAGGGAAAACAGTGCTACATACACCACATTTCAGATTAACAAATAGAAGGCCTTGTACCGGGTGATGAGCCAGTTTTCAAATGTGGCTTAGAATGCCATGTGCTGCGCCACACAAGTATGAGAGATATTGCCAGATTCTGTTGCATATTGCATTGTGTGCAAGAGATGATCATACTGCTGGCTGGTGATCCTGTTCCTGTGTTTCTCACTGTACTGCTTTTTAATCCTTTCCCTGTGTTCTCGCGTACTGGCCTAATCCAATAACTGCCAAGCTTGGTCTCACATGGTTAGCTTGCTTAGTTGATCCACAGAATAGAATACTGTGTTTCACAATTTAAGCCTTTTCCAGTGTGTGCTGCAGAATACCTGGCTATGCACCACAATATGAGCCCTTTAGCAGAAATACCAGGTTGCCACATGCCAAGCATGTGCTGTGCCAAAGAATACCAGCGCATTTGGCACATGCTGTACTTACTACTACGAGTGTGCAGTGCGGAGAGACTTGGTCCTGTTTTGCTACAGTCTGCTCATTCCATTTCAAACCCATCTTCCTCTTCTAAGCCCCATCTCCTGCAGTCCAGTTAATGTACTCTGACTGTGACTCACGCAATAAGTTGCACTTTCCATATTGCCAGCATCCCCAATTTCAGACCGTCAATGAAGTTGCCCTTGTTCTGGTCTGTACTTAGTTGCCAATTTCCAATCTTTCAGAGATGATTGGTGGCACAGGGGTATACGTTTATAGAGGTTGAGCTGAGGTTACAGATATTGATGTATAGGTCCTTGATTTGGGACCTGACAAACCTCTGCCTTGGGTGCACATCCTCTGCTTCGTGGCACCTCGAAGGCTAGGTGGGCATTATGAAGATTCTTTTTGGATGCGTCTTTTGCACCTGTGTTTTTCACGCTGGACCCTGCCCCATCACAGAGCTATCAATCCTCCCCTTCTTCCCACACCTGCTCCTTCCTGGGCATAGGTTGCCCCTGATTCTCTAGGTGGGTGCCTTGTCATGTTTGTCTACTGGGCACCCCCTTTCCTGCCTTGTATTAGGTTACCCTCACATGGGTTTGATTCTCTATGCAGCTGTAGTCACGGTCCTAGAAGTGCCTTTTTATACTGCTCTAGCTCATGCTTTTCTTGCTCTCTCTGGATGGGTCTGCATAATGGGCCGGCTCCAAGGCAGGAACCCTATCCCTGGCTAATTCTTAAGCTTCTGCATGTCCCTCTGTGTTCTACAGTATCTCCCACGTGTGCCAATTTGGACATTGCAAGATAGCACTCGCCCATTGCTATGCATTGAATTGTGGAGCACGCCCCTCTCCCCCAAATGTCCAGTTGCGCATTGTACAGAGCACCTCCTTATAATGCCGCTGTACGGAGAGCCCTGCCTAGTGTCAAGCCTCTACCTTATGACCCAACCCATTGCCCAGCTTGTATTGTTTGGTTCACACAGCCGGTGGCAAGGAACTTACATATGCACTCGTTGGGCTGTCCTTGCAAGTGGGGAGGCAGTGCAAAAGATCCAGATGACTTCTGGACAAGCTCTTGTGGTTACAAGTGCCCCACCTTGGGGCTGGGTATTTCTCTTCTTTACCTCTTCTTGGTCTCTGTTCTTCATTGTCCCTGTGTTGAAGGCGCCCTTTGAGCCCCCTCCACTCTCCCCCCGACCCCCACCCCACCACCTGCAGTTTAGTGTACAGGAGCCCTGGCTCGCTCGGTTCTTGATACTGCCTATCTTGTTAGGTACACTTTTCCTATGGTCTTGTTTTGCTGGACTCGATCATCCCCTTCCATTTTAGGTATTTCTTCAGAGCCCCTAGTAGTCAGTGGCTGCCAAGTCTGTCCAATGTAGTCTTCTAGTGATGTTGTTCCACAGTGCGGCTGGGTCACAGGGATTTTTGTAAAACCAAAAGGTAAACAAAGGCGCATCACTCACCAAGCCTCGCTCAGGACCGACCTCACAAAAGCTGAATTTTTATGGACCAAAGGCCTTGACTGTGAACCCAGCCAATGAAATGTGCGTGCTGCATCGGCCCGGGGTCATATGAGCTTCTATGAACCTTCAACCTGCGCTACTAGCTGGGCATGTTTGTGAAGTTTGTACCTAGATGTTGACAAGTGCAGATTACTTTTTACTGCTGTTTCTGTCCTTTTTACCATCAGTAAACGACATGAAAAATGTTCTTTTCATCAGGTTGTGCCTTGTATGGAGGATGCATTATCCACTGGAGGGGTGTTTGCTTTGTCCGGAACCTCTACAAGTGAAATTCTGCATTGTACCCCATAAGTGCGCATTGAGGGGTTTGGGCATGAGCATTCTTCACTTAAGGGATTGGTGGGCGAGAACGAGCACCGAGTAAATTCCATAAACTTAGGTGCCAGCCCCTTCAGTCCTACATATGGACGCCCTTCCATTGGGTGTTAAGTGAAGGGATGTGCTTGCAGCTTAGGGGAGCTTAGAACTTTCAGGTTCCATCCCTTTCTCTCTGATCGGCCATTATTAATCCACAATGCCGAGTGGATGGTAAAAGATCGTTGCGATTAGTTTACTACTCCTTTATGTATTTTAATTCACATTTACATATCATCTGTTTGCTTCCCCCTATGTGTTCATTGTAGCTGTACCCCCTATCCTTGTTAAAACAAGTGTAACAAAAGCTGCACCCCAGCAGTTCATTCCAGCCACTTGCCTGCACTTTCCCCACTCTTTTGTATTTGTTTTATTGAGCTTGAAAAGTTATGTGAAATCTTGGTCAAATTGTGAGCATGTGCAAGTGAATAATGATGGAGAGGAATGCCGTGAATTGGATCAGCAGCAGAAGCCAAGTTTATGTACGTGACCAGTGAATACATATTTGGACTACGTAGAAATGTGCAATCTACTGGTGGAAGTGCTCGGAGAGCAGGTGGTTCGCAAAGGTGGTCTTCAAGTCAGTCACTTTGGGAATGTCCTTAATTCCTGTGGGCACAGAGTTCCAGTGATTGGGTGCTAGGAGGGTGAGCGGCAAGCAAACTGTAGTTGTGGGATTGGTAGTTTGAGAAGGGGTGACTAATAAGCGAGAGATAGTCCAGTGAGTGGAAAGGTAAGGGGTTAGTATATGGATACATTTGAAAGTGATTGGCAGGCCTGCTATCCTTGAAGACCAATCAAGGGAGGTTGTCGAGTGTGCAGGTAACAAAGTTCATTACCTTGCTGAGTGAAGTGGAGGAGTAGAGGGAGTCCTACAGGGAGAAATGGAGCAGAGACTTTGGGGGCCAGGGTGGTGATGAGTATTGTGTACAGTGAGGCTGGGTTTTGCAGATGCTCACATTAGGCCTGCTACCCACAGCAGTGCATTGGACTATAGATGCATATGAAGCCTGGCTTCTCTTGATCCCAAAGCCTCCCCTGTCACTCTCAGAAAGAAGCTCAACTCTTTAGAAAAGACCCCCATTAGCAGTTTCCAGACCTCCGATTTCGCAAGTAAAGGTAAGAAGAGACGTCCCTGTAATGCCAGACTGCCCTATTCATTTATTTTTGGTAATCTTTTTACTCCCCTTAGGCAAAAACATTCCGCCTCTAGGAACTAAGAGCAAAAAGGAGGAGGGGAACAGAAGAAACGAGTAGGTATATGAAGGGGAAGAAGCCATCACTCACAGCAAGAGCACCGGTCTCATTCCTAAAGTCTGATAACATTCCAATACCTTATTCACATTTCACATAAGTGCCCAGGTGATGGTTATTGGTAACCCATGTATTGAATAGAGGGGAAAGAGCTTTACAGCCCCTAGCTCATGTTTTGCAGGGGACCACTGGAGGATCCATAAGGACTTACTGATTAGCTACTCCGGAGCTGTCCATTGTGTGAAATACTTGTGAAGCAGTAGGTATCGAAAGGTAGGTAGCCTTTTTGAAGCCTTGGATGTTCTGTAATGGAAATGCCCGTTTTGGGTGCCGTCTGTGCCATCATTCTTTCTATAGTAGTCTGTCCCTTGTTTGGCCACACAGAGCTTGCCTGGCCCTGATATATCCCAAGTGACCCAGTGGTGGTGTGTCTGTGCATTTAGACTGATGGTTACACAGGGCACGATCCCCACCTAGCAAAGTGTGTATACAGTACATTGCAAGAGAGGGTGTGGGTTCCTGAGCTTAGATTGGTGGTACTGGTAATGGCTACCCCAACGTCTCTATCACACTGAATTCCTTTGTTTTTAAAGCGAATTGTGTGTGTCCTGCAGCATGATTAATAAAGATGTGTATGTGGATGAAGGCATTCTAGCCCAC
Organism: Ambystoma mexicanum; assembly: GCF_040938575.1. Classification (NCBI taxonomy): domain Eukaryota; kingdom Metazoa; phylum Chordata; class Amphibia; order Caudata; family Ambystomatidae; genus Ambystoma; species Ambystoma mexicanum. The sequence goes on along the minus strand of NC_090926.1, from coordinate 291,999,703 downwards.
ATTATGCAGAGGCTGTAAGAGGTGTTAGTCTTTCATTTTCAGGAATGCACAAAAAGAGGTGCTTAAAAGATAAAGAACGTCCTGCTGAAATAAGAAAGCCGAACAAATGTCAGCAAGGCCTCCCTTGCACCCCTTGATCCCCTTTCGCATCTGATCCCCCACCAGAATAGTTTCAAATGTAAGCAATTTAATAGATTCTTGTGTGGCATAGTGGTCCGCAGCGCTGCAGACGCGCATGGAGTGTGGTTTGGGTGGGCTGGATTTCTAGAGGCATCCCTACTGTAGTACTTACTCATTCTAAAGTCAACAGCTAATGCTCGATTGAAGGGGTCAGTAATCCTGCTCAAACCTACCTGCATCCTCCTGCCTGTCACTACCTAAAATGTACTTCTGTACTCCCCACAGCATCTAATCTCCACGACAGCCTACACCATCTCCAAGACCACAATCCTTACCTCTTGTTCTTGCCCCACTTGTGCTGATTCCTCGCCAAGAGGAACGTGGTAACTGCACACTCGGATCGAAATACTCATGACATGGGGCGTTTACCCAGTCAGAATGTTTCACCTAGTGATGCAAATTGTGTCTTCTAAAAGCACTAAATTCAGTCCTCACAATACTTGGTCCACCCGTTTTCTCCCCTTTCTCGTAACGTTTGGCAGAATGCTTCACCACATGGTTTAGATTCAAAGTGCATTAAGAAATGTGTGTATTATTTTCACATCTGGTGCACAGTTCTGCAAAACGGGCACTCTCTCTGGAGGCTGCGTCTGCACCTTCAGCTACCACTTTATTTGTCTACACCACAGATATATAAATTGAGCATTTCTAGACTCCACAAGAAAGAAGTACTATTTGTATATAGCTCTTGATCTGGACCAAGAAAACTTTCAGGCTATTATTGCCTGAATATGGGAAACACTCACAACATTCAAGAAATGCACCCCAACTGTGGAACCGCAGCATACCTTACCAAACTTCAATTGAAGCTAGCTTCCTACAGAGACTGCTTCTTTATATGGGGAGGCGACTTCAACTGTGTTTGTGATCCCGCTCTTGACAGATCTGCTCCTCTGACGCAACCAACCAACTCTCCTCTGCCCTACAGAAAACCATACAAGTATTAGACCTATCGGAGGTGTGGAGGGACTTGCATCCTGAAGGTAGGGAATTCTCGTACTACGCGTCCCCACACAAGGTATATACTCACATAGAATACCTACTGATGGACAAAGCACACCTCCCTCAGATAGAATCTGCCTCCTACATAGGTAGAACTATATCCGACCACTCCCCGCTCCTCCTGGTATGGAAACCGAAGGGCTCTAGGCCACCCATACCGATGTGGCGTATGCCAGCGGACGCTCTAACGGGCAAGGCATTTAAAGAGGAACTACGCGATAAAATAGTGGAATACACGGACAATAACGTGGGAAGTGTGAACAGATGGAGTACCATCTGGGAGGCCCTGAAGGTAGTAGTAAGCGGGGAGATCATAGCCAATGCCGGCGGGATCCAGAAGACACTCAAGGAAGAACTGGTGGGCGGTGAGAAGATCAGACAACTAGAGGCCGTGCCCAGCAAGTCATTAGAACTCGAAAGAGAATTATCTGCAACGAGGAAGAACTGCCAGGAAGCCTGGGCCAGACTAGCTAAATTTGACTATATCGCAAAAACCACCAGGGCCCACTCGGAAGGGGACAAACCAGGCAGGCTACTTTCGTGGCTGTGCAAGAAAGATAACCCGAAAACCCCAATCCTCGAGATCCAAGACCAGACAGGTACCACACACACAACGCAAACAACGATTAACGGGGCATTCAAATGCTTCTATTCAAAACTATATAGCCACAACTCCATCGTTCCCCAGGATGACATTTATGATACGCTAGATGAAATAGGCCTCCCCACACTAGAGGAAGCCCAGAGGGAAACACTGAACCAAGAGCTCACAATTGAAGACATAAAGGAGGCGATTAAAGCGCTATCCACCTGTAAAACCCCAGGGAGCGACGGGTTACCCCCAGAGTTCTATAAAACATTTGCAGCTGAGCTAATTCCAATTCTACACAAAGTCTACAAAGAAGCCTTCGAAACCGGGGTGTTACCAGGCAGTATGAACAAAACCTTAGTGATCCCCATACCCAAGCCTGGGAAACCAACCTCTGAGTGCGGCTCTTATAGACCCATAGCCATCCTTAATTACGACATAAAAGTCCTCACCGCCATACTTGCCAATAGATTATCTAAAGTTATTGGGACCCTAATACATGGAGACCAGAATGGGTTTGTCCCCGGCCGTAGCACAACAGCAAACCTACGCAGACTACAACACATCATAGCGCAAACAGGCTCACAGGAACCCTACGCAGTAGTCTCCCTAGACGCCATCAAAGCATTTGACTGCATACACTGGGAGTGGCTCTTAGCTACCCTGAAACAATTTGGCCTGGGCGGCTACTTCATCCATTGGGTCGAGATCCTGTACAAAACACTGAGGGCAAGGGTAACCGGAAGAACGGTGTCTGCACCTTGGGATATACAGAGGGGTACCAGGCAGGGATGCCCCCTTTCTCCTATGTGATACATACTTGAGCTAGAACCGCTGGCAATATTTATTAGGAAACAATTTCTTTACGCTGGCATAAACATCGAGGGCCGATACCACGTAATCTCGCTATATGCAGATGACGTCTTACTTTACTTAAGGGACCCACAACTTAATATGCCCACAATCCTGGAGGTACTAAGAAATTTCACAAGAGTATCAGGGATATCATTTAACCCAGAGAAGTCTGCATATTCCTACTGGCTGGATTGGTAGGGACCCAAACATCAGAACTCCCGGAAGTCGGTATAAACTGGGAACCACACACATTTAGATACCTGGGCATCAATATTTGGCACACCCCTGAATGGACGCACGGGGGCAATACCCTGGTGGCAATGCAAAGGCTAAATAAATCGAGGTTCTGAACCAGGCTTCCACTGTCAATGATGGGCCAAGTGGCCATCGCTAAAATGATAGTATTACCACGCTTCTTGTACTTCTTCCAAAACATCCACTACTGTATACCGTCCACCTTTTTTTGGCTGCTTGGCATACTACTAAAGAACTTGGTGTGGGGGAGCTCCAGACACAAGCTCGCCCTAGGCACATTAATGCTTCCATATAAGGCAGGCAGAGTTCAGCTCCCCGATCTAGAGCGATACTTCCTGGCTGCCCAACTCACCTTCATGGCCAAATGGCTCGCGGATGACTCCACCTCAGAGACCGACCTCTTAAGCCACTTAATTGCACCGGTGCGACTGACAGAAATTCTCTAGGTCCAATGGAAGCATTCAGCGAAAGTTACCCTGCTCATCCAGCTGGGCTGTAAAGTATGGGGCAGAGTACTGAAGCTGCAGAAGATGGAGAACCCATACTCCTCAGAAACGCCACTCATCGCTGACACCTGCTCTAACAGAGATGAACTGGCGCTAACAAAGACTATGGGAAAGACACGGCATCTACACCTGTGGGGATATGCACGTGGGAAATTCTTTCCGAGAACTCGATTCCCTAGTAATCGATGACGGACTCCCCAAAGGCCAGCACCTCCATTACGAAAAATCAGAGATGTGGCAAAACAAAAATGGAGCGAATGGCCACAGGAACCAGAACCAGATCCGACCCCAACCCTACTGCACAACCTGAGAGACAGCTAGAAACCAACCTCCAGGATATATGCCCAGCTCACAGACAGGCCTAACCCCAAGAGTGAAGCTCTAAAGAGTTCATGGGACACGGATCTGGGAACAAGTATCACGGAACAGGAATGGGGAAGAATCCAACAGCACCCCAGAGAAGTATCGAGAAACGCCAGATTCAGATTAATTCAACTAAACGTTCTTCACAGAACTTATATGACCTCCAGCAGAATCAAGAAATTCAGCAGACCCCCAGCCCCGCTATGCCCCCGATGCAACTCAGAAGATGCAGGAATGGCACACATGTTCTGGAACTGCTCAAAGATAGACTTTCTGGACCAAAATTGAACAGGCGTGCAGGAGAGCGGGCCTGACCCGCTACGAATGGACACCTAAGGAATGCTTCCTAGGTTCCTAACCTCGGATAAGCAAGATTAGGCACATGGTCAAACTCATGGAGATGGCCTGCATACTAGCCAAAAGAGCAATTGCCATGGCATGGAAAACATCAACTGGTCCTCGCTACGCCAAATGGCTCAAGGAACTGGAACACTGGTCAGAAGCGGAAACTAAGCTGTGGTAAGAAGGGATAGCCAGGACAGGCGGAGGCCCGATCATGACTTATGAAGTCTGGAAATCTCTGCTACGGGACATGTTCCACCCGTCTGATGTCAAGCCTCTGTGAACAATACCACCCTGTCCGGAAAAACTGAACATACAATTGGAATCACATTCCACGATAACCTGATCTCCCCCATCCAGTAAATGCAGCTCCTCCGAAAGACAGGTCATGCACCTGTTCCGATCTGCCACCAGATTAGCTCCAAAAGCAGATACGGGACTGTTACGACCTTTGTTGTTTGTTTAAAGTTGTGTTTTGGTTAGGCATTCCTTCTCTCCCTCCCTCTCCTCCTCCCTCCCCCTCTTCCCTTCCCCTTCTTTCCAACCTCAATAATTATGTATAAATCATCCATACCTGCTGTACGTTTGAAATGCCTAAAATAAACATTCAAGAAATGCATACTTTAACATGGAAAGAGGGAATCCTGTCAAAATTATTGTGATCTGGTCTATCAAAAAGGGAGCTCAATATCTTATAAAACGGTGACGGGGATCCACAACACCAGAATACACTGTTGAAAGTGCACATGTGTCCTTCAAGAGGAGACAGAGAGTCTTCCTGATATTCTTTTATAGGTTGTTGAATGTTCTGCCCTTGCAGAGAAGGTCCTTAATCCTTTATTGAAAAGGGCCTGTTATAGCAAAGTCTCCTTTTGCTATGACCAGTAAAGGTCATCGCAGAACTGCAAAGGAGAAGGTTTTGATATACAGAATATCCTATTTTGTCAGGAAGGAAACCTTCACATGGATCCTCAGAAGTGAGTACACATCTCACTGCCTTAGGTCAGAAATTACCACCTGCTGTTTATGCCAGCTGTGCTCATCAGTGTAGTCTCCTTTACAACCACCCCTAGGTTCTGTGTGTTACCAGAGTTTCAAACCTCCTCTCTTCTTCAGCCCATTTCTCCAAAACATGGCTTAAGTTGCTTTCAATAGAAATAGGGGGTCAATGGAAGACAGATTTTTAAGCTAGGCTTTTTGCTGTTTCTGAAACAAAATATTAAGAACCTTTTCGAGGGGATTGGGTCCTCCGACGTATTCCATATCTATGACAGGTAATCACCACAGCTGTGCTGCTTCGGAAACTTTTCCGGCGTCTGCGTCCTGCGTCGATGACGTCGATACGCCGACGTCTAGGACCTCCTCCGACGTCCGACGTCATCCGATGTGATAAGTAGGACGCACGACGCCTGTAGCCTCAGTTCCGTTTTTTCCGCGAACGTGTTGCTTCGTGTTTCTCGGTTCTAAGCCTCGTCTCTTTGGTGTTCTGTTCTTTCTGGTTCTTCGAACCTGTTCGTTTGTGAATTTCGGCGATGTCTTCTACTTCGTCTTCAACCCCGCGTCCGGGCTTTAAGAAGTGCGGGGAGTGTGGGTCCAAGATGTCGGTGACTGACTCGCACGACGCCTGCCTCTGGTGCCTCGGGGAGGCCCACGACACGGATGACTGTGTTGACTGCCTGTCGCTCACGTCCAAAGCCTTACGCGAACGTAAGAAGAAGTTGTCGGTAGGTCGGGTGTCCAAGCCCCGGAAGTCGAAGTCGGCGGGGCTTTCGACGGATGATTCGAGGGGTGACTCTCCGCGTCATCGTCGGAAGTCTCGTCGGTCTTCTTCTAGGAGTGGGTCTCGCCACTCCTCAGCCTCTTCGAGGCATTCTCGGAAGCGCCGTCACCGGTCGCCTTCCAGGTCCTCTTCCGAGGATTCTGCCCGGCACGTCGGTTACCCCACCAGCCGTGCGACGCCGGAGGAATGGGCTTCCTTCGGGAAGAAAATGTTGGCGATTCTTGAGTCGCAGGGTACTCAGCCGTCCGCGCCCCCGAGTGGGGTCGGCCGTGTGAGGTCGAGAGACACCGCTCGCAAGAGTGGTCGGCACGAGTCACGGGAGCGGTCCCGTTCGGACAAGGAGGCTCGTTCTCGCCGTACCCGTTCCAGGTCCCGGTCCTCGACGCGTTCGAGACCGTGTGCTCCTGTGAAGTCTTCGAGGAAGACGTCGACGTCTGAGGCGTCGAGGGCGTCGACAGGCTTTCTCGAGGCTCCGGCTTCGAGGACGTCGTCGAGGCCGTCGACATTCAGGTCGTCGAGGGACATGCTCGGGGCTCCGGCCTCGAGGGCTGTGTCGACGCCGCCGATACTGGAGGCGCTGCATCTGACGTCGACGCCGATTTCCTCGATGTCGTCGCCGATCCTCTCGGCGCCGTTGCCGGTTTTCTCGGCGTCGGCGCCGGTTCGCTCGACGCCATCGACGCCTTTCGTGTCGGAGGTGCCCCGTGTCACGGGTGTACCCCCTAGGAAGGCTCTGGTTAAGAGCAAGCACTCTCGGGTGCCTTTTCGCCACCTGGAATTTATTTCGGAGGCGGATGAGGATTCTGATGGCCTGGTTCCTAGTCTGGTGCCTGATGAAATTGTCTCGGGCCATAGTCAGTTTGACGATTTGAGGCAGTCAATGCATGATGCCAGTGGACTGGACACCTCCCCGAAGGTGGACTTTTGTAGGCCTGAGCCTGGATCCCATGCCGATTCCTCGTACCGGCGCCTTATGGCTAGGGTGTCTGAGTATTTGGGATGGTCTGCTCCCCCAGGGGAGTTTGTGCAGGATGATCTGACGGACATCCTTGATGTTGGTCCCCCAACTGACCCGGTTCTGCCGTTCCATATGGCTTTACAGAGAAGGGTGGCGGCGGCTTGGACTGCTCCGGAGAGTCTCCCGGCGGTGGGCAGATCCTTGTCGCGTAAATACCGTCCAGCCAGTAGCGACCCCTGCTACTTGACCAGGCACCCCACTCCGGAGAGTTTGGTGGTGCAGGCGGCCACGGCCCCGGCAAAGCAGGCGTCGTACCCTACCATCCCTCCTGATAGGGACGACAAACGTTTTGATGGCTGGGCGAAGAAAGTGTTTTCTTCTGGTGGTATGGCGCTTCAGGCGGCCAACTCCATTTGTGCCTTGTCACGTTTCACGCACACTCTGTGGAACTGTGTTGCGTTAGCGGCTGAACATATTCCCGAAGGGGTTGAACGGGAGGGTTTCCTTGCTATGGTCCAGGATGGTAAGGATGCCATGTGTGAGTCCGTTCAGTCGGGTCTGGACTTGGCTGATTGCGTCAGTGGGTCCATGGCGGCGAGCACCGTGATACGCAGGTTTGCGTGGTTGCGGAAGTCGGGGTTTGCTCCTGATGTGCAGTCCCGGCTCCTCAACATGCCCTTTGATGGTGAACGCCTTTTTGGCAGCAAGGCTGACGAGAGCCTTGAGAGGTTGCAGACCTCAAAAGCTGCAGCGAAGTCGTTGGGCGCTGCAGTTCGCCAACCTCCGCCTTTTCGTCCTAGGGGACAGCAGTGGAGGGGTGGTTCCTTTCGCTATTACTCATCCTTCAGTAGAGCGAGAGGAGCTGGCAGTCAAAGAGGCCAACGCAGGGGTACCAGAGGTGGACGACAGGGTACCCGTGGTGCCAAGGCCGCTCGGGCAGTTACCTCTTTGCCCTCGGGTAACGCCGCAGCCGCTCCTACTCAGTCATGAGGCCATGTCCCATGGTTCGCCGGTTGGGGGAAGGCTGGCGCAGCATCTTGTAGAGTGGCAAGCCATTACTTCAGATGTGTGGGTTCTGGAGATCATAGCCCACGGCTACTGTCTTCCCTTTCGGCACAGGCCTCGCGACAATCCACCGGGGAACCTCTCTTTGAAGTGTCCGGATCCGCTCCTTGCGCAGGAAATTCTAGCCCTGCTGGAGAAAGGCGCTATAGAACTGGTGCCTGTAGCGGAGAGGAACAAGGGATGGTATTCCCCTTATTTTTTGATTTCCAAGAAAGACGGGGGATTGAGACCCATCATGGACTTGCGCGGTTTGAACAAACTCCTCAGGAAGGACAAGTTCAAGATGGTTACTCTCTCTCAAGTCCTCCAGGCCCTTCGGCTTCAGGACTGGTTGGTGTCACTCGACCTCAAGGATGCTTACTTCCATGTGCCGATCCATCCCAAGCACAAGAAGTACCTGAGGTTCGCGGTTGGCGACTCGCACTTTCAGTTTCGGGTCCTGCCGTTCGGATTGACCTCCGCCCCGAGGGTTTTCACCAAGCTCATGGTGGTGGTGGCAGCGCATCTCAGGCAAGGGGGGATTCACGTCTACCCCTACCTGGACGATTGGTTGATCAGGGGGAGCTCTCCCGAGCAAGTCCTGGATCATCTGTCCGTCACCTGCCACTCCCTCCACAGGCTGGGCTTCTCCCTCAATTTAAAGAAGTCCCATTTGACGCCAACGCAGAGGCTCCAGTACATCGGAGCAGTGCTCGACACTTCCCTGGGGCAGTGTTTTCCTCCCCAGGTGAGGGCTCTTCACATTCAGCAGATGGTGCACAAGTTTCAGCATGCCCAGACGCTCCCTGCGTTCGAGTTCTTGAGGTTGCTCGGCCTCATGGCATCCTGCATTCTTCTGGTGCCAGAGGCTCGCCTGAGCATGAGATCTTTGCAGTGGGCACTCAAGATGCAATGGTCGCAGTCCTCCGGCAGGATGTCGGACCCGATTCAGGTGCCGCCCTCGGTCGCCCAGGACCTTCTGTGGTGGGCCGTCGAAGGCAACTTGATGAAGGGGGCTCCATTTTGGCTTCCCTGGCCGGAGGTGACGATCGTGACGGATGCATCCCTCACGGGATGGGGAGCTCATGCCAACGAGCTGACAGTCAGCGGTCGTTGGTCTCCGTCGGAGTCCAGACTCCATATCAATCTGTTGGAGCTGAGGGCCGTCAGGCTAGCCCTGAAGGCTTTTCTGCCGACTGTGCGAGGAAGGAATGTCCTGATCCTGACGGACAACACGGTGGCCATGCACTACCTCAACAAAAAGGGGGGGGGGGCAGGGTCACTTCCTCTGTGCAGGGAGGCGATGCAGCTCGAGTTCTGGGCCATCCAGCAGGAAGTTTCGGTCTCGGCAGTTCATCTGGCCGGAGTCGAAAACGTGACGGCGGACGCTCTGAGCAGGCAGAGCGCGATCTCTTACGAGTGGGAGTTGGCTCAGGAGATTCTCCTGGAGATCTTCGCCCTTTGGGGGACCCCTCAAGTGGATCTCTTCGCCTCCAGTGTCAACCGGAAGTGCGGGAGGTTCTGCTCGCGGGAATTTCCTCCAAGAGGGGCCTTAGGAGACGCGTTCGTGGTGGATTGGTCGTTCCCGCTGCTGTACGCGTTTCCTCCAGTCCCCGTCATCCCGCAAGTGCTGCGGAGGTTGCGGAAGTTCGGTTCCCGGATGATCCTCATTGCTCCGGCGTGGGCTCGGAGGACGTGGTACCCGGACCTTCTCGACTTGTCCATCTGCCCTCCACGTCGTCTTCCCTACCGAGACGATCTGCTCTCACGGGAGGGGGGTCTGGTTCTCCATCCAGAGGTCAGATCCCTCAACCTTCACGCTTGGCTTCTGAAAGGTTGAGGTATAGGGATTGGGACCTCCCTGAAGACGTGATGGAGGTGTTGCTTTCGGCCCGAAGGCCAGCAACTAAGTCTCTGTACCGTTGGCGTAAGTTCTGCGACTGGTGCAGAGTTCGGAATGTGGATCCTTTTGCATGTGACATCCCCATGGTTCTGTCCTTTTTGCTTTCTTTGGCCCACAGGGGCTTGCAAGTGGGTACCATTAAAGGTTACCTGGCAGCGCTGTCCATCTTTAAGCGCTCGTCTGATGAGTGTTCTTACTTTAAGATCCCTTTAATTTCACAGTTTCTGAAAGGGCTCACTAATGTGTTCCCTCCGTCACCTTTCCTGGTGCCCGGTTGGGATTTAAACCTTGTTCTTAGGTTTCTTATGGGTGCTCCGTTTGAGCATTTACATTCTTGCCCTTTGAGGCTGTTAACTCTGAAAACTGTGTTTTTAGTTGCGGTTACTTCCGCTCGCAGAGTGAGTGAGTTGCAGGCACTTTCAGTTAAGCCACCCTTCACTGTATTTCACAAGGACAGGGTTGTCCTTCGAGTTCGTCCTTCTTTTCTTCCGAAGGTAGTGACGGAATTTCATTTAGCCCAGAAGGTTGTTCTTCCGGCATTCTATCCTCCTCCGCATCCTGGTAAGGAAGAGGAGAGGCTCCATAGGCTTGATCCTAGGAGAGCTTTAAGCTTTTATGTTTCACGCATGTCCCGGGTCAGAGTGGACGATCAACTCTTTATTGGTTACGCTGGTAAGCGTTTGGGGCAAGCTGTGACGAAACAGACTTTGTCCCGCTGGATTGTTTTGGCCATCTCGGAATGTTACCGCTTGGCGGGTAAGGACCCACCGGCTGGCTTGCGGGCCCATTCTACCAGGGGCATGGCTGCATCTACTGCCCTGCAGAGGGGTGTTCCTATTCGCAACATCTGTGATGCAGCCACCTGGGCTTCAGTACATACATTTGTACGGCATTATTCCCTCGATTCCATCAGAGGGCAGGATCTGGCCTTTGGCAAGGCGGTCCTTTGCTCTGCTATTTGATTGGCTATTCTAATTTTGTTTATAAATTCTTTCCCTCCTCCTTGCTCTGGTACTGCTTTGGGAGTCTGTCATAGATATGGAATACGTCGGAGGACCCAATCCCCTCGAAGAACAAGTTACTTTCTTACCTGGTAACGTTCTTTCGATGGGATGGTCCGACGACGTATTCCATATCGCTCCCGCCCTGCCTTCCCCGCTGCAGAATTTCTTTTGCGATTGCAGCTTACGTTCCGCAAGGCTTTGTGTCTGACTGGCAGTTGACTTCTGTCACACGTTCTGGGGGAAAAAACTACAACTGAGGCTACAGGCGTCGTGCGTCCTACTTATCACATCGGATGACGTCGGACGTCGGAGGAGGTCCTAGACGTCGGCGTATCGACGTCATCGACGCAGGACGCAGACGCCGGAAAAGTTTCCGAAGCAGCACAGCTGTGGTGATTACCTGTCATAGATATGGAATACGTCGTTTGACCATCCCATCGAAAGAACGTTACCAGGTAAGAAAGTAACTTGTTCTTCTGCTCTGAGGAGCTTCCTAACAGCAGATCATTTCGGGTTATTGACACTCACCTATATCTTAAAATCTATCCAAGTGGACGATTGACTGTCAAAGACCTAGAAGTTCCTTATTTCCAAATCCTAATTTGAACGACTACTGTAAATATCTGTTTTGTGGAGAGTGCGTGTACCCTATCTGAGAGTTTTCCCTTTCAGGCTCTGCACTGCACCAAGAATTTTCACAAAGGGGCATAGAAGGATGCACACATAGTGTTCTTTTCTGTACATCTGGTTCTTTGTTGCCCCCTTAATGCAAATCTGATCTCTGCAAGTCCATAAATATTTCAACTTCTTTATCGCCTATGAGTCAGAGCCTTGTTATAAAAGTGACACGAGGAGGGGGTCCGAATACAGAGACAGAAGGGGAGTATGTTCCACATATTCAGAAAATCTATTTAAGACCAATGTTAGAACTAGAATGCTTATGTAGATGGGTCAGAACTCAAATTCTATATGACCACCTCCCTTGATGTATTTCCAGTGACACAGGGGCTTGATTTCCTGACATCTATACATCTAAAGGTTGGATCTGTGCATATTGTGATGATGCACAGAAGATTCAAATCATAACCAGCTCAAGGTGCTATTGTACTATTTCAAACAAATTGCTTCACAAATGGCTGGCATTGGTTGTGGCATGTATCTGGCATAACCAGTACATATCTATTATCTAGATTGTTGGCTTGTAAATGGTACATGCCAGAGAGATACTTCCAAAGTTGTAAATTTGCCCCTGTTTGAAATCTGGTCTTACTCTTTAGACTATGCTACTTCACAGGGCCCTAATCAGAAATCAATTGCCTTTCCATTACAGTAGAGAATAATGAGATTGTAAATGAAAGTTCCCCGTACTCATACGTTCCGTCCCCTTTCCTCCATATACTGCATAGGCGTCCCTCGCTAGAGATGGGAGACAGAACCTTTTTCACCAGAAAAACCTTCTTCCCCTTTAAGGGGGCGACCATGGGAGCATGCGCTCGCCTGACTGTGCCCATCGGCGCCACCCCTCAGTCCCCTTTTCCACGTTGACGGGAACGTGCTGATTTCACCAGCGCTTCAGGGTTTGGCTTCGGCCATGTAATACCACGCGCTCTTCCCCAGATACTTCTATCTTTTTGTCATTTAGGTACTTGGTCCTCCGGTGTCATGCTCCTCCCCGGCGCATGTCGACTTCAGCGGGCATGAGCAGGTGTCCAGCCTGCGAGGGGCTCTGACTCCCATGCTCTCTGCCTCTGCTGCCTTGGCCCCGACCACGGCTGGGAAGGCTGTACCGCGTGTGATGAACTGACTCCACGCGCACTGAAGAACAGGCTAGCTAGTTGGAGGGAGCTCTTCGAAAGATCGCCTCCAGAGGACTTGAATGACTTCATCAGACAGAGATCGAGGCCCAAGGGAGGGCTGTTATTTTCCATCACACCCCATAAGGGCGACTCCTTCCCAAGGAAACGCCTGAGCCGGAAGAACCTCTCGGGTTCTCGCACCAGCACACGTACCAAGGCTAGGGGAGGGGTCATTAGATCCTTCTGGAAGCAGTGCTGAGGGACCGCAAGGTTCTTTTACACGGTGTACACCCAAGGAGCAACGCCCTAGTACCTGCCTAATGTCTGAGGGGCACCTGCACGCAGCACTACCGGCGACACTGCCAAGGGCAATACGCCTTCCAGGCCCCGGCCTGAGGTGCAGGGTAGGTCTCGTGCTTCACCGCCAAGAGTCATGGAGGAGGCCAGGACCAGGGAGCCAAGCACCACGACTTTGGCAAGTGGCACGCAGCTCGACAAAATGGCTGCAGTGAAAGACAACATGGCAGCTCGTCCGATGCCATTCCTAGAAATGGAGCATGCGGGAGAACGAGTTTCAAGGTGGGACTGGTGTCAACCAGTTACGTGGCCTACAGTTTATCCATCAGCACCACAGGGCAGGTTCCCCCTGCAACTTAGACAGAGTGTGCTCCTGCCCCAGCAGCCCCCAGCCACTCCGTCAATATCACCTGCCACCCCTTCAGCCTCCGAAGACAGGTTCTTCGAAAGGTTTCTGGCGCTGTTGCGAACCCCCCTGATGGGGGGCCATCCTGCAGGATGCAGCCAGGGACTTGCTCCCTCCAGTCATCCCTCCGGCGCCCATAATCATTCCTCCAATCGCTCCGGCTCCACCGGCCCCAGCGCAGCCCCTGCTGCGCCTGCCGGCTCCTTTCGATTCCGGCTCCCCTACCTCCCACAGTGCAGGTGGTTGCACACCACCCTATGCAGCAGCCTCCGGCCTCCACACCACAGCGCCCAGTGCTCCTCTTCCTGCTGCAGACCAGCTGGACACTCTGGTGGACACAGACGAGGAGGAGGACCCTGAAACTCTGTTGTCAGCAAAGGCCTTCCACGACCGACTTGCAGGTTTGGCTGAATATTTTGGGCCTTCATCAACCTGAGGTCTAGCAGCCCGAGGAGGGGGTTGTGGCAGAAGTCGTCCTCACCCTACGACCCCCTACCAAAACTTCTTTCTCCTCCTTTTGCTATGACCAGTAAAGGTCATCGCAGAACTGCAAAGGAGAAGGTTTTGATATACAGGATATCCTATTTTGTCAGGAAGGAAACCTTCACATGGATCCTCAGAAGTTAGTACAAATCTCACTGCCTTAGGTCAGAAATTACCACCTGCTGTTTATGCCAGCTGTGCTCATCAGTGTAGTCTCCTTTACGACCACCCCTAGGTTCTGTGTGTTACCAGAGTTTCAAACCTCCTCTCTTCTTCAGCCCATTTCTCCAAAACATGGCTTAAGTTGCTTTCAATAGAAATAGGGGGTCAATGGAAGACAGATTTTTAAGCTAGGCTTTTTGCTGTTTCTGAAACAAAATATTAAGAACCTTTTCTGCTCTGAGGAGCTTCCTAACAGCAGATCATTTCGGGTTATTGACACTCACCTATATCTTAAAATCTATCCAAGTGGACGATTGACTGTCAAAGACCTAGAAGTTCCTTATTACCAAATCCTAATTTGAACGGCTACTGTAAATATCTGTTTTGTGGAGAGTGCGTGTACCCTATCTGAGAGTTTTCCCTTTCAGGCTTTGCACTGCACCAAGACTTTTCACAAAGGGGCATAGACGGATGCACACGTAGTGTTCTTTTCTGTACATCTGGTTCTTTGTTGCCCCATTAATGCAAATCTGATCTCTGCAAGTCCATAAATATTTCAACTTCTTTATCGCCTATGAGTCAGAGCCTTGTTATAAAAGTGACACGAGGAGCGGTCTGAATACAGAGACAGAAGGGGAGGATGTTCCACATATTCAGAAAATCTATTTAAGACCAATGTTAGAACTAGAATGCTTATGTAGATGGGTCAGAACTCAAATTCTATATGACCACCTCTCTTGATGTATTTCCAGTGACACAGGGGCTTGATTTCCTGACATCTATACATCTGAAGGTTGGATCTGTGCATATTGTGATGATGCACAGAAGATTCAAATCATAACCAGCTCAAGGTGCTATTGTACTATTTGAAACAAACTGCTTCACAAATGGCTGGCATTGGTTGTGGCATGTATCTGGCATAACCAGTACATATCTATTATCTAGATTGTTGGCCTGTAAATGGTACATGCCAGAGAGATACTTCCAAAGTTGTAAATTTGCCCCGGTTTGAAATCTGGTCTTACTCTTAGAATAGGCTACTTCACAAGGCCCTAATCAGAAATCAATTGCCTTTCCATTACAGTAGAGAATAATGAGATTGTAAACGAAAGTTCCCCGTACTCTTACGTTCCGTCCCCTTTCCTCCATACTGCATAGGCGTCCCTCGCTAGGGATGGGAGACGGAACCTTTTTCACCAGAAAAACCTTCTTCCTCTTTAAGGAGGCGACCCTGGGAGCATGCGCTCGCCTGACTGTGCCCATCGGCGCCACTCCTCAGTCCCCTTTTCCACGTTGACGGGAACGTGCTGATTTCACCAGCGCTTCAGGTTTGGGCTTCGGCCATGTAATACCATGCGCTCTTCCCCAGATACTTCTATCTTTTTGTCATTTAGGTACTTGGTCCTCCGGTGTCATGCTCCTCCCCCGGCGCATGTCGACTTCAGCGGGCATCAGCAGGTGTCCAGCCTGCGAGGGGCTCTGACTCCCATGGTTCTTTTACAGGGTGTACACCCAAGGAGCAACGCCCTAGTACCTGCCTAATGTCTGAGGGGGCACCTGCACGCAGCACTACCGGCGACACTGCCAAGGGCAATACGCCTTCCAGGCCCCGGCCTGAGGTGCAGGGTAGGTCTCATGCTTCACCGCCAAGAGTCATGGAGGAGGCCAGGACCAGGGAGCCAAGCACCATGACTTTGGCTGAATATTTTGGGCCTACATCAACCTGAGGTCAAGCAGCCCGAGGAGGGGGTTGTGGCAGAAGTCGTCCTCACCCTACGACCCCCTACCAAAACAGGTATCTCGATGCAGAAGGAAGTCGTTGCCTTGCCCAAAAAAGGGGTGGCTCGAACCACACTCAGCCCAACCTGTCAGTCGGTGCCTCGATGCCAAGTATAGACAGATGGAGGGGGATCCACACTTGCTGTCGGCGCACTCTCAACATCACTCTTCGGTGCAGCGTCACTCTACTCTAAGCCTCAGTCGTCCTCGGCCACCTCGTCCTTGGCGCTGCTAGACAAGGAGAAGATGATCTTGGAGGCGTACAGGAAGAAGCTGTACTCCAATGCCTCGCTGCACCTGCATCAATCCAACGCAGACGCCATGCTGGCAGCAGTTAACCAGAGACTTTGGCCGAAGATGGCAGACTTCCTTCCAGAACTTCCAGTGCTCAGCCAAGCTCGCTTCAAGGCGGGTCTAGGAGAAGCCAAGCTGGTAGCACAGGACATCATGGAGTCCAACGTGGCCCACATCAATATCTCTGGCCTGGCCATATGCATCGCCAGGGACATGAGAAAGACAGCCTGGCTTCGGGCTACTACGTTTAACCCTGATGTCCTAGAACGCATATTGGACCTTCTGTTCGAGGGTAGTGACCTCTTTCACTCTACCACCGACAAGAAATTAGATAAAAAGAACAGCTTGCAAACTGCAAAGTATTTATCCTAACGAAGGCCACGCCAAAGGCGTACACCCAGTCACATAAATGCTCTGACAGGGGGCGGTTGTTCGGTGGGTTCCAGGGCTTCCAGGAACAGAGGTCGAGGCAGCCTGACCACTCGCTGAGTCAACACCGGTGCAAACAACAAAGGGGGCATGGGGCAAGGGTTTTTTCCAGTTCCCCTCCTCAGTAGCAGCCTCAGAAGGAAAGAAAGCATGACGCGTCCCTTCGGGTCCACATGTCTCTGGTGGGGGCAGGCTTGCCTTTCACGTGCAATTTTGGCACCAGAACTTTTCGGACCCCTGGATCCTCTCTCTAGTATCCTCGGGGTACCGCCTACCGGTTCCTCCCTCTCCTCTTTCCACCCCTTCGCTCTTTACAGAATGGGACGGCAACTGTTTGCAGAGTTTCGGTCACTCGTCAAGCAGTGGAAGAAGTCCCACCCTCCCCGAGAGGATTGGGCTTCTATTTCATGATTTTCACCATACAAAAGAATAACCAGGCTGGCCTGAGAGATGTGTTGGACCTCTCTACCCTCAGCCTCTCCCGCCCTCTTCTGAAATTCAAGATGGTTACGCCAGCACTCGTTGCAGAGAAACTAGACAAGGGAGACTGGATGTGCTCCTCTGGATCTGAAGGATGCTTAGCTACACGTCCCGATTTGGCAGCCACATCGCTCCTTCCTGCGCTTCAGGATCATGGCTGCCATTTCCAATAAAAGGTGCTACCCTTTGAGCTCAACTCAGCCCCCAGGGTATTTACCAGACTTATGAATGCAGTGGCAGCCCTCCTCAGAGCTCAGGGCCACCACGTCTACCCATACCTGGACGACTGGCTCGTCAGGGCGAGATCTCCGGAGGGGGTTATCCACACTTCCTCCGCACTTCCAAAGTTGTACATTTGCCCCTGTTTGAAATCTTGTCTTACTCTTGGAATAGGCTACTTCACAGGGCCCTCAGTAAATAATCCGAAATCAATTGCCTTTCCATTACAGTAGAGAATAATGAGATTGTAAACGAAAATTCCCTGTTTCCAGGCATCAATCTTTGCCACGTGCCAGACTGCACATGCAATTATTTCACAGAAGGCCCAACAACCAAAGGTTGCAGGTTCCGGGAGACTATGATGAGATGCATCCTTAACAGGATAAGGGGAAAATGGACTTGAGCAGTCTCCAAACTATCTCCTTTGTTCTGTTCCTAGAGCCTGGGTTGGTAAAACCTTCTTGAAAAGAAAGCTGTTCCTTTAAATATTTTAGAGGACCAATACGGTCAACGTTCCGTGTGTTTTTCTGTCTATGGTAGGAAGCTGGGAATAACTTCTGGAGATTTTTTCTGTTTTGGGGCCTTTTTATCTGCCTCATTCTTTGAAGGGGGCTTTTTTATTTGTTGACTACTTTATTTGCTCATTAAAAAAAAGACAGCGTGTTGGCCAATGCATTTGGGGCTGAATATATTTACACGCATCTGGCCACATACAACTTCTCTTTCGTGCTTACCCTGTTTACACCCCCAACCCTTACCTTAGGGCCCTGCGAGGGGTCAGAGTTAATAGACAGACACAAGATTGGTAGGGTGTCCAGTTATCTTTATTCAAATAATGGGGGTTAGAAAAATGCCTCATTAGCCCTAACTCTAAGGGGTTTCCCTGCCTCAGCAAAACTAACTAATGAGACAGTCGTCAGAAAGTCCAAAATAATGTTCACCATCCTGTGTCCAAAACCTATTCTGACCCTTACACTCTAAATGCTACAAAATCTAATTCAAGGAAAAATAAAATGTCTCTTGGCTGTTTTCCTACAGCGAGGTGGTATTCTCTAACGCACCGTTCTAATAGATAAATCAAAGTCCGAAGTGTTCCAAACATAAAGTTCCCCTAACTTTATAATAATACTTTTCTTCTTTATTGGTCCCTTTTCCAGTTGGGGAGACTCCGTTTGTGAGTCACTGGAGTCTTCTTTTGACCCCTACGGTTGTAGGTATTTAACTGTAAAGAGGCAGTGCTGATGGCTCCCTCCTCTGTTGAACAGGAAATGTAGCCATGGGTGTTTGAGTGCTGTGGGGAGTGGAGAGTAACTTGCTCTCCATCTCATATGTTTTTGTGAGTTTTCAACAGATGCAAAGGTGATCACAGCAGGTTCCTGAAGGTCAGGATGGACCTCTCCCGCTCACCTACTGATTGTGGTGGTCGAGCAATCGGACCTATTCCTCCAGATGGAAGTGTGGCTCATATGATGCAATGTAACCTTTATTTTAAACAAATTGAATGTTTAGTTTAGTTTTTTATTTCTATAGCGCACTTAACCCTCAGGTATCCAGGTGCTTTAGCTTGGTTACATAGTTACAGAGTACAGTTACAGGTTACATACCAAATCACAAGTTGTAGAGTTACAGTATACAAACAAGATATTTACAAGGAACATAAGCATTAAAACCAGTACAGAGACAAGACCGCTCGCTGTGTGGTAAGAGTTCATCCAGAAATGTAAAGAATACACAGTTACTACAAGAGGTCTAGCCGCGAATTTGAGTTGTCGTGCCAGACTGAAGGTCACATAATGAGGATCAGATGGCAAGTAACGGAACATTGCGGCCAGTCAATCGGATTGAGAGCTGCAATTGCTGGGCGAAGAGCCAGGTTTTTACCCTAGATCTAAAGCTTCAAAAAGATGTTTTGGCTCTGATGGAAGTTAAAAGGAAATTCCAGAATTTGGCTGCTAGCACTGGGATACTTGAGCCCCCTGCCATTCAGGTAATACTTTGGTATATTGATGCAATGTACATGGGATGATCTGATGGGTCTGTTAGAGGAGTGTCTTCAGAATTTGTCAGTTAAGTAGTGGGGGGCTGTATTGGCCAGACATTTATGAATAATGACAAGTGAACGTAGTTTGATTCTATCACGTACTGGTAGCGAGAGAGAGTCTTGTCTAAAGGATGAAATATGTCTAAAGCGTGGTATGTTCAGGGCACAGCGAAGGGCATTGTTCTGGAGAACTTGTAATCTATTAAAGTTGTGCTCAGAGGAGTCTAGAAATAGGGTATTACAATAATCCAGTTTGGACAAGATCAGAGTTCCAGCTTAGTGTGAGTGTGGGCTGTCGAGGAGGCTGTGGAGTTCACTTGTTTTCTGAGAGAGAGGGTAGAGTGTAAATAAATGCCAAGGGTTTTCACCTCTTTGCCACCCGTGATGATATTGCTGTCGATGTTAGGCGAGTTGTACCGAGGGTCAAGTTTATTAATTCAGGGTTGGGTACTGACAATCTGGAGTTCCATCTTGTCATTCAAGCAGAGGCTATGAGTTGCCATCCATGCCTGAATTTCAAGATAGATTTCGTTTAGTTTCTCAGAATATTTTTCATAGCAGTCAGTGAGTGTGATGAGGACCTGGGTGTCATCTGCATAGTTATTGTAGGTGACACCCAGGCTATCAAGGCGGTCGAATAAGAGCTTAGCAAATATATTATAAAGCGTAGGTGAAATACAAGATTCTTGAGGGACTCCACAAAGGATGGGAATTGGCTCAACTGCCGCTGTCGTGGTGAAGACTCTGGTGGTTCTATCATTGAGGAAGGATTGTATCCAACTGGTAGCATTAGGGGACAAAGCTGCAGCGGTGGAGAGGTGATTGGAGAGAATGTGGTGGTCGCTGATGAGTCCAGGAGGAGCAAGATGGCCAGGTTACCCTTGTCGCTAGATTCATCCATTTGGATTTTTAAATCTAAGAGGGCAGTTTGCGTTTGATGCCTGGGTCTGAAGCCAGACTGTCTCAAGCCTAAGAGGTTGTTGACTTCTAGGTGTTGTTGAATTTGTAGATAGGCTACTCTATCTGGTATCTTCAAGAGGAAGGGGACCGTTGTAATGGGACGGTAATTTGTCAGTATGTTAGGGTCTAAGTTGTTTTTTTAGGAGAGGCATGACCCATGCCTCTTTGAGGTTATTGGGTGCTTGGCATTTTTTAAAAGAAGCATTAATCAAGGTGGTTAAGAAGGGTGCTAGTTCATTAGCCCTTCCTTGATTGGAGCTGGGCAGGTATCGCCCTGGCAATTAGAAGGTTTAAGCCCCACTATTATGTTTACCACTTCCTCAACTGTGAATTTGGGTATTAAAGATCTCTTTTGGTTTTCGTGATGGCTACTTTATAGGAGGCCTGAACCGTGGAGAAATGGTCTTTAGTACTTGTTGAGGGGGATTTTCTCCAATTGGCTTCGGCAGATCTTTTAGCGTTACAAAGTGCTTTTAGTTCAGCGTAGAACCATTTATTCAGATGAGCAGCAGGTTTGGCCTTTCTTAATTTTAGCGGAGCGATTTGATTAAGGGCTTGCTCGATGGTGTTGTTGTAAAGGTCTACCAGAGAGGGAGGATCCAAATCTGTGTAGTGGGGAGGATCAGTGAATGGTGTAATAGTGGGAGAAGGCTGTCTAGAGAAATGTTTCGTTTGTTCTTAGATGGATATTGGGGGCCCAGGGCAGTGTGGGGACTAGAGAGGGTGCCTGTCTCTATCGAGAATGTGATGCAATGGTGATCGGACCAGGCACATGGTGTGGTGTTAAGTATTGAGGTGGAGCAGTTAAGGTCAGCCAGCGTTCTACCTTTGTCATGAGTGGGTTTGACAATGCGTTGTTTAAACCCGAGTTGTGTGATGGTATTATTTAATGTGTTGGAATTTGTATCATTGGGGTTGTGTAGACCTAAGTTAAGGTCGCCTTTTAGAATAATTTGAGAACCCGGTTTGGTATTTTGGGTTAGGAGATGGGTGATATCTTCCTGAAAGGATGAGATGGCACCTGGTGGACGATAGATGAGGTGGAGTAGGAGGGTGCGAGTGTCAGAAAGTGGAAGTTTCACTGAAAGGAGCTCAGCTGAGGGCATGCCGATATTGGGGCATTCTCTGAGGTTAAGGTGGGATTTGACTATGAAGGCTACATCGCCACCTTTGCCTGTGTTTCTGTTGGAGCGTATGATTGTATAGTTGTCAGGGATAGCTAAAGATAGTGATCGTCCTGCTGAAGGATTTAGCAAGGTTTCTGCAACGGCCAGGAAGTCCAGTTGGTTAGCTATGATGAAGTCAGCAATGTTCGTAGCATGGGCAACCAAGGAAAGTGCATTGATGTGGACTATGGGGAGCCGGGAGCTGACATCCTTGCCGTGGTGACTCGGCATAGTTGGGGAGATTATAGACAGAGCGCTATGGGTCTTGTTGGAAAGAGCCCGAGCAGACGTTCTGTGGGCAGGCTTACTAATGTGACAATGGTAGCCTAGTCTTGAGTTCCTGAGACTGAGTGGACATGGTAGCAGGGTGTCGGAGCCTCTTAACGGGACCCTAGTCTTAAATTCCTCAGATTTAGAGAATGTCCACGCATAGGTGTAGTTTATAACTTTATGCATTAAAGGTAATAAAATAATATATGCACTGATAAAGGCATGGTTAAACATAGACAGTCTAAAGCATTCATTATCTCCTTACCATTAGGGTCAACCTGCGGTTTGGTTTTAGGGCTTACTCGGGCATTGTATACTCTGTGAAAGGTTACATGTGGGACGCAGGATCAGTCAGCTCAACTGTGCTGCAGGGTTATCAATAAGGTTATCTGTGATTGCCTGAACTGCAGATAGCCTTAATGATGAGTAATTCATACAGAGGGTGTTGTAAGGAAAAACACTTCAGGTTGAGGATTCTGCGTGGCTCCAAGATGTCTGGGACATCCAAGGTGGGTCTTTCAAAGCCACTGTGAGAATGTGCTGCTTTGGAATCAAGACCATTCTTAGGATAGCTGTGACAGAAATATAAAGATTTTTCTGGAAAAAAGCTTTACTAGTACCCAGCAGTTTGGCGGCTTAAAATTCCTCTCAAGAAGCTGTCACATGCTGAGGTACATTACAGTGGCGAGTCTTTGACCATTTCCAACTGGGGGTGTCTTGTTCTGCAGGGGTTCTTGTTCTTCAAGTTTCAGGGCCCCATTTGAATCCGCATTAGCTGGCATTGGAGGCTTAAAAAGCAAAAGAGCAGCTGTGGGCATAAAGGTTATTCGCTGAAGTTGCAGTACCTTGCAGACTTTTCTGGCCCTGGTGGATGAGCAACTTTGGCAGCATGGAGGTCTGAAGAAAAGAACTCCCAACAGCGGTGCAACATTTAAGGAGGCCCTCATCAGATGCCAGGTCATGAGGCTCTGTCCTGTGGCTGTAGATCTTGAGTCTTGTATGTTGCCTCTTTGTAGTCCAGGTCAGTTTTGTGACTGGCTTCCACAGAACGCAAGGATCAAAGCTGATGTCAGTGCTGGTTCTGCCAGTGCAAGAGGAGTGGCCACTATAATCTATAAAGACAGGACAACATTGCAACCAAGATCAATTGAGCAGATACATGCAACCAAAATTAAGGAGGCAAAGGGCCTAATTCACAGAAGCGTTTTATATTGGCAAACCCCATAGGAAAATGCTCTGTAAATTATGCCCAAAGACTTTATGCAAAAAGGTGTATTTTCAGCAGGCATTTGAACTGATCCACCGGTCTAGTACTTAAGTCGGGCGGTTAATTTAATCCAAAGCGATGGGGCTGAATAATCAAAGGCCATATAATCCATCTACTGCAAGTTGAAACGAGGGGCAAGCAACAGACGACACTTATCTCACCTAAGCATCCTACATTCTTGTAGCCAGCACACACTGTCCTTCAGATACATCAGGTTAGCACCATAGAGACACTTATGGATTACAACCAGAGCCCTCAAGGACATTCAATACCTAACCAGAAGCCAATGGAGTTGTCTCTGCACCCCCGAGACATGGTCATTGCGAGCAATACCGTATACGACTCTGACATCTCCATTCTGTGTGGTCTGCAGTCTAGTTAGGTTCCTTGACCTGCTCCCTGCAGCAAGCTACAACCGTAATCCAGTTTCGAGCCAATAATTGCCTGGGCAATCAAGGCACAGTTCTGCTTGGATAACAAAGGACAAATCTGTCTGAGCAGTCTGAGAAAGTATGAGGAAATGGAAACAGTGCTGCTGATGTAGGACTTCATGGTCAAATGTTCATGTAGTACCCTCACGGTTAACCTGATCAGATACCCCGATGCAAATACGTTTTTTCAGGTGGGATGAAGTACCCACTAGATGCAGCTCTGTTTATTGCGTCATTCAAGGCTAGAGAACTATATGCCATCGAGCCTTGAATGAATGTGTATGTTTGATTAATCAGGGCTGCATCAGCAATACAGTCACCTGAAATAGGAAGGACGACTTGCGTGTCATCAGCATAGTTTGTGGGCATGATGCCTTTTTCATCTAAAAGATCGAATAGGTGTTTGGTGAAAAGATTGTATAAGGTGGGCGAGAGAGAGGCAAGAGCCCTGAGGCCCCCCACGCTTTATTTCCAATGGGTCAGCAGTGCCCTCATTGCTGAAGACCCTGGCCAGCCAACCTAACAGAAAGGAGCAAGCCGATGGTGCAGCCTTAGGAGAGAAGTTTCACCTTTCTGGAGCCTCTCAACTCACAAGTCATAATATACCAGATCAAAAGCAGCAGAGAGGTCCAGGAGGAGGAGAAGCGTAACGCCTCCTTTATCCATGATTTTTAATAAACTGGATTTCAAGTCGAGAAGTGTGGTCTCAGTACCATGTGCAAATCTGAAGCCAAACTGCCTTGTACCCATGTATCAAATCACCCAACAATCCACATTTCTCAAGGTGTTTCTGTAGCTGCAAATAGGCTACTCTAAGATCTTATGCAGGGAGGCAAATTACCTAATAAGGGTGTCTTGATTTCTATTACACCAGTCGGAGTGCTTTTGTATTGATACCATATCTGTATTCTCAAGCTTTTAAATAATTCAGCTGAATCGTTACGAGCTTCCTGAATCCTAGACCCAAAGAAGTTCTTTTTTGCTAAAATAATAGCTTCTTTATATGCCTTTGCCGATGACTGTTAGGGTTCCTTATTACTTGCAGTAGGTAATCTTTTCCAAAGCCCACACGCTATTCTGCTCGTTTTCTTAAGTGTGTTAAGATGTTCAGTAAACCACTTGTTCTTAGGCATGCAGGTGGTAACCTTGCAAGACTTTTCAGGTGCAAGCGTGTTGACTGCAGATGGAAGATAAGAATGATAATGATCAGCAAGCTGCTGAGGTGTAGACAAGTTAGCTAACTCAAAATGTGGAGTAGAGAGGAGTGTCATCATGGAAATAGTACTAAGGTTTACGAAAGTTCTGCAAAGTGACACATTATTTGTCCGTTGTCTTGGTATTGTTTACAAAAAATGAAACAGAGACAAATGAGTGATCGGTCCAGGGACAAGGCGTAATGACTAGATGGGAACACATAATGTTCAAATTTCCATTCCAGTCTAATTTGTTTCCCTCCCTTTGAGTAGAGCCAAGGGGGGCAAACGTAAAATCACAAGTGTCAAGGGATTGCCCCAACGCTGTAGCAAATGCAACAGAAGGCTTGCTGAGCCAGTAATTGAAATCACCAACCAGTAAAGTGTTGGAGGTGCATTTCAATAATGTAAGGAGAGATGTCTTAATCTGTGACTCAAAGGACAGCTTTGTGTTGGATGGATGGTCTAATATTAAAAGATTATAGGTGGTGCAGGGGTCAGGTGACATTTTTAGGTGCAGTGATTGAGACCCATCAGGACTTTCTATTGCAGTCTTGTGAATGTTTAGGTAAACTAATATACCTGCTACCCCACTCCTCTTCCCTCAGGCCTAGCCTTTGTAATAATCCGATAACCTGGTGAAGATGCCAAGGCTAAAAATGGGCCAGCAGCAGCATGCATCCCAAATAAGATGTCACATTGCTGTCTTAAGATTTAATTGGCAGTTTTTAAGCATGCTTCAAAGGAGAGCACTTGTTAATAAGAGAGCAGCAAATCTACTGAGCATTAATTGTTGCATGATTTATCTGAAGGGCAGGGATAGGTGTACTAGTGTCCTTAGGACCGTCAAGGCCCGCAGCACTAACCACAGTAACTGGACATCTCCCATCCTCTGATGTTCTGATAGTTGAGAGTGTAGTCATTGCATTTATCTGAGTGGAGAGTGGTTTATTAATGTCCCTCACAATGTCCACAGCAGTGACTAGAATAGACTAACAACTCCCAACATCAGTCATTAAAATAGTCATGGGAGTGGTCCCAGAACCGAAGCAGAAAGGCACTCCGATACATCCGAAGACTCAAACTATTGGCTCTGGTTTTAGACCCAGATAACAGCTCTAGGCTGGGCGGCTGGGACAACATCTTGGAGTAACAAAAGAGGAGATGGTACCAATGGAAATGGATGATTAGCTTAATTCAGGTCCAAGTAGTGAAACCGGATTGACTTGGTCCTGGCTAGGTGTAAAGGTGGTGCTAGTAGACTTAATATCATCATGCATGATATTAGTTTTATGATCACTGATACTGTAAGGCTGAGCAAGAATCTGTTATGGGGTTGTATGATCATATACAGGCATTTCAGTGATTACTGTGTTTTCAGGCATCTTGAATGCATTAGAGGTATTACATTCCTGCTGGCTACCAAGCTGAAGATTAATGTACTTTTGAATAATCCATTCACGTCTTGACTTGTGCAGGGCTGCCCACAGGTCTAGCTCTGACTCCAAACCCATACTTCAGTAGATAAACTAAAGCAGTAATATGAAAGAAGGAAAAGGAATACCTACTAGAAAATAAAGACAAAGCAGAAGTAATAGGAAGAGGGGTGCAATCCACCCAGCATGCCTGTAGCCTAACCCAAGCTGACAGGAAGCATGCAAAGACTGGAGACAGTAGGCTCCACATATAAAGACCAGTATAGTAGACACACCCGGAGCCGTCTGGGAGAGACCACAAGTAGTGTCACAGAACCGGACGAACTATGTCAGGGATGGTAATCTCTGAAAACGGCATCATAGGTAAAAGTGTACTAGTGACTGCTCCTTTTTAAAGTGTGTAAGACCTTAAACTGAAAAGGAGCAAAACTTCCTTAAAACCGAAAATACATTTTGGTAGCCAAATTGAAATTTATAAAGAAATGATATGGGTGAATGGGGTTGGGCATAGTTGGGGAGGAGGGGGGATGGTCGAGTAAAAGGACAAGGAGGAATAAAGGGGTGTGGTATAGTGCCCAAAAATCAATATGTGCATATTTGAACTAATCTTTTATGATTAGAAATCTTCAGGCTTTACATTTGGGCACAAAACACAGACCCCTTTTGTAAACTTTAGTAGTTCGGTTTTGTGGGAGACTCTTGTTCAGCCTTCAATAAATGGGACCGTTGGTCTAGACTTCGTAAGCATAACCAGGTCTCCTTGCAAATCAGTATTGTACAAGCATGTTTTAGGAAGAACCAATTGGTCCAAAATTATACCCATATTGTCCATTTGGTGTTTTTTGTATTTTGCTGATATTATGACTTCCTACAGCTTCTGAGTGTTTGCGATCAATATTTTTTATAATCTGATTTAAGGAATTTCTACATGCAAACCAGCAGAAACCACTTCATCTAGGTGCAGAAAAGACCAGTCGGAAAGGAAAACCCTTCCCGAAAGGGTAAAATATTTAATAGTACCAATTAGCTAAATCGATATCATTCAAGCGGTGAGGAGCAATCACAGAAAATATATGGTCTCATTACTGATCTGGATTTGGGGCTGTCCAAAAGAAGGGAATGTTCCGATTGCAGCGATAGAGCTAGATAGAATTGCACAAGCTTGTGCTCCAGGTACTTGGTAATCAGGACATGAAGACACATAAATACCAGGCACAAGATCCTAAAAAAGGTTATATGACTCACTAGAAGCCAATGTAAAGTTGGTCTAAGTAAAATGATAGTCTCACTTGTATCAGAAACAAGAAGAAGATTGGACTAGTAGACAAAGAGGATGACAGAATACGGGAAAAGTTTTTTTGTATCAACTTGGTTTATAGTTCCAAGACTTTCATTTTTTATTCAAAAAACAAATTTAAAACAAATATTAAACACAATTTCAATAAAACGTTGTGGCTCATTCATTTTCATTCATTCACATTCATACTCTCTTTGGCACCCTACCATTATTGTGTTTTTTTCGGAAAATTGTCTATACATAAACAGTCATATGTCTGTTACATCTATGAACATACACAATTAGTAAAGAGAACTCCCCATCAATTTGGGGTAACAAGTCTTTGTTATGTTGTTCCCACAGATTCTCACGTTGACACGTGTTTCAGTTGCTCTCAGCGAGCAGCATCAATAGTGCTCTTAGTATGGCAACCTTCTTCAGGACAAACAACCAATTTTCTCAGACATATATCGGCTTGAGCCACATCATCTATAGACAATAAAATACATAAAAAGGATCTGTCAATATTTTGTGTTCCCGTCACCCCCATTCAAGTTATTTGGTAACATATTAATTTGGTGGATGGTATTCTCAAAAATTGAGCTCCATCTAACTCACCTCCTGTCCAATGGGCAAAGGAGATGAAAGATGTGATTTTTTTTTTTGGTTGCAGCACATCTTCAATCAAATTCTTGAGGATAATTAACCTCAAATCTGTTCGTTGCAAAACAAGAAATTCAAAGAATTCTCAGTGACCTAGTGTTATTATTACATTTCATCGCAGAATTTTCGGTCGCACCAGTGATGGTGTCACAGGTTTCCCCCCTTCTCACCTGTCTATGTTGCCTGATGTCCTCTTTAGGCAGAGTCTTCTTTCGTATGGTTCGGGACTTAAATAGGCCCTCTCGGCCGTCCTCGGCTTCCAGATTATGTTCAGCTTCGATGGCCAGGATCACGGGAAACTCCAGGAGTGTTCAAGAAGGTGTTGGGGGCACGCGGAAGCAGCAAAGGGATTCCGGGAAAGAGGGAAGAAGGCGGGAGAAGGGAATCCAGGGGCCAGGGGATAGCACTAGAGAAGGTTCGGAGCACACGTCCGATCACAGCTAGTAGCAGCGTTGAGACGCGCTGGGCCGCAGGGGTGTGGCTTCTTTATAGAGGACGCTGCGTAGAACGTGAAGACTGGCGAGCAGCGTTCTGAGCTTGCTGCCATGTTGGTAGTATTATGGAGTGTAAGGCCCAACGTGTCAGGGACCAGGAGGCCCAGAAGGGGCGAGTTCGATGGTTCATGACAGCATGCCTCCTCCTGAAACTCGTTCCACCGGGTTTGCCCGGGTGTATGAGATGGAACCTTCCGAGTAGCCTGGGGGTATTTAGATTTGAGATAGGTTCCCAAGTGCGTTCACTGGGGGGGATATCCTTTCCACTCCACCAGGTACTGGAGTTTGCCACGTCTATATCTAGAATCGCAAATCCTGGAGACCTCATACTCCAGTTGGTCATTGATGAGTACTGTTTTGGGCCAAAGGTTAGTTCGAGAGGTCTGAACATATGGCTTTATTAAGGACGTGTGAAAGAATGGGTGGATTTTCTTCCAGGAGTCTGGAAGTTTGAGTCGGGAGGCCACTGGGTTGATGATTTCCTTTATAAGGAATGGCCCATAATATAGAGGAGCCAATTTATTTGGTTGCAAATGCTGTGGTAGCAGTTTCGAGGACAGCCAAACCTTATCCCCTATTGTGTAGGAGGGGCTTGGTCTTCGTTTGGAGTCCGCATACAGTTTGGTCTGGGTCCTGGCCTTTTCTAATTGTTCTTTGGCTTCTCTTTGAACATTAATGAGCATTTCAATCCAGGAATTGACTGTTAGAACTGGTGTAGGATGAGGAAGGATGGAGGGTAGAACCGAAGGGTGGAATCCTTGGCTACAGAAAAAAGGACTGGTCTTAATAGCAGAGTGGTCCGAATTATTATAGGCGAATTCTGCCACTGGTATTAAGAGGGACCAATCGTCCTGGACCTTGGTAGCGAAGCAACAGAGGTATTGTTCCAAGGTTTGGTTTATGCGCTCTGTGGCTCCGTTGGTTTGGGGATGATATCCTGAGGAAAGAGCGCGTTGGATTCCTAGTATTTGGCAAAGATGTTTCCAGAAGTGAGAAATGTATTGGGGCCCTCTGTCTGAAATGATCTTGGAAGGAAGTCCATGCAGTCGGAATATGTGTTCCAGGAAAATTCCAGCAAATTCTGACGAGGATGGCAGTTTAAACAGAGGTGTAAAATGGGCCACATGGGTGAACAAATCAATGGTGACCATGATGGTTGTGTATCCCCTGGAAGGTGGTAATTCCACAATGACGTCTGTTGCTATTAGTTCCCAAGGCCTTGTTGGAAGTGGAGGCTGCTGCAATAGACCCGCTGGTCTCTTGTTGTCATGTTTGTTTTGATTACAGACAGAGCATGCCTGGATATAACTTTGTACATCAGCTTTCACTCCAGGCCACCAAAATTGCCTTTGTATTAATCAGAGGGTATTGGTAATACCACGATGCCCGGAGTAAAGAGTATCGTGACAGAGATTTATTATCCTCTGCTGTAGTTTTTGTGTTGGGATGACCAAGGCATTGTCTTTGAACAAGTATCCATCTTTGGTCTTCAGTTTCCACTGGTTCTTGTCCGAGATACCTTTCCAGAGTTCCGAGGATTGAGTCTGACTGTGGACTTCATCTAGGAGGCTGGTCGTCTGGGCTACAATTAATGTGTGGGGAAACATCTTGGGAAATGTTCGGTCATCAGGAGGTTCATAGTCAGGGCGCCGAGACAAGGCGTCAGCAATTACGTTTTGTGTTCCCGGAACATGGTGAATTTGGAACTGGTACTGAGCAAAGAAGAATGCCCAACGGGCCTGACAGCTGTTCCTGCATGCCAGGGCCTGTAACACTTGGAGATTTTGATGGTCCGTCCGAACCTGGACAGGATGTTTAGCTCCTAGAAGTAAATGACGCCACTCGGTGAAGGCTTGACGGATGGCTAGAGGTTCCTTTTCTAAGACTGAGTAATGAGTTTCACTGGAGGTCAATGTCCGTGAAAGATAGGCAATAGGATGTTCCAGCCCGTCATCTAGTTCCTGTTTCAGAACTGCTCCGATGGCATAGTTAGAGGCATCTGTTTCCACTAGGAATGGTCGATTTATATCAGGTTGAACCAGGATGGGGGCTTGTGTAAATTCTGTTTTTAGGCGTTGGAAGGCCTTCTCCTGGGCTGGGGTCCAATGATAGGGAGTATCTTTCTTCAACAAGGAGATGATCGGTTGAACAATCTCGGAGAAGGATGGTATAAACTTCCGATAGAAATTGGCCAAGCCCAGGAAAGATTGGATCTGTTTTACGGAGGTCGGAGTTGGCCAGGATAGTATGGCTTTAACCTTGGATTGATCCATGCCTATGCCATCTGGGCTAAGGACAAATCCTAGATAGTGAACAGTGGAAACATGAAAAAGGAATTTCTCGGGTTTTGCTAGAAGCTTGTGTTCACGTAGCCGTTGTAACACTGATTTAACATGTTCTTCATGCTTGAGAGGATCCTTAGAGAATATCAAAATATCGTCCAAGTAGACAATGACGAAAAAAAATAGCATATCCGAAAACACCCGGTCCATGAAGCGTTGGAAGATTGCCGGAGCATTAGAGTCCAAAGGGCATGACCAAGTATTCGTAATGACCAAAGGGTGTTCTGAAGGCTGTCTTCCATTCGTCACCTTCTTTAATACGAATCAAGTGATAAGCACCCCTAAGATCCAATTTGGTGAATATTACGGCTCCTCTTACGAGATCAAGGGTAATGGATAACGCTCCTTAAGGGTGCACTGATTAAGACCTCGATAATCAAGACAATGTCTGAGTTCCTTGGTGTCTTTTTTAGGAACAAAAAAATAATGAAGCTCCAGCCGGAGACTTGGATGGGTGTATGGTGCCGTTTTTTAGGTTAGTATCTAGGTATTCACGAAGGGCCTTTTTCTCTGGTTCAGACAGGATGAACATCCTTCCAAAGGGAATCACGGCTGAAGGTTTGGTTTCAATAGCACAGTCCTCAGGCCTATTGGGTGGTAGGGCTTGGACAATAGCAGAAGAGAACACATCAGCGTATTCCTGGTAGGTTTTAGGAACCTGGATGATGTTGGAGACCATAAGAGGATCTTGCTGAGTTGTTGAATGTTCTTCTGATGTTGTCGGTGAAGGATCCTGGAGCAGACAATGGGACATGCAAAATTCAGAACCTAGGAACAGGGAACCAGCTGTCCAATCGATGTATGAGTTGTGTTTTTGTAGCCAAAGCATTCCCAAAACCATTGGGTAATAGGCAGATTTTTTGATGTCAAACTTTATCCTTTCTCTGTGATGGTTTATAGCAAGCTCAATTTCCTTAGTTTGAAGGGTTATGGGTCCAGAAGAAAGAGGTCTTCCATCAATTGCTTCTACAGGTTGCTGGACGTTCCGGGATTCGTAAGGAATATGATGTTTAAGGACCCATTCCTGATCTTTGAATATTCCCATGGCCCCACAGTCCACTAGTGCCAGAATGGGGTAGGATTCCTTCTTAGATGACGATAGAAAAGGCTGTAAGACTACCAGGGAGTTTTGTCCAGGAGAGTTCAAGGATGGTATGGATGTGGAGCCTGCATCTCTCTCCCGAAACTGAGCTCCATCTAGGATCGGGAGCTGGCGTTTCCCGAACGCCGTGGAGGGGCTAAGGGACATTCTCTGACTAAATGCTTGTCTGAGGCACAGTACATGCATAAGCCGGTATGGATCCTTCTCAGCCTTTCTTGGGGGGATGTGGGTCCACGGAAGGCCCCTAGCTGCATGGGTTCGGGTTCATTTGTAGGAACAGGAGAATCTTCGGATTTTGAAGGGCTCACAAGAGGATTTTTTTGGATGGTTGACTTGGTCTTCCTTTTCTCTGCCTTTCTTTCCTGGATGCGGAAATCAATTTGTAGAGCAAGATCCATAAGTGCCTGGTAAGAACTAGGACGTGCTACCCTGGCTAATTCATCCTTAACATCTTCATTTAACCCTCTTCGAAAGAGGATGAAGCAAGCTTCAGAAGGCCAACCCGCTTCTTTAGCCAATTGCTTGAAAAGAATTACGTAGGTGAACATGTCCTGAGAGCCTTGCTGGAAATCGAGTAAACGTTCTTGAGCACTAAAGACCTGTTCTGGGCAGTCAAACATAGTCTTTAGTGCTTGAATGAATCCATCATAATCATCCAAAAGGGAATCTCAGGTGTTAACTAATGGTGTGGCCCAGGCTAAGGCATTCCCGGAGAGGTGAGAAATAATAAAGCCCACTTTAGCCCTGGGGGTGGAAAAATAATAAGGTTTAAAGGTAAAGTGGACCAAACAAGAATCCAGGAATCCTCAGAGTTCTGGCGATGAGAATTCCGGCGATGAAATGTCCCACGATGACATTTCATTCGGCGAAATGCGTGTATACCGTCTATGTTGCCTGATGTCCTCTTTAGGCGGAGTCTTCTTTTGTATGGTTCGGGACTTAAATAAGCCCACTCGGCCGTCCTCGGCTTCCAGATTACGTTCAGCTTCGATGTCCAGGATCACGGGAAACTCCAGGAGTATTCAAGAAGGTGTTGGGGGCACGCGGAAGTGGCACAGGGATTCCCGGGAAGTAGGAAAGTGGGAAGAAGTCGGGAGAAGGGAATCCAGGGGCCAGGGGATAGCAAGTTGCACTAGAGAAGGTTCGGAGCACACGTCTGATCACAGCTAGTAGCAGCGGGGCCGTGGGGGTGTGGCTTCTTTATAGAGGACGCTGCGTAGAACGTGAAGACTCGCCATGTTGGTAGTATTATGGAGTGTAAGGCCTGATGTGTCAGGGACCAGGAGGCCCAGAAGGGGCGAGTTCGCTAGTTCATGACAGATGGTAACCATCAAATGATGAAAAACCATTGAGATTGTATTTTTTATTTAATAATCTGTCACTTACTCAGCGCAGGAATGACCACGTCTCACACTATCAGTCTGACTTCTTCAGTGTGTAGAATTTTCAAGTTCTGGTGTTATTTCAAGGAAAGACCCCTCCTTATTCACTCATCTTTTATGCGGTCTGGGATAGGTTCTTTGTTGCACATGAATCTACAGAGAATGTAATTGAATGGTATGTCCATTAGTATAGGGCCATTCTGTAGCACATGTAATATATCCTTATTACTTTACTTGATCTTTCTTTCTTGTGTGGGATTCTCCCACCTTATTTAAGACCCAAACTGCCCAGCCCTTGCTGCTCTGTCTGATATTTCTTCCAGTAGGGCAGATTCCTACAACCTGCCCCACACGGGTCTTTCCTATTCCTAATGTACACACCAAGGTTACTTATAGTGTGCCAAGATGGTCTGTTGCACATCGTCAGTGTGATACTACACTTCAATGCTGCCGCCCCGCATCACAGCTTGTCATTTCACCCGTTCCAATTATCCCTTCTCTACAGCATCCTGCTGTCTCTAGATATTATCCTATTTCCACCTTGTTGCCGTGATTCGTCCGGTAATTAGTACTGGAGCGTCTCCATTCTATGTGCTTACCTGTGGCACCTCGTCTGCAGTCTACCTCCGTGTGTTGTACGCGGCGCCTGCAGTCTCCCTCTGTGTGTTGTACGCGGAGTCTGCAATACAAACAGTTGTTTGATGTTGCGGTAACTGTGTATGAAGTGCGCGACTCCTGTTATTCATGGAAGTAAAAAGAGGACTCTTGTACGACCAATTTGCGGATGCTTGAAAATGATTGTAAAACGAATTACTAATACCCCCAGATTATTTTATGTGATAATTTATCACAGGTGTTCGTGAATGCCTACATTTGGCTATAAAAAATTCAGGGCATAGAGTTCCATTCGACAACAATATTGTGCTATTCATGAATAAAGAAACAGGAATGAGTCCCGGGACTGCCATTACATGCACAGGGAGGCACGATAAATAAACCCTAAATAACAAACAGGCTTGTTGGTTGCCAGTTGTACTTGTTATAAATGGCCTATTTCATATATGCCAAATATAAAAAATGTAAAGATGTAAAAACACAAAAATGCAGGATGTAAAAACACAAAAATATGGGGAAAGCTCATGGTGGAACATGCCTCACCGGTCAGTGTATACCTGACAGAATCCACGCTACGATGTTATGGTTTGGGAGAATGATTCAAGCTGTCATATATGTATGGAACGAACACAGAGGCAAGATTTGATGATGTATAGTATATTTGGTATATCAGCTCTCTGTTTGTCTTTTATCTAGTTGTTCTAGTTGATGTTTCACATGGTGGAGATTAAATGGTTCCATTCCACGGACAGGTTCAACCCTCTTTTTACTGTATCAAGGGTGTGTATCCAGCGTTGTTTTTTTTGGTGTAATAGGGTGGACATATCTCCGCCTCTATTTGAGGGTTTAAGTGCCTGTAATACAAACCATGATAGGTCTGTCTCTTTATGTCCATATTTGATGAAATGTTCTACAAGGGGCTTGTCTGCCACCTTGTTCCGTATACACAACCTGTGTTCCGAGATCCGTTGTCTTACCTCCCTGATTGTCCTGCCTACATACAGTAGGTCACATGGGCATCTAATAATATAAATGACATTCTTAGTTTTGCAATTGGTATGCATTCTAAGTTGCCATTTCACTTGTCTGTACTTGAACTCTGTCCTGATTTCCGCCATTGGACATGCAACACATCCCCCACATTTTTGGTGACCAATAACGGGTGGCAGGCCCTTTTGATTTAATATGGTCTGAGTGTTCTTTGGCTCAACATATGTACGTACAAGTCTTTGACCAAGGTTTTGGTTTCTTTTGAAAGCAAACATGGGTCTCTTGTAAAGGGTCCCCTGTTGTTTCACTAAGTCCCAATTATGGTTCACTATCTTTTTGATCTCGTTACTGGCAGGATTGTAAGTCGTAACGCGAACCATTCTTTCCTCTTTTTTTTCTTAGGCTGGTGACTGAGGCACACATTTCTACTGCTATTTTTTGCACTTTTGAGATTAACCAGGTTACTCACCGTAGTGACCACCTTACTCCTAGTCCATAGTCCCCTTTCCTCCATACTTATGGGACATCTCTCCGTCCTGTGGAGCACTTTGTAAAAAGCATCCACATTTTTCCAAAAATGTGTCCTTCCTCTCTTTCTTGCGCGGGGCCCGGCATGCGGCCGTAACCGCACCCACCTTGGCTCTGCTTCGCCCATCAGTCCTTTTCCATCACCAGGTCAGAAACCTATTAGCAATAACAGAGGAACCTTATTAGAGGGGACGGCGGGCAGGCGTATGGAGGAAAGGGGACTATGGACTAGGAGTAAGGTGGTCACTACGGTGAGTAACCTGGTTATACTACTACGTCCCGTCCCCTTTCCTCCATACTTATGGGAGATTCCCAAGCAGTCCTAACAGGAACTACGAGTGGATGGAAATACCCCTTACTGAAACAGGTTCTTCAGCACAGCCTGAATAAACTGAGCATCAGCTCTTGAGCTCATATCGAGACAATAATGCTTACAAAAAGCAGATGGGGAGGCCCAAGTAGCTGCTCTAGCGATGGACTCCCAGGGGACATATTTCTGGAAAGCAACCGCGGCTGCCTTGCCCCGCACCAGGTGTGCATGAATACCCTTAGGAGGTTTCAGCCCTTGGACGGTGAAAGACTCCGTGATGCAGCCGGCGATCCACCGAGAAATAGTTGCCTGCTTACCCTGAGGGTTACCGAAGGTCACAAAAAGTTGAGAAGAACTCCTAAGCTCAGAAGTCCTGTCCAGGTAGAACGTAAGAGCTCTTCTGACATCGAGACAGTGCAGAATCCTTTCAGCCTCTGAGGCAGGGTTCGGAAATAAGACCGGTAGGGAGATCGATTCAGATGGAATTCAGTTACCACCTTCGGTAGAAAGGCCGGGTTTGTCCACAGGACTACCTTGTCCTTGTGAAAGACCAAGAAAGGATGCTCCACTGACAGGGCCTGGAGCTCACTCGCTCTCCTCGCTGCCGTAACTGCGACCAGAAAGGACACTTTCCAGGATAAGTACTTGAGGTCAACTGTGGCCATTGGTTCAAAAGGTTTATGGCACAGCGCCGTCAGGACTACATTAAGATCCCACGGCGGATGTGGACTATGAACCGGAGGGTAGAGTGTGTGTCAAGCCTGCAAAATGCCTCTTAACCACTGGGCTACTCAGAGAATAAGAAAATTGGTCTGTAGAAAGATGAGCGGAAACCGCTGAAAGGTAAGTTCTGCATGACAGAACGTGAACACCTGACTCTGCTAGGGAGGACACGAAGGACAGTACCGTGTCAATCGTAGCCACCCTTAGATCCAATTGCTTCTCCAAACACCAATGACAGAACCTGAGCCATTTACTCCTGTATTGGGATCTGGTCGAGGGTTTCCTGGCTGCCTGGATAACATGCATGTTATCCGTAGACAAGTTAAGATGCTCTAAAGACTTGAACTCAGGCTCCATGCCACCAAGCTGAGCGATTGTGGGGAGGGGTGCCACATCTGCTGTTCCCCCTGATCAAGAAGATCAGGAGTTACTGGTAACCTGATCGACGGATACACCGAACAGTTCAGTTCTTCAGCTTCCAAATTGCCCGATGGACTAGAGGCAGAGGCGGGTAGGCGTAAGCTCTCATGTTGTGCCATGGAATCTCGAGAGCACCCCCGAGAGAGGAGGCTCCCAGTCGCCCTCTGGAGGCATACTGAGGAAGCGTCTTGTTTACCGCTGTAGCGAAGAGGTCCACCTCCGGTGTGCCCCAACGTGAGAAAATCTATGAGAGGACCTCCGCCTTCAACTCCCACTCGTAGCTGACCACTGTCCGCCGGCTGAGGGCATCCGCTGTGACATTCAGCTGGCCCGGGATGTGTACTGCTATCAGCCAGACACCATGAAGCACGGCCCACTGCCACATCTGGATAGACAGGTCCACGAGGGGGGAGACTTCGTTCCCCCTTACTTGTTGATGTAATACATTGACACCACATTGTCCGTGTGTATGCGGACCACCTTGTTGGCAATGAGCGGTCTGAACGCCTTGAGTGCCAGAAAAATCGCCAGAAGCTCCAAATGATTTATGTGCAGGAGCTTGTCCTGAGGCGACCAGAGGACCGAGACCTGAAGAAGTTCTAACGTCGCACCCCACCCCAGAAGGGAGGAGTCCGTCGTGGGGGCTGGGTCCTGAAACCCCGCACCCACCGACAGGTTGCTGAGAGATGACCACCAATCCAGGTCCACTCCGGAATCATTATCCACTTGGAATCCGGGTCCACAGCCTGACGCCAGGAACTCCGAAGAGCCTTCTGGGTCCGCCTCATCTTGAGACGAGCAAGGGGAAGAGCCAGCACACACAAGGCCATGAGGCCCAGAAGCCTCTGGAACCACCAGGCCGACATGCTCTCCGACTGCGCAAACATCTGACAGGTGGCTAACAGATCCGCCATTCTGTCCCTGGTCAGGTACACTCTGCAGTCGATCGTGTTCCAGCGAAAACCCAGGAAAATCGGGTCCTGCGAGACCGTCATGGAAGATTTCCGCCAGTTCACCAACAGCCCAAGATGGAACAAGAGTTGAAGGAGAGACTGGGGATTGCCCGCTGCTGCCAGCGGACAAGGGCTGCGTAAGAGCCAGTCGTCCAAATATGGATACACATGGATACCCTGGAGACGAAGATAGGCCGCAATCACCGACATCATCTTCGTGAAGACACGCAGCGCCGAGCTGAGGCCAAAAGGAAGCACTCGAAACTGGAAGTGCTCCTCTCCCAAAGAGAAGCAGAGATATCTCCTGTGTGGGTTCCAAATCAGGATATGCATGTACGCGTCCTGAAGATCCACAACGCTGAGCCAATCGCCCATCTGCAAGGAGGAGCGTATCTGGCTGGGCGTGATCTTCTTGAATTTCTCTTGGGGTAGGAAAAGATTGAACTGGGAAAGGTCTAGGATGGTGCACAGGCCAGCCTGGTTGGGTTTGGGCTCCGTAAACAGCCGGGAGTAGAAGCCCTCCCCTCGCTCCCCAAGGGGAACGGGTTCCACAGCTCTGAGGTTCAGGAGTTTCTGAACTTCGGCTTTGAGGGAGGGCGAGCCTGACAGCTGAAAAGGAGGGTTGAGGGGGTGGGGTAGGGGGTAGAGGTAAGCAGAAGCCTGCCCGAGCGACTGGCAAGACCCATCTTTCTTCTGTGATGGCCTGCCACGCCTCCCAATGAGACCCAATACGTCCTCCCACCGGGGTCTCGTGCGAGCGCGGAAAACCCTCATTTAGTAGGTTTATCAGTGGCTGTGCCACCTGAACCTGAGGAGGAGGCTGAAGAGCGGGAGAAAAACCGCGTCCGTTGTTGCCTACGGCGGTTATTCCCCACAGGGGTATCCACTCTGCGAGATTTGCGGTCGAGGAAGCCCCTAAAGCCAGAGGAGGGTCGACTTTGTGACAACAGTGTCTGGGTTTTGAAAGGGGCCTTAACCAGGACAGACAACGACTTAGCTGTCTGAGTGCTATCCTTCGTCTTGGTGAGCTCTACATCTGTTGTAGAATGAAAGCGCTCCTTACCATCGAACGGAAGGTTCAACACCTTGTCCTGCACTTCTTTTGAAAATTTAGTGGCATGCAGCCACGCCTGCCGTGAGGTATCAACCCCCAGCATAAGGCCCCGAGCCAAGGTGTCTACGTGATGAGCCGCAGCCTCCAGGAGATCCTGGGCCAAGACCCTGGCGTCGGATAGGCCACCTTTGAAGTCTTCCAGCTTCTTGTCCGGGATAAACTCCTCATACTCAGACAGACCTTTCCACATCCGCATGTTAGCTACCGCTAAAATCAATTCAGCGTTGGCCTGCCTGAGCTGCAAGGCCGAGTTGCGAAGAATTTTCTCCCGAGGGAGTCTAGGAGCTTGTCCTCCTTTGCCAGAACCTGAGTAGCCATCGTGGAAGAGGATGCTGCAGGCCTGGACTGTAAAGTGGCCGCAGCCACCACTGTGGAGGAGGGAGGTGGACAAGACGACAGGGCCACCTCTTCTGAAGAATGCAGCCTGTATCTCGCATCAATTTTCTTATTGACAAAAAGTCCAGAGTGTGGCTTTTCCCAGACTGTGCGGATCTCGGCCAGCACGTCATTTTGCAAGAACAGGCCGGTACACCAAGGGAGACAGGGTGAACGCCCCAGAGAGCACGCCCTCCTGCGGAGCGGGTGTCTCGGGCACCGGGACATCTAAGAAACTCATCATGTCCAGTACCCGGTCATGAAAAGCTCTAAAAGAGCGGGGAAGGTCCTCGTCCTGATCGCCTTGGGTGTCATCTGACAGGTCAGGATCCTGTTGAGCCGTGTCAGGCGCTGCCATGTCCTCTGGGGACAATGGAGGCAAAGGTGGAAGAGTCGGGGAAGGCACCGTAGGCAAGGAAGGCGCCGGCGGAGCCACCGGAGGAACGGGTAGAGCCGGAGGTGCAGATGGACATATCTCCCTGAAAAGCCCTTTGAAATATTCCCTCATGGGTTCGGTACGCATAAGCGTTTGGAATTTACAGAAAAAGGCGTCCTCCGGGGACTGTTTCGGAACCTGAGGAGGCCTCTCATGAGGTGGATAAATCTAGGGACGTAACGGGGAAGGGTGCCACATAGGCCCCTCCACCGACGTATCCACATAAATCAAAGGTGCCGACCCAGCAGGCAACGAAACATTGTGCGGAAGAGGCATCCGGGCGTTCCAATTGTAAACTGGCCAATAAGGATGCGCACAAGGGACTCTATGTTCACCCAAGGGACCAAACCCTACACCTGAGGCCGATGGCGTAGTTGTAGGGGTAGCACCTAAAATGGCCGCCGCGGTCGTGGTGGGAACGGGCGCCATTTTGTCCTCATCTGAGGGGAACTGCGGCACGTGAGGAAGTGTGGCAGGGATCCCCGTCGATGGATCAGGGGTCTTAACTTTAGCCTTAACATAAGGAACCTCGGCAGAGCTGGTACTGTGAGGCCTGGAATGTTTTTGTGACATACCAACTGCCAAATTAGCCTTCGAAGGAAGGACCTCGGCACTGCCGGTAAAAGAAGAACTTTGCTTCTTTGCCCCCTCGACAGGTCTGGTATCACCGCAGGAGCGGGAACGGTGAGAAACAGCTTTCACCGACAAGGCCTTGTCAGGCCTCTCAGAACTGTTGGTAGCTTTAGCCTCTGGACGAGGGACCTCGGACCCAGGTCTGGTAACAGTCTTATCTGCGCGGGCCTTGAACATCCGTTCGGTAACAGCAAGCCCCAAGGCCTCGGGGCGTACCCCGATCTTACTTTTTAGGGAAGCCGACAGAGATGCCTCAGAGCGAACTCCGGTACCCCACGACTCAGTAGAACTGGGTCTACAAACAGCCCCCACAGGAGGGGCCTCGGAGCGTACTCCGGGATCCACAGGCCTTACGGAGACCCTCTGAGAAAACTCTGGTAGAATTATTAGGCCCAACGGGCACCTCATGGCGAACCCCGGTGACAGAGCGATCAACGCCCCTCCCGGCCCGAGAGGAACCCGGAAAGGTATCCCCTGGCCGGGGTGCTCTGAAAAGTAAAGAACTTACCGGGTGTTTTTTCTTCTCGTCGATGAACGCCTGAAAATGTAAAGGAGGAGTTCGTCGGAACACCAAAAGAAGACCAATTAGCCATAAAAAAGAAAAACTTCAAACCAGATAATCTGACTAGAGCAGAAAGGAACAGCCTAAGGAAATTGTGTGACACAGATGGCATTACGATCAAGCCCGCAGACAAGGGGGGTTGGATAGTCATCATGCAAACCACTAACTACGACAAAGAATGTTGCAACATTTTTATGTGACACACATTCCTACAAAATCTTAAATCAAAACCGGACTACAAGATTGCAGGAAGAAATAAAAAGCCTTACTGATCACGCTTCCAGGGAAGGATGGATCAGCGAAGGGGAGAGACGCTTCCTCAATCAAATTCACCCAAAGAGGGCAGCTTTTTACATCTTGCACAAAATTCACAAAGATAAAACTAACCCACCAGGACGACCTATTGTTTCCGCAATAAATTCTCTTCTTGAGCCATTATCAGTCTATGTAGAGTTTTTCCTCAAACCTTTTGTTGAACAAATGCCAACGTACGTCAAGGGTTCAACGGAAATGATAAAAATCACCCAAGAAATTAACTGTCCTACTGGATTGATTCTCGCCACAATGGACGTAGAATCGCTGTTTACAGCAATACCACAGCTGGAATGCTTGGAGGTACTGGGCAAATATTTAAACATACGGACCACACCACACCAACAGCATTCATACTCTAATGCACTAGACTGGCGATGACTGAAAACTTTTTCTTATATAAACAGCTATACAAGCAATGTTGAGGTGTAAGCATGGGGGCTACGTTTGCACCAGATGTAGCAAACTTGTATATGGCAGACTATGAAGAAAAGTTTATATCCGGATACCAAAATGTATTACAAACAATTCCAGAACTATGCCAACACCTGATGGGTTGGCATAGGTATATTGATGATATTTTCATCACATGTACTGGAACTTCCGAATCCTTGACAATGTTTCACCAGTGGCTAAACAGACAGGACACCCATATTAAGTTCACTATGGAATGGAGTCTGGTAGAGGTGAGCTTTCTAGACCTAATAATCAAAAAAGTTGGCATGAACCTAGAGACAACATTATATAGAAAACCAACAGACCGCAACACTTTGTTGTATTACTCTAGCTTTCACCCTGAAAGCCTACGGTATAATTTGACCTGCGGACAATTTTTACGGATACGCCGCAACTGCAGTACCAACCAAGAATTTATCAAACATTCTAAACAGTTGCAAGATAGACTGTTGGAAAGAGGATATCCGAAACGATTGGTAAAAAACAATCTGAAAAGGGCGAAAAATAACAGTAGAGATTTGTGCCTCAGTCACCAGCCTAAGAAAAAAGAGGAAAGATTGGTCTGCGTTACGACTTACAATCCTGCCAGTAACGAGACCAAAAAGATAGTGAACCATAATTGGGACTTAGTGAAACAACAGGGGACCCTTTACAAGAGACCCATGTTTGCTTTCCAAAGAAACCAAAACCTTGGTCAAAGACTTGTACGTACATATGTTGAGCCAAAGAACACTTAGACCATATTAAATCAATAGGGCCTGCCACCCGTATTGGTCACCAAAAATGTGGGGGGTGTGTTGCATGTCCAATGGCGGAAACCAGGACAGAGTTCAAGTACAGACAAGTGAAATGGCAACTTAGAATGGATACCAATTGCAAAACTAAGAATGTCATTTATATTATTAGATGCCCATGTGACCTACTTTATGTAGGCAGGACAATCAGGGAGGTAAGACAACAGATCTCGGAACACAGGTCGTGTATACGGAACAAGGTGGCAGACAAGCCCCTTGTAGAACATTTCATCAAATATGGACATAGAGACAGACCTATCCTGGTTTGTATTACAGGCACTTCAACCCTCAAATAGAGGTGGAGATATATCCACCCTATTACACCAAAAAGAACAACTCTGGATACACACCCTTGATACAGTAAAAAGAGGGTTGAACCTGTCCATGGAATGGAACCATTTAATCTCCACCTTGTGAAACATCAACTAGAACAACTAGATAAGAGACAAACAGAGAGCTGATATACCAAATATACTATATATCATCAAATCTTGCCTCTGTGTTCGCTCCATACATATATGACAGCTTGAATCATTCTCCCAAACCATAACATCGTAGCATGGATTCTGTCAGGTATACACTGACAGGTGAGGCATGTTCGACCACGAGCCTTCCCCGTATTTTTGTGTTTTTACATCCTGCATTTTTGTGTTTTTACATCTTTCCATTTTTTTATATTTGGCATACATGAAATAGGCCATTTATAACGAGTACGACTGGCAACCAACAAGCCTGTTTGGTATTTAGGCTTTATTTGTCGTGCCTCCCTGTGCATGTAATGGCAGTCCCGGGACTCACTCCTGTTTCTTTATTCATGAATAGCACGATATTGTTGTCGAATGGAACTCTATGCCCTGAATTCTTTTAGCCAAATGTAGGCGTTCACCAACACCTTTGATAAATTATCACGTAAAATAATCTGGGGGTATTAGTAATTCGATTTACAATAATGTTCAAGCATCCGCAAATTGGTCGTACAAGAGGACAACAGTCCTCTTTTTACATCCATGAATAACAGGAGTCGTGCACTTCATACACAGTTACCGCAACATTAAACGACTGTTTGTATTGCAGACAACGCGTACAACACACGGAGGGAGACTGCAGACGAGGTGCCACAGGTAAGCACATAGAATGGAGACGCTCCAGTACTAATTACCGGACGAATCACGGTGGCAAGGCGGAAATAGGATAACGTCTAGAGACAGCAGGATGCTGCGGAGAAGGGATAATTGGAACGGGTGAAATGACAAGCTATGATGCGGGACGGCAGCATTGAAGTGTAGTATCACACTGACGATGTGCAACAGACCATCTTGGCACACTATAAGTAACCTTGGTGTGTACATAAGGAATAGGACAGACCCGTGTGGGGCAGGTTGTAGGAATCTGCCCTACTGGAAGAAATATCAGATGGAGCAGCAAGAGCTGAGCAGTTTGGGTCTTAAATAAGGTTGGGGAATCCCACACGAGAAAGAAAGATCAAGTAAAGTAATAAGGATATATTACATGTGCTACAGTATGGCCCTATACTAATGGACATACCATTCAATTACATTCTCTGTAGATTCATGTGGAACAAAGAACCTATCCCAGACCGCATAAAAGAAGAGTGAATAAGGAGGGGTCTTTCCTTGATATCACACCAGAACTTGAAAAATCTACACACTGAAGAAGTCAGACTGATAGTGTGAGACGAGGTCATTCCTGCACTGAGTGAAAGATTATTTAAATAAAAAATACAATCACAATGGTTTTCCATCATTTGATGCTTACCATCACTGGTGTGACCAAAAATTCTGCAATCAAATGTAATAACAACACTAGGTCACTGAGAATTCTTTGAATTTCTTGTTTTGCAACGAACAGATTCGAGGTTAAGTATCCTCAAGAATTTGATTGAAGATGTGCTGAAACTGAAAAAATCACATCTTTCATCTCCTTTGCCCATTGGACAGGAGGAGAGTTATATGGAGCTCAATTTTTGAGGATACCATCCACTAAATTACCAAATAACTTGAATGGGGGTGACGGGAACACAAAATATTGACAAATCCTTTTTATGTATTTTATTGTCTATAG
Source organism: Ambystoma mexicanum (assembly GCF_040938575.1). Lineage (NCBI taxonomy): Eukaryota > Metazoa > Chordata > Amphibia > Caudata > Ambystomatidae > Ambystoma > Ambystoma mexicanum. Next base: position 291,955,251 of record NC_090926.1, on the reverse strand, counting down.
ATGGTGTGGCTCAAGCCGATATATGTCTGAGAAAATTGGTTGTTTGTCCTGAAGAAGGTTGCCATACTAAGAGAGCACTATTGATGCTGCTCGCTGAGAGCAACTGAAACACGTGTCGATGTGAGAATCTGTGGGAACAACATAACACAGACTTTTTGTTACCCCAAATTGATGGGGAGTTCTCTTTACTAATTGTGTATGTTCATAGATGTAACAGACATATGACTGTTTGTTTGTGTATAGATCATTTTCCGAAAAAAACAAACATGATAGGGTGCCAAAGAGTATGAATGTGAATAAATGAAAATGAATGAGCCACAACATTTTATTGAAATTGTGTTTAATATTTGTTTTAAATTGGTTTTTTGAATAAAATGAAAGTCTTGGAAATATAAACCAAGTTGATACAAAAAAAACTTTTCCCATATTCTGTCATCCTCATTGTCTACTAGTCCAATCTTCTTCTTTTTCTGATACTATAATCTGCAGGACTAGAGACGTTAATACAGGTACCCCCTTTTTTTTGCATTAGTCTCACTTGGACAGGCAAAAAATGAGATTAACAGAGGCAACTCTGTATAAAGGGCGCTGGCATAATAAAGGTTTTTAATGTACTTGGCAAATATCCTGGTCAGACCAAAAATGTTAGGAGGAATGTGCAAGCTAGAATGATTGTTTATACAATGTTTAGGGCCCACAATAATTAATTCTGTCTTGTTTGGGCTTCATTGGAGTCTTATCAGTCCAACACAAGCCAATTTCATCGATACACATAAATGTTGTTGAAGTCATCCGTGTGATCTTTTGCTGTAATCTGTTCCTGAGCATCGTTCTTGTGAGAATGAAATAACATGTCAAATGTACAAAAACATAGTCCGCAAAGGGCAAAAGTAGATAATAAACAACAATGGTGAGAGGGTGAGCCTTGAGGGACTCCACACCACATCTGAATAGAGGAAGAAAGAAAAGATCCCATTTTAACTCTGGCTATGATCTTTCAGGAAAGACTGGATCCGTTTAAAGACATTTGCTGTGATGTAAGATGCAATGAAAGGACCTGGTGAGCCACAGTATCGAAACCTGCTGAGATCAAGCATCAACAATAGGGTACACCAATCACTGTCTGCTGCCAGCAAAATGTCATCCAGGGCTGTCTCTGTCCCTTGAGGGGGACGATATCTCGATTGATTAAGATAAAAAAAGACTGTTTAAGATAGACCAGCTTATAGGGTGTGACAGGTCCAGCATTGTGGCCCTTTCAACGGTGGGAGGGCCTGAAAGTGCAAAACAGATGCATGGATGCAGGCAGGCCCCCTTCTCCAACCCTCCTTACCTGCAGTGATGCCCGCTGTGGAAGATGCCATAGAGCCGCTGCAATGCGCCACAGAACGCTGATGAGATGCAGCAGCGGTATCCCTTCCATGGGGTGCCGCCAGGCAGCACATCACAGTTAGCATTGGAGCGTGGCTACAGCTGTCAGCTTGAGCCCCCGCGGAGATGCCGCCTCTAACCCACCAGGGATTTTAATTAAGGCCCCATGAGGCCTCAAGCCACTGTGCCAGCAGGAATTTGGTTAATCATTGTTTTTAAAAGCCTACAGGCTTTAGAACGCTCCAGTGTCTTGGGACCCAAGCAGGCCCATGTTGGAAAAGGGGCTGTGCTTACCAGCCCTTTTAAGCCCTCCCACACCCCTGTAGTCAATTAAGCTGTTGGTTAAGGTAAGTGGTCAATCCTGGGAGATGGTGGGGTATTTATGGAAGTGTGTGTCAGTGTCTAAATGTGAATTAGTTGGGTGAGGACATTAGGCGGTGGGAGGACGTCTGAGCACCAGTGGAGGCGAGAGCATTTTTGAGTTTGGAGACTATTGTTAAGGAGGGGGTCTGTAGAGTGTGTGTGAGAGAGAGGAGCGTGAGTAGGAGTAGTGGAGTGGGATAGTGGTGACTGAGGTAGTAGGGGTTGGGAGTAGAGGTGGTAGTGGGTGGGAGTAGCCAGCGCAGGACATTAGTCATGGTTTGGGAGTTAGAAAGAAGGGTGTGCAGGGCACCATATCCCTGCGAGTCCCTGAGGGTCGAACAGAGGCTAGTGCAGAGGGTGAGCAGGGCACCATATCCTTGGGGTCTGTAATGGTGAGAGTGGTCTTGGTACAGTAGAGATGGGGAGAGGTAGTGATAGTAGCAGAGTGGCAACAGTAGAAGCAGGAGGGACAACAGTGAGTTAGTAGATATTGGAAAATAGATATTGGTATAGAGTTGAATAGGAGTTAGAACAAGAGCAACAGTAGGTGGTTGAGAGGTAGAGAGAGGAAGGAGCGAAAGGAATAACCAAGGAAGGAGGCTAGTTGGAGACAGAAGTGATGGTATGAATAGGAGTGGGAAAGGGAGTAAGATCGAAGGGTCGAGGTGGAAAGGTAGAGTGAGAGATTGGAGGGGCAGAGAAGTGGTGGGAGAATAGCGAAAGTAATTAGTATAGCGAGGGGTCAGGAGTGAGAGGCTGTGAAAGCGTTATGCTGGGTGAAAGGAGGCACGATTCCCTATTTTCCCAGCGACTAACCAATGATATGATTGGGAGAGTTAGAAATTCCCTAGGGAGTCAGATAGCCAAAGACTTGGGGAGAGCACCATAGGTCGTAGTGAGAATAGAAACAGATGGGGGTTACCGATCCATAGTTACTAACAGCCCGGTAGGGATGTCTGGGCCTGGGAGGTGGGTCCCAAGCCCGGGGAAATCTAGAGGGAAAAGTGACTGCCCTAGAGCCAACTATTCCCCAGTCCCTTTGAGCCCAAAAGGAAACAAGAAACTGCTATTCTGACAAATTATTGTAAATAAACACCCTTGGATTTTATTATTAAACAGTCAGCGTGGTTATTGCGGATGGGTTACCCCGTCACAAGGGTGATAGTCATTTAAGACCGCAGGATCATGTGAGAGCATTTTAACTAGGGCTTATAGTAGACTGTTTCAATAAGTCAGGAACTCTCCCTTCAGGAAATTGATTAATAAAATCAGTATTATGAGTAACTATAGCCTTAACATACTATTTGGCGGCCAAAGCTGGAAGAGCTTCCTCAGGACAATGATTTGGATGTAAAGTTTTAAGTAATGGCAGCATAATCGCAGAAGAAGAGACGGGGTTTAAACTTGAAAGAATGAAACGTCAGAGTCACGGATTGTTAACGCCTCACAATGATCAATCGAAAAAGTTGCAATAGGCTGTCCACAGTGAGGATTTTAAAAGGTCTGAACAACTTGAAACGGCTCTCTATAATTGTCGGCTTGCCTGGTCTTATTTTAAATAATACCCTTTTTTCATTGAAATGGTCGGAGCATTCTTCCATTTTTTTCTTTCCTGCAGAGCTTTCCCTTGATAGATTTAAGCTGGCGGCGGAACCATGGGGAAGAAGCTTTCTTGGCTTTATTGATTTCAAGAGGGGTCACTGAGTCAGAAGAACAAGGGAAAAGAATTAAAATACAAAGGGCATGAGACTTCCGGTTCGAGAAGGGACAACTTTAATTATGATTCCTTAATGTGATGGGTGAGAAGTGTATTCTATTCTGCCAGAAGACACCGAACTTGATTGATTGGTTCTGATTTAAATATTAAAAATCTTAATATAATCTGTCCATGAAACCATTATTTTACTATCCAGACTAATAAAGAAAACAATGAATACAGACACTGAGCCTTCATGTATAGTATTGCCCATTGATCAATAGACTGAGCTCATGAGATGTAAATGGGTCATTTCATGTATTGGCTTCTCATTTATCAAAGCAATCAGTCCACAAATTCAAATCACTTAAAAATAAAAGGCCCGACAAGAAGTGCATCATGAGTTACATACTCCTCTATACCATCCAAAAAGGCTTTCGTGGGACCACAAGGGTGGGTTGCCCAAAGGTAAGGTTTCCAGTATCATAGATGTGCTCAGGTAAAGATTCACCAAGCGCAATTCTGAGGCTGTACCCCAATCGGCGGAGAACAGGACAGTGAAAGAATTTTAAAGATAATCACAACTCCCCCCTCATCACTTTTCCTCTATATACATTTAATGGCATAATTGGGGGTGTTACAGTGGAGTCTAGTATATGTCCACAGTCATCAGTTTACCAGGTCTCGCTTATAAAAAATAAAATCAAGAATTATCCATGGTAATTGTGCAGATCATGTGCAAAATCACTGTAGCGGCATGAGTCGTTGAAGGGTGCAAAATGAGGGTGATCCCCTCCTATTACATGTAAAATAATTTTGCCCCAGCAGTGAGTGGGTACTGTGCGACATGCTGCAGTGCCAACGTATTTTAGCCAACCTTGGTCAACAGAGCAAGCATTAATGCACTGCAGACTCCATGTAGGCAATCTAGGCCCAATACAGGGCTTAAATGCTTTGTTCTATAGTCTGGGTGGCTCAGCATACCCAAGTGAAGGTAGGATTGATATATATATATAAATATATATATATATATTTCTGACTGAGTACGGTTCACTGTGTCCGCTCTCCCGGCACCTGTGCAATCCTATGACTGTTTCTTTGGGGTTCCAGTGATGGTGGAAAGACAGGGCTCAACTTAGATTTGCTAGGCCTTAAGCTGTGCTGCAGGCTTTAGCTATCCAGAGGTTTTGGATTACAATTCCCAGGATCCCTCACTGCTGGCAAGGGCTAATGGAGGCTGTTGCCCAAAACATCGGGAACGTCAAAGGTTGAAAACGCCTATCTTATGGTATGTTAAAAGTGTCTCTTACTGTGCACATGGACACTGTAGTGGTCCTAAAGCCTTGACTGAGTAGAGGCAAATTGTGACCCTGCCCAGTGTGATAACCAGACTGGTCTATGCGGTGAAAAGGAAACCGGGAAGATGGTGAGCATGAAAGGCAAGAGGGTGAAGGCATGAGACAAAACAGACCGAAGTAGGGAACAGTTTACCGGGGAATAAAAAATGGGGAGTGCATGATAGTGATCGCTAGGATGCTTGTAAATGTGTAGGTGTTTGATAAAAAAACTATTTGATCACATAGGGAAAGTTTGCTGCTTGTTATTAGAAAGCACATTTTCGTAGAGGCTTATACTAGTACCCTGCAGTAGCTATATTAGTTAAGTCATGTTTTATGGATATGTGATGGCCTTGAGATGTGCTGAAGAGTGCACCGAGTTGTGGAGGCTTCTGACCAGATAATCGTATTGAACTCCCTTCTGGTGATGAAAGCTGGGAGTGTATGTGGTAGTGCCGAGCCAGCTAACAGAAGTATTCCAGGTAAGAATTGGCCTTGTGAAGAATGGGTGCTACCCAGCACAAAAGGGATAGAAAAAATAATAGGGAGGGCCTTTGAACGTCTAACTGTTCTTCCCATGGAACGATGTCGGCTTGAGGAGATTCCAAGTCTAAAGAGAAAGACCTGGGTTGCACTAGGTAAGTAGCTGCCTCTTGCCTAGACAAAAGTGAGAATGCGTGAGTGTCAAGTGTGTGAGTTTGTGTGTGTGTGTGTGTTTATCTTTACGCATGAGGACCCCTTTGAATATATTTATTTTGGAGTTTTGTGGAGCTCCGCCTGATACCTGGTTAAAACATGTAACACTTGTGGACCCTCTCGGTGGTAGAATTTCAGCATCTAGTGTGTCATTCACTGTGCTGATCTGATTGCCCAGTGGTTTACCACTGTTTCCAGCATCAACAATGAATGAGCGGTGCTCTTCAATGAAGAGTGTTGCAGTGCTTCTTCAGGATCCAGGGTAGGGTCTCCCCACGTGGTCAATAGATGGAGGCTGTCATTTATATCCTCGCCCCTCTTGTCCCCCCAGGCCCCGGCACAGTGAATTTCCCCTCTCGACACATCTGCAAATAGTAGTCCACACTGTGGCAGGCAGACATGTAGCTCAGGTTCTCACTGTCACTACTGGAGACAGAGTGCATTCTAATTGATTTGATGCAGGTGTGAACTCCCCTATTCCGCAGAGGACATTGTGAAGAGAGCCATCTGTACCCCTGTGGACTCTCCACTGAGAGATCATAGACTCCAGTCCTAGGGTTACACTTTCAAAGGTGGAATAAAGCTGGATTTACTCTGTCCCAGGACCAAATCTTAGTATTGGAGTCAAACTTTGGAATCTTGCAAACCGATCAGGTTCAGGACTGTCTGTTAAATGGCCAGTGTGATCACAGATTCTGCTGGCTCTCGGGATTCTCTGAGCAGTCGAGGTTTCGGCAACTCTCAATGTGTCCTGCTAGGTCTCTCCTTCCTAGACTTCTTATTTTCATTGCCACTGCTTGCCTTTGGTTCCTGTTCCATAGCTTCCCTTTTCCAGCAAGGCATGCGTTGCACTGCTGATGCCGTGGCTGCAAGACTTCTCTGTGCAGGCCGCCAAGCATCTGTTTGCTTGGCTGCCATGTTGCAATGTTTCTTTTGTTATATTTAAAAACAGAAAATATGGGAGGCTCGGTGCAAATATCTTTCATTCTATGAACTGCTGGGCAATGCTGGAAGTTTTGGGCCCTTGGCCCTCTTTAAGCACCCTTTGCTTTGGCCCATAGGTCGGACTCCTACTATCCAGTTACCTGCAGTGCTGGGAAGTAATGCTTAATTAACAGCTGGCCTCAAAGCTCAGCAACGAATGTTTAAAACATGGCTCTTTTTCGATAATGTGTCCCACCAAATACGCCTTTTGTTGGGGATACAGTGGAAAGGGTTCTGTCCAGTCAGGGTTGCCATTTTCCACAGCCTGAAGCATTCGTCTTTGCGTGCATGTGGAGTCCAACAAGAAAGTGGCCAGTGGAATCTTGCACTTCCAATCCCCCAGCCTCACTTGCATTCCTCTGCCTTATGAGTCAGGGGTAGACTGCTCGGTCATCTCGAATTCCAGCTTGTATCCTCCAAAGCCTTCCTGACCAAGGGAATTTGGAAGGTGTAGAGATACCAAATCTGCCTCGTCTTAGATATGGAATCTGCAGGGGGGGCTGGAGGGGCAGGAGGTCTTGAATTCCACTGGCCTCGATTAATAGTCATTCTAAAAGCAGGAGATCCATAGCTGCCAGGGTTCCCTGTCCAGTGCAGAATCTTTGAGCCAGTCCTGTTTTTTCTTTTTTTACGCATGCTGCGACTTGTAGGCTCACCCTTGCAATGGGAAAAACAAACCGACAAGTTCCAGCACGTAATTGGAAACAAAAACCAGGACTAGCTCGAGGTGTCACAGATGGAACTGGGAAACGTGGCAGGGAGGGAGATCTGAACAGCTTCCTACAGCTATGTGCTCTCTGGGCAGTGTTGTTTTTGCTGTTTACTATGCTTTACAGGCTTGCCAACTCTCCTGGTCTCTTTGGAATAGGAGTTGGATTTTAGAGGGTGTCCAGTCAACTCGTCGAAAAAAAACTGGTCGACTGCAATTTGGTCGACGCAATTTGGTCGAAAACCAAATGGTCGAATTTTTTTTTTATTTATATATTTATTTTTCGGGTTTTCGTTTAGTTAAAAAAGGGGTTTTTAGAGAAAAAAAGGGGGTTGGGGGGGACCCCCCCCCAAAAAAAAAAAAGGGTTAAAATAAAAAAAAAAAATTTCGACCATTTGGTTTTCGACCAAATTGGTTCGACCATTTGTCTGGTCGACCAATTTTTTTCGACGAAATGTCTGGCAACCATTTTAGAGTGCGCCCCTCGTAATCCTGCATGTTCAATGGCGACTGATATGCTCTGCAATACGCCACTGCAAGTGGGGCTTGTTTTGTGCATGTCCATAAAGAAAATAACCTTTTGAAAAATGTTCCGGGTTCGTGTATAAATGACCTGCTATCATCTTAGGTCCAGCGCAGCCATGCCTGTAATTGCAATATCTGTAACATCAGCCCTCACATGAGAGGCTGCCTCTGCAACAATGCAACATTTGGTCCTTTTTTACACAGTGGGGGTTTGGCCCGTGGACTGCATGTCCTTTCCAGCTGCCTTCGTGATGCAATTACTTTCTTTTAAAATAACCTTGGCCTCATATATCCAGCCAAAGCTGCTTTAGTTCACCTTTTCCGCCATTTTGACTGGTCTCGCAGCAGTGGAACACACGTTCTATTGGAGTCCTTCCTCCCACAGATTCCTCATCTTTTGAAATACCTCCAGGCCCAAACTCCATCTGGAAATGTTCAAACGGGCATAGGGGGCATCAGTGTGGCTCAGTGGGCAGCTTCATCGTGACGTCATGGGTTTCACTGATGCAGATGTGACTTCGCTGGTATGGTGGTTTACATGCCTTCCAGAGCCGACTTTAGGCATGGGCGACCCGGGTGGTCGCCCATGGTGTAATTTTACCCACCCCGCCACGCTAGCTCAGGGGAATTTTTCAAGGGCTTCCACGAGCTTGCGTGGTGATGGTGCCCTATTAAAATGAAAAGCGCCCCCCTATTTAACCCTGATGCCTCCATACTTAATTTCCTCTATTTTTTCTTTCCACATGGGATAGATCTTGCTCCATGAACTTGCCATCTCTGATTTGAGTGAATACATTTTTCCCAAAAGTCCATGGGGACACAGGGGTTTCAAGGATGCCTCTGTTAAATGCATACCTGCTTTGTTTGGGATTGGAGGTTGTGGGGGTGGGCGAGATGTAGATCAAAACAGTTGCCTGCGTATCATTTCAGGCTATGAATCGAAACCCTCCCGGTGTTCCCTGGATCCTTTCCGCAGGCTGTCGCCATAGCTCTGAGGAAGAACTGTGTTCTGTGATGGTAACGAGCAAAAGGGTATGTCCCCCTCCAAGAATTCCTCCCGCGTGACCACGGTGCCATTTGGCATTCCGTGCTTGCCATTTTCAGCCACACACTTTGGAACCTTCTACTGAAGTCCCACCACCTCCTTTACTGGGCACGTAGATGAAGTCAGTCTTGGTACTGTGGTTGCAACTGCACAGCTGGCTCTGCTCCTGGGGCCTCTGGAGGGGTCAGTCCTGGGCATTGGTGCGGCGAGGCTCGTTACTGTCCTAGTTGAAGATCAATCGGTATTGCCTGCCCTCATGTCCCATTAGGCATCGCCTTTTCCTCCTGTAATGTTTCTCCTATCCAGGAGCATGTACACTGTGATAAACCTTAAAAACACCAGGCATGGACCCGCACCAATGCATGTTATCTTTACCTGGATGACAGGTAAGGAACAGGTAGATCAGTTTGCTCTTCTCACGCTTGGAAGAGCTGCAGGACACGGGCCTCAGTAGAGCAAACGCCCCTAACACACAGAACCGGGGAAGTATGGGCAGCCACAGGGCAAGTTTCTCTCACAGAAAAACTGCGTCATAAGCAGGCCGAATGCAAGCTTCCTTCATACAGCAGTTGCAGCATAGGCAGTGACAGTCCAACTTTACCTCACACGCATGCCTTGTGCAAAGGAGAGCAAGCGCAAGTGCCAACTCGCACAGACAGCAGATATGATATAGGCCAGGCACAGCAAAATTCCCTTACTCCTGGAATTGGCACACGGTTGGTGCAAGCTTCCTTCTCGGAGAGAACCGGCACAGCATAGGGAGCGTCAGCACAAGCTTCCCTCACGTGCATGGCAGATGGGGCATAGGCCACAGCTTTTCAGGTGCTGCCACACAGACCAAGGATAGTTTAGGCTGGGTAATGCAGGCTCTTTTAAGCTTTATTTACATTAAGAGGTGGCATCACATGGTAAAAACAACTGCAAGGTGCACTTCTGGTACTAAATGAGCCCCCTTGTGACTGTCTTTTTTTAATATAATGGTTTTGTAGCTTACATACTAATGTATGGTTTTTCTTTAAATTTCTAAGAGTGCAGTACTACTGTCCCTCTAATATAGAGCAGGTACAGGATGAGTACCCGTCAGACAAGCTTCCCTCGCACACCAGTTATAGTGCAATCAGTGTCTGTGCAAGATGTGATCGTGATGTGCCCAGTGACCAAGTCACTTCCGTTCATCAGGGGTTGGGGGGCAGGCCTTGCACTCTACAGGACTCTCATCCCCACACTGGACGTGCATCTTCTCGTTTACACCCTTTTGCTGGTCGGTTTACCTTGCAGTGGTAGTCCTCTCTCCACCTTCCAAAAAACATCTTGAAACTGGAACAGGGAGAGGGAGGCCAACGGGGTGAAGAAAATGGGATTTAATAGAGAGATCAGATCACAAAGCAAGGGCCTGTTGATAATCTCTTCCCTCACTCTCTGCTCCCTTAAATTACAAAGGTTATATTTCTTTCCATGACTGAGGTCCTTCTTCATACCACCCTCTGATATGGCTTTGTCCAATCTCAAGTTGTAGGTCTGCCCTTCGTGGCCAATCTCTACACGCACCATGTCGTGACAGGGAGACACATTCTTACATTTATATTTTATAATAGTATCTGGTGAGTGCTCAATCAGAACGAAACAAGCATTCGGATTGGCCCTCACGGGGCACTATCCGGCCGGGAATCCTTTGGCCTGGATTCCACGGCCATTGTTCCTGGCATGGGGGCGTGACAGCCCCTCAGCCAATGAGAAGGCTCAAAGCGGGCCAATCCCCACCCCGAGCCTCCACACGGCTGGAGGCTGCCTTCATCCCCCGCCGGGGATTCAGGTATGTGGTTTTTTTCCCCCCTTTCCTCACACCTCCCACCTTACCACACTTACCGTCTGCCTCCTTTGTACAAGGAGGGCGGAGTGGCAGCCTCCAGCCGTGTAGAGGCTCGCAGCCAGTCAATCCCCGCTCTGAGCCTCCACACGGCTGGAGGCTGCCTTCGTCCCCCGCCGGGGATTCAGGTACGTATATTTTTTTTCTTTCTTTCCCCTCCCCTCCCTCTCACCCACTGTCCCAAACCCCACTTACCTTCTTCTCTGTCATCTTCCGGGAGCAAACGCATTTGGAACACTTCTGTTCCCAGCGCGTCGGCTCCCGATGGCCGCCATGGAAAAGGAAAACAGACTCTGTCTTCCCTATCCCGGAGGACATTTTCTTGGTCTTCTTTTTTTATTTTATTTTTTTCTGTCCCGAAACGCTGCAGCTTTTTGGGACAAAAAAACTGCTTTTAGTACCCCGGTCACGCAGATCTTGACTGACTCAGTAATGCCCCTGCCGCTCGGGGAATATTGCTTAATTATTTATAAGGTTATAAAACTAAATTTCGATGTCCACATTTCATGATTTACGGCCTACTGTGTTACTGTGAAAACACTATTCCATGTTCTGGGCTCTGCAAGGACGGCATGGTACCAAAGTAAGACGGACACAAGTGATCACAGTTCAAGGGTGTTTATTCAACTGCAAAAAGGGTGAGATAAACGCCTAAATCTAAGATGGGAGCAAGCTACAACCATTAAATAATAATAATACAGTCCTTGTGGAGTATATTCAAATAAAAAGGGCCTATAATAAAAAAAAACTATTGCCAATCCTTAATGCCATGCTACAAAATAGTGTGGGTTAATGCTCACAAAAAGAAAGAAGTGTGCACAAAATGATAAGTCAGGATGCGTTGGCCATGGACCTCTCTTCCCCATGTTAAAGGCACAGGATCAGGTAGAGCTCCTTGGTAGTTTGGCACACTCTGGCTAACACTTTTAGCACAGGTTCCCTGTATTGCAGGTCTTCCAGCTTTGGCTTTTTCCGAACGTTCACACAGTTCTCTCACTTGCTTCATGTCCCCTCAATTCGGTCAAAAAAAACTTCTTATAGGTCACAATGTGTTCCCCTCGATCGGGCGTAAACACCAGCTCCACAATGTTTCATAAAGCAGTGTACCCTTCCCTTTGCTTTCTTGGCTTTCCTCAGTTGGGTTCACACTTGACACATTACAGTTTACAATTTTACATTCGTCAAAGTCTTTCGATTGTGCAAGGAATTTGCTCTTTACCTTCGTATGACCACTTTGACTTTGATTGACAGATGAGCCGGCCCCTCCCAGGGCCTTCCGGTATATGCAGTTCACAACACTTTCACTTGACTTCGCTTTCTAATGACCTCTCTCTACGTCCCTTTAATTCACACTGGTTACAGAGGCTTTCCACAAGTAATTTCTCATTACCGGACCACTCTGTTACAGTCCACTTCTATTAAACCTTAATTACAATGTCTCTCATTTGCACTCGCGGTTTCAAGGCACACACATAGCACTTGAACTCTCTAAGCAACTTTCATTAGTTACAATGTCTTTAGTTTCGCTTGCGCTTTCACAGAACTTGCAGAGCCTTTCAAATGCTACAGTATCTCTTTTCTCCTTACGCAAGCCAGCCTCTTGTGCTCGATTCACTCACTGGTCGCATAGAATGCTTTCTTGCAGTTGTTGCCTTTGAAGTCAAGGTTGAAGGTACAGCCGCGCCTGGCTCTTCCCAACTCCTTTGTTCACCCGAAAGAGGCATTCGTTAATCTTGTACACAGCAGAGGAGTTTCCTTTCTCTTTGAAGCTTCGACCTTCACGGCTTAGCTGATACGGCCATAGATTCCCTTGTGTCGTCTGACCTGCCCAGTTCTGCTTCCTCAGTCGATTCTCCTCCCAGGGAACTGCTCTCATACCACCATGCTCACCTTGCTTCAATGGGTGTTTCTGCCAGTTGCTTTTATACTCCAGTCTAGACCTAACAGGTTGTAGGTCAGAATGGTTAGCCTCAAGTTAGAGATCTACCAAATCACCACAAATGGTTCTCCTCTTCCCTGGCAGAACTTAGAGTTAGCAAAAGGCAGGCTGAACATACCTGGCAGAAGGATAGATCTATTGCTAATTTGTCAGCTTGGAAATGCAAAGAGAAACAGTATAAAGCAGAAATTGTTGAGGCCAAGAAAACCTTTTACAACAATCGAATTAGTTCAGCTGGAGATGAGACCAAGGAACTTTTTCGCCTTTTTAGATCTTGGGAGAAACCTACTGCTTGTTGTCTTCCTATAAAACCGACAGATGATGATTGCGATCGGGTACAGAAGGCCTTCGCAGATAAACTATCAAAAGCCCAATACAAAATCAAATTAGAAGCACTAGTAGCCCAGTCGCCGATACTAACACCTATCTCAGTACCCTTGGAGATGCATCATACTTGTATAAAGATGCTACAAACTCAGTCAACTGTCTTACCAAGTAGTGATACTCTACCAGGTTCTGTAGCAGGTTTTACTTTCCAAGCATCTACTACTGCTGACATCTTGAAAATTCTCAAATCTATGCATCCTACCAATTGTCTGGGCAAACTGCTTCCATCCAAACTTATTTTGGAACATAAGGAACTCTTTGCGCCATTTCTTTGTAGATTTGCCAATGCTTCCTTTTGAACAGGTGTCATTCCTCAATCTATGAAGAACATAGCAGTTTCACCGCTACTAAAAAAAATGGGCCTTGATCCCACTGATGCAGCAAACCTTAGACCAATCACCAACACCTTGTTCTTCCTTAAGCTTATAGATAAGATAGCAACTATCCAGCTTCAGGTCCATGTTCAGATGGCAGGCATTTTGCATGCCAAGCAGTCGGGTTTCAGAAGTTACCATGGCACAGAGAGTGCTCTTCTGGACCTACAGACCTATATGCTTTCCAGGCTAGAAGATAGCAAGTCAGGGCTGCTGATGTTGTTGGATTTATCAGCAGCCTTTGACTTGCTAGATCATAACATTTTACTTGAAAGAATGCAGACTGTTGGGGGCCTCTCCGATCATTCTATAGTTTGGTTGAGAGCCTTTTTGGAGGGTCGTCGGTCACAGGTGTACTGGGTGGACAGTGTCTCTGGGCCACAAACTATAACATGTGGAGTGCCCCAGGGGGCATGCCTTTCCCCATTGTTATTCAATATTTACATTTATACACTCTGCTACGAATTAGATCTTTTTCAGACCTTCTTTTGTAACTATGCTGACGACTTCCAGTTGGTCCTCAACATCACCGGCGATTATGATACGGATCAATTCAAAGTAAATGCGGTTTATCAACTGATAAAACAGTGGATGTCCACCAATTGGCTGTGCCTGAATGTCACAAAAACCGAGCTCATGATTTTTGGCCCACGTCGGGCACAAATTAAGGTTGGGCCAGGAGTATACCGGCTTCAGGATTGACGGCAGTCTTATTAACGTCGTGCAGAAAGTTAAAACCTTGGGCACTTTCATGGAAACCAGTTTAGACTGTGAAGCCCATGTTGCAGCAATTAGCACTAGCACCAACTATCATCTTAAAGTGCTCAGGCAGGTCGCACAGCTAGTCTCGGTTGAAAACCGTATTAAACTTGTGAGAGCTGTCCTCTTACCACGGGTAGACTACTGTAATGCCCTTCTAGGCGGTGCAGGTAAAGCCCAAATTCAAGATCTACAAAAAATCCAAAATAAAGCTATCCGCATCATTTTTCAAATGAGGCATTCTGAACCCACTACTGCGGCCAGGAAAAAATTGCACTGTCTTCCCGTGGAAAGCAGAATTCAATTTAAACTGATGACAATATGTCATAAATGTATTTGGAAATGCTCCTGCTTACCTAAAGGATGTCATTGGTATCTACCAGCCTAAAAGGAATCTTAGGTCGGCTGAAGGCTATTTTATGGTACAGCACCGGGTGAAACGCTCCCGAGGTTCTGGAAGGGCTTTCGACACTCAGGGAGCTAAGGCATGGAATGCACTGCCTGCGTCCCTGCGTAAGACAGAAGATCTTCTTGCCTTCCGAAAAACAATTTAAAATGTACCTTTTTAATTAGTGTTAGTGCAAACCTCAGCGGTAATCTTTTTGCTCACTATAGTCTGTTCTCTCGGCGCCTGGATGCCTACGGGCTTTGGCGCAGTATAAGCACAATAACAATAACAAGTGCCTGACCTCCTTGATGGGACGTCCTAACATTGAAAATATAGGAAGTCTTTCTTCTCCCAGTGTTGTTCCTATGGGTAATCTGTATTACTCCTTGTTGCCTCTTTTTCGTCTCAGTACATGAATAGGTCAGTGAGGAAAGAGTATTGTTCCTTAGAGACTTAGGGTAAATGAAGTAAATTATTATCAGGAAAGATGGAATGGATACATTGCTGTAGAAAAGGGGGTGATGTTCTTTTCCTTTTTCTCTGGCGTCTCCTTTTTATCTTAGTAGATGTAAAAATTGCTAAGGGGGGGGGAATGGGCCAAGGATGATGATGTCCAAAAATACTGAAGAAGAATATGCTGATGGACAACCGAAAAAGGAGAGATACCAGGTCTTGTTACTGATGTGGAGATCTGTGGTGACTTAACAGAAAAAGTGGTTGGGCCATTCCTAGCTTTTTTATTTAAGGTGTTTTGGTAACACCATTTCCAGGATGTGAAGATATCCTCATGGAAAGAATCATGGGGTGGACTAGGCCTGAATGACAATACCCAATGCAGACTGAGGGAATGTTGGGCAGGGATGTATCCACATGGGCGGATACCATGCCTCCTCCTGTGGTGCTCTCCCCGCAGTTCCCAAGGACCCCCCCTTCCAGGTGATCCTTCCTCACTTGTCAACCCCTAGGGTTGGGAGCCAAGTGTGATGCCCCTTCCCTTGCCACCTGTACAAAGGATCCCCAGCGTCTCTTAGGGAGATCACCTTCAGGTTTCTCACATACCCTTCCCCTAAAACCTTGGCCTTCCGCCCAAAGAACATTAGCTGATGGGTTTTCCTGGGTTCTGTCTAATGGGTAATTTCTAGTTAAATGCCCCATCTCTCTACAGGAATAACATGGCCATATTAGAGGATCGTGTAGCTATTCCCCCTTTGAGTCTGATAGGGGAATTATTTTTCGGCCTCGATATACATGATATTGTCTGTAGTTTCTTGAGCAGACTCTAGGGAACTCAATTCCTCCTCTTTCTTATGTTCGGAATGAGAATATTCAAGAGACGTTTTCTACCCTTCCCCTAAAGGATCAGGTCCGGTCTTAGCTGTAGAGAGGGATTTTAAAGAGATATTGTCTAGTCTGGGAGAATCATACGAAGATTTAATTATGGTTGGGATTTACATTCCCTCCTTCAATTGAACCTGTATTCGTTCTTCTTCCTGATTTATGGGATAGAACTTTAAACTATGTTGCCAATTTCCTCAAAAGTAACACCATTCTAATCAAGAGGATTCTGACTCATCTATAGAGGCAGTAGATTGTACTGAGAGTGACTGTCTTCTTTCTTCAGTGTTTAGGTGGCTAAGATATTTCTGCGGTATCACTAGTCTCTATTTCCCTCCCATGTTTCTCAGTTGCTAGTTCTCAGCCAGTGAACTTCCTAGATACTTTCCATCTATGCTTCGATTTATAAATGTGGCTTTCTCTGTCTGGGAACTTGTCCATCCTTTGCTGGCCCGTTTCTTGGGGTGGGCAAAGCGGGCGGCTTCACTGGGGTGCAATTTCCCTGAGGGATGGGGAAGGGAGGGCGGTGATTGCCCTGGGGTGAGTAGCAGCAGAAGCTGCTGCCTCTTACTCTTCTGAATGATGTAGTTACATAGTACTAAGATATGTTACGTGAATCTGAGGCTCTCTGAGCCTGTGCCAACATTTTGTAAAGCTCACCTGGGGGCATAAAAGGGTACCTCTCGCTGGTGACCGCCTTTATAATCCAACCGTCCAGCACGATTGATGCACGGAGGAAAGAAAGAAAGAACGCTGCGTTGAGCGGTCCCGCCTCCAATTGCTCTCTACCCAGTGCAGAAAGAAAGAAGTCTGCATTTCTACCGTACACTGGAATTGCTCCCTACAGATTGTCCTCCGGCTGTAAGGTATGTTTGAATGACTGGCCTGCATGTGATAGTGGTGCCTTAATGTGTGCATTTGTGTTGGGATGTATTGTGTGTTTCCTCAATTGTGCAGTGTAGCCATTCGTACCCATGTGTGCATATGCGCTTCATGGTTGAATTGATCACCGCTCCTTCATGCCCTTTTGTGGTAGAAGTGATGTCTGCTTATATACAAGGAGCCTACAATGCTATTTTCCTCAGATTGTCTCGCACAATTAATGAGGAAACCCATTCTGGAGCGGTCAGGTTTTTCAATATTTTTGTCCAGATGACTGATTCTAAATCGGGCTTTACTCCTCGAAAGTAGTTGGGCCCCTGTCCGCCTTGATCCTTGCTTTTACTTGTACATGGTGCCTCAGGAAGGCCTGTGACATGGAAGTGTGTGGGCCATGTCTCTCAATTCATCCAAAGGCAGTGATTACATGTCTAAGCTTTTCTGGCTCTTGGCAAGAAAACCACTCTTGAAAAGTCTAGTTACTGGGGGCTGCAAGACCTCAAAGTCAGCGCCTAAACCACCAGCCCAGCCAAGAAAGCTCTTTGGGCTCTGAGCATTGGTCAAAAAGTGAAAATAAGCAGCAGTGACTGAAGTAAGTCTTCCTCATCAGTGCTCTGTTTTGTTAATTAGGGGGGCTTCCTTCTCTGTCTTCCTCTCACCCAGACTGTTCTTGGTATCTTTCTCACCATCTCTTATCTATTTCTCCGCCTGCCCGCCCTCTTCTGTTGGGCCAGGGCCTTGCCTTTTCTCACTGACCTTTTTATCTGAAATCCATCCTGTCTCCCTGCTAAGTCACGTAGTGTCTTGCTTTGTGTGTCTTGCTCTGTGTCGAACTAGCTATTTGCATCACTTTCTATTCGTCTCACTCCCCACTTACCTCTACTGCAATCATATGTTCACCCTCTTTCTCTCTGTAAGTCCCTTTTTTATGAGCTTGGACCTTGGGAGCTTGGCATACTGATGCATTACAATCAGTGATTCCAATCAAAATCTCAGTATAATGGTCTACTTTTAAGTCCTTTTCTTGAAATTCACCTCTCAAAGATGCCCATCAATCAGACTGGTTTTGCCCTGTTTGGCACCAATATTGGGATGCATAAATGTTGGCAGGCTTTGAAGGAAAGGAGCGTCAGAAAAACAACTAATGCTATATGAATAGCTATGATCTATGGCTAAGTTAGGGTGCTTAAAAAAATAAGTCACTGATAAACTCTCAGAATGCCCATTGAAACCCGAGACTGGAAAATGTCCCCCTACATCCCGCCCATTGTTGGGGAGGATTTCTATTCTCAGGACTCCCAAAAAACAAGTGGCACAAAATTTTAAAAAGTACCAAAGTACTTTCTTCATTCTTCAGGAGGGAAGAGAAGACTTCTAAAGAAGTAGATGAGCTCCCTCCCCAGAGGCATAGCCAGGATTGTCTAGCAAATGGGGCCTGAAGCTAATGTAGTTGGGCCCACTGCACTGACAAAAATATCTGTAAATGCCCACACAGCGCTGCTGAGTGGGCATTTACAGATTTTGGGTGGGCCTTGCCGCTTAGGCTCTACCCTGTCTACACCTCTGCCCCTCCCCAAGGCCAGGCAACAGGCATTACTTAGGAAACGGTTCTGCCTGTTGTCATGGCACAAGCTTTAAGTGATGAGGCCTCAAGAACCCAAGCAGTACAGGACAATGATGACCAACAGGAATAAAGTACTAAAATGCATATGTTTGAAGACATTTGTTTATTTTATGGCCTAAATCAATGCCTAGACATGTGCATGATCAAATAGTAATGGGAGTGCCACAGCCTATGCCACCTCCTAATTATTCATACCCAAAGGATGACAATAATATGCCCTTTTCTTCATCACATGGGCTCAGGGCATTGCATAACAAAAAAAAAGTCCCCATGCCATGGCTGCAATATTCTATTTTGACTGATAATCTACTGTTTTTGCTGTAGGGTTCTGACACTATGCCTAAATCAAAACTTGGTAGTGATGGAATTAATAACTAAAAGCATATTGGTGACTATTTGAAAACGCACAAAGGGTCTCCTGAAAATGCCAAATATAGTGCCAAGCGGGTGGATGCTCAAAGGTGCCTCACAGGAAATGTTGGTATTGATTCTCTCATGCGAGATCAAATATAGGCAGAGACCAAGCGTTGGCAGGCTCTCCTTAAAAGAATTATGTCAGCTGTTGTTTTTCTGTCCAAAAATAATTTGCCATTTCGTGGCTCTTCAAACAAATTACAAATGACTTACTTTAAATAATGGAAATTTCTTAGGCCTTGTTGCACTGCTAGGGAAATGTGATCCGATCATAACGAATCATTTGCGTCGAATGACCTCACAAGAGATACACAGTCACTAGTGCGGAAATGTAATTCAGAATTAACTAATTACTTCAATGTGGTCTGAAGTAAAGAATGCAATTTTACAAAGAGTGAAAGCTGCAAAATATTTGTTATTTTGTATTGTACTCCAGATATCGGTCACACTGACCAACTGTCTTACACTGTTAGAATTGTGGATAATGCAGACCTGTACATATCTGTGAAAGAACATTTCATACGGTATCGCCCCACAGACGACACATCTGGCTAAGGACTTGCAAACCTTCTGTATTCTGAAATGTCAGAATGCGGTCTAGAGATGGACAACTTCTGTGGTCAGGGGTATGATAATGGTGCAAACATGATTGGGGTAAACAAAGGAGTCCAAAAGCGAGTTCTCAAGCAATACCCCCATGATTGTTTAACCCATGTGGATGCCACGGTTTACATTTGGTGGTTGGCAATGATTCCAAATCCTCAGTGAAATCTGTTTCTCTTTTCGGTGTACTTCAGAGACTCTATAATTTATTTGCAGCATCAACCAAATGCTGGAGCATTCTCAGTGAGCATGTCAAAAATCTTTCCTTGAAAAAGGTCTGTGAAACATGATGGGCATGTAGAATTGAAAGCTTTAGAACTGTGCAGTATCAATCTGTTGAGATACATACAGCAAACTTGAGCATTGAAGAAAGTCAAGGACCCAACATTGTCCTCAGAAGCAAAGTCCCTTGCTTTACACTTGGAGGATTTCAGTTTTATATGTGAGAAACCCGAAGGCACTCATAGAACTACTCCCCAGGGATCTTCTGCTCAAGTGGCTCCTCGACCCGGGGGGATCAGCAAGAAGGCCAGCCCAACCTGCGATGAGCCAAGGGAGAATGGAACACTGAGACGCTGAAAGACTGCAAGGTGAAACGGAGTGCGTTTGCGTGGCAAGGGAGTCGTGTTTCCAGGAAGCTAGTGAAGGCGGGGGAAGGGAGCTGTGGAGATTGATGGTCCCTTCGTTATGGCAGAACAGTGCTCGTTCCCCTGAGTAGAGAAATCAGCCCATAGGTACCTGAGGGGCAGGTGGTGAGACCCTGTTCTCAAGTGTAAGAAGTCTTGTAAGCGAGGAAACTGAAGGAAACAGCAACATGACCAGTGAGTTTCAGAGAATGAAGGCAACCTGGTGTGCATCTGAAAGTTTCTGAGCTACATTGTATCGGTGAGGACGCGTGCAATCGGCACGTTCTCGAAGGTCTCTGATTAAAGCGTAATGAAAGAACAAACAAATGCAATGCTAATAATGGATTGTTTAGAAGCTATGTATCAGAGTGGTCACATATGAGAAAGTGACATGCGCTTATAAGCTTTTTCCAATTAAGGACAATTAGAAAGTAACAAGAGCTGTCAATAGACGGAGAAGAGGTTATGAAAGCTGTGAGTGAGCAGCTGAGAGGAGTAGTGAAGTGTGAGAAAAATGTCCAACTGGTAAAATTAAAATTGAACAAATAGAAGGCTATCAGTGAAAGCTGACAAAGTGGACATTGGGCAAGAGATTAAAAGAGGTGCCAAGAAAGATAGCTGACAACCAATGAACCTTTGAGTCTTTTAAATTAATCGTGAACAGCCAAACAAACCCAAGTCAAGATGATAGAAAGATTGGGAAAGGGCAACTGGTTGAGTGACCTGTAGTGGGTGGACTGTGCGGTCAACTCCACCTAGACCAAGGAGCCCCAACAAATCTAGGAGAACTGTGAAAGCAACCCTAAAGCAAGAGTTTTATATTATTGAAACTGTATGGTGTACAAGTACTTCGAGCTTGGGGGAAGTGAACCCTAAACTCCTGCTGAACATTGTTATTTGTGAACCAGTACTTCAAGCTTGGGGAAGGGAACTCCGAGCTCCTATTGGAATAGTGTGAACCGAGTTGAACATTGTATACTGAAACCAAGTGTGCTTTGAACTTGGGGAAGGGAAATCCAAGTCTGGGGGGAATATTTGAAACTGACAATTGTGGGAACTGTATCCTGAATTTAGGGAAGGGAGGACCTCCTACTACCTAGAAGACGCTCCAGCCTTTATTTTGAACACTATTGAGTTAGCTTCGAATAATTCTACACTAGATTTAGTATTAAATGTGAGGGCAAGCATAGGTTTTCACGCAGACAGACTTTTTGATTTTGACTTACGACCATAGACCTTTATTAGGTAGGGAAAAATCCCACCATGGTTATAGGGTAAGTTAGGCATTACACCATCCTGATACTTAATACAGATTCTTCTGTTGAATTTGAAATCTGTTGTCTGTGTCATCTCTTGGTACCATGCCTATATTGCCTTTGTCATAAGTTAAGTGTTGGTTTTGAGTCTGCTGTAACAGCGAAAGAGAAAGCCTTACTTTTAGATGTTGACCCTACTTTTAAGGCAAATAAACAGCATAGGAAAAAGAAAAGAATGTTTGCCTAGGAGACTCAGGACGAAACTCCTGGAAATGAAAAACATTTTAAAGTAACCACATTCTATCCTGATTGACGCCATAACTACTTTGCTCAAAAGAAGCTTTTCCCCAGGTGTCTTCTTACAATACGAGCTGGGGTTTCAAGTGCAAGATAAAGCTATAAATCTTGTGCCTGGAAAAGAAGAACAGAGGCCAATTACTGTGGCAAATGGAGAGAGGAGCTTTAGTAAACTTGATAAAGACATACCTGCGCTCCACAGCGACCGAAGAAAGGCCATCAGCCCCTGCAATACTTTCAATTGAGAGTGAACTTGTTGAGAAAATTGATTATGCAGCAGCAATAAATGCTTTTTCAGCAGCAAAGTCAAGGAGAGTACCCTTAGCATAGACTCAAAATTGACACAAAATTTTAAAAACCACGACTAGTATATCCTGTTTGTGTTCTCTCTTTTGTCTGAGGAATTACTGCAAAGTTCTTAAATCACAATGTAATAAACCTGTTTCATTTGTAGAGGAGTGATTTTATTTACATTGGGTAGGAGTTACTTAACCGTGGAGTGTAGTTTGGGAGTGGCAGGCATGCAGAGCGTGGAAGGGAAGAGGGGGGCGCGTTCTAGTGTTTCACTTTGTGCACCAATAGGACTAGAAACTGCCCTGATACTGGGACCCTGTGCTCGCTCAGCAGAAAGCACCAGCTACTTTCTCATTTGTTTCAAAATGGCATCCTCCTGTTTCCCGCGAATCCCTGAACACCGGACTGCCATGACGCTGTGGATAAATTCAGTTAGCATTTCCATTTCTCCAGGCATTTCATCTTCTGTATGTGCTACTCATGTGGCATGAAGAATATTATTCTCTGCACATACCGCTACACTTTATAAGGACTGTCCACCCCAACACAAGCTTCAAAGAGCAGGGGTGTGCACCATATGATGGGATAGTGCACGCTTTACTCGTAGCTAGACTGTAGATCTTAGGCAGGTATGGTGCCAGCTCCCCTCAGAAGCCAAACAGGTACATCAAGAGCAATGCAAGTCCCATGACCTACAGAACAGGTGCAGTATGAGATGGGGGAGTGGCAGCTTCCCTCTCATGTAGGACAGGCACAGCACAGCAGCAGAAGGGCAAGTTGCAGCTTGGGCAGAGACACTGCAAGTTTCCCCTATATGCAGAAAAGGAAACTGTGTGAGAGCAGTTCATGGTCTCTCCGCATTAAGAACACGGGCATCGGGTACTTTGACACCTTGGTTTTTGTGCAAAACCGGTAGCGCGTGAGTAGGGCGATTGCACACTTGCCTCAGAACAGAACAGCTGCATTGCAGGCAATTGCTGTGGAATCTTCCCTTACTTTTTTTGAAAAAAAATATTTTTTATTTGTATTTGGTTAATGAAAACCTTTTCCAAAAACTTCAATTTCAGTTCAGCGATCGATTAGTAAAACTTTAGAAGAAAAAAAAAGAGAAAAAGGCTTTTTTTTCTAGTCATGAGGCATAGCGATCCAGCGCTTTGCATAAGAGGCCAAATAAAATGGTGAGCACTTTATGGCTTATGTTTTGTATAGAGATCGCTTAATGTTAAAAATTATATAAAAAGACCAATTTATGAAGGATCAAATGACCATACAAATACAGTATAATAGTCCTTCAGACTACTGTTCCACTGTCCATAGTTTGCCCCGGGTGCACATTTTCCTAGGAATCATTTGACGCCTTCTTGGTCAACACAATGTCAAGTTCCTCAAGAACTTTCACCACTGCAGTTGTGTAGGAACTCGAATGACCGGAAATTCGAGAAAAGTCTGGAATGTGGGTCTCCCCACTGACTTCAAATCTTGAAAAGAATAAGAGTCTCACCAGCCATGTCAGTTGCCTCTTCCCCTGACTGAAAGAATCTCTCCTGTATGAGCTATATGAAGCCTTATTCTGAGGAAGTTCATTCTGATCCTCCAGTCTAGAAATTTTAGAAGTTATTGGGCCATCACCCCATGTTTTTTTCTGCTTTTAAAAAACAGTTTTCTGGGGTATGAGATCGCATCTTGTCAATAGTCATTATCCAATCTGTTTTTCCAAGTGATTTTTTGCTTTTAAAGGATTGGATATGAGTGTCTCTAGGTCAATTCCTGCTTTTTCCAAGTTTTTCAGAGATCTTTCTTCCAAGTTTGAAACAATTTTTTTTTTTTTTTGCTTCCAAACGGGCTTTGAGATCAAAATACAGGGTATCCTTCTGAGCTGTAATTATGAGTCGAAAGAGGGAGATTCATTTTCATTCAGCCATACCGTAAGGCTCCCACACCGAGCGTGTTTCAGTGTTCCCCCAGGATGGTTTCGCCATGACTGCGGCGATGGGGATCTGTGGGGAGTATGGGTCTGTCAACCCCACGGCCCTGCAGGCCCGCTTCCAGAGCTGAATTCCCAGTTTAGCCAGGTATGGGTGACCCTGTGGAGCCCCATTCTTGACCCACAACAAGTCTCGAAGTAGCAGTCGCGGCAGAGCCGGTTGGAGAAGTCTGGTGTCTGTGGTGGTTTCATCTGCCATCCAGTGCGTTACGTGCTTCAGTTGGCTGGCCAGGTAATATAGTTCGAAATTGGGGACTTTCAGTCCGCCCTTCTCGTAGGGCCTCTGAAGGATGTCAAGCGCCACTCTGTGCCTGCCTCCCTGCCACAGAAATCCTCTGCAGAGTTTGTTTAGGTCTCTGAAAAAGGCTGGGGGATGTTGTAGGGGACATTGGTAAAGCAGTGCAGTAGGCGTGAGAGCGCTACCATTTTGAGGAGTCCCGCCCTTCCTGCCACAGAGAGAGGGAGTTTCCCCCAGAAAGCCATAGAGTTAGTGAGTGCGTCCTTTGTTCTAACTGTGTTGAGAATATGTTCGGTAGCCGGGCTACGGTGTATGGTGATACCCAAGTATTTGAAGGAAGTCACCTGCCACTTAAGGGCCAGTGGGGGCAGGGATCCACACTCATTGCTATATAGTGCTGCGAGGGGGTAAAGACACGACTTGTCTTTGTTTATCTGGATGCCTGTATGTTTTTGGAAGCAGTCCAGTGTCTCCAAGATGTAGGGCAGGAGGTGCTCAGGGTTATGTAGGTAGAGAAGAGTGTCATCTGCGTACATGGAGATGAGGTGTGTCACTCCATCTAGTATGATGCCTCCCCCACCGTATTCCTGCCGTATATACGCGGCCACTGGCTCTACAGCAATGATGTATAGCATGGGGGATAAGGGACATCCCTGTCGTGTGCCTCTGCAGAGGGGCCATTTGTCAGAGAACGTCTTGTTGGTGCGCACTCTAGCTACAGGGTGGGTGTAAAGCAATTGGGTCCATTTAAGAAAAGTGGGTCCAATGCCCATTCTGATCATGGTGGCGTATAACCATTCCCAATTAACCGAGTCAAAAGCCTTGGTGGCGTCGAGTGATGCCACTGCATATTTCTGGGTATCTCGCTCGGTGCAGTATATGACGTGGTGCAACCTGCGTACATTTTCGGTGATAAAGCACCCGGGTACATAACCTGTTTGGTCATGGTGGATTAGCAGGGGGATCACTCTGCGTAATCTATTGGCGAGGAGTGCCGACAGTATTTTGCAGTCGACATTAAGAATGGAGAGTGGTCTATATGAACCGCAATCTGTCCCATCTTTGCCGGGCTTCAGTAAGGGGATGATTATTGCTTCCCTCATGGAGTCAGGGAGTGTGCCATGTTCGAAGGACTCGTTGTATACCTGTGCCAGCAGTGGGGCAAGGGTCTCCTCATATGTCTTATAGAATTCCCCAGGGAGACCATCCATACCCGGCGCCTTCCCAGAGGGTAATGATCTAATGATTGCCTTGACTTCGTCTGGGGTAATCGGGTCTTCCAAGGCTACGGCCAACTGTGGGTCCAGTTTGGGCAACTCTATGCAGTCTAGGGTGTCCTCGATCCCGGTGTTCAGCGAGGGCGGGGTTTTGGAGTATAGGTCCTGGTAGTACTCAGAGAAGGTTGTGTTAATTTCTGCCTGGGTGTGCACCGTAGTGCCATCCGATCTACGAATGTGGCAGATAGGGGTCCTAGGGGTTTCCCGCTTGTACAGCCAGGCCAAGAGTTTACCAGGCTTGTCTCCCAGGGCGTGTGTCCTTTCGGTGTGTTTGGCGTAGCTTAGTTTCCCCAGGGACTCCCAATGCGACAGACAGGCCTGTCTCTGCGTTATTATTTCCCGTACATGCTCTGGGGTCGGGTCTGCCTTGTTCTCTAGCACCCCTAACTTTCTTTCTGCCTCCGCCAGAGCATTCATAGTGACCCTTTGTGCCCCTCCCACTGCAGCCAACATGTCCCCCCTCATAACCACCTTATACGCCTCCCATGCGGTGCTGATGCACTCTACACTGCCTAGGTTATTGAGCCAGTATTCATGTGTGCTGTCTTGTACGTGGTCCCTGAGGGCCCCGTCCAGAAGTGCCTCTGCCCGCAGTCTCCACGTGGGAACCGGGCGTCTGGGCGGGTACACCTCCCAGGTGACCAACAAGGGCGAGTGGTCTGATAATACTCTGGGTAAGAACTGTGCCTCGCTGAAAGTGGCTTGTTGCTCCTGGCTTACCAGCATGTAGTCTAACCTTGTGTGGACGCTATGCGGCGGGGAGAAGGAGTACTCTCGTCTCTCCGGACTTAGTTCCCTCCACAGATCGCAAAGTGACAACTGAGAAATCAGTTTGGATAATATCTTGGCTGGGGGGGACGGGCGGGAGTGTTTGGTGTCAGACCTATCTTTGAGAGGATCTAAGGTGCAGTTGTGGTCTCCACCCCATATCAAGGTGCTATTTACGTAGGGGCCTAATCTAGAGTACAGGGAGTGGAAGAAAGTTGTGGCGTCATGGTTAGGTGCGTAAGTGCTAATCAGGCATAGGTCTTTTCCCTCCAAGGTACCCCGCACCAGTGCCATCCTGCCCTCATTGTCTGTCTTGGTGTCCGTAACTATAAAGGGGACTGTCGGGTTAATCCATATAAGGACCCCTCTAGCGTATGAGGAGTAGGAGGATCCCACCAAGGTCCCCCGCCAACTTTTAGCTAACGCCGTCAGTTTCTCTCCAGTTAGGTGTGTCTCCTGGAGCATGGCAATCCCTACCTTGCAGCGTCTCAGGTATGCTTGGATCCTTCGCTGTTTGACATAGCTGTTCATGCCTCTGACGTTCCACGTCATCACTTTTATTCTCTCAGGCATAGTCGTGGTGGTGTTCTCTCTCCTGCCCCGGACCTGGTCGAGGTCTCGTTAGAAGTGCTGTAGTAATAGGGTAGTCCTGCGGTCTCGGTACTTTAACTTTAGGGTTCCCAACTAGGGAGCGGGTTTCTGGCTCCCCCTTCCTTAAGAAGAAACTTCCCCAACAAACAACTGGTCTGACAAGGTACTCCTCGTCGTGACTGTCCCGTTTCCGCTCCTTAGGACCACGCATGGTCTTCGGGTGCCCTACGGGCGGGTAAACGTACCCTGTAAAACAGAAAAAAAAACAAGCTCCAGGGGGGTCGAGGGAGTTGGAGCTTCGGTGTTCCGCGTGAAAGGATCATTTCAGCTGCTCTTGGGGTTAAGTTATTAAGCAAATTCATTACAGCAGTCTTCGGTAGGTGTGTCAGCGCTGCTTGCGCCTCTTGCCTTCGATGTCGGGTAATTGCTGCTCATCCATCCAGTCCCGGACCTGTTCCGGAGTGTCGAATAGGTGGGCTCTGTTCTTGTGTATTACATTTAGCCTTGCAGGATATAGGAGCATGTACTTCAAGCCAGCGGCCTTCAACCTGGCCTTGGAGTGATTGAACTGAGCTCTGTTCATCTGCACTTGGAAGGTGTAGTCGGGGTAAATGGCGATCTTGGCCGAATTCCTTAGTATCTGGCCCCCTGACCGAGAGTACGCCAGGACGACTTCACGGTCTCTGTAGTTTAATACATTCGCTATCATGGGCCTGGGCGGGCCTCCTGGCGGGGGTCTCCTGGCAAGCGACCTGTGAGCCCTTTTGATGGAGAACCCCTGCGATAGTTTCTCCGCGCCGATCTCCTGCAGCAGGAGGTTTTCCACGTAGTTGGTGGGGTCCGAGCCTTCGATGCCCTCCGGTAATCCGAGCAGCCGGATGTTGTTCCGGCGGGCCCTTCCTTCGGCCTCCTCCACTCTGTCTTCCAGGTTCTTGACCGTTTGCTGGAGGCCCTCCATGTCATGCAGAAGCTGGGTATTCGCCTCAGTGTTCTTGCGTGCTTGGGTCTCGAGGGCTTCAGTTCTACCAGCCAAGGAGCGGACGTCCTGGCGAAGGAGTCCTAGATCTATGGCCACAGCGTCGATTTTATTCACCATAGTTGTTTGGATTAACGTGATGGCCTCCAAAAGTTGGGAGTTGGTGGGTTCGGACGTTTCTGGCGAGGGGCTAGTGTCTTTACTGGCAGTTGCCATGGTTGGGCACTCAGGGCTGGGGGGCTCGCCGGCTGTGTAAGCATCTAGGGTGGTCTGCCGTTGCTTTGACCTGGCCCCCCTTCCCGTAGACTTATCTAAGCTGGACATCCTCTCAGTTCGGCGGGTATCTGCTGCAATCGGATGCTCCGGCCAGGGTACTTTAGAAAATTGCCAACTCACGGTTCTCCCGGTAACCAGTCCGCGCTCTGGGCCCTCCGGCGTGGTGTGAAGCGCTCCGGCGCCGGTCCCCCAGGTTCTCCAGGCCCCACGAGGTGCAGTAGGTCAGCGTTTTGCTTCGTCAGGCTGAGTACAGTAGAGAGGTACGACCCGTTGGGTGTAGGTTGGTAGGCTCCCCGTGGTGGTTCCAGGAAGTCCCTCACCAGGGCCGCACGATCGTGCGGTGTAGTTAGGCCCCCACACGCTCCGCCAGGCGGGGGCCGTTCTCCGGCCTGTAGTTGTGGCCAGGGAGCCGGGGTCGCGATGTAATTCAGGCGGACGGATGGTGTGCGCGGCTCCCGTAGTAGCGCCAACCGGGGGCGGCGCGAGACGGCCAGCGTCCGCACTCGATATAGTGCGCGATCTCTAGGCCCCGCTTCCGGTACTCTCTTCACCTCCGGCCGGTCCTCGATTACCTTCGATCCCCACAGCAGGGCCGGCAGGCACCCTCGGCTGCTTCGGTCGCCCTTTTCGCCCTCGGGCCTGGAGCACACCCAGGCCTATCGTAGTGGTCACTTCTGAGGGGCCAGCAGGGGTACCACCCGCACCTGCTCCGCCCAGCGGCGTGGGGCGGCCTTCTCTCAAAAAGCTAGGCTGACGCCGGGCTCTCCGGGCTCAGCAAGTGGAGGCCGCCATTTTGGCCGCCTGTTCCGTCAGGCGCAGGGTCTCCCCAACGCGGCTCCCAGGCATCTAATCTCGAATGTGGGGAGACCAGGAGGTTCCCGCCGCTGCCAGCAGCTCTTGGGGTAGTTTGCAGGCACTAAAGACGACTTAAATGTTAGATAACAGCTTATCAGTAGCTCATTGTGCGGAGCTTGCCGAAGTCGCGTCCGCTCTACATGGCGGTTGGCCACGCCCCCCCCTGCAGACGAGCTTATTGTTGAGAAGGTTGAGTTTAGATATGTGTGTGAGCCGAAGTGTAGAGGTGGCTACCTGCCCCAGCTATATTAGAATACTCTATCCCTATTCAAATGGTCTTCAATAAATACAGATGCACTAGCACTTCAGAAATTCTCTATGGCTCTAGAGTATAATCTACAATACTTAGAATGCTGTCTATGCTCCAGACATCTCACAGAGAGAGTTCCCCCCTCCGTCTCAAACACACTTGTACAAAACTGCATTCTACAAACATGTTTAGCTGGCCTGTCTCCTACCTGGAGTTTCTAGGAAATCATTATCTAGTGTGGCTTGTTGCTTGAAAGTTTACAACTTGGCCAAGGATCTCATATGTCCGATACCTAGGGCCAGCTGCTTATTGCGTGGAAGCAGACAGTTTCTGTAGCAGTGCTTGGAATTTGTATTTTATGGGTTATGGCGCAACTGGATATCTACTCCTGACAAATGGCTGAATGAAAAAATCCCAAAATTTCGATGTGTTTTCCAACAAACTGTTAATAGTGGAGACTATAGGTGTCCCCAGGCGCAATTGCTGTTTCTCGTGGATTTTGGGGTGAAAGAAGATTTGAGGTGTTAATGGATAAACCTATTTAAGGAAAAAAATATTCATCTTCATTGATGAGATCTCCGTCCAACCAGTTTTTGAGAAGAGAAAAGAATGTTTTTTTGGTCTCTGACAGTATGTTTTCATCTATGACTTGATAACAGAATTCATCATTCAATTGTCTTATGGCTTTACTTGCATACATATTTGTGTCCATAACAACTAGCCCTCCTCCCTTATTTGCTGGAATATTTTTGTCTACACGCAGATCGTTTGTTTTAGTTTGCAAGAAAGAGAGGTTCTTTTGTTTCGGTGCCATGGTTGAAGTCAGGTTCTTAAGATCTTTTAAAACCAAGTCTTTCGAAGACTTCAATTTGGCTATTGGCAATGTTCAAACAAAAGATAGATTTTGTCTTGAATTTAGAGTGTGTCTGTATGTATGCTGTATCTTTACAATAGCGTAATATTGTCGATGACGTCAAGTCTGTTGGACAAATCAGAAGGATCTTCCTACAGTGTCCCCAGGCAGGCGAGTTAAGCTAAATCTAGTATAGATAGAAGTGATATTTCTCTCTCTTCTGAAGCGAGCCTTTGTCTGCATTCATCAACCTTCGCAGCATACATTTTAGTGAGTTTTTATTTGCGCACAAATTTGAAGACTTCTATTCATGCGGATTTAAATTCAAAGGCAAGGGTGGGGCTGAATGACCACCCTAATTTTAGAACAGATTCTTCAGTAGGTGAGAGGGATCTAGATGATATGTTGAAGATTTTTAATTGCAAGTTCTCCTTTCTCTGCCCCTCCCCCTCTGTCCTCTCCTAGAGTGTATTGTCCTGCCCATTGTACTGCCTCCTCCTTGTCCGGCAAACTCGACTTGGTTTGTTTTTCCAATTATTCCTTCTCTTCCTCTTTTGCAGGTTGCATATTTTCCTCTCTCACTCTTGTACATTTTATTGTCCATATGGAGCAACTTGAATTCATGCATTTGCTTCTGACATCAGAGTACGTGGTTTCTACTTCTGAGCTGCTTGGGTTTTCTGATATTATTATAGTCTGCTTAGTTATCTTATCTAGATTGTTGAGCCTCTCTTTACTAGGTCCGTCAAATCGTTTTGCAAAGGTGTAGACACAGCCTTGCTCATGATCTAGCCTTATTGTCTTAAATTTGAGTTGTTTCCTATGTCTTATTTCCCCTTCAAATCTCTCCAGATTTTCATGCAGCCGTATGATGCGCCTTTTGCATTCATCTGCTTCTTCGGAAGTAAATAGTTGTTCTTCCATCACCTCTGTCTTTTAATAGTTTGGCCCCAACTAGCTTGGCATATTTGATCAAACTTGCCATCATCTTATATGAACAAGTGTTTGTTTACTGAGTCCATTCTTCGATGAGTAAAGGATCCACATCCTCAAATGTAGGTATTGTCAGAATTTGCAAACCTCTCGAAAATAATTGTACCTCCAGATAGGTCTGCAATGTCATAGCCTCCCACCATTTTGATATTTCTTTCTTTTTGATTCTCTCCAATTTGTCTATTTTTTGTTATTCAGTCACGCAGACTGGGAGACTGATATCTCCTTGCAGACTCATGGCTGCATTATCTTTGTTGAACTGGACTAGTGCTTCTGCTCTCCGCTTACTCTCTACCTGGTCCGGCATTGTACAAGGCTATAGTGGCTAGCCAGATACTTGGTTGTTGCTCAAGGACAAGGTGGGCGACACTTGTAAACATGAAAAACAAAGATTCCACTTGTGCACAACGTTAAAACTGCCTCACAGGGCAGGGATTAAAAAAATGCCAATGCAGGCATACTAAAGTGCTTGTTTTGTTTTTATTAGTGAAATTATAGACAAACAGGATTGTCAAAAACCTATGCAATCCATTTGGGACCAGGTAAAAATAAAAACACTCACCCCCTCGGGTAGGAAACGCCACACCTTCCACCCAAACAAGGGCTTCATCAGGCTGAAATCAAACAGTACTATGTATTCGCTTCCTTCTATATATAAAAATAAACACTGGCCACCGGTTCCTCCCCCTCAATCCCAAATCATGTGATAACCATAGAGTTACGGGATTCTAATAATACCGACATCTTGAAGTGAACTATTTCACATATGCCAGGACGTGACCGCAACATTTGTTAGCATACAGCTGGCTTGAATACATAGAAGTAAAAATCTACATCCAAGATAACCTTTTTTAGGGAGGAATTATCTTCATGGATATATATATATATATATATATATATATATACATCATAGTCCTATCTTTCAAATAAATAAAACTTCAGGAACATTTAGTAAACAATAATTTTGAAGTTAACCAAAGATTATGTACAGACAGAACAGGTACCAAGCGGATCACTGGTAGCCTGCACCTCTACAAATGCTACAGATATTGGAAGACACAACACCCACACAGCTCTTCGTTAAGCAGGTAAAACCTGCTGACACAAAGTGGTGGTACAGTACAGAGAGCTCCACTTACAAACATATGATGGCAGTGTACCCCTTCTCTATCTTTTATAGATACAAACACCACGCACTATGGAAAGAAATACAAGTGCTTAACAAAAAACTGCTAATAGCAGGGAGCACAGTCCCCCTACCCCTCAATGGAGCCCAGCCATCGACACGAGAGGACATATAAGGTCAGGGGCCACAGGAGGACCTTTAATAAGCCCACTAACCACCCCACAAAAAGTAGCACACTAGTCATGAAAGCCTGTGGGTGACACATATGAATTTGTGTCCCCCAACCACAGAGCTCTCCAATACGAAAGGCCCAGTCGAAGGCACTCGCACCATCAGCTGATACGTCCATGGTACAGGACCATTTAGAACTCCTCACTATCCAACAAAGTTCTATACTATCTATAGTGGCGTAGACCAAGGAGTGACCAAGACATGCTCTTGACAAAATTAATTGTTTAAATGACTAACTACAACAGAATCTATGATTTTCTGTTTTATGTGCACGGGATTTTTCACAAATATACTTCACAAATGTTTTTACTGTATGTTGATGTTTAAATGTTATCCTATCAATTGTGCTATTTATGGTAAAGCACAAGAAGCATCATCTATGGAGATGCCAAATAATCAAATTGAGAAACAAAAAAAAAAGTAAACCGGAAATAAAATTGGGTCACAAAATTGCTTAAAAGGGCCTTATGAAGGACAGCGAATTGCTGTGTACTCTTTGACACATGTCAACTACATGAATTGTTCTAGGAAGGTTTTGAGAATTAAATTACCATATAAACACTAGACTAAGAATCATGCAAGATTGATGCATGTCGAAAACAATCGGGCAGGGTTCCTTTTGTTACACTACTATTGAATAACCCATAGTCCCTGCCCGAATAGGGTCACCCTTCAGTTTTATACTTAAAGGCCATCATAGCAGTTTATGAAATAAATGTTGTAGCTGCACAACGAAGTGTTGCAATTTCCAATTCTTTCTTATAATTCTAGCTGTGTGAGGACTTTGACTCGTTCATTAAGTGACATGTGTAAGAGAGGAATAGATGCTGCATTGGGTTTTCTAGTTACGAAATCAGCTCTGTCACGATTAGAGGCTTTTATTTGTGATTTTGAGACATTAGCTGGAAAACCTATAGAACAAAAGCATCCCAAAATAAGTTGCATTCTATTTCCAAAGTAGTAGAACTGTGACCATTTTTTGTTGCCTCAAAAATGTACTATATGGTAAATGATGATGGTAAACTCATTACCGTATTACGTAGCTGGAAGCTAGTGTAATGCAACAAATTATTGACATCAGTTGGTTTGCCACATAAAGATGTCTTGGATTTACCATGTGTCAAGTCAATTCCAACATCCACAATATGTAGAGCCAATATAAAGGGTGAATTTGATCCTTGGATGTACATTACTGAGAAGGGCAACAAAGTCAAGTAATTCTGTCTCATAACCTCTCAAAATCCTAAAAATATTATCTATATAGCATTTACATGTCATTAGTTTCGGCCCCCAAACTCTGTCATTAAAACAAATGTTTCAAAATGGTACATGTAGATGTTCACATATGCTGGGGCCATAGATGTCCCTGAGACCTGTAAACAAAATATTTCCTGTGGAATAAAAAAAAGTGATCAAACAAGATGATTTGCATACGTTCTAGAGCAATTAGTCTATCAGGTGGAAATACTTCTTGTAATAGATGCCATTCAAGGGCTAATAATCCTTCATTATGTGGAACTGGGGTGTAAAAATGCTGACCATCAAGTGAGAATAGTAAAGATTCTTCTGGTACTCCACCAAGCTTCTCCTTGAATGTTTACACAGTGGGGAGTATGTTTGTCTGTGTTTTCTGAATTAAAGGTTATAAAAACCATCAAAGTAAATGGCTAGAGGATCAAACCTACTATTGGTGCCTGCCACCACAGGTCTAAAAGGAGGTCTTGTTGGAGGTTTTTTTTTATCTTTGGAAGGGCATAAAATATAAGAAGGATTGGAAGTTTGTCAAACAATACCTGTTCTTCTGCCTTATCAAAAACTATTTTGATAAGAGACCTTGCCACATTTGTTAGATCAATACAAAGTTTCACATAAGATGATTCATCTTGCAATGGGTTAAGGCAATTTTCCTGGTAGAAGATAGTGTCCATTACCACAATAGCCCTTCCATTATCTGCTTGTTTAATCGAAATGGAAGGGTCTTTTGCCAAGTTATTGATCATACTCAACTATTTCCTTTTTATGTTACTGTAGGTGTTTCTATGGTGATTTATATTTCATAACTGACTTATCACTTTGAGCTCAAAATGTCAATAGCAGCATTGTTTATTTGAGGATTAAATGTATTTTTGATCTCTAAGTAGTGTTACGTAACAGATATGTTTATGAGTCAAAGAAAACTTTAAGATACATCTTACGTGTGAGCTTAGAAATATTGACCCTTTCATCAAAGAAGTTGGTGTTAGAGGTAGCTATGTGCAAAAGGCCCCTATTGAGTAAATTGAGCTGATCTATCTTGAGCTGTTTACTAGATATATTAATTATGATGGAATTGTTTTTTCTTTGGTCCAACATGGAAGAGGATGTTAGGAGACCTGGCACAGTTAATTGAGCTGGTCTATCCCTTTGTGTACCTTCAGGTACTTTAAGAGCGTTGGGTTTGATGTTAGTTGAGGCTTCGCCTGCACTACTAGTAGGATAACTTCCATCATGTGGAATCCTGGTAGTTTTGAATTGACTGATTTGTTTATTTTGTTGATAATAATCTTGCTAAGTATATACAATGTCTTGTAAGTAGTCTAGTCTAGGGCATCCCTACTTAACTTACACATTTTTCTCTATTCAGTTTCCTTAATGTGAGTCTAATGTATGTTTAATGTCATCCAATAAGTGGTGAAGTTATTCACCAGATTTAAAACTGGATAATTGATGTTTAAGTTTGCCGATATCTTGATCTTATCAAGATAAGTATTCATATAACTCCTCAACAGTTAAAATTATAAGATCAAGGAAACATGTATTAAAAATGTGTTCCCATTTTTTTGACATATATTACATTGTCTTTACATAATGTGGGTGGAAGATATACTCAGTCCCCTAGGGATTCTCTGAGACGTGTAACAAAGTGGATGCATGCAGTGTCTGTGAATGTTCTCTACAAATAAGACGCTCCAATTGGACAACCAACCTTTCAGGGTTCTCTTCTTGGGGTGTCCATTTGTCAATGTACTTAAAGTATTCTAGTTGTCTCTTCTGCAAAGGCTAAAGTTGTAACATGCCTATTAGTTAAGTCATTAATTTTCAAAAATGGCATATTTTGAAAGCGGTTTTGTGCACAGAAAATATTGTGCCACTCCGCGAGGGAGGAACAAGGAACTAAGACAAATGAACTAACATGATGCACACCGAATAGACACAGTATATGTATGCAAAGGAGCACTTTCTGTAAACAATATAAGTATATGAACTTGGGTGGAGGGGAGGTAAATAAACCCCTGATACATAAGATGCAGAATGCTATACAGAAAATGGTATCCCTTTTTGAGGCTACTCTTAGCCTCTGCACACCTTAATACTGGGAACCCAGTCAGTATTTCTGAACAGGTTTAAGGAAAAAAAATCAACATACAGGAATGAATCAAATCAAGCGAGTACATCAATAACTGTAAGCAATAATAAAGAAAGAAATTCAGGAAGAAAATATCTTTAATGTATATACGTAAATATTTTCATTGTAGTCTTGATTCAATAGTTGATAAATGAGCTCAATGGGTTTCGGGAAAGATTATCCCTTCATCAGGAACATTATAAAGTATAGTATCTGTTTAGTAATATACAAAATAAATGTTAGTAATGTGACTAGCATAGCTCTATAAACATATTCCCTCTGAGAGATTATTTAGCATATATCTTGCTTGAAAATATAGAAATTAAAAACCTCATCCAAAATCTTTTTCATTACGGAGGAAGTAGCCTCATGAACATACCTATGTATTTGAGTGACATAATCATATCTTTCAAAGAAAGAAAACGTACAGAACATTTATGAAATGGTAATTTGATTTTAGCCAAAGAACATTTACATTGAACATAAAATAAAGTACAAGTTCAATATTGAAGTCAACATTGAAGAATATTGTCCTGTAAAAATATTATAAAAGGTATCCTCTTTGAGGTGTGGAAACTGCTGGCCCAATTGTTTTTGTCCGGACTGGCCCTGCCTTAACATGGTACGGGAAGACTCTTTGAATGGAAGCCTGAGCCTAATCCAATGGCATATACATGCTGATGAACCTGTTTATTTTCTTGGTGAAAAGATATCTGAAGACCAAATAATTTGCTTCTTAACCATCCTTCAGTAAAGCGGTTTGGCCCTGTTTGGAGTCAATTTTCATCAATACGCCCATTGTTGTACGCTGTTGTAGTTACCCAAAAGTCACAGCGCTCTGAGTCCAAACTGCTGGAATGTCTAGATCCATTGGAACTCTGGTATTCCACACACTCTTGAACAGGTCCATAACCAATGTTGGCAATGGGCAAAGCCAGATCCAGTAGTTTGTCTTGGTGTGGATGCAGGGACATGTCAATACCGTTCCTGGATTCCTTCTGGCCTTTCAAAATTAAAGTACGGATGCAGGCCTCCCAATAATGTGTTACTTCCACCTTACCTTGTAGCCGCAGCCTGAGGCACCCAGCCCAGAGTCTGACTGTATGCATTTACCACAGGACTTCCCCCAAGCAAGCTGTCAGTTGCTCTGCCACACATGGAGACAGAAACCACTCTGATGCCTTCAGGTGACGAATCATATCCGGGTCAAACATGTCATGGGTGAGATCCCCATAACCTGTGGGGGAATAGTGAGTATTTGCAGGCTACAACAAACTCTTATTTGGCTTGGGTTCATGCCAACCCGACTGTGAGACACAGGCAGAATCACCTTTTTCGTTTGTGAAACAATCTCAGAATCTGACCCTCAAGTGAACAAAGCCTGAATCACCCATATAGACTTCCCATAGTGGTGGGGAATGGAAGCTGGGCACTGTCCCCCTTGCAATGAAGGCCACTCTCCGCTGTTCAAAGGCTGCCTCAGGCAGATTCTTCTCTTCATTGTTATGGTCTGTGAGGTTGGGTTAGAAGAAGGGTGACTTCCATGCTTGTGGTTCCCCCCAATCTCCTATTAAGGACCTCAAGAGATCACTTAGCTGCCCGGGATGAAGAGGGGGTACTCAAGTGGAGTGAGATTTTGGGCAATTGGAAGTCAGATCCTGAAATGGAGGAATCTGCTTTGGGCTTTCAGGGTTACAGTTGAATGGATGTGTTCCCTTTAGGTTTTTTGCTAGCACTACACTAAAGATTTTACTTTTCAATTTGGGCATGCCCAACGTGGCTATCTCACACTCTTCCGCTACTGAAAACAAAACAGTTCATACACGCGTCGACCTCCTGTAGTTGTATTCCAAGCAGTAGTTCCTCATTCCCTTAAGTGGGGCTTTTCTGGAGCCCGAGCCTCTCTGTGGTAGAACCCTTCCTTATGCAGGAAAGTCGCATAAAAGCCCTAGCCCTCCACTGTCCATTCACCCTACGACATGGAGCATGATGGGCCAGGCTTCCAGAGAAGGATCGAAGTCTAAGGGTAATGCATACCCCAGTATTCTTCCACAGAGGAAATTGAAAAAGCTAGACTCCTTTGGGAAAGTATTTAAAAAAAGGTAGCAGGCGCTCCTCTCCAGAAAGAACATAGCATGATAACCTGTTCTGAGATGAGAGTTTGCAGCACACGCTTTTTGCTCACTGTACCTTTCACAGATGGGAAATATCCATTTGCATATCAGTCTTTGTCCCTCCTACATGGCCAGTTCAGCACCGAAATGCTATGGCAATTCCTCTCTGAACAAGAGTACCAACAGCAACCCCAGACACGTGTTTCAGCCTTGTTGGGCCTCATCAGTGAGGTGAAGCTGTGCCTCTCTTCCCCTGGGCAGGGCAAAAACTGATATGTGGGGAAATGTCTTCTCTGTGAAAAGATCAGTGAGCTAAAGACTTGGTTGAGACTCTCCCATGGGCCATCCACCCAAGAACAAGTCAATGGGCTATGTTTGTGCTCGTAGAGAGTTTCCCAGCCCCCCCCTCTGTTTTCCTTTGGGAAAGTAGTATTTGACTCTTACACATGGCTACTGTTAAGTTGATGGTTCTGTGCATGCCTGCCCAACTCCCACCTATCGTTCTCATTTTCGAGGCATCACTTTGGTGTGCAAGAAATGGGTTACTGTTGCAGCAGCAGTGTTTCTGTGCTGGCTAGGGTGGGAGTGGTAGGTGCCAGTCTCTGCCGACCCAGCCGCGTAGCTGAACCAACAACTAATGGGGGCTGCTTAAAGATGTCCGGATCGAGTATGCGTGTGAGCTATTCCGATAGAGGTGAAATCTGTGAGAGGAATTAGTCCACCCGAAAGAACATTATTAAGAGATTGATTGGTTCCTCGATAGCTAGGACTCTGCATTGGCATCTCCCACCACACATCACCTTGAGGGAGGGAGAGTTTCCATGTAGGGGTTAGAGTATTCTCAGGTTTACAGTTTGATACTTTTGCTTGGTTTTGTTGTGCCAACTAGTGGTTGGGTTGGGGATTGCTATTCACGAAAAAAAGAGAAAACTTCCTAGCTAAGTGGGCATTGACACAAGTCACCTCTGAACCATTTCAGGGTATTCCTAGAGCAGGGGCTTCCAGCCTGTGGCTCTCCAGATGTTGTCTATGATTTCCATGATCCTTCACCAATGACCGTGCTGGCTAAGGCTAGTGCGAGCTGTGGTCCAAAACAGCTGGAGAGCCAAAGTGTGCAGACCCCTGTCCTAGAGCAATAGACGTTCTACTTTTAAGGCGGAAAATGCTGAGGGGTCTTCCTACTGGGAGGATAATGGTGGGGGTAGGGGGCTGCTGCTCACAATGATCCATTGCATGGCTTTGTATCACACTGTGGAACATGGAACATTATGGGAGAATTTGAATTCGGACTCTCCCGGAGGAGATGAGCAGCCTGACCAACACCAGAAGAATTTGGGGGCCTTAATACTCTCATTCAGATAACGTTCTAGTCGGACTTAAATCAAATAGAAACAATTGCAACACAAAGCTCCTATTCCCCCCCACCCCCTCCCCAGACCATCTATAAACTCCGGTTTCTGTTAGACCCTACCCTACTTGCACCCTGCCCTTCCGGTTGCCCAAATGTCTTCAGCAATCATTTTGGCTTCCGGACATGTTCAGGGGCATCGGGGTATGTTTGTGGTGAAAAGTCATGGAGACAACTTGCAGGTTTTAAAAGAAATCTTCTCCGAATTACGTTCTCAAGACTCCACCGTTCTCGTCAGAATTTGCACCTGTGCTTAGGTTTTCACGTAAACGGCATCAGGCCTGTAATTAAAAATGTCATTATTTATATAGCGCTTATACACAGGTGGCGTGCTTCAAAGCGCTTCAAGGTGGGAAGGGAGCCAGGGAATACAGTAGTCATCCTTAGGCCTTGAGGTTTCCGAACGATCGGATAGAGAAACTAGCACACTAGGCCTGACACATCTCTCCTAGTGCGCATCAGAAACCTCATTTGGATTCAATTTGTTTCCCAGCACTGTGATTTTTACTATTTATCAATTGTGTCCAAAAACACAAGCTCCTCGCCCTATCAGGGCACTGGTGTCCAGGGAAAGAAATGCAGCTTCATCGTGATTATTCCAGGTCACTTAAGTTCCATGTTACGGGGTATTGAGACACATGGGGGGTGGGTGGGGGGGATGGGGGGGGGCAGCTACTCAGACCATGCACATAGGTTGCACGCTCACAGCATCCTGCATTACATTACACTACCATGCCACGCATCCACGTTACCCAGCCACTCTCACATACAATATGTACACGTATACTGTGAAGAAAATGCACAGAAACCAACAATGAGGAGCACGTGTAACATGGGAACATGGAATTGGGCAACAATCATCTACGCCACCACTGTAGAAAAGGAAGATGTGGGCAAGTACTGGCAGTGCTGGTCAGATAGCGCAGCGAGCAGAGCGCTCGCTCTGACATCCCTTTCATCCTTCCGAGGTCGATAAATGAGCACCACACACACTGGGTAATAATGAGCAGCGCTCAGATGCCCCAGGGTTCGTAGCGCTGTATAAATGCAAAATGACGTGTGCCTACAACACAATTTCCAGCAAAACGGCTTGATTATGGTTCCTGCTGTGAACCTTGGGTACAGCTTTACAGGTAACTATTGAAACACTTCATGGCCCATCCAGTCCTCAGCAGCTCGCGCGTCACTGAAACACTCTGGATATTCACTTTGACGCCACACTGGCAGCATTTCACATAACCATCAGGTGTAACGTTTCTCGAGTAACACAGCGTTAGAGGCAAGGATCTACACAATGTCCTGCATTGGCTGGTCTTGCAGCCTCACACTTCTCTGCAGGCTTTGGCAAGTTTAGCCCCTGACATCAATGTCTCTTATCTTTGCGTTTTACAAGTACGGACAAACGTCTTCTAACCGTAGAGCTCAGACCACCACCGCCATCAGGGTGCACGGGCCTTATCTGGCTTAATTGACTACATGTGTGTTTTTGTGCAGTGCTGGTGGAGTCTAAGGTTCTCAGCTCTCAATATACTCTTCTGCCATGGTTCGCACTGCTTTGTCAGCACCTCTTGCCCTATTTTTCCAGAAGGTTTGTTCCACACTCCAGATAGGCACGGCTTTTTTGGGTAACCTTTCTTGCTAGGCCTCTTTGTGCTGGTTACTTGGAGGCCTCTTTGCGCTGGTTACTTGGAGGCCTCTTTGCGCTGGTTACTTGGAGGCCTCTTTGCGCTGGTTACTTGGAGGCCTCTTTGCGCTGGTTACTTGGAGGCCTCTTTGCGCTGGTTACTTGGAGACCTCTTTGTGCTGGTTACTTGGAGGCCTCTTTGCGCTGGTTACTTGGAGGCCTCTTTGCGCTGGTTACTTGGAGGCCTCTTTGCGCTGGTTACTTGGAGGCCTCTTTGCGCTGGTTACTTGGAGGCCTCTTTGCGCTGGTTACTTGGAGGCCTCTTTGCGCTGGTTACTTGGAGGCCTCTTTGCGCTGGTTACTTGGAGGCCTCTTTGCGCTGGTTACTTGGAGGCCTCTTTGCGCTGGTTACTTGGAGGCCTCTTTGCGCTGGTTACTTGGAGGCCACTTTGTGCTGGTTACTTGGAGGCCACTTTGCGCTGGTTACTTGGAGGCCTCTTTGCGCTGGTTACTTGGAGGCCTCTTTGCGCTGGTTACTTGGAGGCCTCTTTGCGCTGGTTACTTGGAGGCCTCTTTGCGCTGGTTACTTGGAGGCCACTTTGTGCTGGTTACTTGGAGGCCACTTTGCGCTGGTTACTTGGAGGCCTCTTTGCGCTGGTTACTTGGAGGCCACTTTGCACTCGTTTCTTGGAGGCCACTTTGCGCTGGTTACTTGGAGGCCTCTTTGCGCTGGTTACTTGGAGTGATTGAACTACAACTCCCAATTAACAAAGTGTCTTTAGTTCACTTGGCTCTCAATACTTCTGGGCTCTGTCTTTAGGGTATTTAACCACAACTCCGTGCTATTGCTGACAGCGCCTCCGCTGCAGTCTTTGGAATGTTTGAACCACAATTCCCACGAGGACTTTCTTGTCTGGTTTACTTGCATTTACCATCACCTTTGTGCTGAGTCTTTGGAGTAACGGAACCACAACTCCCACAATATCATCCTTCTCTGGTTCGCTTAATTTGGTCAACGCGTCCATGCTCTGAGTAAAAGGCAGTCATTTAAGTAGGCCAATGTTGACTCTCTCAAATGTTGGATATATATATTGATTAGTGAATGTTTGCTGCTGCTGCATCGGTTATAGACATACATCCATCACAGAAATATGTCCACGTCATGAATATGTCATTACATTGGTAGTGTACTGCCAATTATTTTTCCAAAAACCTATTTCTTCTTATTCTTTTAGCATGCATGTGTATTGGTCACGTGATTCGAAATCGTACGTTTTGCACATTGCTTGTTTATCTATTTCCCCAGTACGTGTTTCCCTGCAGTAGACTGTGCTTCCTCAGGAAGTCAGAGTAAAAGTATAGGGCGATAGTAGAAGGATAAAACTGGCAGGGCTTGCTGTGAAGGAGAGGGGTGGTGAAGGGGAGGGAGGTGGGTGGCAGGAGGCCAAGTCATCTATTTTTTTGATTAGATGGGTGCCAAAACGCACCTTACACAACAAGGGAGGGGGGAGGGGCAGGATTGCAGTTATTTGCTTTTGTGGGGCAGTGGGAAAGTGATGCGAGTTAGCAAAAGGGTGGTGGGGAAAGGTAACCGGACATTAGGTTTATTTTTTCAGTGTTAGAGGTGGAGGAGGGACAACTGGACACAACATGGAGGTGGTGGACTGTGGTAGGACACAAAGTATATTTCATATTCTTCAGTGTTGGGGAGTTGGGGGGCGAAGAGGGAAGTACCTAAGGGAGATGGGGGTGGCATGCCAAGCGTATATGGTGGAACTTTTTTTAATGTGGTATATAGTCCACTCCTGACTCCTCTCACCGCCACTTTTAATGCTTGCACAGGGAATCATCGCAGAGGGTAGGAAAGGGGCGCAGAGTGACATACACAACATAAAATTAAAGAAGAGTAGCTATCAACTTCAAGGCACATTTCACCTCAGGGTTTCCGAGCGACATCATAGACAAGTTAAACTTTGCTCTCCATGGCTGCACGGAATGCCATCTGTGAGGACCTACAAGCCTGAGGTTTTTAATTTTTTTTTGTGGAGAATGATGCTGGTAATTGTGTCTCTGAAAGTAAGATCTTCTAATCAAACCTCAATTATATACTGCTCCATGGTGAAAAGTCTTGTGCAAACTGTGGCAGGTCAAAGGATGAGACCGCCCAGGGTTCACTTTGCTCAACCATATTTATTCAAAATAAAGTGGAAAGGCCTTACTTTCACTACTCTAAGAGTTGCCCTGCCTAACACAACTAAACTAGGGTGCCAGTCGTCTGTGTGAAAGTCCAAAACGAGTCTGTGTCCTCAGTCCCAAAACTAAACTGTCAGGACCCTACCACTAATACTAAACAACTAAAGACAAGAAGAGTGACTATGGAAATGTTCCTTTTTAAATATTGAAACTCTGATTAGCGTAAGCTATTTCTTTTACCAGTTCATTCATTTCTCTTATAAGGG
Organism: Ambystoma mexicanum; assembly: GCF_040938575.1. Classification (NCBI taxonomy): domain Eukaryota; kingdom Metazoa; phylum Chordata; class Amphibia; order Caudata; family Ambystomatidae; genus Ambystoma; species Ambystoma mexicanum. Next base: position 291,912,075 of record NC_090926.1, on the reverse strand, counting down.
TTCTCCACGTTAGCAGTGTGTTTTTCACCACCTACTGCATAAACATGGTCCCCTATTAATACACCTTTTGACCCATTCGAGACCCTCCTGGTCGCTTGCCAATTGTATGGTCGCTCACAGACCACTGTGATTTGTGCTGTGCCTTATGGTCGCTCAGAGACCACTGCGATATTGTGCCGTGCCTTATGGTCGCTTAGAGACCACTGTGATTATGTGCTGTGCCTTATGGTCACTCAGAGACCACTGTGATTTTGTGCTGTGCCTTATGGTCGCTCAGAGACCACTGTGATTTTGTGCTGTGCCTTATGGTCGCTCAGAGACCACTATGATATTGTGCTGTGCCTTATGGTCGCTCAGAGACCACTGTGATATTGTGCTGTGCCTTATGGTCGCTTAGAGACCACTGTGATATTGTGTTGTGCCTTATGGTCGCTCCTGACCGCCCAAAGGCTCTCCTAGGATTCTTGCTATTAGCCTAACAGTATTTCACTGTTGACTACTGTATCTAGCCCAATTGGTGCAATAAAGCGAGCCGAGCCTCACTTTACACCACCCCCTATATCCCTAGCTATGTTAAGCTGGATATTGCGCATTATGTTCCCCTTCTGCCTTGTCCGAGCGGACACCCCATGCACTGGCACTCACTTCCTCGCCCTCAGTAATGGCCTCACCAAACTAGCTTGCCCAAGACACCATCCCATCCCCTGTCCTTCCCCCTTCCTCCCTACCACACCTCCCTTCCCATCCTCCTCCATTCTCTTTTCCAGGCTCAAGGACTCCTACGCAACCAGTAAGGAACACCATCCCACCTCGACCATCACTGATGATCCACATGCACACCTCAACCCCTCAAGCAATGGTAAAACACACCCTATCCTAGGATACGAGAGAACACCCCGTTTAAGAGCTCGCACAAGGCCACCACACCGCAACCCTACTACCATGACCCAGCCTCCCAGATCACCCAAACCCACGGCCCACACAACAAACGACAAACACACCCAGCCTAGAGCAACTAAAACTACTCCACTAAGTGGCCCACCAACCATAAATACTCCCACTAAGGAGCCCAACCCTCCCATTAGTCTCAAAAATGCTCTCATCAATGCACGCTCCCTTGGAGCCCACGCCATTGATATTCATGACCTCATCATCGAACTTGACCTTGACATGTTAGTAATCACAGAAACCTGGCTACACCAAGCATCAGGCCCTCTGCTAGCATTGGCTATTCCACCAGACTACACCATTCTCAGATCTGATAGAACCACCACTCCAGGAGGCGGTGTGGCCATCATTGCAAAAAACACTATCAAACTTAGATCAAGTTCCATTGAAATAATCTCAGGGTACGAACTACTACTCGCCAAACTCTCATTGAATGAAAACACCACAATTAACATAGTGGTCATCTATAGAGCCCCTAGCACAAACAGCCACCCAGAAACAGACATCCCACTAATACTGGCACCCGTCCTCAAACCCAAAACAAAATGTATCATCATTGGTGACTTGAATCTAGGTTTTAATGATAACCAAGACACCAAAGCAACCGCCCTCATCCTGGCACTAAATGACATGAACTTCTGCCAACACGTCAACGTCCCCACCCATACCAAGGGCAGAACCCTTGATTGGATCCTCACCCTCAACACCAACATCACCTTAGCCCCGATTACCGCACTGAATTGGACAGACCACTTCTGCATAGAATTTACTATCACTAGTGACGACCCTTGCACACCCAAGAACATATCTATGGACATCATCGAAAGTAGAAACTCCAAAAAGCTCACAGCTGAGAACTTCGACCCCACCTTGAACAAATTGCTAGATACCCACTCAATCCTCAGCAATGACCCAACTACTCTCGCTGAGTACTACCACAAATGCCTCTCCACAGCGATTAACACCATAGCACCTGTAACCTCCAAACTAAGGCGCCTCAACAAAAAAATCCAACTTCTGGTTCAACGAGGAATTAATCGCCCTTAGAAGGAAAAAACGCTCTCTTGAGCATGCCCATAATAAACATCCCTCCCCGGACTCAGCCAAAGCATTCAAAGACGCAAATACCCTCTACAAATCAGCTATCATCTCTCATAAAGCTACCGCCTACAATGATCGCATTAGCAATGCAGCATCCGACTCCAAAGAGCTCTTCTCTATCCTTAGAGAACTTGAAAATCCACTTCCCACCGTCACATCCACAAACACAAGCAAAGAATGGTGTACCACCATTCAAGATGCTCTTGCCTCCAAAATCACTACGTTACAAAACAAAATCAACTCCAAAAAATTACTCCTAGCTACAAAAACCCCCCCTTCCCTAACCCCTGTACCCTTTCCAGTGACAACTCCAACCCCCCCTTCCAATTCACACCAGTCACCCACAATCTCGTACTCGATACTATCTCCAAACTAAACGCATCCAACTGCAAAGGAGATACTGTCCCAGCCAAACTAGTCAAAGCCTGTGCACCCACCCTGACCCCCCTCATCACCAAATTTGTCAATGCCTCATTCAACTCCAATACAGTTCCGACTTGCATTAAAGAAGCCTGGGTTACACCACTTCTAAAAAAATCAAATCTAGACCCCACCATTCCAACTAACTATCGCCCCATAACCACGGTCCCATTCTTACTCAAAATCATCGACAAACTAGCCTACAACCAAATTCAAACCCATTTAGAATCTAACCAGCTCCTCGGCACCAGACAATCAGGCTTCAGGCCCAACCACAGCACTGAAACAGCTCTCTTGGACCTCAAAATCCAGATGGATGCCATTAGAGATTCAGGGAAACTTTGCATTCTCCTGTTGTTGGACCTCTCAGCAGCGTTCGATTTGGTGGACCACGACAAACTCTGCAACTCACTTGCCCGTGAATTCAATTTCTCTGGGGCAGCCACTGCTTGGGTGAAATCATTCTTAACTGACCGCACCTCCAGAGTGTCCATAGGCAAAGAAGCAGCCAACCCCATCCCAGTCCCCATAGGAGTGCCCCAAGGCTCTTGCCTTTCTCCCACGCTGTATAACGCATATACCAAGCTCCTGTTCTCAGCACTTGACGATATGGGTGTCATTTACACTAATTTTGCGGATGACACCCAGATCCTTATACCTCTTACAGGCAACTATGACCAGGACACTTTAGCAATCAATAAAATTTACGTCATCATACAAAACTGGATGGCAATAAACAGCCTATGTCTTAACGATGAGAAGACGGAAGTCCTCATCGTAGGAGCTCCAGCCAAATTAGCAACCCTTCAGCCAGAATATTCAACCATCAACATCGACGGCACCTATATCCCAGTGTCAAAACAAGTAAAAACACTGGGTGTGTACTTCGATGCTAGCCTGACCATGACCAAACAGATCAATGTACTTTCCTCCTCCACGGCCTACACTTCCAAATTAATCGCACTCAGCCGACAATTTCTGACCCCAGCAAACTGCCTCACCCTGGCCAGAGCACTGGTCCTATCGAAATTGGACTACTGTAATGTATTACTACTGGGCACCTCCAACACCAACCTAGCCAAAATGCAACTTTTGCAAAACAAAGTCCTGAGGGCAGCGCTAGGCATAAAGAAATCAGACCATATATCCAAGACCAGGAAAGATGCCCACTGGCTCCCCATCAAAGCCCGCATCATTTTCAAAACACTATGCATCACCCACAAATGCATTACAAAAAAAGGACCTATCTACCTCAATAACACTCTGCATCCTAAAACTAACATAAGATTACTGAGATCCAACGACAAACTCCTCCTGGACCCCCCCCCCCGATTCAAAACCACTAGAGCAGGGGGCAGCAGCTTCACCACTTTAGCCCCCAAACACTGGAACACCCTACCCATCATCATCAAAAAAGCATCCTCCTTCACGCTCTTTAAGAAACAGCTAAAAACCTGGTTATTCAACCAATATTAGCACCCTAAGATAGGACCCCTTCCATCGGATACTTTTGTGAATACTTAGGCCACTGTATATTGTTGTGAATATGTTGTAACCTATATCATGAAATGCAACCAATGTAATGTTTGAATGTGACTAATTTCTAAGCTATCTTATAACCTCGCCGTGCACCCGAGGGTCTGGGCGTGTAACAAATAAACAAAATAAATAAATAAAATAAAATAAATGTATCACTCTTGGTTTCCTTAAAGTTATCTCCTCAGTGGTATTGACCGCTATTCTCATCTGTCTCTTGTTACTACTAATGAGCAGTCTCTCTCTTGTATTACTTCTTTTTCCTCTGAGACTAATTATTATTTCTCTTCACTTCTTTGTTTCCCCCCTTAGATCTGTGTATTGTACCCAGGGTTTAGATTTGCTTTTCTTATGGTCTTCAATACTACTGCGATGAGTACGAGGTAGCTCTGTAGTTATTCTCACTCTTCTTAGGCTTCTTGGTACTAGTGGGACCAGTATGAAGGGGTCCCGTAGTTATTCTCACTCTCTCGTCTTAACTCTCCAATTAGGGTAAAGACATTTGTTAAAGCCACTGCTATCGACGGGTCTACTGAAGGGGAGAGACGACAATCCAGTGACGCAAACCCAAATCCAGGAAGGTAACAGGAAGAGCAGTAGACCCGTCGTCTCGGGTACTGCTCTGGATACCCTGCATAGATGGTATCGGCACAGGGAGGTCTCTCCTCTCTCACCGTCCTCCGTCCACCACCTTTCACGAGCAAGTACCTACTGGGATGCTCGTCTACTTCTGAGCCTCTCAATGGCTTTCTCCTTACAGGTGTTCCTTGGACACCTGTTCCTCCGTGCATCTTGGCAGCCAGGAGATCAGTATCTGTCTCCCTGTAACTCGTTTGAAACTACCAGGTTTCTCTCAATGTTTGCTTTGCTCCTCCCACTTTCATGATGCCATACTGAGGCTTCCCCAAGTTCCAGCAATAGTACTTTATTTGTGTTTGTGTAAGGCTCAGCATAACTCCATGGGGTTTCCTCGTCTCGGTGCCAGGCAGTTTTTTTTATTCTTAGGGGTGAATGCTCTCACTGCAACCTAGGGAGAAAGGAACAGCTTTGTGCGTTGGTTCCCACCTCAATCAGCTTGTGAGCTATGCCAACCCACACCTCTCGCGCCTGTCGTAATCGTCTTTGTGCCAAGTGGCATTGCTGCTCGTTTAACCCACCGCAATGCGTGCTGGACCTAGTTGAATCCCTCGCTGCAAGATGATGATTCACGACCTCAGAAACCTCCGAGACGCCTGGATTGATGCTGTCGAGCCAAAGGAATAAGCCTTAAAGGTGTATGAAATGGGACCAGCCCCTGGCTTGCTCTAGAGGATACCAGCGACAATTAAGACCCCAGTGCCTACCTTTTTAAAGACATCATCACTGCACTTAGACATTGCTGCAGAGATTATTGCCCGTCTACCTGATCTTTCAGCCCAGACTGCCCCTTTTCACTCTGAAATCTGAATATTCTGCCTTCCTTTACAGTGGTGGTATTTAGTGTTTTTTTGAGTGTTTGCATTTTGAGTTTGATTAAGGTCTACTATTTTTTTTGAAGAACCTTGATTGTCCTGTTCCTGTATTTTGGTGCCCCAGTAGAATTACTGTTTTGGCTGCTTCCTTTTTAGCTCATACACCCTCTGGAAGATGTCTTCCTGCCCTCAGCCCATGCCACCTTTAAGAGGCAAAAGCGGTGTACTGTTCATGCTGTGCCCGATTCACCTTTGATTGACATCCATGCTGGTTTGATAGTAGTGCAGGGGCTGAGTAGGAATTTCAATCTCTACTCATCCCTCTACCCCTGCAAAGCAAGAGTCATTTAGTCACAATTCCCGCAGTGGATAGTTACCTTCTTACAATTCCCTAGATCGTCAGTTGTTGCTTCTCAATCTAAAATATGGGACCCTCAGGGCATGATTATTAGGATATTGGCAGAACCCTACCGCAAGTCATTACTGCAACCCTTAATACATGATGATATTGAAAGATGGTTGGGTTTCTTCTTCCCTACCCCAGTTGTAAGAGGAATTTTATTTTATTCCGAACTTAATCAGGGGGTGCCCATATTTTGTCCGCAATGAACATTTGCACATCTAATCAGACGGTGATCAACAGATGAGCTTCAATGGAGCATAGCTTGGGAAAACGTTTGTAAAACTGATTAAACCTGTAAGAAAAGATGGACACAAACATTACCTGCAGTAAATCTTTCCCGCTCAATGCAAGCACTCGAGCATAAAACGTAAGGCTTTACAAATATGGACAGGTATTTCGGTGCCAATTCCTGTGTGATTTTCCAAATAGATGTTAAGACTCTAATTTGAATGAGGACCTCAATCTTCGGCCAACATAATAGCAGAGTGGCTGCCAAGATATGCTTGAAATTTTTGAGCTCATAGGTTATTTGCGCTGCGTGATTTTCGACAGCCTGGAGCTTGGCTATCCATTTCTTTGCAACATGCAGTAAAATAGTCGCACATCACTTTTTTTCTGGATAAAATCACTGCTTGAACCAGGGTCTTTCTTTGGTTAGAATAAAAATAGAAAGCTGCTCTATTAATATTATAAAAGTGAAAATGGGCACTCTTCATTTCGGAATCCACGTGAGGAGCAAAGGACAGTTTACTGTCAATCAACACACTCAAGTTTCGGACTACCGCTTCTCGGACAGAAGGTGTACCTAAACTGGAAGACCACATAAATGGCAGGGGATGCTCCCCCAACCCCAACTGCCGACCAGTAGTTTTTCTGTTTGCCCTCCATTAAGCCATGAGAGGTTATCTTGCATCCATCTCTGTATAGCACCTAGGCATTCTCCCATATTTCTACCTGGTTCGCAACTGTTATGTAGGTCCACTAGAAACTGCATCATCTGCGCAGAGCTGGCAGTCAGATCCCCAACTTTCAATGATTTGCGCTAGGGGAGATCTATGCACATTAAAAAGAAGGGGTGAGAGTGCTGAACCCTGGGGCACTCCACAAGTCAGCCCGTTCTTAGTAGATGTAAAGCTGTCTGCTTAGTAAGATTTCTGCCGGGCCTCGCTGATCCAGCGATATACATCTGAGACTTTAGGTGATGAATCAATACATTATGATATAGCATGTCGAAAGTGGCTGAGAGTCCGAGGAGAATCGGAGCTGCTGAGTCTCCTCAATCCCGAATAGCCAAACGTTTCTCTCTAATGCATAAGACCGAAGTCTCTGGACTATAACATGGACGAAAACCTGGTTGTGATGCAGGTAAAAGATTATTTTCCAAGTAATTGGATAGTTGACAAGTAGCTTTTCCTTCCATGATCTTCGTCAGGAAGGGAAGGTTAAATATAGGCCTGGAATGTGCGAAAACCTCTGGATCCAACTGATTCCCCCCACCCCCCAAAAGTGGTGTAATCTGAGCTATTTTCAATGAAGTCAGAAACATTCCTCTCCGAAAGGTCCCGTTTGTGATGGTGGCTAAATGTGACAAACCTAATACTATGAATGACAAGTGCATTCAATGATAATTTGCAATGGTTTTTATCTTTATATGAAATGAAGTCTGTTTACAGTTTTGGGGTATTTTCCCATAAGCAATGTTTGAGAAACTGTGTGACACACGTGGCATTTTCTAAGCCCATAAGGCCAGGAAAGTTGCTCACGACGTGGTCGGACTGAGAAACCATTTAAGATATGTTTCATAGCTGTCCCACAAAAATGCTTGGGGGCACTTAATAACAAATGGTGAATTTGTCAGTCTTGCTTTTGGCCAGTGACATTGGTCACAACGTTGACTGTGTCGAAATCCACTTTTCAGAGTCATTTGTTGGCTCTCTCCCAAGGATGTTTTGGGAGCTTTAGTAGCAAATGGTCCATTTTAAATGTTAAATGTTAAATATTAAATGTTAAAGGTATTTGTACCGCGCACCGTCACCAACGGAGTTGGTCCCCAGGTGCTCTGGGGGATCTGCAAACGATAAAGGTGGGATGGGTTAGTAAAGTGAAGAAGGGAATAGGATAGTGAGAGGAGTGGTGTTCTGTTGGCAGCTTCAACTCAGTATACACCGGGTGCTGAGCTTTGGTTCGGGTATCGGATCGGAGTCAGTCCGCGTGTGCTGTTGTTCCGGCTTATGTGTTGTTGCAGTGTTGTGAAGTGTGTGCGTCTTGTTGTGCGAGGGATGGTTGTGTGAGTTTTTTGAGTGAGATAAGCACATAAAATCTGATAATGTTGGTGGAAACCTGGTAGCATTCAAATATCACTTTGCTGAGGGTTTTCCACTCTGCTCAATGGGATCAGTGTGACGTCTAGTGCCACGTGGTGTTTTCTAAAGATCGTCAGCCCAATAATATTGGTTAAAACCGGGGAGGAATTGGAAGTATTTTACACAGGAGTTTGGGGGCTCCCCAAAGGAATGGCCTGGAAGTGCAATGAATCTTTAAGCACGATTGGCCAGTAATTAAAGAGCACTTTGGATGAGCGGCCGGCCCTTGATATTAGGATTTTGTGTGCCTGATAATTGGCAATTATTCATTGTAATTTCTCTGGACCTTAATCAGGAGTTATGCAAATTATTTTATGGTTTGGCTTTTGTCATACATTTCACTTATTTGCCCATCATGTGCATGGCAGATGGGCACAGTATAAGGCAATGGCTATTGTCCACCTGGAAACTGCAGTGTAACATGTATGACTAGTATGTGCGCTACATCCAACAAAAATATCAAGCACGTGCACATGATTTAGTCATGGAGAGTAGAGCATGATTGCAGATGCTTCCCATATCGTTGCCCTGTGTGCACTTGCAGCTGTGCAGCGGAAACCAAGTCAAGAAGGTAACAGTTACATGGGCATGTGTGTCAGCACCTTGCAGCCAGATGAAGTCTCAGAAGATGGCCGTGTATTGACCAGGACATGGGGAATGTGTGTGGGAAAATCCTTCCGAAGACCATGCTGGCAACACACCTTGCTTCAGCAATCCTTGCCAGTGCAGCGACTCAATCGGGTGCAGTCGGGCAGGAAGGCAACTTATTTGCCCATTGTGCACTTGCCAGGCTGAGTGGTCCCGCTCATGGAATGCTGCCCAAAGTTGGGTTGAGGGGTTCGTAATGGGCTTAGCCCAGCAGCGCGGGCGGTTTTTACTAATGTCATCATGGCGTTAGTCAGGCCGGCCTAATCTGTGGGGGTCTGGCAAACCTCACTGGCTCCATGTACATGGTGCACCCATGTGCCGCGGGCTCTATGGGTGCACCAGTGTATAGTTACTGCTGCCGAATACAGTAGCAGCAGCATGGACTCACCCCAGCCACCCCCGCTCCCCACATGCCCCTTACAGAATGCAACAGGAAATGCCAAGAAGGGGCGATCCTGGTGGATAGGTTTTGAGAATTAATTTGAAATGTTTAAATGTATTCTGTCAACGGTTTTCATTTCACCCTCGCCTATTGATTTGGGTGGCACTTAACCATGCCCCACCTCTAGAGGGAGCCAAATATATTTATTATTTTCATTAACTTAAGAAAAGAGCATTAGCACACAATACACAAAAGGAAAAAGGAAAGAAAAAAGAGACACAATCTATATACCATGTAATAGAAAGGGTTGAGGCAAAAGCCAAACTTATCAAAATAAGGGCACATGTCAAATAAATGTGCATGCAAAAATCATTTCCCCATATAGCATAAGCTAATCAGCAGCCTGAAGGCTCACCTCAACCACTCTCCGCCCTCCAGGCTCCCTTCACGACGCGAGATATGCTGCCACCCACTGAGCAAAAGCATGGGCAACCTTCGCTGATGAAGACATTGAGATGAAAAGGTGCAACCGGTCTTAGAACATTCGCAAACATTGATTCAGATGACAAGTACAGGAGTCTATTGGATCTGCCCATGCAACAGCAGCCAGCAAGACCTTCACCAAGGGAACTAATGAAAGACGTTCCAAAATGACTGTTCGATCTTTAAGGGTTTCCTTCCCATCTTTGCCTCTGTCCCAATGAGAATGCACCATTGGGACACCTGACGATCCACCTTACCAGATAGAGAGCAAGTCAGCAGTATCTCACTTAGCAACAAGGGACAAGAGTAATACCTGAGGGAAACCGGTTTGGGAAAGGAAAATCGCTAATCCCAATCTCCCAGAATGAGACATCCCTGATCACAAACTGTGTCAAGTCAATTGCACAATCCAGAACCATATGGAAGAACACCACTATTTTCTCAGTTTCTCTCAGGATTGGAGAAAGGAGTAGCCGGTCTGCAAGAGGTGCGCCAGCGATTGGGGATGAACAGGAAGGGCAGGAAAAGGAGCTAGAAGAAACACAACCGCTGGAGCCTAGCCCACCTCTGTCAGTCCCGCCCTGTTGCCTGCTGATACCCTGGGCCAAAAGGGCACCTTGACCAGTGTCGGAATAGCTGCATGGCTGGTTAACCACGTGGTTCGAACCAGATATGGATTGGCATGAGAACAGCCCAAGAAAGTCTTTAGTTAGATATTGCTAAATGCCCTAAAATTCAAAGATCCAGCAGGGTCTTAGCAACCCTAGATCAAGAGAACCAGTGAACCCTAGAGCATAGTGCAAAGGACTGTGGAGATTGCTATATCTTTTATCCCTCTGAAACCAGATAACCAGGCCAAAGTGAACTATGGGATTTCAAATGCTGATCACCAATAAGTGACTGGGTGACTCCAGGGAAAGATCAGCATTCCCGCAGTTGGATTTGGATATCAAATTGGTGTGGCTTTAGTAATTGGGTGCTCTTAGTAGTCACTATACCATTACAAGGTATAACTTATTTTTTATCCCACCACCAGATGAATAAAGGCAACAACTATTATGTTTTGAGTCAGAAGCGCAGAAGTTAAATGCAGCCTCTCTGCAGTGACTTTGGCATGCGGGAGAGAGCCCCAAATTCAGTGCACAAACAAGGGGAGTATGTGGGCTGGACCCTCCAATTAGTGAAGAGAGCAGGGAACAAGTGAGTGTCATTGAAAACTGATTCTGCGGGTGGGACTAATGGAGAAGGATTTGATTGGCCGGATTCCACCAGTGGGGGAATTCAGGTAGCTGTGATCCGATAGAATCCCCATCACAAGGACTTTAAATGGGCCCAACTGGGATTTAAACAATTATTCCTCTCGTGGTTTCTGATCAGCACCCAGTCCCCAGGCAGGAATGGGCAACACAGAAGAAAATCAGCTGAAAATATGGGGGGCAGAGGGGTTGGTAAACGGATATAAGGGGTACGGGTTGTGGGGAATAGTAGGGACTAGATAATAGGGAAGGGGGGCTTAAAATATATTTGTTTCTGGCTGAAATTGTTCGGCAAGAAACGCAGCGCAAAAAACCCTGGCGATCTAAGAACATAGAACCAGTGTATTGGCACACTTGGACGGTGCTTCCCACACCTGTAGATGGATGCATTTGTCAGTTTCATTTTATTCTTACAATAGTGAAGTACTGCATTGTCCAACTACTGCCTCGTGCCTCAGCTCAAGGGCGGAGGTGGAATTCCTGGTAAATGCATTGGTCTGCCAGTGAGTGTTGTCATATGTGCCCAAACCCTTCTTCTACTTGAGATATCTCTGATGTGCATTAGAGCCAAAGCTAGGGCATCCAGCCTCTTTAAGCCTGTTTTTGCACAGATTTTGACAATTTCTTTCTTTGGGATCCCATTTTGGTGTCCACCAACCCTGCCAATTGTAGATGGTGTGGGCAATGGAGCCTTTGTTGAATATTTAATACTTTACACAGCTCTTGTATCAATTTCCATGTAAAACGGATACCTCTGACACTATTGATACTCAATGGAACATGAACATAGGGATAGTCGCGTGTTAACTTCTTGACTACAGTGTGTTGTGACCCGTGTCAGGGATGGTAGGGAGTCCACCCCAAACATTCGCTGGTGCTTGCGTGAGTGTGTACAGATGCCCTCCCATCCCTACCTATGGTGATGGAGAACACTGATGGGGGGTGGGAGGGAACCGCAGCGGGAGGCAGCAGAGGGAAGCCACCACGCAGCAGTATTTTGTACTTCCTCGCAGCATACAGCTGGCAACCTAACACGGCACACGCGAGAAAGCAGTGTAGCAAAGTCTCCAGAAATCTACACACCATTCAGGAAAATAAATCTTATTAATGAGGTTCCCACCAGTTCACCGAGATATTAAGATTGAAAAGACCCATTAGAAGGCCTTATGGAACAGGGACTCCAGTTCCTCATGAACCCTTCCACTCTCCTTGCCATAGATGCCTCTGGAAATGGGGATGGGGCTAACAAGCCATTTTTGAAGCCTCCCTAAACACTCCCCCTGCCACTCTTACTTGAGCGAGGTAAGTGATTGAACAGGGTGAGTGTCAAATCCTGGGAAGGGGTGGGGTATTTAAGAAGGTGTGTGTGTGTAGGTGTGGGCTAGTTGGGTGAGGATAGGAGACGCAGGAGGATGCCCAAGAGACCAGAGGAGGCGAGAGCGACTGGAGCGCAAAGGCTATTATGAAGGAGGTCTGTGGAGTGTTTGTGTGAGAGGTGAGTGTGAGTATTGGAGGTAGAGTAGGAATAGTGGTGGCAGAGTGGGATAGTAGTAGGAGCAGAGGTAGCATTAGTAGTTGTTAGGAGTAAAATTAGTAGGTGGTGGGAGTAGCAAGCGAAGGACATTAGTGGTAGGGTGGGAGTTAGTAGTAGAAGGGTGAGCAGGGCACCATATCCTTTGAGGTCCCTGAGGGTTGAACAGGGGATAGTAGAGGGTGTGCAGGGCTCCATGTCCCTGAGTAATGTGGGCAGATAAAGGCAGGATTCGACTCCATGGGCCTCAAGATCGATGACTTTGCACGTGAGGTCTATATGCTTCAGGAAGAATTGAGAAGGAGAGTGGCAGGATATCAAAAGCTGAAAGTGGGATTGTGCCCTGTAAGATTTGGTGATGGCGCTTTACAATCAGCTTGAGAAGTTGACACTCGAAGGGAAGAGCATCTACATAAAAAACAAGGATTTGGAGGCTCACTCTTTCCACAGCAATGCCAGATTTCCCAAATCCAATTCGACAACCAAAATTGACATTTTCTTCAAATGTTTCTTGGGGAAAGTCCAGAAAGGGCACATAGATCCCCCATCTCCCAAAACGAGCCAACAGGATTGTCAAGTCATTGCACGCCTCTGCAACTATCGTGACCGGGACCTGACTCTATGCAAGGTTCATGAAGTTAGGGAGTTACAGTATGAGAACTCGAAGATTTCCATCTACCCAGACTTTTCTGCATTCCAGTCAGCACGTTGCAGCTTCACCACAGTCGGTATTACACAAATTGGTTGTTTCGAATTGATCAAATGGTACAATTGGCTCAATTCGGCCAGTACATTTGGTCATTTCGAAACAACCAATTTGGGTAATCATTACCAAACATGAGGAGCGGGGGTGTCCCCCGCTCCCAATGTTTGGTAGTGATTGCCTTTAGGGCTAGTAGGGGTGTCCCCTGCTTCCAGAGTTATGGAGGCGGGGGACAAAAAAAAAAGAAAAGCAGGCCATGCAGTGTCAGATCTGACCCTCGTCGGAGGGATGGATCCGACGCCGCTGGGTCAGTAAAGGCCCAGACGGTGAAAAGGTAAGCAGGGGATGGGTGGGGGGTTGTAAACAGGGCAGTTTTGGCAGGGGCAAAATTGGCTTTGCAAGTGAATTCACAACCGTCAATTCAGACATGGCCAATTGTGCCACGGCCAAAACGTATACATCCCCACAGTCCAGCTTTGTGACTGGGGCTTGACACATGCAGCACTGTTCCCTACCAAACTGAGTGGTTCAAAGTGATAAAAACTCACCTCTTCACACGTGATGTTGCAATGGGGTTCCTGAGTAGATTGGTGCCAATGTATCCCTGTTCCCAAAGTGCAGAATGTTCCCAATCCTTTGTTAATAATTAACCTCCATGGTAGTATACACCTGCTCTTTGGCTGTATGGGTGGTTCCCTTAATACTGCCATCAATGGCAGGGGGGACTGCAATTTCTCTCAACATGTCTGGCTGGTGGTTCTGGCCTGTTATTGCACTGTTGGAAGGGACATTGATGAGCTTGTCTGGGAAGGCTAGTGTGTCCACCTGCAGGATACGTTCTCCGGGGCTGTCGATTTAGCTGGCTCCATGGAATGAGTCATTCTTATCCTTATTCTTGGGACCATTGTCACATCAGATTCCTGCAAGATTTGACTGTCTCCTTGTTAGTGGTGTTATGGGAAAAGTAGTGACCTCGATATATGCTTTCCTCGATATATATCTTTCACATGCCGTCCTATGCGGTATCCCCTCTTCCCCCAAAACACTTCTACTACTTTTAAATAATCCAGTCAAAGCTAAGGGTAAGTTGTGGAGCCAGGGCTGGTTAATGATGCAGGCTGTCGGTGAGAAATATAAGATATTTCAGAGTCTCAGAGAAGAGGGCAAGTCCCTCAATGTGCAGCCTAAATACCTGGGCAGGTTTCTGAGCCCTGTTCACAGGCACACGTTATTAAGAGTAAGATTTAATCTGCTTCCCACTAGAGATGTTTTAGGAGCACAAACGAAGGACGGAACATTTGATCGGAAATTTAGGTTTTGTAAGCTAGCTCTGGAAGATCGTCACCATCTTTTGACTCGTTGCGAGGGTCTAGGTGAGCTGAGATCCTTTTATGTTGATACATGTATAGCCCAACATAGGATGTTATCAAGAGGAAAATTAAGGGCAATCTTATTCAGTCGATGATATGTAACTGTAACTAAAGCAGTCGTGATTCTTGTAAACCGCTTTGTAGTGATATGTGGCACTTTCGATGATTTTTATTATATGTATCTTGACCATTTTTCTTTTTTATTTCTGTGGAGGTATTTTGTTTCTTTGCAGTGATATACTATGTGAAATATATGCATGTTAGATTGGGTAAGAGCTACATGCCTAATAATAAATACATAGACACACTTCTTCATTTCATTAGACATTGACTTCTTCATGCATTTACTTCTTCCTACCCATACTTGGCCTGCATGGTCGCATGGTAAATGTGGCAAGGGATATGGTAAGGTTAGCTGTAAGGTTAGGGCTGGGGTCAAGGTGTTAGGGGGAAGAATCTGGGTAGGAATAGAAGGGTGGGTTACAGGGGCTCACCCCCTGTAATGACGAAGTGAATGTTAGCAGAGGGTCCATTTCTATTATATTGATGACCCATGGCTGCTTCTTTCAGATTGTAAACAAATGCCATATGTTTTTGGACACTCATCTAATATGGACTAGGATTTCAAAACCATTCTGTGTGCCATCCTTGATAGATTGTCTAGTTCCCTACGAGTTTTGTCAGGTGCGGCACAGGAAACCATTCAGGCCTGGTCTAGCGAGATCTTGTGGACACCTGCAGAGTTCT
Source organism: Ambystoma mexicanum (assembly GCF_040938575.1). Lineage (NCBI taxonomy): Eukaryota > Metazoa > Chordata > Amphibia > Caudata > Ambystomatidae > Ambystoma > Ambystoma mexicanum. The sequence continues at coordinate 291,896,733 of NC_090926.1, read as the reverse complement.
TTACCCAGATTGTCGCTAGTTCTAGTTTGACTCTCCCGTTCTTGACATTCCCTCAAATCAGTTTAGTGTTGGGCTCTTCCACTATCCGTTCTGCTGTAATCTGAAAGTGTGATTCTGCCCTGAATGTATTATGCATACTCCCTACTTCTCGCCAAACGCAGTTTCACACGTACCCCTTGGCGCTTCAAGCCCTTGTCTCATATCAATGCCAGTTTTGTGTGCAAAGTCAAATTCCAAATAGTGTCTTAAACGAAACATAACTGCGGGTCTGTCTCATCCGAATCTGGACACTGTGGGAAGCCTTCAAGGTGGTCCTGTGGGGCATGTACATTGGAACTGAAAGTGGGGCGGTGCTCAAAACCATTCGGCATTAACTTTCTGGAATTGAAGGCTCATTGCACTCCTTAGAGATCATGCATGCTTCCCCCTGGAAGGTGACCATTCTGCACTCCATTACTTAGCTAGAAAATATTTGGTCGGCTGCAAATAGAGAGGGCAAGTACCTATAGCAACCCGCAATGACCAGGTTGTTTGGGGGAAGGTGATAGGCCAGGCAGAATGTTGACGAGACTGTTCCATAGTGACAGGGGCTTGCTGACGATCGCTGTGATAGTGGATCCCGATGGGGTCATTTACACAGACCCAGCTGAAAGCAATTCTGTTTTTACAGACGAATATTCCTCTTTATGTTGCTACTGGCTCTGTATCAAGTACTCCTGTTTCTCGCGCCTTGAAACACTTGTGTATAGGCGCGTTACAAATGCCATATCATATCACGTTGACTACTTCATGGTTGTCACTCCAGCTACTGTCACTGTGCTTAACGAGCCTGTTGCACTCAAAGAAACTCTTCACGTTATCGATACTCTGTCTTCACCCAAAGATCGTTTGATTGGTGGACTGATGTCCGAACTTTACAAAGATTTCAGCCTACTACTTGCCCTCCACCTTCTGATGGTCTGTGGGAAGGCAGCGGAATTTCATCTTTTGCCCGGTTCTATGCACACGGCCCTAATTAACCTGTTATTGAAGACATCTAAGGACCTCCCAACTCTGTGGTTTATATTGGTCCACCATTAAGACATCAAGGTTGAGAAGATTCTAGCCAATAGATTGCTCCCAGTCATCCCATCACTAGCTGCTCCTGATCAGCCTGGGTTTTTTCCTGGGTAGATCTACAGCCCTTAAATTATGTTGCCTCTTCTGTGTTTTAGCTCAATTGAATTACCATGTCCAAGTAGTGGGAGCAAACCGTGACTCTGAAAAAGCATTCGGCCCAGTCTCGTAGGCCCATCTGTTTGCTGTTTAGAAGGAAGTGGGGCATTCTGGGTATTTTCTTTTAGATGAGATTCAGCTGCTGTGCATGATACCTACTGCTAGAGTGTTGCAGGCAAACAACCAGATGGTTTCTCCTTGGGGCAGACAGTGGACGCTATCCCCACTCTTGTTTGCACTTGCGATGGAGCCACTAGCTGCTTTAATTGGGGAGAAACATTCCTGTTGGGGGTCCCTGCAGCACCCCACCTCCCCACCACCCGATGTGTGGCCCTTCCTCCATCCCCTCCACTTGCCTATACAGGCCACCAAGCCTGTCCGATCGCGGTCTCCATTCCGCTTCCTTGAAAACCCATATGTACTGCACTTTGCGCTTTGTGATGCAGTCTTTTCTGGAGACCACAAACGCAGAAATAATGATCCCTAAGTTGTTATGTTTCTTCTCAAACATCCCAGTACCAATAGGATGTGACTTTTTCACTCGACTGTGCTCCTGCTGAGTCATGTCGGATTGTGTCTTGCTACATCTGGATTTAGCTGGAACGCATCCTCAAGGTGGCGTGGCAGCTCAAATATGGAACTCTATATTTTGGCAGTACCGCCGCATTCGTTGCACATTGCGCCAAGTGACAGATCTTCTTTCCTCATGTGTCAATGGGACGGGAATCTGTTTGCCACGTGCTCTTCTTTCCTTTCTTCTCCTGGCAATGTTCTTGAGGATTTGAAATTCGATACGTACAGTCTTGGCTTGGAGCAAGTTATTAAAATTATACACGTCAGCAAACGGTATGCATGAGGCATGTCTCTATGGGGTATTGAGTTCTCCAGCATTGGATCTTTCACAGATGCAAATGTTTAAAGTATTCCCCATTGTCAGGCTGGGACTCCCTGGTTACAGTTTACCTTCAAGAAATGTCAAAATGCAGTGCCAAGGGAAGCCTATTTACCTGTTTGTGTTCCCTTTTCCCCTCAGCCAATGGGATGCTGAGCATTGTAGCTCCACCCACCATCCCCACCCCAGACGCCATGTTCAGATTTCTCAACCTTCTGTGGGTAATGTCGTGGGGAAAAAGGAACGTCTTCCACGAAAATGACTCATTTAAGTCCCTTCACGCTTTATGCTTTGTGGCAGCAGTTGAAGGGGGGGGGAGGTGGGGGCCTTATTTTCCGCGACATCACACCTCACACTTAAGTAAGTGATTGGATCCGATGGCAGAGTCAGACAATAATCTCAAAAAGGATTGTATCTACCGTCTCCACACCCATTACATAATGGAAGATTGTGATACATGTCCGGGTTTTGGTGCCAACACCCAAAAGGACAGACAGACTTAGCAGAATTGTCCAGGAGGGTGGCTCTATCCTCACACAAAGAGCAATGATTTGGGGCCCACAAAAGTGCAAGCCATTTTACTGCATTGGTAGCCAATGTACCTTTTCAGTAGCTATTCAGGTACCAATGCGTATCTTTATGTCATCCTCTTTGCCATTTTGTATTTAGGGTGTTTTTTTGTACAGGGCAGACAAAAGGCAGGCCTAAATGGCCATTGTGATGTTGTGGGATCTTGAGACCAGCCTCAGATCCTGAGCTCTTCCTCTCGATTCCTGTGGGAATGGTCTGGACTGGGTGGTTGTCCAGATGTCCAACACGCATGGTTGGCTACCTGACCCCTTCCTCTCTAAGCCCCCTCTAGTGATTGGTGGGCTGGCTTTGGCCCCGAAGGGCAATGGTATTGAAGAGGCCTCCCTCCCTCCATGTACTCCTATTTCTGGAGCTGCCCTTGTCCTGTACCCACACGGGATTCAGGGGAGACAAGGCCAATAACTGGATCATTAGTATTTATCAGAGATTTTTAAAGTCATGCTCTCCAATTTCTAACTGTGAATTCATTTTTACACTGTAGCTAACTTTGGTGCCTGTGTAACTGTTTTTACTTAAAGTGCATTACAGCGGTGAATGTTTATAAAAATGTATCCTGATTTGTTGGAGGACGGTGGCTATGTGTAAGAATTGTTTTCACCATCTACCCCACTTTTTTAATAAATAGTTGTGTGCATTTGTATTACTCAAATACATCGCCCGAGAGGGCCAGAATTGATGTGGAGTATCAGAGTTCGCATTAGGGTCTTGTATGACTATTTACCCCCATGTGGTAAAATGTATGGTTCCCTTTTCTTCCTACTCCGGTCTATACATGTTGTGTGCTTACCAACAGGTATCAGGCCTACAACATATAACCAGAGGGGTTTGTGTGTTGAGGACGCTGTTTTGCATGTAGTAGGGATTGTGTACTGTTTTATTACACTGTATTCTATCCCTCTTCCCACGTCACTATATGTTGTGTGCTTATCTGTGATAGTAGACCCACATTAAACTATTGGGGCGAGGAGAGTCTTTGTAGACATATACTGGATATTATTAATACGGTGTATATGTCCCTTATTGAACAAATAGTGATCTATATGTGTATATTTTTCAGTATATCACTGTGGAGTATGTTTCTAAAGATAAGTGTGTGGACTAATTGTACTTTTGTGTCACCCTGCTACCCCTACCTGACAGAAAAGACGTCCTGCACTGTCCACATTACTGGTGTCTTAGCTGCCCCTTGCACCCTTTTAGGGTTAGTTGTACAGACTTCACCAGTGGGTTGTACAATAAATTGAATGTAAATAAAAACTGTCTCACTGCACTGTCTTGAAATTGATGCATTAACTAGTAAGACAATTAGGGATGCAGTGCCCATAAACATTGTTGAAAAACACACAGCCAACACGTGTTTCGACCATCTGGGTAGATGTTAAATTAGGAGAAACAGTCCAATCAAAACAATGGATAACACAAATGGACCTTATGAAATGACAATTGGCAATTGCAGAATTAATCGAATGAATCGAAGAAATTAGCCTCACCTGCGTTGTATCACTCTTCAAAGGAAGACAGCCGCCAAGAAGGTACATTCAACATCTCTTTATTTGGCATCGTCCTGACACCGGTGCTGCTCATTCCTCCGAGCCTTCTCCAGTCACTCCTTCAAATCTAGCTTCGAAGACCCCTCTCTGGCCCTGTGCCCCTCCACCGAGTCCCAGATTAAATGCCAGAAGATTTGCATACTTCTGCGCGAGACCACTCGCAAATTGATATCTCAGCCAGGTAAGCGATGAGGGGCTTAGGTCAAATCTGGCGAAATTCAAACATATTATGCCTTCAAATGATGCTTTATACATGAAGAACTTGATTGCAGCCTCTCTATGCAGCCACTAGAAAATGTCCACCACATTTTCCGATCCTCCGGCACCGGAGATGCCTCTTCCTGCAGTCCCACCCACAGCCCCATCTCAATGGATGGCCGCTGTTGAAAACATCACTGACCCTGGGAGCCGGCAGGCAACGCCAACCCCCCCCCCCCCCCCAACCCTCCCTCAACACCTGCAAAGGCCCACTGTTAAGGCCAGCTTCGGGGACTTTCAGTCTTCTGGAAGCCACTGTGAATGGTGACAAAAGTAAAGACAGACACAAGACCACAGTTCATGGGTGGTTATTGAACAATGAATGCAGGGTGGAAAGATGCCTAATCTAAGCGTAAATCTGAAATGGGAGCAAGTTTCGACTCGCAAATGAAAAATACAGCAGTCCTGCGGCGTTGTGTCAAGTAAGAAACCTATTGCCAAGCCTCACAACTGATAAAAAAGAGTGTGGGAGAGTTTTCAGGAAAAGAGAGAAGTGTTTGTAAATAATATGTCAGGATACGATAGCCCCACGTTTGAAGCACGGTTAAGATGGGAGCTTGGAGCCCAGCACACACTCGAACTTTCCCAGCACGAGTTAACAGTTCCAACGGCAGTAATCTGGACCGTCGATGGCCAAGTCTAATTTCTCCTGAAAGTATCTTGCCTTCGAGGGCCTGACGTCTTCAATAAACAAACAGACACAAACTCTTCTTGCAATTCACGTCTGGTGAAGGTTTCACCCTTGGGTCCCCCTCTTCTGGGGCTGACCCTTCAAAAACAGTTCCTTCTCTTAATAGCTTCACCCCTGGATCTCCCTCATTGGGACCCAGACCCGCCTCGACTGTTGGCCTCCCTCCGCCGGGTTCTCTATGGCTTTCAACAAGTCTTTTACCATTGTTCTCACAAAAAGTATTTTCAACAGTTTGATGTGAACCTCCCTTTCTCGGGTTCACGTGATCAGGGTGATAACGGCTCCCACCTGCGTCCCCCTCTTCTGGTGCGCTGACCCTTCTTTGACAAGCGGGACAGTGTACCTCGCCTGTTTTACAGTGTCTCTTGGTTTCTCCTGCCGGGCTCGGATTCCGAAATGATCAGCGGGACAGTGTACGTCTTCTGTTCCCCACCTTAGCGTTTGAATGTCTTTTCAAACAGTTAATAGTGGACATCCCTTGCCTTTGTCAACACACTGTTTCTCGGGACTTTAGACTTTTCCCCCTTCTCGTTAGCACCCCCTCTTCTGGGTTTACTCTTGCCAACTTCACATTCACTTTTACTTGTAATGTTCACAGGATTCACTTCCCCTTTTACTTTGACCATGCAGGATTCACTTCCCTGTTACTTTCACCATGCAGGATTCACTTTCCTGTTTCTTGAGTTTGTGGATCTAAGTCTATCGATTATATCAGGATTTCACTAGACCTTCGGTTTGACCACTATGACCTCTTCTGGCCGCTCTCCTACGGCCCTCTGGTTTTTGCTCCAACGGGGATCAACCAGAGTCTCTCGGAGCAACACCCACATAGTGCAAGTTCCCTCTGCAGCTGGTCTCCCCTGAACACTTTTACAGTTCTTTCACAGCTCATTGAACTATGTTCAAATTTGCCACTTTGCGTTCCTCACTCAGCACAGCCCGGCTCTTGTCGGCTCTCCCCTCGACTCAGCAGCTGTGATGAACCGCTTGGCTTTCGACTTTATTGGAGTCATGGCCGTTACCACAGTAGCAGGAGTTTCCCTCGCTCCCCAGCATCGACACGCTTCGTGTACCATTGACATCTGCTGCAAGACCCTTTAGCTATTGTTTGCGGTCTTAGGCTCCCCTCCACGAAGGTTCCACTGATCTGGGATGAAAAGGGTGTGGTCACTGCTCTCCTCGCCGCCCTCTCGTTTCCCATCGTCTTTCCCCTTCTCTTAAACTGCCGCGCTTGATTAGCCCTCTTGTCCTCTCTGCCCGCTTTGCTCATAGTGTGTTCTCTTGCTCCACCTTTTACCCCTGTGGGGAGAGGAAAGGGCCGTCGGGTGTGTGTGATTCAGGTTAACTGCCTGCCCTTGCCTGACGCTGGGGTTGGAACATGATATGTAAACGATTAGTCCTTTGGTTTTCATGTAGGGGGGGAAAAGTGTTTGAGTCGGAAAAGGGAGGGGTTGGAGTGTCGGATTGTCCTACGGGATCTGATGGGGAAGGTTTGCAAAATGGATGAGAATGACCGGGGAGTAGAACAGAACAAAGAGGTTTGTGGGAATGATAGTAAATTGTCAAAGCATCCTGGGGTTTCGGAAGAGTGACTTGATTGGTAAGGTTTGTGGGGAAAAAATAAACAAGGGGGAGTGTAGGAATTGTATTTTACGTGAGCAAGCTGGGAGTGCAGAAAATAATAATCAAAAGGACAGGAAGAGGAATGATTGGGAATTTTTGGATGGAGACTGATGAAACAATGATTCTGGGAGTTATGCTTTTTGGGTGTAACTGGGTTTGGAATCTTAGGGGATTTGTTGTATACGGCAGGATCAATGGATTTGGGTAAGCGAGATTCGATGGGTGGAAAGGGGGCAAATGTGGCACAGCCCACAAAGGCTTCAGAGATGTCCCCCTCCTCCTCTTTCCCCATGGTAACATGTCGCGTCTCTGCCTTTGGGCATCCTCCTGAGCGTAACCTCCGGTTCACCTATCCTGGTGATCTTTCCCTGCTCGTCTGCCTTCAGGGTTTGGCTAAGAGAGGGCCAGTTCTTTCTTGGCCACCTGAATAGGGGTCTCGGGGCTCGTGAGGCGAGATACCCTCAGGTATTTCACACCACCCACACGCCACCACCTTGTCACAGTATGGTCCGCATAGCAGCATAAAATGCTCTGTCACTCTGTCTATGTCACACTCTTTGCCTCATCATGCCTCCATCACTCCATCCACATTCTTGCCCTATTCTGCCTTGCATAAGCCCTCATGTGACTCCTCAAGGAGTAGGATTTCCCATGCAGCTAGCCACCACCTTTAAATGTTGGGATGGTAAACTGTGCCGCAGATCTGCTAGACGACTGTGGCTCTCTTCTCGCACTGTCCATCGTTACTCTCGCCCTCACAAATCCTTGCCGAACCACATAAGGAATGAATGCCTCCGAGCATGCACAAAGCTCCGCCACTCCTCTCAGTCACTGCTGCGAACACAGCCCATACGAAAAGGCACATCAAATAGCATCTGCTTGACCCTTAACCAGATTCTTGCAACTGCTTCTTACCACAATCGGGCGCAGCTCGCAATAGCAGATCGCAAGCTATACTATCTAAAGAAAATGTGCTTGTCTACACTGGTGCTGCAGTGCCACTCGCATCCTTACCCACCTGCTCAGTCAGACATTCTTCTTCTTCCCAACACAAAGACAGCCACTCTATCTGTGATGCCAACGCATACAAATACCTCTACATGTCAACTCAACAGGGACTCATCTAATCCTGTCACTGGCATTACACCCATCACGCCAAACCCCGGTACCAGACCCATCTTCTCATGTAACAGACTTACCCCTGATCCCTCTGCACAGTACCTTAATGATTTCTCACCAGGATATACCCATACCGCTCAAAGGAGCACCGGTCAATGCCAGATCGATAACGGCGCATGCCCTCGACATCACTGACCTAATTACTACAAGCAACCTCGACTTTTTAGCCATTACAGAAACCTGGCTGCATGCTGCAGCAGGTCCATCCCTTACCCTCGCCACCCCAGATAAATATTCAATCTTCAGGAAAGATGGATTGGACACCTGGGGTGGGGGCGTGGCTACTATCGGCAAAGACTCCCTGGCCATCAGAGAAATGAACAACCAGGCCTTCCAATCAAGGGGAATTGATGACAATCAAATTGACCCTCTCCCACACTGCCACTTGACCATGCACTTAATTTCTAGACCACCAGGCCCTCTACTATCGTTTGAGGAGGATATCTCACATGTCCTTTAACTGGAGGTCAAGCCTTCCTCTAGAATTGTCTTTCTAGGTGATGTAAACCTAGGATTCAATGATGCCTCTGACCCAAATGCTCTTGTTTTAGGAAACTCCATTGAAGCCCTTGGCTTCACCCCATGCATCACAAGCCCCACCCATGATAAAGGCTGCATCCTAGACTGGTTGGCAGACCTCAACTGTAATCTCAATCATGTCCAATGTGCCCTGCCCATGGTAAGACCATAATATTGTATCCTTCATTATACCCTATGACAAACAATCTCCTGTCCTGCCACTGCCCTCACTGGCTACCTTTACAAGAAACACCCGGAGCATCACCCCATCCTGTATCCTACCTCTGCTGGAGTCACTCACAGCCCACAAAATTATGGCCAAGGACCCCACCCCAATGGTCGACATATACAACCAATCTCTTTTGCTTGCCATTGATGAGGTTGCACCCATGAGTAAAGGCAAACCTAAATCAATTGCCCTCCTTAGCACCTGGTACACCCCCAACCATAAAGCTCTCCGCTCAACCAAGCGTGCAGCAGAAACTGCATGGAGAAATGATCCGTCAGTATGAAATAAAGCACAATTCACACCTTGTCCAAAACATACAAAAAGCCCATACTCCATGCCAAAAGATCTGCGTACAATGATAGAATTGCAAAAGCCAATTCACACACCTGGGAGCTCTTTGCCATACTGCAGGAACTAGAATCACCAGCTCCTTTCCCAGCCAACTTCTCCAATGACGACATCTGGTGTACTCACATACAAAATGCACTGCTGCACAAAATCCCATCACTTCAAAAAAAGATTCTAGCCAAGAAAATTAAACTAACCTCCTCTGAGGCCTTACATGACACAAAGACCTCACTGCTCTGCCATAACATGCACCTTTTTTTTATCCTGTCACTGAATCGCAATGTAACTAAAATCATCAAAGGCCTCAAACGTTCCAGATGTCAAGGAGACATATGCCCGCCCTCAGTCATCAAAGACTGTGGAGCAGAGTTTGCACCATTCATCTCATCGCTCATCAATATTTCTTTCTGCTCCAGCATAGTGTCTTCTAACCTATAAGATGCCTGGGTCCTACTCCTCCTAAAAAAGCATACCTTATACCCTAATATCCCCACTAACTACCACCTCATCACGACTGTGCCATTTCTCCTCAAGATTTTGGACACAGCTGCTTATATGCAGATTCAAATGCAATTGGAATCTAATAGCCTCCTTGGGCTTTGCCAATCTGGGTTCCGTCCCGGGTCTGGCACAGTATCTGCACTTCTAGACTTAAAGATCCAAATTGATGAATTCAAAGACAATGGAAAACTCGCTCTCCTCCTCTTGCAAGACTTCTCAGCTGCTTTGATTTGGTTGATCACCAAATTCTCTACCAATGCCTCTCATCTGCAGCTACTTCTCCCCTAAAGCAATAGCCTGGATATCCTCGTTTCTCTCTAAAATAATGAGTGTTCTCCTCTTCTGCCTCGGCTCCCAAGCCCTGGTGAATTGTGGAGTCCCTCAAGGCTCATGTGTCTCTCCCACCTTGTACGATATCTTCACGAAACCCCTTTTCGACCTCCTTGACACCTTGAGTATCTCCTACACTAACTATGTGGATAATACCCAAATCAGCTTATACATCACAGGCAGCTATGACACTTACTCCAACATGCTGGATGTGGTCTATCAAACTATTCAGGCTTGGAAGGCACTATGTTCATTATGTCTCAACGATGACAAGACCAAGCTGCTCCTGGCCGGATCGCAGCCGCTACTAGACAAACATGACGGAGCACACTAGTCGTTCATCCTCGATGGCATCACCGTTCCAGTCTTCAAAGAAGTCAAAACCCTTGGGGTTTACCTTGACTCCTCTCTGTCACTAAATAGGCATGTAAATGCATTTGCCATGTTTGCGTCTTACACCACCAAATTAATCAACGCCTGCAGACCATTCCTCTACGCTGACAGTTTCCACAATTGCAAGAGCGCTCATTGTCTTCAGGCTAGATTATTGTAACACCCGCTTCACTGGAACTACTACCAGTAACTGTAAAAAGTTACAGATCGTAAAGAACAATGCATTAAAAGCAGCTCTGAACATCACGAAAAAAGATCAAATCTCTCCAGTTAGAAGAAATGTACATTGGCTGTTGATTCCAGAGCACATTCTGTTCAAAACACTAACCATAACTCACAAATGTCTCTCGAACTCTGCACCAAGATACCCGTCATGAAAATGTAATACATCTCAGTCTGTCAGACCAACCTGGTCCACCCACATGCATCTCCTTACCACCCCTAGATTCAGACTGCAAAGAGCAGGGGGGGTCTCAGCTTCCCAGTAGTGGCCGCTAAGCATTGGAACGCCCTTCCACTAACATTAAGATCAGAACTTTCGTATTGGACCTTCTGCAATTCTCTCAAAACCTGGCTTTTCTCACAAGATTTGTAATCCAATGACAGCCCGCAGCTACTGCAGAATTGACTTTGCGCATGCTGGGATATTTTAACTGCTTTTTAATTCCAAGTGATTTTTTCTTTATTCTCTGCATTGTTTCACATGTTTCATTTACTGTATATGTATGTACACAACAAAATAAAAATAAAAACATATGAATGAATCATGGAGAACACAGTCATGAGCTCTGAATGCAGAAATATCCACGCATTCTATAGTCTTTTGTCCACTTCAGTGGTCTTCTAATCCTCCTAGCCCTTCCTGTCAAATTACGGGAGGAGTTGCAGGTAGTGTTGGTAGTATTTCTCTTGTATCAACCAAAATCAACTCTGTTAATACTTTCATCATGATCACTGCATTGTAGACATCCCAGAGCCAACGACATCCCTCATTCATATATTTTTACTTTGTCCTCTTTTTCTTCTCAGTTTCCCGCACACATTTAACAATTCTGTTCATATACCGTATAGATCCATCCTTCACTCTCAAAGCCTCAGACATCACTCCCTGCACTTGTTCTGGATCCAAAAACTTAGATAAAACTTCCTTGTCGGCCCTACCTTTCCTTAATTCACAAAATCTCCTTATATGAAAGTTCTTATCAAATTGGTCATACTTCACCTTGTACTTGTTTAGTGTCATTTCAGCTCCCTCCTTACCTCATCTGTACTTACTTCAATGTCTCAAACCATGACATTTAAACACACAGGATTAATTTTGTATTAGGATTTCTTCTTCTGGAAGGGGAGTGGCCATGGAGTAGGCTGTGTTCTCCGTGAGCTCTGTGATCCGGCGAGTTCATCCGACAAAGAAATGAACATTTCCTTCACTTACTGCAGCTCCAAACATAGGAAAAGGCGCATGAAGGCACGGCGCACAATGAGAGCAGACTGACGGCGAGCCCAGAGCTTTAGAAGTAACAGAGTGATACATTGTTTCCTGTAGCCAGCCGCGAGATGAGTGCTAAGATGACGACGACCGAGAACAAAGGGATCCTGTCGGGTGCATCCCTGCAGTGCAGTAGCGGGCCCAGCAGACGGCTACAGTTGCTAAATACTAAGCAGGAGAATAGGCTGCATGGATCGGGCGGCTGCGAGGAACGAGATGCCTTCGCAGATGTAGGGGAGAGCTCCGGGCATTGCGAGGGCAGGAAGGGCCCGCAAGAACAGAGGAGGCATGCCCGTTGGCACAGAACGCTCGAGAGCAGTGCCGGAGGATTGTGTGTGCGACGGGCGGCGCTGAATGCGAGAGAAGCGGCCGGGCCCTGCAACGCGCCGCAGTGGAGTATAAGCGCGGTGAGCCGCAGAGCTGGTTGGATGCACTTGGGGCGGGCATCGCCCCCACGATCACAGTGCCTGAGGACTGTGTGGGTGCCGGGCGGCGCTGGATGCAGTAGGAGCGGCTGGGCCCTTCAGCACGCAGAGCTGCCGTAGCGAAGTTTATACGTGGTGCCCGCAGAGCGGGTTGGATGCGCTCGGGGCGGGCGTCGCCCCCCACCAACATCTTGCCATTAGGCTCTGCAGAGTCAACTAACACGAAGAGGGCTGCCGCTGCATTGGAAGATTGCGGACATGCCCGCAATCGGGTGGTGACATATGTGTAAAACGGAGGGGGTGTAGGGCACATAAAAGGAGACTGATATTGAGGTTTGAACAGTTGCAGGAGCACGATCTGGCGGGCTGCACATGACCTGAGCAGCAGAGCACTGTTGTACCCCTTGATGCTGCACAAGATGGCCATAGAATTAGAATCAATGGCCAGTGCGTGAGTGTGCGTAACACAGCCTCAAAGGCACACCCAAACCCTGTTTCCATTACATGTCCCCAGGCACCCAAACCACAGAGAAAGGTGCCCGAAGAAACGTGTGCCAAAGAGAAGTGTAAGTGGAGAACAAACGTGGGAGGATACAATACACCCAGGAAGCTATTTCACGCGCCATAGCATAACAAAGTGCAAGATAACAACCCCAACGACCGAAAGAACCGGAAGTGTCACAAAAACGGCGCATGGTCGAAGGCAGACACCTAAGGAGGGTAGCACTATGTCAGTGAAAGGGCTAAGAGCCAAGACCAAACACCCTACAGTGGAGGTCTTCGCAAAAGCGCAGGGGACCCCTACAACATCGGCACAAAGCACGGTTGCGACCCCTGCGGAAGAAACCCTGGAAGGAGATAAGCATCAGATCCTGGCGGCCATAACGGAGATGAGCACCAAATGGGGCTCAGCAATGGCGGACCTTCGGACAGCCCTAGAGAACAAAATTGATGCGGTACGAACCGAACTTACCCTGCTACGGCAAGATGTCAGAGCGCTGGCAGAGAGGACGAGTGGCCTGGAAAGTGTAGTGAAGAACAACACGGATATGAGCACGAATAACGCAAAAGAGGTCCACGTGCTAAAACAGCAGGTTGCTAATCTCGAAAATCGTGTGGAAGAAGCGGAAGGAAGGGCGAGAAGAAATAACATACGGGTGGTTGGCCTGCCGGAGGGAAAGGCCAGGACCCCACAAACTATGTTCAGAACATGATACTACAGGAGATAGGAGCAGACAAACTCTCACAGGGGTTTACGGTGGAGCGAGCGCATCGCACCCTAATGAGGAAACCACGACCTGGGGCCCCTCCGAGACCGATATTTGCAAGGATCTTGAACTATAAGGACAGAGAGAAGATCCTGGAATATTTTCGTAAGGGCGGAACAATAGAAAGAGCATCCACAAGCATCACGGCATACCCGGACTACACAATGCTGGTGCAGAGGCAGAGGTATAGCTACGTGGCCGTCAAGAGGGTTGTATACGAATTGTATGAATGTCAATTGTTCGAATAGCAATTGACCTTCTGCACAATTGACCGAATTTAAATGGTCAATTAGGATAAATACCCCCCGCAACTCTCCACCCAATCCAACCGCCACCCCAACCCCCCTCCCAATCTCCTTATATTATTATTACACCAACCCAACCCATAATATATATTAAAATGACCATACGGTCAATTGTGCAGAAGGTCAATTAGGACCCCTATTATTTGAACAATTGTGTCATTCAATTGTAAACGAACAACACGGGTAATACCGTCAAGAGGAGGCTGCGAGCGGCTCGCATTAAGTACATGCTCCTGTATCCGGCGAGACTGAAGGTGCTACATAAGAGCAGAGCGCTTTTCTTTGACACCCCCGAGGAGGTGGTGTCATGGTTGGACCTGCAAGGTTGCCCGGAACAAGAGGCAGACCGAGATCGTCAGGAGCATGACAACTGAGGAACCTGGGTCACGGACATTGAGGGGGTAAGTGGGAGGATGGCCCTGTTGTAGAGGGGAACAAGGATTTCTTCTTCTCTTGAACCTTAAAGGATTAATTGCTGTCACTGCATTCAGGGTTAACCTAACGGACCGCACTCTGGGCCTCATTTTGAGTTTGGTGGTATATCTGCAGTAAATCTGCCGAAATGCCACCAAACAGATTTACTGTTACTGCTACTTGGAGGAATTACTGCCAGATTACAAGTGTGGTATGGCGCTGTTGGTCTCCATTTATGGAGTCCATAGGACTACATGAGGACTTCGGCAGGATTACCACCGGCGGTAATTCTGCCAACATTTCTATTTTTTGACAGTAAGGTTGCAAAATTACTGCCAGCATTTTGCTGGAGGTTTTTCTTCCATCTTACCTCCAAACCCATAGTTCAGCGGTGTGGTAATGCAGTGGTAACTCTGTTGCCACCGTTTTTGGCCACGCTCATAATGAGACCCTCTGTCTTCTATCACTTTGACTACATCCATGTTATTTCTGTTTGCTAATGAAACAGTTTCAACTAATACCCTGTTAAACCTTTCTACTAACCTGTGCATTTCAATATTAGAACCTGTGCGCTCTTTATCACTCTCTAATGGAATAACAAATGTGTGTTGTTGGTTTGGCAGCCATCACACTTATCCCTCCAACTCATCCACCAGGGTTGGAATTATGAAAAGACAATTAGGTGTGTGGGACGGTTAAACGCACTCAGAACCAGATAATTAGGAACCAAATGTATTGAAAATCATTGTAAAACACAGATGTGAGAAAATCTTCCGATTTTGTTTTTTATTAATTATGCGAACAGCCGACAGGTATTTCGACAAGATGCCATTATATTGGCAGTTTACTTATTTTATCTCTTCAAAAATTGGCCAATTAAATTAATTACTTTGTGCCTCTGACCATTATTGATGGTACTGTTTTGGCATCTTTTTGCTGCTTTCAAACATTCAAGTGTTTTCTTCTTCGACTCCGTCCATTTGTTTACCCTGAAGTCACACGTTACGCTGTGTGATGTCAATACGTCACTTCCATGACTTCTCGCGGACTAATAATGTCATCCGCTAACAGCAAGCCTAGAGCGCTGTATGTTTGTTTGGGGATTTGGCCCCTGTTAATTTCTGTTCTCCCATTGTGGGTAAATACCTTGTACATACTTTCAGTATGTGACTATAACTAGAGCCCTAATACATCGACTTCTTGGTGACGTGGCCATTATTTATTTGTGCTTGACCCCTATATTTTATCAATTTCTTTCAGGAGTCTAATTGTTCCTAATAAATTGACACTACTTGTACAAGCACCCTTAAGGTTTTTTTTTCCAATTGTGGAATCCGTGCCGCACAGGGACTCTTTTGATATACTGAATTGGGTCTCAGGTAGGGATCTACGCCTGTTTATATTCATCAGCAGTATCTTTTCTCTCAATTATGAAGCTTATTACTTACTGGTTCTTCTTTGGAACTTTCTCATAGTGCGATTCTATCAATCGAACACTGCGGATCTCTGGATCTTGCCAGCATATGTATTGAGGATACTCTATTTTCAGGTATTGATTGTCTTAAATACTTATTGAAACCTTGTTTATAATATTTAGTCGGTGAAATTGTTTGAGTGTATTAAATTATGTGTGACTTGGTGCTCCCCGTCACTCATATTACAGATTATTTGCTGCTGGAATCCAGATTCAGGGTAAGAATGGCCCCATATTTATTTACTACTAATTTTGTATCTCTGGACACACTAATCTAGCATGTCATTATATTACTGGGTGATGAACATCTAATAATAATCTTACTTTTAATCATCCACATACCTAAACAGGTTATATAATACTCAAATGTATCTGTTATATCTAATCTCTTGGCGGTTTTTTGATGACCGACCCAATCTGGCCCCCTGTTAATTTTGCTAGTCTGCTTTTCCTAGAAATGTTACTTCTAACAATTTCACTTGATCATCAATCTTTAGTTGGTATGGATTTATAAAATGTTGATGTTTTTTTTCAAACTTATTTGATCATAGATTGTCATTTGTCTTATGATGTTTTTACAATGTTTTCCCTGAACTCTGAACTGAACATCTGACTGACTACCCTGCCCTCAACCCGAACTCTGGTATGGTTTTTGGATCTATTCATGGAATTATTCAATTGAACGATAATTTTTTGCTTTTTATGTATATATGACTGAAAATTGCTTTTTTTTTCTCCATATAATTGACTGGTTAACCAACTTATGTACTTTATGTTGAATATGATTTGCCTATCTATTTTGTGATGTTGAATTTGTTCATATGTTGTGATAACTGCAGCCTTGAAAATGACCAGTGTGCCAAAACACGTGTCGGCTGTTCGCATACTTAATTAAAAATCTGAAGATTTTCTCACATCTATGTTTTACAGTGATTTTCAATACATTTGGTTCCCTTTTATATAATTATCTGGTTCTGAGCGCATTTCACCGTACCACACACCTAATTGTCTCTCTATTAACCTGTTAACTTCTGTGTGATAATTTGATGTGAATTTCTTTTCTATGCCAACTCTATTGGCATATTCTTGTGTTTTTACTCCTTCAAATTAGGGTCCATTGTCACTCGCCACCACATCAGAATAACACTCTTTTTTCCCCAACACTTTATCAATAAATGTAATGATATCCACACACAAGATATCCCTCACAACCTTGATCTCTGGTCACTTGGAATAATAGTTGATTATCACAATCATATGCTTGATTTTTCCTCCCAACACATAATACAGATCTAAAATGTCAAGCTCTACTTTCTTCCATGCCCCACCTTGTAGTTCCACAGGGTTAGGAGTTTTTTTCCCCACTTTTAAACTTTTGTCAGAATTCTGACATAGCCAACAAATCCTTCATCCTTCATCCTTCTCATTCTTTCTATACTTAAATCCACACCTGGCCACCAATACCTCTCTAATTCTTCTTTGTGTACCAGTTATCCCTGGATGACCTTTGTGTCCCATATGCATATTCTGACCTCTAAAAGTACTGGGAGGGATCACTTCTTGTCCTCACCCTAGTAAACCATCATATACAGACAGTTCATCTCTTCCAATCTAATATGACACTACCTGCTCATCGATTTCACTTTTGTTTGGCCCGCCATCACTCATCCATTTCATCACTTTATGCAAATCAACATCACTACTCCATTCTTTATGCCATTTTTCCTTGGATATAGAGCTCCACAATCCATTATCTTGTAACAACACTATTACTTCGTTTTTTTTTTCTTCACTCTCTACTGGTAATCTTTAAATGCATTCAGCCACTCTATGCTGTACTCATGGTAGATATTTCACTTGAAAATTGTACTCTTGCAACAGTAAACTTAATCTGGCAATTCTTGGTGATGCCTTGGTTAGCCCGTTGACTGTCAATATCTCTACCAGTGGCCTCTGATCTGGTCATACAGTAAATATGTTTCCCCGTAAGTAATTCCTAAAATAATGTACTGCCCAAACACATGCTAACGATTCACATTCTATGACCGAATATCTTGATACTGTCTCAGAAATGGCACTTGAAGCATGACATATTGGGCTTCATTATGAGTTCAGCTGTGTGGCCAAAATAGTGGTAATGCAGTGGTAAAGGAGTTAACCGAGGGACTAGGTCCTATGCAGCAGCCAGTTTTTCCTTTTTATGCTGATTTGATTATGCAGCAGGTGAGTGTTTGGTAGGTGTACCCGAACCATTTTAGGCATAGATTCTTTGTGAAGCATTCTTTGCCTCTCCATTGCACTTGTAGCAAGGCCCGTTTGCAAGCCTCTCCACTTCCTACATACCGGCAGCTCCCACCTCCTATCCCTCCGACCCACCCTGTGATTTGCTAGAGGCACCATCTGACTGGTGTTGACCGATGGACTAGGCCCTATGCAGTGACACGTTTTTCTACTTTATGCTTCATTGATTTTGCAGCAGGTGAGTGTTTGGCTGGTGTGCCCCACCCCATTTTAGGCATATATTTTGTGTGAAGCATTTTTTGGCGCTCCATTGTGCTTGTAGTAAGGCCCATTCGCAAGCCTCCCCACTTCATACATACCTGCAACTCCTGCCTCTTATCCCTCCCTGCCTCCCCATGTATGGCTGGAGTCACCCTCTTCATACATCCTCCCAGGGCAGTCCACTGCCAGTGCAGCCCCTCGGTGAAGGGCCCCAAGGCAAAGGGCAGCTCCGGCAGAAGCAGCTCCAGACAGTGTTGGGCAGTGGAGCCTGCAGTGCAGCCATCGACCAGCAGCGACTGACAAGGTAACTGCTCCCCATTAAACTGTCCCACCACTCTTATCACCTCAAAGCATATAGTCTGTTACATAGCCCACAGTTGTGTGGTAGCCATATTTGCCATTTAGGCCAATTGTGTTAGCCATATCTGGCATTTAAGCCGATTGGGTGTGTTAGCATTGGCATTGCTGTTGTGTCCTCTCTCTGGACTTTTCTCTCAATAGGCAGGTGCCCATTTCTAGGTGTTACCACTTCTACTGTTGTGTCCTCAATATAGGCCTCTCTCCAACTTGCCAGATATCCCAAATCTAGGTGCTACCACTTTTATTGTTGTGTCCTCAATTCACCCAGCTGCCACGTATCCCCAATCTAAGTGTTACCATTTGCTATTGTGTCCTCAATCTAGGCCTCTCTCCCATGTACAAGGTATCCCAAATCTAGATGTTACCACTTTTACTGTTGTGTCCTCCATTCACCCAATTGCCAGGTATACCTAATCTAGGTGTTTCCGCATTCACTGTTGTGTCCCCATTCTAGCCATTTCTCCCACTTGCCAGGTATCCCATGCCCACTTTGCTGTTGCGCCCCAATTTAGGCTTTTCTCCCACTTACCAAGCATCCCCAAGCAAAGTGCTGCTGCCAGGCTCCCAGCCTGTACTTCGCCCAATCCCTTGGTATCTACGGTACATGTGCCTTTGAATAATTGCTGTTTCTTCAACCCAGACACTTCCACACAAAGCGGGTTCCTCAAACCCCTGCCCTCCCCACCTAGCACAGTGCTTCAAACAACCCTAGTTGTTCACCCCTGCACTGCTGTGTCCCCATCCCACAGGCTGCCCATCCACTCGCTGTCCAATCCCTATGGGATGCCCCTCTACCGCTGCATGTGAACCACAAGATCTCTACCAACAGTTAGCTAGTCTCACAGCCCATCCTCTTTTTCAGCTGCAACCTATTTTAATAACAGCTAACAGAACCTCGCCCCATAGCCAACCATAATACCCACCGCCCTAGCTAGCCCATTCAGAGGTGTTGAACAGCTACTCACCTGAACCTACACAAAACCCCCAACTACCAAATTTAGCAGAAACCACACTGGGTGAATCACCAACCTCAAACCCTAAGAACAAAACAGAGTTGACCCTTCAACATCAACCAAAGGACCCCCAAGATAAACACCAAAAACCACACCAGAGCCACAAAGGAAATACCAATAAATGACTGAACCACAAGGGTTTACAACCCCTGGTTCAACAACCACATCCTCACCAACTACAAGCAACATCTAGCCACAAACAGCGAGGTCTGAACCCCAAGAACCAGGCAACATACCAATTCAAAGAGGATCCCCACTCAAAGGAATCCAACCCAAACACCATGTCTCACCACAAGACAAAGAAGCTAGAATAAACAACAGAAATAATAAGGAAACCTCAGCCGTGCAGGAAGGTGCCCACTAGCAAGATCTCACAACTCCAAAAACTGGGTGAAGAAGAGGCCAGACAGCCTGAGGACACATACAAAGAACAGAGCAAAGACAGACTACATCGCTTGCTACCTCTCCACATACGACTGCTTTGTAAGTAAAGACAGACCCCCAAAAGCAAACCCACAGGCAAGAATCGAAACAAATACAGACCTCACTGGGATGCCAAACACAATACGACAATTGATAAACCACCCCAGCACAGTCTACACCATGGACAATACTTCAACTAGAATCGGGGACAAACTGGAATCCATTACCCTCTACACACCTTACATCACCAAAGACTGGAACAAAGGACTGGCACCAGCACAACCTACCAACCAGAACAAGCCAAAACCAATCAACCCTGCCATCAACCTAATCAGTCTACTTGATGAAGAGAATGACCACTGAAGAACTCCCTCTCCCAACAGGCACAAAACAAACTACAGTGCAGCCTACTCAATCTCGGATCCATGGCAAAACACTCAATAGAAATCCATGACCTAAGTGAAGGAGGCACAGGCGTGCTCTTTCTTACAGAAAGCTGGTTATCAGACAACTACAAAGCCATCACGAACTAAGCCATACCAGACAACTTTAAATTAATACATGCCAACAGAGAAAACACAAGATGAAGCGGAATCGCAATCATACTCAAAGGACACATCTGAGAATCGGTGTTCAGTCATAATTTCGAGAAACAAAATTCAAAAGACAATAATTTCGAAAAAATAATGTCGGAAAAAAATATCGAATTCTTTATTTTTTTATTTATATATTTTTTGGGGGGGTTCGCGAGTAAAAAAAAAAGGTTAAAAAAAAGGGGGGTTTTTGGGGGGAACCCCCCCTTTTCGAATAAAAAACGTAGTGAAAAAGAAATTTGCTATTTTTTTTCAATATTATTTTTTCGAAATTAATACTTTCGACATTTTGGTATTCGAAATGATCACTGTAAACCCTGAGAATCTCAACCGATCCCAACTGACGTAGAAGTCTGTGAATCCCTCCTCATCAAGAATGAACTTAACAACCAATCCAGCATAGTATTCCTCCTGATCTACAGACCACCATCTTGCAACCCCAACTTTGAAACAAAATTAGCTGATGCCGCCGCCATTTTATCAAACTACCACAACAACCTAATCATACTGGGAGACTTCAACATCTAGTTTGAAAAAGAAAACTAAACCACAGCGAACTCGCCCTGTGCACTCCTGGAAACATTGCATTTCAAGCAAATAGTAAATGGATCCCCCCGCAACGCTGGACACACCTTGGATACAATTTCCTGCACAGAAGGACTATGAACATCTGCGCCACCTACACCGATGGTATGGAGCAACCATTACTTGATACCATTATTCATCACACTCCAAGTCCGCCTGTTGGCCGGAAAGGATATACTCCATGCCAGCATGAAAAGAAACGGGAATAACCTGGACCTGGAGACCTCAACAAAGTTACTAGACTTGACCCTTCCAAGCATAAGAGAACCCACCGAAACAACCGTAGATGCAGCTGAAATCACACTCAACACCTGGATCAGCAAGGCCATAGATCTCAGCCACACCAAAGAAACTGGCAGCAAAATGGTTCAGAGAAGAACTGAAAGAACTCAACAACAAAATAAACAAAATGGAAAAAAATGGAGAGAACAATAGAACTGACAAGGCAAAATAAAATACCAAAGACAGCTCATACTATAGAAATCAACAGTTCTCAAAGCAAATAAATACTATTACGCCACAAGAATAGAATCAGCAAACAATCCACAGAAATAACTCTTCAAAAGGGATAAAAAAACTCATCCTGCAACAACTCCATCATCCCGACACAAGCACTTTGTGCCAACATCACCAACCACAAGAGATAAAAAATAGAAACAATCCAGCAGACCATCAACACATCCCAGGCTAATGCAACCACGACTGCTGAACCACAGACATCATCCGAAACACAGATTACAGCAAAACTCACCTGCCTAGAACCAATCGCAGGAGAAATCTTTGCCACACTAATCAAGGACACTAACCATGAAAGGTTCCCAAGGAACCCCTGCCCCCCTGACATCATCAAAGGAATCCTCAACCACAGAACCCTGGCGACACACTTCCAGAACCTAATGAACCTATCACTCAAAAGAGGAATCTTACTGTCTGCCTTCAAATCAGCGTACATCAAACCACGGATAAAAAAGGACCCACAAAATGCAGATGACCCAAGCAACTACAGACTGATATCCAACCTGCACTACCCAGCGAAGATCTTGATCTTGAAGAACCATGTGTACAAAATCCTACTTAAATACGTTGAAACAAACTGAATACTCGTCCGGTAACAAGTTGGCTTCAGACCAATTAGAGGAACAGAATCGTCTCTCCCATCGATATGGGGCAACCAGAAAATAAATGCTGACCATGCCAAATCAGCCCTCATAATGTTGAACATTCCAGTGGCTTTCGACACAATCAGCCATGCAACACTAATAAAAAGACTGATGGAATGTGGCATACAGGAATTGGCACTAAAGTAGCTTAGCTCATTCCTAACAAACCGAACCGAAAGAACTTACCTACCACCGTTCACCTCAAACACCAAAAATATATCCTGCAGAGTCCCACAGGGATCCAGCCTCTCTCCTCTGTTTTCAACATCTACATGTGCCAACTGATGAAAATTATTTGAACCCACGGACTAACCACCTACAACTACGCAGACGAGACACACTGGATTGTGAAAAGCAACACAACCCACAAACCAGAAACAAAATATAACTGCCTCACAGACATCTACAATTGGATGACAATGAACAACTTTTAACTAAACCCATCAAAAATTGAAATAATGCTCTTGCCCAAAGAAATCAACGCAGGCAACCCACAACTGGACTGGTTGGCCGGTATGGGAAAGCAACCGGAGACTACCGACCTAGTAAATAACCTAGGAATGCTCATGGACAACAGGCTATCCCTGGAACCACAAGTGAACGCAATCACCAAAAAATGCTTCTTCCTCCCAAGACTACTCAGAGGATTACTCACCTACCACACACAACCCCTGATACTCACAAGAATTGACTAACGAACAGCTGCTACCTAGGAATGCTGGAAAGAATCACCAAGCAACTCCAAAGCATGCAAAATACAGCAGCTGGGATCCTATTAAGACTAAACAGAAGAGACCACATCACTCCAGCACTGAAAAGCCTACACTGGTTACTAGTAAAAAAAAAATGCATTAAATTCAAAACACTCTGCATGGCCCACAAAGCATTGCACAGACAAGGAGCTGAATTCCCCCAAGACAAGATCAACTGGTACCACCCATGAAGGGACCTAAAATCCAGCAACAACCCACAAATAGAGAGACAAAACATTATGAAAAAAGGAAATTTGTTGGAACAGCATTCTCAAGGTCTAATTGCAAACCTCTGGAACACCTTGACCAAAGAAATTAGAACCACAGAAGACCACATTACCTTCAGGAAACGACTCAAAACCTTGTTACTCAACAGTCAATGACAACACCAACCTCACAGACAAACAACTGGAGAGGAGGCGAGATGGGTCGAGGAACCGCAACCAAGAACGTGGGTAGATACTATCAAGCAACAACCAAAGAGTCACACCAGAGGCTCTACCAAACTGGCCAACTTACTGACCCACTTCCCCATCCTGCTCCTCCAACATAACCATTGCCACTACACTAGATCTGGGCTAGCCACACTACACATAAACACACCAAGAATCAATTCAATGATCACACCCCACTATCTCTCTGAGATTCTGGAAGCGCACCTAGAATGAACCACCCGCCACATAGTCCAAAAACTTTCAACGACACAAGTACATACCAAGACACCAGATAGTCATACAGCAGCAGCCATCTGTGACTCTGAATCCCTTAAGGACCCAATCTAACGATTGAGCACAACCCACCCCAACATCACACCACACACTAACACAAACATCAGCACACACCCGAGACACTGAGTCTTACCCCTACGGTTACAGAACACGGGGCCTCCTGCAGTAACTCCCTCATGCAAAACAAGGTTGTCCATGATTTGTTTGAATCAGAAATGACAGAACAAGAGAAAAAAACTAAAGTAATTTAAATGAAAATTACTGTTGTTTTTCTCTCTCGCAGACATTTGTGGCAACCCGTGTCCTGCCACGCCCTTACTTGGCTTTTGGCACAACGCTTCGCTGTGTGCTGCTGACTCCTTCATTCCTCTGCAACGCCGGTTCCCTTCACTTGCGTGCATGGGAACCGGTGCCGCAGGGTCCTTTTTTTTAACACTTTATCATTTAGGTCCTGGGGATACCCCCGATGAGATTATATTAAACAAGGATGCGGTGGACACCCCTTTAACCCCTGCTCCCCTTCTTCAATATAATCCAACCAAACAGGATATTTATTCAACATTTTCAGCTGTTCATAATTTTCATTCAGCCGAAAATCAAATAAACATCCCATTCAGGCTTTTTTCCCGCACATTTCTATGGATTCTGCAAAACAACACTCACAGACACCAGTTCCTCCTGGTTATGAACCTATCCTCTCATCCCATCCTCACTAACCACCCCACACCCGCTCTCTTGCAGAGCCACGCGAGCACCTGGAAACTGCCCGTGGGCAGTAGCGGTGCATGGTATAAATCAACATAACATAACACAATACTACATTACGGCTGCATTACCGCACCACTAAACTGTGGGTTTTTAGGAAAGGTGGAGAAAAAACCTCCAGCAAAATGTTGGAGGTAATTCCACCACCTTACTTCCCATAAAGTCAATTTTGGCAGAATTACAGCTGGTAGTAATTCTGCTGAAATCCCCATGGAGTCCCATGGACTCCATATATGGGAACTAACACCACCATACTGCCAATTGTAATCTAGCAGTAATGGTAAATCTGTTTGGTGGTATCTTGGCAGATTTACCGCTGAGATACCACCAAACTCGATATGAGGCCCATTGTCTTTACTGAACCATCTATTACTTGTGGCCTAACTGCTACTAGCACCTTTCTACTAGCAATGACTCAAAATTTGACAGGTTTCCCGATGGCATATCCAAGTGAGGTGCCTCAGAAATCCCAATTTCAGTCTTCCACATACTCCTCCCATTTAAATTTTGTATTTTTTGTTTTACCAATGTCCTTAAAGGTTGTGCCAATGCTGCAAAATCCTTTAAAAACTTGTTATACAATTCTGTAAACCTGAGGAATTATCTCAATTCTTCTTTGGCCGTGGGAACCGGTGCATTCCTGACAGCTTTCAGTGCATCAAATTTAGGTCTATATTTATATATTATATATATATCTCCCAGGCCATTCAACACGTGTCTCAAATAGTTCACTTCTTTTTGCCTAAATGTACTTTTTGAGAACTCAGTAGACCCTTTTCTTTTAATGTATTCAACACTGCATCACGTCTTTCATCATGTTCTCCCTTACCATTTCCGTATGTCAGAATATTGTCCTGATATACCAATTTTCCTTTGAATCATTTAAGAACATATAGCTCCATATGTTGGATCACTGCCAACACCAAACAGCATTTTATTGTATCTGTACAGTCCATACAGTGTTATAAATGACATCATGTCCTTGCGGCCTTCTGTAAGAGGTATCTGGTGACATGCCACTACCAAGTCTAAAGTTGTGAAGGTATCAGTTCCATTCACACAATTCAGCGTTTGTTATTTCTGGCAAGGGAAATTGATCAACTTGCATGTTTTTGTTTACACCTCATAGATTTACACACACCTACAGTGTGCCATTCTTCTTAACTGCTACAACTATAGGGCTTATCCATTCTGATGATTGTATTTTCTCTATGATTTGTTCCCTTTCTAACGTATCCAACTCTTTCTCTAGTCTTTCTCTTAGTGCAAAAGGAATGCACCTCGCCTCATGTGTTATTGGTATTGCTCCATTCTTGACAATAATCTTGTGTGCATATGCTTTTAAGCAGCCAATGTTGGAACTGAAAACTGTTTTTAATTTCTCCGTCTCTGTGCTTGGCTTGGACACACAAACTGGTTCATCCAAACATGGATCTAGTTTTATTTTAAGTGCAGTTTGGTCTCTCCAGACCAGTATTTCAACTTTTTTTTTTTGTTTCATGTAAATATGTATTACCCCTATCCTATGCTTTAATTCAACTAGTGCATGAAAATATCCTACAATCTGGATGGTCAGGCCTTCAAATACTCCAGGATTCTTCATATCAGATTTTTATAATGTATCCTTGATACCTTCTAGTCCCATTTCTTCCAACTTCTTTGTAGAAATAATCGTGTATGGGGAACAACGCCCCACCATCACTTTAATTTGTACGCCATCTACAAATATTTTGCAACTAGGGCACTTTAATATGAATCATCTGCTCTGCTACTTATGACCATGTCTCTTTCCTAATCAGGCATATCCTCCTACACTACTGCAATTATTTTCTTGTGTCTGCATACAACAGAAAAATGTCCTCATAACACAATTTGCAATTTTTTTAAAATTCTTTGTTTTTAGTTTGCACAGTTACATCTCAAAATCCAACATTTCCACACTCCAGCTGGAGTCCTTCATAAACTCAACATGTGCATACATTTGAACTTTTTAAACTCCCTTCCCTAGCCCCCACCCCCAGCGCAGCAAGAACACTGCAATTTCTAAATCAACGTATGCCCTTGGGAAGTTAACTTGGATGGGTTACAAGATGACAATTCTAGAGTCCCCCGGATCCCTATGCCTTTTCTTCCAGTGAATAGATATGTCAACCAATCTCAGATCCCTGCACTCTGGTCAAACCCTCTATACCGCCTCCACTGGTCAGGGCTGCGAACCATACTTCCTCGTGAACGGGGTCCATTCCATTTTCCTTGATGGATGCAAATTGTGGATAGCCCTCATGATAATCTCCATCTCATATATATCCTGTGCTTTAGGGGCCCACATACTCTCACTTGGCAGCTCAGGGCCTTTCTACTTTATCACCCAGCATACCCTTGCTGCCAAGAGTAGAAAATGTGGCATGTGTGGCAGATGCTCCCACATTCCATCTCTCTCTTCTACACCAAAAAGCACCAGCAAAGGGTTACCGACTCTATCCATGCCATCCAGCTTCCTTATCCATCCTAAGACCTCCTTCCAAAATCTCTGTATTCTTGGCCATAACCACCACTGGTCTCAAACCGCAGCCCTTCCAGCATGACGGGTCTGCCCCCGCAAACCTCTTAGATAAGCAATCTGGGGCATATTGCCATCTATATAAGAGTTTGAGACCATGTGACTTATACTGACAGGTTATAGATGTACTGTGTGCATTCCTGAATAGGCATTCCCAGTGCTGGTCTTATATCTCTCTTTCCAAGTCCCTTTTACATTTCCTTCTAAGACCTTCTTCTCGTCCTTCCCTTGCCAATTGAAGGGCCCTATATATTCTTGTGATTAGTCCCTGGGATGTAACGCTACTGCTGAGGATCATTTCCATCCCTGTTGGGTCGATCTGCACTTCCACTTTCCATTTCTCTGAACGTAAAACCCCCTTTAAATGCAGGTACTGGAAGGATGACAGCAGTACCAGATGTCCCGCCTGCAAGTCTGCAAGCGTTATTAAAGTCTTTCCTGCCCTACCCTTTCCAACCCTGCTTCGAACCACCTTTGGAATCTTCCTGGTTCCTGAATGTCATCCCTGATGAGAGGGGCCCAAATGTGGCTCAAGGGAGGATGGCCACGTGGGTATATCCTTCATCTCTGATATGTTCCACCAGTCTCCACAATGGTCCTAGTAATTGGTGTTACACTGTGCGGTTCTGTAATAGTCATACACATTCAGGAGCCCCACTCCCCCTCTTTCCTTAGGCAATATTAAGGTTGCATAAGCTACTCTCTGCTTTTGTCCCTGCCACACAAAGCAGACAATCCATCTTTTAAGCTCCACAAATTGTTCCCTCAGCATACCTATTGGGAGCATTTGGTAAAGATAAAGCACCTTTGGGAGTAACATAATTTTGAACGCATTGATGCGGCCCAACCACGACATCGTCGGTCCCATCCAACAGACCAAATCTGCAAAAAGGACACTCAAAAGCAGCAGAAAATGTGCATGATAGAGATCCTTGGTATTTCTAGGCACCTTCACCCCCAAATATTTAATCTCCTCCCTTTCTCTGGAAATTCCCAAGTCCTGGAGGTCCCCCACCCCTTTTCCCTTCCCAGCCAACTATATGGAAAAAGTGCTGACTGATCTGTGTTTACTTTCAAGCCTGAGAACTGCCCGAATCCCTGCAATACCCTTTGGACGACCGGCACTGAGGCCCTAAATCCCAGATATAGGAGCATGTCATCTGCATACATGCTAATCTCATATCCCTATTCCCCCACTTTAATACCTTCTATCCCGTTTTCATTTCTAATCAGGGTCCCCAGGTGCTTTATAGACCTGGCAAAAAGCAGGGGGGAGAGTGGCCAGCCCTGCCTGGTACTCCTTCCGAAGGGGAAGTCCCCTGACGCATGTCCATTGACAGTAACCTTCCGCATTGGGTTTGTATAAATTGCCCTAACTTCTCTCAGAAACCGCTCCCCAAATCCCTGTTTCTTGAGGACCTCGAAAAGGAAACCCGACCCGATCAAAAGCCTTTTCGGTGGCTAGGCTTAGTAGTGCATGGTCCCCACCTTCCATTTGCTTGCGCTCCATCAGGTCCGGGGTTTTTACCGCATGGCATCTCTGCCCTGTCTTCCCTGTATGAATCCCACCTGATCTGGTTTAATCAGGCGGGGTCATTATTCCCTCCAGCCTCAGGGCCAGCACTCTGGTAAAAATCTTTTCATCTAAATTCAACATAGAGATGGCGCGGTAAGATATGCAGCATCCGGGTCTCTCCCCTCCTTTGGGATCACCAAAATTAGAGCTCTACGACAAGAGGGTGGCACCACCCCATCTCCAGTATGTGGTTATATAGCCGGGTAAAACGAGGTACAAGAACTCTAGTTAACTTTTTATAGAAGCCAGCTGTGTAACCGTTTTCTCTCGGCGCTTTGCCATTGGGAAGCCTTTGGTTGGCAGCCTGCACCTCCTGTGATCTGTGCCTCTATCAAGAATTGCTCAACCTACCTTAAGATTTTCTGTGTCCAGCCGTCTCACATATTCTGCCACTACTGCCAGGTCTGCGCTTCCCTTACTAGTGTACAGTGCCTCATATTATGCCTCAAAACATTCTGTAACACTGTTTTGTTTTGTGTTGTTTCTAGCTGTCCACTTGCATCCCTAAACCCCAAAGCCATCTCTCTGCCCTTTGCGCACAAAGTCTTGCCACCAATAAGGCATCTGCCTTGTCTCCCTTCTCATAAAATTTCTGTTTGAGGAATTGTAGTTTCGTTATTTTGCCCCCACTCCCTCTGCTTACAACTCCACCCTCTTCTGACACAAATTCTCCCTGTCTTTTTCCTCATAACGTCCCATCGCATGCATTTCCTCCTCTAAATGCACAATCTCCCTCCGAAGTCTGTTCTCCAGCAGTCCACGTTTCCTCTTTCTTCTTGCTCCTTCACGAATTGCCTTCCTCGCCTCCCAGACGTGTTTGTGTCCATTTTCCCATTTTCATTTAACCGGAAGTATTCCTCCATCTCAGTGGTGAATTGAGGGGCGAACAGTGTGCCCCTCCACAGGGAGTCATTACACCTCCACTGCAAACTCCCTCTTCCCCCCCCCTGCAATGTCTAACACCATTCACACCATGTATTGGTCTGACCAACCCACTGGGCAGATTTCACACTTGCGTATTATTAGTTGTCGAAGTGTAGGAAAAGAAGTAGTGTAACTATGTTCCCTGCTGGCCTGCCCCCACTCCCAACAAACCCCATTGCCCACCCCCTCCCAAACACAATGGAAACCCCCAAACAAATGCTCCTGCTGTTTAAGGGAATGTTCACTGCAGTGCACTGAAGCGCAAGTTTCAACTGCTTCCTACACTTTTTTTTTACACGAAACCAATGGTTTCTTTTTAAAATAAAAGTGTAGGAACAGTAAAACTTAATTTTCAAAAGTAGAGGAGCACCGCTCCCGCCCACTTCATCCACTGCGTTTTACATCACATAGGCCTAATTTACTAGAAGATATCTATGCACGTATACATTATTGTGTGCTTTGGAGTGAAAGGTGTATCCCTCTGGTGGGGGTGGGCTGCTCTCCAAACATCAACTAGTCTCCTACATTACAGGGCTTTCCCAAACATATCCTCCATAGCCTGCCTATCCTTCTCCGCAGCCTTGCTCCTGGAATAGTGGTCCCTACGCGGGTCTGTCCAGGAGTTGAGTTCCCCTCCTATTATTGACAGCCCTCCCTGCACTTCTAATATCATGTCCAGTGCCCATGTGCAGAAGGCTTTCTGCTCCTGGTTGGGCGCCTACACTGTGGCAACTACCACCTTTGTTCTTCCCACCATAGCTTGAACCATGAGGAGCATAACCTCTATTAGTGTTGTGACTAATGGCATTCAAGGTCCAGTAAACCCAGTCAATTCCTCTTCCCCTGAGTGGCCTTTCCTCCCCATCTTTCATTTACCTCCAGCAATAATAAGACCTCTCGACTCGCTCTCTATAATTCTCTCACCACCAGAGAACGCTTGGTGAGTGAGTTCAAACCCTTAATGTTTAGCGTCCCTGCGTTCAGGCTAGATTCCCCTTGCATCAACCTCATCTCCTCTGCCATTGAGGACCCTGCCATGCTCCTGTAATTCCCTTCCTTCCGATATGCCCCTTCCTCCTCATCATCTTCTGTGTCCCAACACCCCTAAAATATGCCACCTCGTGGACCCGTTGTTCCCCTCCCTCAAAACAACAACAACCCATTAACTATGCAAAACGTATTGAACAGTTTCCCCATGCAGCCACCCTCTGTGTATGAGAGGGCCACCTCAGGGTTGGTCGGCCTGCTGTAATCTGCCAACAGGACTTTGTCATCAGCCAGGTGCTAATGCAGTGAATATGGTCGCACCACAAGTGGCATGCCAGGGCGAGGGGCCATTTAACTTCTGAAATGTCTTCACACCTTACCACTCATTTGTATCGGGAGTCCTTCCGGAAGGCCTGAGCACCCGGGAGCACTATCTGACCACGCTTGCCTTGCCTGGACCCTCCTTCAAGCATTGCAAGACCTGTTCCACCTCTTTTCCACTCATACTGTATTCTTTATTTCCCAAGGTGAACAGGTAGGCCCACCTGCATCAAACTCCCTTCCCGGTCAACCATTGGATCAGGTGCCGGCAGCTGTGCAGGAGTCTGCATCTTTCTCCACCAGGCCTAGAATCCTTACATTATTCCTCTGTTCTCGATTCCCAAAATCATCTATCTTCAGGGCCACCGCTTCCTCCCTCAACTCCATATCTGTCATTCTGGCTTCCATCTTAATTTCCATTAAGTCTTCATTTGTTTGGATGTTTTCCAAGCCCTCAACTCTCTCCTCTATCTTTTCCTCTGTTCCTCGTAATTCTGAGATGGAGGTCTGGATGTCTCCTCTGAGAGCTTTTATCTCAGTCATTATTCCGACAAAGTCCTCCTTGATGGTCGCCCCCCTCTGCCCCGGTGGAGTGAGACATGATCATCATTTCCTCCCCGGTCTCAATTTTTCTGAACTTTTGAAGCTATGCCATAGCAACTGTGTCTTCATGGATTGTTGGTTTTCCCAGTGTCCTCTCTCGCCTTATTCCACTTCCAGTTTGCGCCCGGGTCTGTGTGTCTTATTGCAAATAATTCTCTTCTAGCACCTGGCCCCACCCTAGGGGCCTCCCAGCACCCTGCACTCCCGGGACACTCTGGGATGGGCACTTGCACTTACATTTCACTAAATACCCCACAATCTGGGGGGTTTTCTCGCTGTGTGTCCTACCACCATGTCTTGTGTACTGCGTCTGGGGCCAGGCGCTTTGTTTTCACAGCTCGCCCCCTCCCTGTCCGACGTATGTTCTCGGCTGTTCTTTCCCAGGGCACACACCACAATTTCTCAACTCTCCCAACTCTTGCCATGCTTTCCCTCCTTCTGACCTTATGCCTCCTCTTGCGCTGCTTCTGCACCAGTGTTCACCACCTTACACTAGCCTACGTCTGCACCGGAGCGCAAATGCACTGCATGCGAGGCCAAGTCAGTCGTGCCCCTGTCGAGTGTCTCCGCAGTCAGGAAGCTCCCTGGATAGCTTGATCACTATCCTTGGGGAACTAGTCCCCAACTATGTCCATAGTCCACTAGTAACCCCATTGTGCACCATCTGCATGTCTTCACTGACTGTTGTAAGGCATTGCGTGCAGGGGCTTATTGGTATTGTGCACACTGTACTGTGTCCTGCTCTATGGCAATACCCCTGTTCTGCTCCTCCACGGCCCCCTCTCCACTTCTGGCACTACCTCTGTTCCTCATGAAGAGTCAGGGGGGAGTGCTTAGCATGGTGCTGCTTCTCACGTGGCTCCCCATGACACTTCTCCTGCTGTCAGTGTTCTGTGCTTGAGCGCCCCTCTCGCTCACTGTCCCGGGCGTGGGCTCTCTTCCCCAACGCCAGCAAAATATCCTCATGCCTTGCTGGGATTTGCCCACTTTTGGCTTACTGCACAAAAACCCAGACTCATTTAAAGTGGAAAAGGTTGCTTTAATGTGACAGGCCAAAGCTTACAATTAAACGCTTACCTGGCTCCATGGCCTTACAGACTAACGAAATATTTTAAACAACCAATTAAATAATTAAACATTTTCATTTTCCCCCAACAATTAAATAATTAAATAAAACCACTTCCTCCCTAACTATCCCTTGGAACCTACCGTCTCTTTAGCCCTTCTCCAGGCATCCCGCTTTCTCCCTGGGGCCATGCCCCTCCAGGCTCAATACCTGTTCCCCCGGGGTAGCCCGCTTGTGCAAACAGCACCACCCCATCCTTTCCCGTGCCATTCCCCCATTGTGCTTCCCTACCCCCACATCTAAAGGGGCCATGCCCCGACAACTAGAACCACTTCAAAACCCCTCAGACTCCCCTCTACACCAATCTCCCCCTTCCTATGACCTGCAGCCAGTCTGACCTGCCACATCAGCAACAGAAATTTTACATTACAACTTCACTAGTGCCCTGACCTGTCACACAAAACTACCGGAACAATAGAGACCTTAAACAAACACCAGAAAACCTTGTAAAAACTTTACATGGAAAATAAAACCCTGAAGAAACCAACTACATGGACCCCCCCCCCTAGAACTAAAACCAGATACCAGACTTAACCCAAAAGAAAGGGGTGGGAGGGCGGGTCAA
Organism: Ambystoma mexicanum; assembly: GCF_040938575.1. Taxonomy (NCBI): domain Eukaryota; kingdom Metazoa; phylum Chordata; class Amphibia; order Caudata; family Ambystomatidae; genus Ambystoma; species Ambystoma mexicanum. The sequence goes on along the minus strand of NC_090926.1, from coordinate 291,863,496 downwards.
TCTCAACATCCAACCGTCGCCTGCCTCCCGAACCTTCCCTGACAGCTTAAATACCCCCTAGAGGCGCTCCACCCCCCCACAGCCACTCGCTGGCCGTGTGCAGCGCCAAAATACACCCCGGGGGGAAACGCTTCGCATTCCCCCCGGGGTACCCCTTTTGGCTTACTGCACAAAAACCCAGACTCATTTAAAGTGGAAAAGGTTGCTTTAATGTGACAGGCCAAAGCTTACAATTAAACGCTTACCTGGCTCCATGGCCTTACAGACTAACGAAATATTTTAAACAACCAATTAAATAATTAAACATTTTCATTTCCCCCCAACAATTAAATAATTAAATAAAACCACTTCCTCCCTAACTATCCCTTGGACCCTACCGTCTCCTTACCCCTTCTCCAGGCGTCCCGCTTTCTCCCCGGGGCCATGCCCCTCCAGGCTCAATACCTGTTCCCCCGGTTTGGCCCGCTTGTGCAAACAGCACCACCCCATCCTTTCACGTGCCATTCCCCCATTGTGCTTCCCTCCCCCCACATCTAAAGGGGCCATGCCCCTGGCACCAGAAAAATCCTCCCCCAAGGTGTTCTTTCTGCCCCACCCCCACCCCCACCAGTTTTCTTTACCTCCAACCCCTTAACCAATCTCCCAGCCAAGAGCCCAAGTCCGCCAGATAATGATTATTCCCATAAACCGACAAGTGTACACAATCCTTCATAGACTATTTCCTTATGGTCCAAAACCTGTACCGCCACCGAGGCACAATACTTTACCATCTCTCTGTTTATCCCCTTCCTAGCCCGCTCTATCGCTCCCTCACTTCTCGCTCCCCGCCAAACTCTCAGCGGCAACAACTTAGTCCACACTACAGATGCTTGAGGCCACATTTCTCAAACCCATACCAAATCCCTTTTCATTGTCCTAAGAAGAGCCACACCCGTATCCCTTACCAGGTCATTTTCCCCAGCATGAATAATCATCACCTCTGGAGGCCCATAGCATTCCCTCAACCCAGCCAACATAGGAAGCAACTGATCCCAGCGCAGTCCCCCTAACCCGGACCATTTTACCACCACATCTTTATAGCTGCACCCCAATTGCCTGCCCAAAACCCTTCTCTCTGCTTCCTTCCCAGCCCACTTAACAATTGAATGGCCGACAATCCAAACTTGTGCCAACTCCCCCTCCTTTCAAGCAGCATCTGAAAAAGAAATGACAAAATCACTTGCAAATTGAAACATCCTACAACACGCCATTCCCATAAGGTCCCTTGCCACCTTCCTTCAACCGTCCCCTTTTCCCAAATCCCTGAGATACCCCTTATATCTCCCGGACCTCCAACGCCACAAACCTTTCACCTTATCCTCTGAAAAACCCAGCCTACTACCCTCAGATGCTGCACCCATCCTAAAGGAATGTGTCCCAAACTCCTCTGCCTTTTCCCCTACCGCTACCAGAGCCTTTTGCAATACCCACAAAACTTGAGCCGCTGAAACCGGCGCCCCATCCTCATGCTGAAAAACCAAACCTGTCCTTCCCCCACAACGCTCCTTCCACACCCGGCCAGTCTGAACCGGGCATAAATCCTTGCTCCCACGACCCAGCAAAACCCAAGAGCCCTTTCCTTTTTGATCTGTCTTAGACCTCTTAATCTTGATGTTCAAACCTGACTCTGTAAAATGAACATCTTTCCATTGCAGTCCCCCTATCCCACCTTTTCCCCCCACCAACACAGAAACCCGAAAAGCCCCAAAGAATAACCAAGTAAAACAAGTCACAAACAGCTCCCCTTCCCATACCGACCAGCAAACCCCCCCACCGCCTGACTCAACTTCTTTAGCAATTCCGCTGATACCGGTCTCCTCTTATCCTTATCCCTCTTACTTTCCCTTGCCCATCCTTCCAACATCCTATTTGCCATTTCCCCACCGCTCGGCTGAAAACCCCAAAACCATTTCCCATAGAAAGCAATCCCAGCCAACTTCTCTGTTATAGTTGCCCTAGACCTGCCCCTGTCCATGCACCTCAAAAGGAAGTTCATGACATCATCCCTTCTACGCTCTTCCGCATCCCATCTACCTTTCCAACTACAAGCTCCCCCCCCTATAAAATCCTCCCAAGCCCTCCTGTATACCTCGTTAGATGCCGAGGCCAGTGAACCCTCCACCAAAGCCAGCGCTCTCAGCTTCCTATCTTCCACACCTCCTCTGGAATCTGCTGCCCCTCCTGATCCGCCTCTGGAGCCAATCCACAGAATCTCTGCCATTTGAAAATGAGATAATGCATCAGCGATGCCATTATCCTTCCCTGACACATGCGTTGCCTTAAACACCACATTCCATTCCATGCAACGCAGAACAAACTCTCATCAGTCTTGCCACCCTCTGATCCCTTGCTGACTGCCTGTTCACTACATAAACCACGCATTCGTTGTCAATGTTGAAATTCACGTTCTTATTCTGCAAATCCTTCCCCCACAACTCCAATACCACTAGCAAAGGGAAAAATTCAAGAAATGCTATACTCCTTCCCTCTTTCAACCACAGAGATGGCCACTTCTCCGCACACCACTTTCCTCCCCAGAAAACTCTGAAACCTCCCGCTCCTGCTGCATCAGAAAATATCTGTAGCTCTCATGTCACCGGGTCTCCCTGCAACCACATGGACACTCCGTTAAAGCTCTCCAAAAAACGCAGCCAAATTCTGCAATCCTCCTACACTGCACCTGATACTCTTATCCGATGATGTGGGCACTTCGCTCCCGCCATAGACCTCGCCATTTTCCTATAAAAAGTCTGCCCTTGGGCCACAACCTTGCATGCAAAATTCAGATGCCCCACCAATCTTTGCATTTCAACCAGCATCATTTTCTTGGTCCCTACCGCTTTCTCCAGCAGTCCTACCAATTTGCTCACCTTGTCGTGCGGCAAGCGTGAGGTCATGGCCACTGAATACAGTTCAATTCCTAGAAATGTCACCACCACCCCCGGCCCTTCTGTTTTGTCTTCCGCCAGAGGCACCCCCAACTCTTCCATCAACTCCTGAAACAACTTTAGCATTTCCTTGCACTCCCTCTCTCTTTCTACCCCGCTAATAAACAGAAAATCATCCAGATAATGCAGCACACTCTCCCCACCGAGCTAAATGAGAACACCCACTGTAAGAAAGAACTGAACCGCTCAAACAAAGCGCAGGAAATTGCGCACCCCATTGGCAAGGCTTTGTCTATGTATATGCGGTCCTCAAATTGCAAACCTAACAGCCAAAAATCCTCCGGGTGCACCGGCAACAACCTGAAAGCCGCCTTAATGTCACACTTGGCCATGAAGGCCCCTCGCCCTTCTTTCCTCACCAACTCCACCGCCTGGTCCACACTTGCATATACAACCCCACATTCTTCTGGGGCAATGAAATCTTTGACCGACATGCCCTCAGGCCATGACAAATGGTGTATCAATCTGAACTCCCCCAGGGCTTTCTTGGGCACCACCCCCAGTGGGGATATAACTAAGTCACCCGGCAGGTCATCAAATGGCCCTACTATCCTCCCTGCCGCTATTTCCTTACCCAATTTTTGTCTTACCACCTCAACATTTTCCTTGGCTGACTTAAAGTTTTCCACCCACCGACGCATCCTTGGGCCCTGGTACCCCAGCCTGAAACCCTGACTAAAGCCCTCACTCCAAATCTTAGCCCCTTCCCTGTCCGGATAAAATTGCAACCATTTCTGCAGCACCTCCATTTTAATTGGAGTAAAAGCTTTTCCCCACAACCCCTCTACTGGATCCTCTTCCCCCTCCCCCTGTCTCCCTGTTGGAAACACTGAGTGAGAGGGTGTTTTCCTCCACATTTGCTACACTCGTGCCTGAACCTACATAAGTTCCTTGGGCAGCCGTCCTTATTAAATGCCCAGCACGCTGCTGAGGACTGTCCTCTGCCTCCTCCTTCCACCCCCTCATGGGCGGGGCGACCAAGAAAGGGCCGGTAAGGCACAGGCAGCCCACTTGCTGTGTGCAATGTCGGGCAGGCATCATTGGAGCCATCCATTGCAGCCAAAGATCCATGTCTATTTCCCCCACACAGCCTGACTGTCCTCCGCCATTCTTGCTCTGAATTCCTCATCATAGCATACCCACACAAAGCCCCCAAAACTTGTGAAAGCCTTCCTAATTACATCCATATATTTGAGCAGAGCCACGCATCACTCCGGGAATTTCTCACAATATACGCTGGCATAAATGATAAATGCTGACGTCCAATTCTCAATAGTCACTGGGTCCCTTGGGCGCGAAGCCAGCTCCCTCTCTTCTTCCTTAGACCCCTCCTTTGCTCTCACTTCCCTATGGAGCAGCTTAAAAACATCTACAAATTCCCCCGCCTGCATCTTCTCCCTAGTCGCTGCCATCAAGTGCGCCCCCAAAGGTTTTGTGATACCCATGTACGGCAGTTTTTTCTCCTTTCCTTTTACTTCAACCTCCTTTTCTTTTGCCACTTGCACCTCGAGCACCAATGGCTCTACCACCTTGTCCGTTTGAACCTCCACTGAGCAAATACCCTTCTCATCCCCCAAGGCTCCAATGGCCTGTACACCAACCTCTTTCCTTACCCCTTGCAGACCAGACCCTTCATTTCCTGTCCCCAATCTCATGTCCCCTCTCTGCCATGCAGATTACCATTCCCTTTCCCGCTCACCTCTTTCCACACAGCCCTTCTGTGGTCTGGCATCCACGCCATTGCTCCTCATCTCTTTTCTTAATGGGCTCCTACTGCGGGGACAAAACATGTCAGCAGACTCACCCAGCCAATTGCTCCCCCGACCTCTTTCCCTCCGACCACCCTGCACCTGTCTTTCCCAATCCCACCTCAAACTTCTTCTCTCCTCCCCCCTTTCCCTTACAGCCCTATAACCTTCTTCCTCCCACTGCCCCACATAATCCTCCAATCCAACTTCATCATCCCTTAAATACCATTGTGGATGCGAGCTCATGCTCGAGTTGAGCCGATCTTCTTCCTGCGAGCCTGGGGTGTCCGCCCGCCACTCCTTTGACGCCTTCTCAGCGGGGCCGCAGAAACCCCTGCCTGGTCCTCTTCTCTCGGGCGAGGCGTGCAGTCCTCCACCCTGTAATCCTCCTCGCTAGGGGCCGTGCTGCACCCTCTAGGCTCTCCTTGCGCTGACCGAGGAGGGGCCCTTCTTAAACCCTCTCCCTCCACCTGAACAGCGGGGGCTGCGCAGTGCCCTCCGCCCTCACTCCTCCTACCCAGGGGGGGGTGTTCTGCCCCCCCTAACCACCTCAATTGATGGGGACCTCTCGCTCCTTCTCTCACCTGCACTCTTCTGCAGGCATTTACCCCCTTTTCCCCTCTGCCCTGTAACCCCCTTCTGCGCCCCTCACCGCCCCCACCCCTTTTTGAGCACTCCTACCCTCCCCACGGCTATCATTAACTCCATCCCTCTCTGGCTCCCCACCCGAAATCATTTCTCCCCTGGACGCTCTCCTATCTACCTCCCTCCTCATCTTCCTGCCCCTGGATTCCCAAACCTCCCCTCTCCCCGCTGTGGGGGTGCAAGCCACCAATGCCGTGAGAGCCCCATCTGCCGCCGCTCTACGCTGCGGCCTAGCACCCTCTACCTCCCCTACCCCCGTTACTTCCCCCACTGCCCCATCCAATTGGGCCTTAGATGCCCTGCTAATGATTTCCAAGGCCTCCCTCAGAGCCCTAGCATCCACCATTCTCTTCTTACTGGCTTCCTGGACCACCATAGTGCACCAATAATCTGATTGTGCACTGAAATATGCCCCTTGCAGCTCAACTAGCTAAACTAAGCCCCCGAGCCAGCACCTACCCGTGGATAAATACCCCTAGCAATGGGAAACCCTGAAAGAAAATGGGGATATAAAATTGAATATCACAGTAAAGAGTTAAATAACTCTATAATTCCCAGATGCAATATAGTAAATGATTGTGTCCTAACAAAAACAAAAATTCATTTTTTTTTATTTATTTTCTTTAATTTACCCCCTAAAATTACCCTTTCCTTGCTGAACCCCTTCCTTAACTCAGAAATAGCCCCCTGCCAAAACAGAAACCAAAAACTGTGCTCACAGGCTCAAGATTGAATGAAGAAAACCGCCGTAAACATTGCCCCCTAGCTGCCTGTAGGGAGAACCGCACCGTGACTGCAATATATAATGGCGGGCCCTTTAAGAACACTGCACTGCCCCCTATGTCAATAGACAGCTACCGAGTGTCCGTACGACTAAAACCAATGGGCACCAGCGGCGGGATAATTACTTAATCACCTCACACCAGCGCTGCACGTAAAAAGGAGCAAGTGTCCTAAGAACTGGCAGCCAACTCTCACACACACATGGCTCAGACGGCAAACCGAAGAGTTGGGCACTTTATAACCTAAACACGCAGGGCCTTCAAGGAGGAAAACCAACAACCTAACCTCCACCCCAGACAACACTATGAAATATACCAAATAAGTTAAGGGGGGTACCTTGCATACGGTACCCCCGGCTATATGACAAAATTAATATATATTATTATTTATTTATTTTTTAAAATTTAAATTCTCACTATTCGTAACCTCCCCTAAACTAATAACCCACTCTCCTCACCTAACGCTAACACCCAGCACCGAAGGCACAGCTACCAGGGAAGGCTCGGGAGCAGGCGACAGGACTTCTCAATCTCAACGTCCAACCGTCACCTGCCTCCCGAACCTTTCCTGACAGCTTTAATACCCCCTAGAGGCGCTCTACCCCCCCACGGGCACTCGCTGGCCATGTGCAGTGTCAAAATACATCCCGGTGGGAAACGCTTTGCGTTCCCCCCCAAGGCCCCCCTTCGCCTGCTCACTTCGCCAATGACCGCACCTGCTTGCATTCTTCCCCCAGGGTGGCTTGAGGGTCAGGTTGTTCAATGCTCACAGGGAGCCACACTTGCTGCTGGCGGCCGGCCTCCCGTCCTTCACCGGTGGAGGGTTTCTTCCACTCGTCTGCCAGGCCGTGCAGATGCACCGGCCCTCCCCCACATAGGGCCGGCGCTAGGCGTGTGCAGCATGTGCGGCTGCACTTTGTCCCGCGCCTGCTACGGCCCCATGCCGAGGGAGCCGTTGACTCCCTCTTGCAGGCTGCAGCGTGGGCCGTCTTCTCAGAGCCTATAAACTAGCTGCAGGCCACTCTGAGGACATAAGCGCACACCCTGCAGCCTTCATGATGATGGGGAAGCTTGCCGGCAAATCTTTTTCAAAAGCGGCAGTCCCTCGAGGTTTCTTTTGTTTCATCTGGTGAGTTAACGTGTCACCTGTCAACCTCCTGCTGCGAATCTGGAGAGACAAATGCCACCCCCCTCCCAGCAGCCCAATAGGCGCTGAGGGCCTCATAAGTACTGCTTATCACTTTCTTTCTTAAAGCAGAGCTTTTAAAGTGGGTGCAATTTACTATTGATGGCCTATTTAAGAGACCATTGTTGTGTTAAGAACTGCAAAGGGGCATTTTATTTTGAAAGCACATGCAAAGCAGCAGTTAGCTGCCTACAATCTTTGCCTTCCTCCTGCACAATTAAACATATTGCACAAAACCGTTTTAGATATTTGCCTGCTTTCCACATGCTTATATTCACCAAGCCAAAAAACGTTTAAGTAGAATGTAACATTTACCCCACATTATACATGAAGCATGAAAGTGACCCATGAATATTTGCCAAGAATGCGACACGAGAGGTTCTCATCCAGTAGACTGTAGGGGCTATTTTCTCTGGTTCTGGCCCTGTACTGATTTATTTATTTTTTTATTTTTTTACATTTATAAAGCGCTCACACAGCCCGCAGGCACTGTTACAGGAATTGTTTTTTTTTCTTAGTTGCGTAATTGTGTTTTTTTTTTTTTGTCTTAGTTACGTATTTATAACGCGCTTAAACACACAGAGGTTTCTAAGCGCGGACCCGGGGATCGAACCTGTTGTTGCTTCGTGTCGTCTTGCTTCCAAGACGCGCACGCTGCCGCTGAGCTATCCTCCCGGGACAAAGGATTTTCAGGGCACAAGTCCATACATGTGGTTGGACAGTGTCCGACCTACTTTTTTTAACAGGTAGACGCAAACCCGGTTCTGAGTTTTTGAGGCCAGCATTAAAAAAAGTGTTCAGCTACAAGGATTTCACACCAGGTTGTCATGTTTCCAATGCAGACGCTTACCCACAAGAACACATAAAAGTGCCATTAAAGCGCATGTCTCCTGTTTGGGTTTTGTTTTCTTTGGAATATTTCATTGTACATTGTTGGGTTTAAGAGGTGGGCACCTTTTATACTTTCCTAGTGTCGTTATTGGAAATTCTCCTCTCGGATTACTATGTTTTCGCTGTTGCCTACATGCGTAGTGGTTATTATCTTGTGATGTCACATCCTGTGATGTCACTCCCTGTGATGTTATCAAATGCAAATTAAGTGTCCCCGTGCATAATTTGCCTCACTTGGCCCCGCAAATCCTAGGGCCTCCCCTACCCCCACAGGCAATCCACCACGCAGCTCCTGAGCATGTTACGCAGCCACTGCTCGCCAGGTCTCACACTGGGATGCCGGCACTGACTTCAGGCTTCAAATGCACACATCGCCTGCCATCACACCTGTTCTAACTCTGTGTCATTTTAATCACTGCTCTGCCACGCAGTCCGCTCTGTACCCTACTATTCCAGCAGGGCTAGGCCGACGTTCAAGTGGCCATTCCAGTCCACGACCCCTGGTGGTCTCCCAATTTGCACATTTTAAGTTCAGCACTGAATATTGTTTTGAGTTGGCATAATGGACGAACATGCCACATCAGAAACATTTATTTTGTTCTCTTTCTTTTTAATTCTACATTCTTTCTCTCCTTCACCCGAGTTGAAATTTTGATCTTTTTTGATGTATTTCTCTCTGTTGCCTCCTATTCTATTTTTTAACACATTTATTTGCATATTTGTATTTTTATAGCATTTTTATAGCACTTGACGCCTAAGCGCTGAACGGTGTAACCAACTGTACAATAAAATAAAATAGAACCAGTTAACAAAGCAGAACCAAAAGATCTGTAAGATAGAAGATGTTACCGCCAATAAATATGTTACAAACAAAATCCAGATTTTGCAAAACAATGCTCTCGGAGCAGCTCTGAGCATCTCCTAAAAAGAACACATCTCTAACATTAGGAGAACCCACAACTGGCTCACCACAACTGACAAAATCATGCTCAAGGTAGCCTCTCTGACTCACAAATGCCTCAATAATGCAGCCCCTCGCTATCTTGTCAACAGATTTAAGAGATACACCCCCAACCGATCTACCAGAACTGCCAACTCCAACTTACTCACAGTCCCCAGATTTAAACAAACCAAAACTGGTGGTAACAGCTTCCAGGTGAAAGTAGACCAACATTGGAACTCCCTGCCACCCACCTTAAGGACACCTCAAACCTATCTCCATTTTAGGCACAACTACACTCAGTGGATAAAGGAAAATGACTGCTAACCTCACCCATGCTTGCCTTCCTTATGTGCACTGTGTAAATCGTATTTTAATGTTTCTACCTTGTACCTGTACTTATACTTACCCATGTACATACCTGCAAATTACTGTACAGCACTCTAACAAAGCTGAGAGTAACCTTGTTGCTCCTGCGCCCTGATAACCTTAGGTCTGGTGCGCATTACAAATGAATAAAACAAACAAACATGGGTTTTAAGACTGGTTTAAAAAAGGGAAAGGAGGATATAGAACATAAACAAAGAGTGCGAGAGTTCCAATGTTTAGCGGCAACCAAAGCAAATGAACAGAAGCGGGATGACGCACTGGGGAACAGCTAAGAGAAAAAGGCATTGGGAACAGAGCGGATGGGCTGGGTAGTAGAAAGAGATTAAGGAAGAAGGAGATATGGAGGAGCAAGCCCATAGAGGCCCTTAAAAACAATACAAAGGAAGTAGCAGAGTGCGAATGAGAGCCGGTGCAAAGAGTTAACAGTCGTGGGGGAGAGAGTGCACAGTACCCAAACTGATGCATGATAGATTGAGCGATGGGGAGCAAGGTGAGACGCAGGGAGACCAACGAGGACAGAGGAGCAATAGAATAGTCTGGACTGGGCTAAAGATGAAATAAGGAGTTTAGTGCAGGAAAATGTAAGGAAATAACGTGCTTTTTGGCTGTTGAACGATTGATAGCGACAAGAGCGAGAGATAGAGGAGATGTGAGCAGAAAAAGAAAGCGAGGAGTGGAGAATGACACCCAGATTGTGGACCGAAGAAGAGCTGGAAAGGGTGGAAGGGAGAAATAACACTGAGGGGGAGGTGTGAGGAAGGGGAATGGTAGAAGCAGGGAAGAAAAGATTCATATTGGCGCCCATCATGTTTTCTTCTTCTGCTTTGACCTGCGAGGCTTCCTTTTTCCCCCTTTAATCGCTTTGGAGCCCAGTTGCCTGCGTTCAATGTGCTTTACAATTGCTTTGGTTTCAGCTAATGTTGGATCTCTGCACATCCCCAATCTTTTCTGTATCCGTGTATTATTTGTTCTTCATTAGTTATCCGCATATCAAAGCTGCATGGAAGGGGCTAATGCCTTCAACGCAAACGCATATTCTTCTGTTGACTCTTCTGTTCTTGAGAACCTGGAGTGGACGTTTGATCTGTTGCTGGCCACATGGATCTAAGGCCTGGAGTGTAAATCCAGCGGAATCGTACTTTCGTCAGATATATGCATGTCTCCTGCATCATGCTCAGTTGATGCTAAGAGGGGTAATTATTCTCTGTATTTTCGTGGTCCCTATGGACCTGATGCATGTCATATCAATAAACGATTTCTTTCAGAAGCCAGCCTGTCATAGTCAACTGTTTTTATGAAGTTACCCCCAATATTGTTTTCTTTCTGACCCCAGAATTGTAGGTTATCCTGCTGGCAGGTGCACTGCAATTCCTTGCATTTTCATTTTCTTTTAACTGCTAGACTTTCAAAATGTCTAAACATTTTCTTTTATTTATTTTTGTAAGTGAACTGCACAATTTTTGCCTCTTCGGATGGCACTTTCTCGCAAAAGGTCACTAACGCTCATTTTACAACACGTTTGCAACTCTGTGTTGTTTGTGTATTGGTTTCTAGCCAACCGGTGGTTTCCTTGTTTTTCTCCTTCAATTTCCCTTGATGCACTAGCATGCAGTGCGGTCCTTTCTTCTAATGCTGTGAGCTTCCGCTCACTCGCGCAACTCTGTGCCAAAATTATTTCCACGTGTAAGGCTGCTGCGGTGTTGGTGAGAAAACTGGAAAATGAAAGTAACTCCAGGAAGGACACTCAGACAAGCTCGGACTGGCCTATAGGCCAATGCCCAAACCAAATACACAAAATGCTAGTGTGGGTGAGTTATTTGGTCAAAGTGGACCACCTTTTCACCATGCGGCTAGTTGTTTGACCAGTGTTACTGAATGAATATTCTTTAAAATGCACAATTTGCATCACATTTGATCAAAAACCACCCCCCTGGGTACTGCTCAAACAGTCTGTCACAAAAGGAATGAATTGCCATTTGCAACGGTGGGCCACTTTTTCATTGGTGCCTGAGACCATTTTTTACCCCAGTCTGACCCTGCACTCAGAGGATGTTCTGGCTTGAGTTTTCGGACCCCGCGCTGAATCTTACTTCTTGTCTTTTATGAGAGAGGCACTGTGCATCCTGCATTCCGCAGGCATGGGACCCTGCACCAGTGTTGCTCATTGCCAAAATGTAGGATCACTCTTCATATGAAGACAGCCACCTGGAAGGTACGTTCAACATCAATTTATTTGGTATCGTTCTGACACCGGTGCTGCTCATTCCACGTAGCCCTGTCCAGTGACTCCTTCAGCCCTCTCCAATTGTGTCCTTCTCAGCCACTCCACTCATTCCACATTTGAGCTTTTAACCCTAAATATTCTATTTTTCCCCCATAAACAGCTATGGTTACTCACAACAACATGGAACTGGCACACAGTGCGCACAACACAATCAGGAAGTATACTCCAGGGGCTTCCTGGTGAAAGAAACAGATGCCAGGTGGAGGTGCATGCTATTCTTAAGAAAGCTAAACAGGTTTATCAAGAAACAAAAATTCAAGATGCCAACTCTTGAGGACAACGTCACCTCGTTGCAGCAGGAAGACCACCTGGCACACCTTGATCTACAGGATGCGTATTTTCATACCCAGAATATGTACCTAATGCCTGGCGCTGGTGGTCGCGCATCACAGGTGGGGGCAGAAAACACGTGTATCTGCATCTATACAATTTGTTGGTGCGGGGTACAGCGAAGGAACAGGCAACAGGGGCATTGATGTGGACTATGCACACCTTACACTCTCTGCAATCCTCCATCAACTTCAGCAAATCTCCACTACTGCCATCACAAAGCCTGGTGTTCCTGGGAGCCCATTACTACATGTTTCAGTCAATAGTGAAATCCTCTCTCGAAAGGGTATGTTCCATTCTGTTCAGTGTCCGCAGGTACCAAATGACACCCGCAATGTCGGTCAGAACCTACATTTCACTTCCTGGCAAGCTATCATCCTGCATCGCACTCCTACCAAACTGCAGGCTGCGGGTGCTTTTTGTTCAGACAATCGGAAGACAAAATCTGTGTGCACAATGGCCTTCTCAAACACCTGCTTTGGTGAGGGGGGGGGGCGGAGGTTCAATTTGTCAAGATAGGCTCACCTTCAAGAACCACCATAACAGGAAACGGGGGTCACAGACTACTCCCTGCAGAAATGGACACCCTTGCAACCTTACCACTGAGGGTCGCTGATCGAAAGATGAAAAACACCTCTACATAAGTGTTCTTGAGCTCAGATAAGTCAGATGGGGACTGTGCTCTTTCCTCTCCCTGAAAGGGAAGATAGTCTGGGTTTTAACAAACAATACTACTACTATATCTGGAAACAGGATGGGACCTAGCCTCCTATTCTCTCCCAAGAAGCACAACTGTGGCACTGGGCGTTCTGCAACATTACTTTACAGGATTCCCACTTGGCAGGCGTTCAAAACTCTACCGCCAACACTCTCAGCAGTGAGGCAGAAGTGTACCACTAGTGGGAGTTGCAAGACCAGCAACTGACTTGCATATTCACGAAATGGGGAAAGCCACAGGTAGAGTTGCTCATGATATGCTGCAAGAAGAAATGCAATTGCTGTGTGAGCATGTTCCCTCAGGAGGGCTCGGAGGGGGGACGCGTTCCCGATTCCCTGGACAGCGATGCTTTCTCATGTTTTTCCTGGTATCCCGCTGACTAAGAGAGTGGTGGCCAACATGAGACAATATCATTACTGTCTGATCATCATAGCTCTGGCCTGGGCCAGACAACCGTGGTACTCATCCATCTATCCCTGTGCAAACCGATGCACCTTGTACAGAATGTCGCTTCGTACTCTAGTTATCACTCACACATGCCTGTCTAATGCAGCCCCTAAATACTTGGCTGACAAATCCTCCAGGAACAAACCTGCCAGACCGACTAGATCCACCTACTCTCATTGCCTCAACATCCCGAACTACAAATTAAAAACCGCAGGTGGTTCTAGCTTTCCTGGACTAGCGGCCAAATGCTGGAATTCTCTACCCCCAACCATTAGAGCCGAACCTTCCTTCTGGTCCTTTAGGGCTATAGTGAAAGACTGGCTCTTCACCAAGCAACACTAATAGGCCTTAGGACAAATGAGAGCTGCCCTCAGCAAACACTCAACACTCATGTACTATGTATTTTGTAATATGTATTCTGTATTTTGTATTATCTTTTTCCCTTTCTCTATCCTGGCTTGTTGACTAACTTGTAACCCTTATCAACAAGCATTGCCTCTTTTGTACTATATTTATGTACCTGTAACAAACACTTACGTCAAGCGCCCAGACACCTCAGGGTTAGGTGCGCTCTACAGATAATAAACTAAACTAAACCCTCTGTGGAACAACCTAGCATGCTGATGGAAACTCCTTTGAACCCATGTGCAGGGTGCACATCTGACATGTTACCCGTAACTTGGCATTCCTGGTGGATGACACGGCGACTAGGCGGGTGGGGGAGATCCAGGACTTTGGCATTAACAAATCTTCTGTTCTTGAGAGAGAAAGTGGTCCTCAAACAGTTATTACTGAAAATACCTTTGGAATTTCACATCAAGTCTCCCATGTTCCTACCAACTTTCTTTGAAAACACTGTGATGAGGGCTAAGATCACCTTTCACTCTCTGGAAGTTAAGTGCTCCATGAGATACTACATTGATAAAACAAGACTTCTAAAAAACTGTGCAGCTCTTTGTGGTCTTTGACCCATCATGCGAAGGTGTACCAATATTTTAGCAGGGTATCACACGATCAAACTCTGCTCTAATTGGCTTCTGTCACAGGCACATGGCCCCTCTCTGCGAAACAAGCAGCGCACACTACAAGGGCGAGATAAAGTCCAACAGTGGGTAAGATACAAATGACTGTGCGCTATTTTCCAAACTGAAATATGAATTCTATCATCAGCGGCGAAAATCTTGATGACTGGGAACCCCCCACTATGGTTCCAAAGAAATACAAATATCACAATAAGTGTCACAGGACTATATTCGCGCTTGGTTCAAAGATAAGTCAAAATATCCAAGTGAGTCCATAGGTAATCAAAATATCAGAATTTGATTTGGATAGAGATGATAACATATGTTGTGAGAATCAAAGTCTTGTTTATTCAAGAACAGCCGACACGTGTTTCGACCTACTTGGTCGTTATCAAGGCTGTGCAAATTGAGTTGTGACCAGTTGAACAGCATAAAGAAAACATATATTTGTTTGTTTATTTTATTTGTATAGCGCTCCAGACCCGTGGGTAGATGTGCGCATAAAGAGTTCAGTTACAGGAATGAGGTATGCATTATACATGGTGCAACAATTACAAATTACAGCAATTTACATTATTTATAGGAGATTCAGAGGTGATCGCTACTCTTTGTTCAGTAGCCAGCGAATAACTTGTTTCCTAAAGATTGGGAAGGACTCAATGGTTTTGATATTGAGGGGTAGGAAGTTACAGAGAAGTGAGGCAAGCACTGTGAAACTGGAGCCGCCTGCTCTATTTAATGTGAATCTAGGCACTACCAAGCATAAGGAGTTGGATGACCTGGTGATTCTGGGAGCGGATTTCATAGTGAATTTGTTGGTGAGATATGGTGGGGCTAGGCTGTTTAAGGCTTTGTAGGTGAGGCAGATGGTTTTGAGGTCAATTATTTGTTGTATTGAGAGCCATTTGCATGCTTTCCTAGTTGTGGAAATGTGCTCTCGTCTCGGGATGTTGAGTGCTGCGTGCAATGTGTTATTCTGGAGAACTTGAAGTTTGTTAATTATTGATTGGTTGGCACCTAGGTATAGGCTGTTACAATAGTCCAGTTTGGACTGTATGAGTGCTCTGGAAAGTGTGAGGAAGCTATGGGGCAAGAGGAAAGGTCTGCAGGCTCTTATCAGTTTGCCAGTGTAGGCGGTGGCTGATGCGGTCATATTAGTTTGTTTGGTGAGGTTGGTGTTGGCATCAAAGTAAAAGCCTAGGGTTTTCACACTATTAACAATGGGGATGGTGTTACCGTCAATGATAATGTTTTTTTAGTGAGGACTAAGTTTGGACAGGTTGCTGGGAGAGCCGACTAGGAGAAGCTCTGTCATCTCATCATTTAGACAGAGGCCGTGAGTGGTCATCCATGCCTGAATGATGGAGAAGATTTCATTGATTTGGGTGGCGTCTGTGTTGTAGTTGCCTGAGATAGTGAGGAGTATCTGGGTGTCGTCTGCATAGTTAGTGTAGGTGACACCCAGACGGTCCAGTTTGTCGAATAGTGGCTTTGTAAATATGTTGTACAAAGTCAGGGAGACACAAGAGCCTTGTGGGACTCCGCATGTGATGGGGATGGGGTCTGCTGCTGATGTGGTGGAGAAAACTCTCATGGTTCTGTTCGCTAGGAAGGATTGTATCCAGGAGGTGGCGGGGGGGGAGAAATGTGCTGCGCTAGATAGGAGGTCTAGTAGGAGTAGGATAGTAGCCTTGCCTTTGTCTTTAATTTCATCAATCTGGCTTTTGAGGTCCACAAAGGCAGTTTCTGTACCATGTAGAGGTCTGAATCCAGATTAACGTATACCTAGGAGTTGGTTGGATTCTAGATGCTCCTGGATTTGGAGGTAAGCGACTTTGTCCAATATTTTTAGCAGGAATGGGACATTTGTGATGCGTCTATAGTTAGTGGGTATGGCTGAGTCGAGTGATTGTTTTTTTAGCAGGGGGAGAACCCAGGATTGTTTTAGGTTGCTAGGGACTGAGTTATTAGCGAAGGAGAGGTTGATAAGTTTAGTGATGAAAGGGGAGAGGTCTCTGGCTGCATCTTTTATTATCTGGGCGGGACAGCTGTCCCCTTTGCAATTAGATGGTTTTAAGGAGGAGATGATTTTTTGGACTTCTGTAGTAGTGACTTTTTTAAAGGTGAAGCCTGTATTAAGATCGGTGGGTGAGGATGAGCTTGGGCTGGTAGACTTACTACTAAAGAGTTGTTGGCGTTTGTCCTCAATTTTAGTTTGGAGTCCTATGATTTTGGAGTTAAGGGCGTTCTGGATGCTGGTGCACCAAGGCTTGTCTTTTATGCAGGTGTCTGCGGGTGGAAATGAGTTCTCTAGTTCCTTTAGAATTTTGAAGAGTTCTTTAGTGGAAGAGCCTGCCTGATCTATCCTGACGTTGTAAGCGTCTTCTTTGGTGCAAATTATCTCCTTTTCGTATAGGGCGGATGTATTCCTGAGGTTGGATTTGTTTTCCACGGATGGGTTAGTTTTCCATATGAGTTCTAGTTTAGCTTTCTGTTTCCTGAGTAGTTTAAGTTCTGGGGTGTACCACGAATTTAAATGGGCTATTGGTTTACTTTTGCGTAGTTTCAGGGGGGCAATGGTATCGATGGCATTGGCCATGGACTTGTTGAAGGTGTCAACCAGTAGGTTTAGTTCAGCATTGGCTGGTAGTGCATTTAGGGCTGGTAGGATCAGTGGTAGCAAGGCCTCGGCCGTAATGTTACATTTGTTTCTGGTCGGGCAGGCAGGTGCCATAGGGCATTTTATGGGAGCTACCTGATAGAGGTTGATTTCGAGGGGGATAAGGTAATGGTCTGACCATGTGAGGGGTTGAGGGTCGCTGCATGTGGTGTTGCAGTTGAGTGTTGCCACCCAATCTATAATTCTGCCTTTCTGGTGAGTGGGTAGGGTATTGTGTTGAGTGAAACCGTGCTCGGTAAGAGCGTTTGCTAGTGATGTAGCTGGGGGCGTCGTTCGGGTCGTTGTAGCCAAGATTAAAGTCGCTGAATAGATTGTGCTAGCGGCTTGGAGTTTTCAGCAATGAGCGACGTGATATCTTCTTCAAAGACTCCAGGTGGGCCTGGTGGTCTGTAGATAAGGTGAAGTGTGATTGTACTTGTGGGAGACGTTTGTAACTTGACTTTGAGTAACTCACAAGATTTAAGTGATGAGGAGGAGACTGATCTGCAGCCAAGTAGTGATTTAGTGATGAATGCTACGCCACATCCCCTACCGTTAGGTCTATCAGCTCTGAGGATGGAGTAGTTGGCAGGGATGGCTATAGATAGGTATGGTCCTGATGCCTCATGTAACCACGTTTCCGTTAAGGCAAGGAAGTCAAGAACATTAGTTAAAATGGTGTCGGCCACTTCAGTAGGGTGTGCCGCCAGGGATCTGACATTGAGCAGGGCTCCTTTAAGGGGCCATGGATCAGGTTTGTTGAGGGTCTTTGGTGGTATTTTACTCTACAAGGGCAGTGGCTGCTACAACAGATAAGTGAACAGCGGTGCCCTTACAAGACCTTTCCTGTGCAACGCTGCTTACCTTCCCCAAGCTCTGCCTAGATGTGTGGTTGAGGAAGGAGTTGGAAGTAGGACGTGCTGTGCTGCAACATCTTTTCCAGTAAGGTGAGCCAAAATAAGGCTTGGTGACTGGCCAGCCATGGTGTATTTCTCTTGTACACTTCCCATCTGTGGGTATACTCATTTTGAATCTATTCAAAGCAAGTGAGTCTAGAAAACATCAAATTCTAGGGAAGGAGTTTGTTACTTATTTGTTACTTACCTGAAATTCCAGTTCTCCTGCATTGGTATCTTTCATAGTCACATGAAACACTCCTGCATACCCTGAGCAAGCTAATGTTGTTCTGATCAAGGTACCCAAGCCAGTTAAAATCTGAACATGGCCTCCAGGGGTGCAGCGACAGCACTAGATTTCCCATTGATTGAGGGTAAACGGGATCAAAAGGAGGTAGATGGACTGGAGTAGCGGCTGAATTTTTGATTTTACACTGCTTAAAGACAAACTGTGATCCAGAATTCTTCCGCCTGATGGGAAATATTCAAAGCATGTTAATCCATGAAAAATACCAATGCTGGAGAACTGTAGTTACAGGTACGTAACCCCGCCCTACCCCCAACTTGTGACCCCACTGTTCAGAATTCCTAGAATCAATGGGCAAAATCTAAACTAGGGGATCATGTTTACTGAGGCGTCCTTTATCACCTGTCTAAAATTTGTCGAGAAAGTTCAGACCAGTCAAACTGATCTTTGTTTTTGTCGGATATATAGTGCATTTAGAGTGTACTTGCCTGACTTGGACTCTAAGCCTCCCCTTCAATATTTCCTGAATGCCCCTGGCACTATTGTTTGCTCTATACACTGGAGTGTTTAGGAGGCATTGGCTTTATTTTCTCCCTCACCTAGATTATAATAGGAAAGAGCTCTTGACACTGTCTTCACAGGTAAACAATGGTCCTGTCTGTGCTCTTTCTCAGCTCACATCATATATAGATCCAGGTTAAGAGCATTAGTAGAGCGTACCTCACCCTGCCTGTCTCTGCTTGTTTGGGATGGATCTGAGTGTGACTTGCTCCATATGTGGACATTCTCAGGCTCCCTTCTTGCACATTTTTTGGCATTGTCCTATAGTGCATTCCTTTCAGTCTGAATGGAATAGTTTACTGATATTACGGGCCTCTCCCTGTCTTTGTTGTCATTGGATTGATTACTTGGCAGGTTGTCTGGACACCCTAAGGATCCCACTAGATTGATCGCTGTTACGCTCGTACTTCCCAAGCAATGATTTTTACTTACCTGGAAAGGTTTGGGCATGTTAAGATGTCCTCTTGGCCTTGGGAGCTTTCCTGGTGTACTGAGCCTGAAGAGGTTTTCACTGCCATTCCTTCTCCCTCATGGACAACAACCTCCTGACATTGGGTCCTCCTTGAGCAGAACTTGCTCACTGCTAGTCTTCCGCAAGTCCTGCTCAGATGGTGTGCAATACAGCTGTTGTAATGGATACTTCATCTCTAATCCACAATGTAAGCTCTTCTTGTAACCCTCTGCCTAGGGGTGCTAACTCCTCCCCCTCTCAACTGAGTAGAGATAACATGACGGACAGATCAATGGTTCCATTATTGTAGAAATCAGGATTATAGTGCCCTTATTTTAAGGTAAAAAG
The DNA here is from genome assembly GCF_040938575.1 of Ambystoma mexicanum. NCBI lineage: Eukaryota > Metazoa > Chordata > Amphibia > Caudata > Ambystomatidae > Ambystoma > Ambystoma mexicanum. The sequence continues at coordinate 291,843,964 of NC_090926.1, read as the reverse complement.
TGAACATGGTGCGCCGCATATTTGGGTTAAAATGATCCAGGAAGTGAAGGGTGCTTTAAATATCACACACATATCTTAAATGTATAAGGATATATCACGAATATAGGGTACAACGTAAGAAATGCTTAAATTATTAAATAATTAAATAATGACTCCCTGAAAGATTAATACAGTAGGCAGACCGAGACATTTTAAAATGGATACATCAAGCACAAAAGGGTGTTTAGTGTTAAGGACAGGTGTGAAAAACCCTGACTCATGCTGATAAAGCAACAGAAACCGACACATGAAATGGTCTTTGGCAGCACCTCGCAGTGAGATAATTAAGCCTGGGAGGTTAAATTTGGAACTTGGCAGGAAAAGCAGACAAGATTGATGATGAAGTCAGATGAAGACAAGGGAAACTACCAATTTGCACAGACCAGCTGTATTACTTGGCAACATATAATTTAACTTATTTATTTCTCCATCGTATAAGGGCTAACTAAACTTGGCAAGGCCTCGATAAGCAGATACAGGATTGCAACAGTGATGTGATAAAATTGTTTTTGGCAGGAGTTGAAGAATGTCATAAATGTGGGCTGGGTCTAAAATAAGCTTATCATTTTCATGTGTCAGAGGAAAAACAATGGATGCCAACTATGCTTATGTGGCTTGGTGTGATAAATCAGATAAATCATCCAATCGTAGGGAAGGGAGGTTTTTTCTCTGGGTAAAAGGATCTATTATATACATGCTCAAACAATGTAGTCATTTGCATGATGGTGTTGCATCATCCAAAATAGCCTACATAACCATGTTGAAGGTAAAATGTTGCTGTGTGCTTTTCCAGAACGGTCTTGTAAACTCACCTAATTAAGACTGCTGTGAAAACCATCCGGGTGCCTGTTCTTTTTTTCCTGTCTTTGCCTCAAGATGAATTTGCAGATACCAGAAAGCTTGATGAGAAGAAGACCTCTGTTCACTTGGCACCTCCAGATGGGACCCTTAAGTCTTTCATAAAGATTCAGGGACAAGGACCCAGACTTCATGTTGATATGCCTACGGAGGTGGGGAGATCTGAGGGAAATGGCAAGGTGAGTGACAAAACTGCAGTATGCTCTCATTTATTTCGGGGAAGTCTCCCCATGACTGTCAGCATGACACACTTGGTATCTGTGAATTATGGTATGTATTATGAGGGACAGAGGCAAAATAAAAATAAAACATCTTTATGATTCTGAAACTACACTGGTTACCCGGCTGCCCTCTGATCTCGGGCCCATTCCCTCCCCTCCAGTTGCACACCTGCACTGCCCCCCTGACAACCCTCGCACTGGGGCACTGGTCCTGTATCCCTGCAGCCCATACTAGCACTTGACACCTGATGTCTGCACTTACCCTTGCACTTGCCACCAGCTGGCTGCACTTTTATTTATTGGCTTTATTTATTTTACTGTTATCCTATGTACTGCACTGCCCCCTCCCCTTTCATGTTGCACTTTTCTCCTTCCCCCCTCCGTAGCACTTGTGGAATCTCAATATCACCTGGCATAGGAGGATCACTGTCTCTGTCTTCCTCTGTTTCCCCTCCCTTGCCTCGTCGCGCCTTGAAACACGTGTGCATAGGCACGTTATAAATATATCATATCATGTATATATTAAGAGGATTCTGGTAATTTTAAAAGTAACAGGAGTAGCAGGAGATTTTGTTACGAGCGAGAGAGAGATATAGGGCTTAACCAATCCTGACTCGAGGGAGTTTCAGAAGAGGTTCTCTCACACTCCAGTCGGAGTAAACTAGGCTATGTGCAGGACAGTTCTGCATAAAGGGACAACCTAAACGCTGTGATCAGAGAATTAAATAGGGGCAAGAGGAGTGAGGGTGATTGCCAAGGTTTTTATGTAAAGAGTTTATGTATTTGTGTTGAATTAAGGTATCAAGGAGTGACCCAAATAGTTGTGTAAGAATTGAGACAAAGTCAAAAAGTTATACTATCTAATTAGGGAAGTGGTTGGTACCAATCTAGAGATAGAAAGAGATTTTGAGCGGCAATTGTTAGAGCATGCTCATATTTGTTGTTTTGAGATGTTTGGAGGCTGTGTTTAAAAGATTTAGTAAAAAAATCTCCTTTGCACTTTTAAAACAAGCTAGTGAAATCAAGTAAAGGGTTAAAAATAATTAAAATGTGTATACGCACAATGAAAAGGCTTTTCACAGACTGAAATGCTTTGAACGGTAGGAATTCAATAAGCGGAAGATGGAAACGAAGGAGAAAACAGATAACACATAGGGGAGCTTTTTGGCAGCCTTGTGCTAATTAAAAAGTGCATAGTTGAAAAAAAGGTCTTTAAACTGAGTTATAGGCCAAAAACTGACATTAATTTCCTTTTCTGTTTGAACAAATGAAGATATTTTTGTTCATGACATGCTTGCAACAAGACAGAAAAGTATTAATGTTTAGAAAGTGTGTAGCTGATACAAAGCTACGCACAGATGACATGCACAGTGAGATGTATGTTTCAAAACCGCGCTGCAGAAAGTTAAGTTAGCCAAAGCACTTTTTCAAAACCAAGATAAGAACTGACACAGAGCCAGGAAATAATTAATTGCAGGAAGCCAAGGCTGCGCGCATTTTTGAAAACCAGAGATAGCCCTGCAAGTCAAAGCAGCTATGTATCAGCTTTGCACACAGGAACAGCAATATGCTGTTGGCAATATATTTTATAAAACACTAATGAAATCATGGGCAATTTAGGAAAATGTATGCATATGCATTAATATTGAAACAGAACAATAAATACAAAGTCATGAAGATATGATTGAAACAAGTGACAATCAATGGGCCAAAGCTGATGTATATTTGTTTGCTTGGAACAAGTAGTGGTTCATTTGTATTCTTTTTGAAAATATTAATATTTATTGTACAAAGCTGTAAGTGAGCCAGGGCTTGCTTACACACCTATGGAAATATAGTTTTGAACCAGAACTCATTGAATTGATTTTTGTTTTTGTGATATACACGTGTAATGCTTGTGTTTTTTAATAGAGAAGCTCAGTTGTAGGTCCGTATGACATACATTAGATGAAGAAATTGACAATTGAGTAGGTTTTGAGAAACAGCATTGTTTATGGCATTTGGGCCTGTAGATTGAAGACAGGTGCTAGAGAACCATGGATTGAATTATATGACATTGTGGGATAATTAAGCCTCTCATTGTTTAGCCAAGCAAAGGTATATATTTTGGAAAATTGTTTGGCAAACAAACTATATGTGATTGAACCATATTGTGAGTTTACTATTTTATATTAAAAGCTGCTCCCAGTTATTGCACATATGTGAACTAAGGGGGTCCCCTTAGGTCACTGTTTAAAAGTCACACAAGTCACTTCTGATTTTAAAGGGGTTTGTTCGTTATTTTTGGAGTTAATGTTGAATACTGTCTCTGTTAAGCACAAACTAGATCGCCCCTGATTTGTTAATTTCATGGTAAGCAAAATAGCCATTTCTTATCCATAATAAATGGGACATTTAGAAAGAACATAGATCATAAGGCATGCATGGGCCAATCACACAGATGAGGAAGAGAGGAAAAGTGTTTCATTTAAAGGTTTCAGTGTGCTACAAAAAGAAAGACAGATTGCAGATGAAAACACAGGAGAGTGCTGTGGATGACCAGAACAGTGAGAATATTGGTAATCAAGGACAGAGAGAGGAGACATAGAATATGAACCATAATACAATGCAGAGTCATGGGGATGTTATACATGTGCGTTAGGGCCACAGCAGATTGGATAGGCTTCAAGATGGGGGACAGCATCTCCCCACTGCACAGTATAGAGGTATCGGAAAGAAATAAAAAAAATAAAAAATGAACGTGCCTTAAATCACACAATTTGTGAAGTAGGTCGCTGAGAATAAAAATGTAATTATGACTGCAAATTACATTTAAAATTCGATTAATGCAATAATGAATGATATTAAAGTAAACAAGGTGAATATTTATAATTCTGAACACATCACGTTGCCCTGTGAACTGTCCTATTGTGGGTGCATGCATACCCCTGTACCTGTGAAAGGACTTCCTTTTACCACAGTGACAGCTCCTATTCTGGGTGTCAACACCTGTCCTGTGTTTGTGTATTGCTGTGTCTGCATGGGGGCATTGTTGTGATGGCCCTTGTGGTGAATTCATTTACACTTGCTCTGGCTATTGTACCTGCTGCAATCTCAGTGCTGGCGTCTATTATAATGTCTAATCTTGAGCGAACCCTTCTCTTGTCTCTTCTTGAGCCAGTAAATTCACAGTATTCCTATCTCTCTTCCATTTGTGGTCTCCAAAATCTAGCTACTCATATCATATAATGTCCCTAACTGGTGTTCCTAATGTAAGAAAAAGCAGTGTGTGTGTGTGTGTGTGTGTGTGTGTGTGTTCTCATTGCAGTATTGAATTCCCTCTCTGACTACCTATACGTGTTTTTATGTGAATTGAGCCTGCAATCCATTGATTGCCTGTATTCTCACAAGATCATGTGTGTATGTGCGTGTATGTCCAGCTCAGTCTAGAACCGCTTTTGTGATATCATATCTAATGGGAGATGCCGCAGCATGGCCAAATCCCTTGGTCCAAAAGGATGAGGCCGTCCTATATGACTGGGATGACTTTTTGAGTGAATTTGAGAAAATATTTAATCAGCCAGCTGCCACCTTGTGCAAAGACCGAGAATTATTGGCATTAAGACAGGGCAGCAAAGAACTGGTGACGTATGTCACTCAATTCAATCACCTAGTGACTGAGGGGGAGTGGCCATGAGAAAAAAGAATGTCTCTATTTTACCAGGGACTACGGGATGAACGAAAGGATCTGATTGCACAAGTTGATCCGCAACCACGAGGAATAGCAAGAATAAATAAGGCAAACACCTTTTTTACCAACAATATTAAAAGTGCAAAAATTTGTTTTTAGAATGGGGTAGCAATAAGTAATGAAAGGGAGTACTCACAAACTCGCTAAGGTTACACACAATATAGATGAAAAGCATGATATTTTTAACAGTTGCATTGAGAAGACATTAGGTCAAAAGAGTATTTTCTATACAGCACCCACCTTGATTAATAGGATTTTCAACAATAAGGAGTGCATTATTTAGATTTATGTAAGGGTTTGTTAAATGGAATATATTTATGAATAAGTACAAGGAGGCTGGGCACTGAAAAAGAAAAACAAGCAAGGCTTGTCACAATATTAAGCACAATATGAATTATTATGCATGAGGAATTGATTTAGGGCAGAGTCCCTGTCATGGTATGCTTATAAGGAGAGGGTGTGTGACATATGCACACACACACATTCACACACTCATGCACATACTCAGGCATACACACGCACATACACATATGATCTTTTGGGAATACAGGCAAGCAATGGATTGAAGGCTCAATTCACATAAAACACATATAGGCAGTCAGAGAAGGAATTCAATACTGCAATGATCTCTCTCTCTTCTCTCTTCTCTCTTCTCTCTTTCTCCCTCTCTCTTTCTCTCTCTCTCTCTTTCTCTCTAACGCCAGTTAGGGACATTATATGATATAAGAGTAGCTAGATTGTGGACACTACAAATGGAAGAGAGATAGGAATACTCGTGTAAATGAATTCACCACAAGGGCAATTGCAACAAGCCCCCATGCAGACACAGCAATACACAAACACAGGATAGGTGTTGACACCCAGAATAGGAGGTGCCACTGTGGTAGAAGGAAATCCTTTTATAGGTACAGGGGTATGCATGCACCGAAAATATGATAGTTCACAGGGCAACTTGATGTGTTCATAATTATCAATGACACCAGACCCCCAAAAGGAATCGTGGGTTGATGTGACAGTAGGAGGCAAAACCTTTGCTTTTCTAGTAGACACTAGGGCTACATGTTCATGTATACAGGAGGGAAAGTATCTGATGTCGGGGAAATTGCCATCAATGATCAAGGGTTCTCTCGAGCTACAAGTAGAGTTCCTTTTACTGAAGAAATGCCAGCCTCTATGGTAGAGTGTGACATGACTGTTTCTTTGTTATATTTGCGACAGACACCAGTTAATATTTTGGGAAAAGAGTTGATGACAGGACTTAACATGACGATTTCATTTATTGACCAAGGTATAGTGTGTTCCACTCCTGGAATACACTATTTAAACGTGGGTGAATTTAAACTGGCGTTCTCAGGGCGAGTGGCTCAGCGGGGCATTCCAGTAGAGTCAGAGGTTTTCCTTTATGGGGCAGAGGCATAGACAGGGTAGGGCCTGAGGGGCAAGGCCCACCCAAAATCTGTAAATGCCCACTCAGCAGCGCTGTGTGGGCATTTACAGATATTTTTTTCAGTGCAGTGGGCCCAACTACATTAGCTTCAGGCCCCATTTGCCAGACAAACCTGGCTACGCCTCTGTTATGGGGTAAGCATTCTATTGACATGGTTACCTGGCTTAGTGGGGAAGAATGTGAGGATACCAGACAAATTCTTGTTCAGACCACAAATACCTATGGATGAAGAGGGGGGGACAGACAATCCCTCTAGAAACAGAAGCAACCATATTACGAAGGGAAATGGCAATGCTCGAAGGAACGGATGATGAAGTATACCATGGAGAACAGTGATAGCTCTCCAAGAAAGATACAGGTTGCCTGACATTACTGATGATGACATGTTTAGAGAAGACTAAACAAATGATGAAGTGGTGTTTTTTATGAGCGTCACATACTGAATAAAAATACAGAAAAGGAAAATCTCAGTGTATTGCAATAATGCGGTAGCGCCCAGCATTTTTTGAGGAAGACTTGGAAAAGGTGCCAAGTTTCCTGTGGACCATGGGCCCTCATGATATCGGTCTATTGAAAAGAATAGGGGATCAAAATAAAAGAACACACATGTAAGGGACTATAATATGTAAAATATGAGGGTTTGTGTTCTGATTAGACTAATTAATGTAATATAATAATAAACAGTTAAAATTAAAAGTGCTGAAGTAAGAATTTCAAAACCAAAAGATTGACGTCAATCCAGGGGGTGAAATAAATAAATTAAAAAAAATTAATGAATATTAAAACTGCAATAAACGCAAGTCGATAAAAGCTGCAAATAAAGGCACAAAGAATAACATTGTGAGATAAGAATGATGGAGGAAGGTGTGGATAACATATTCAGATTTTCAAACAATGAGCACAATGGATGGTGCTTGTTTAAATTGATCAGTGTAATATATTTGATAAAGATAAAATGTGATTAATGAAAGGCGAAGAAGGTATGGATTACCAAGATTGATCTAACAGTATGAGAGAAGTTTTAGTAAAACTGCACAAAAGAACATATGAGAGTAAATAACAAAAACATTGTTTATATGAAGATGTTGTTTTATGTTTTACAGATGAAAAATATTGTCATTGTTGAAGCACGGAAGGAAGGTCTATATGGCCTTAGTGGAGCATAGTGACATAATGAGAAGAAACATTAGGACAGAGTTTAGTACCAGTGAATAAGTAGAGAATGAAAAGGTAAGTGCCAGTTGACACAGTAAGTGTGTGAACAACCTTATTGATCCTTATTAGGAGTAAGAAGAACCAGGTAAGTACAGAAAAAAGGTTGTAAGTCCTTTTTGAATAGGTAGCATTTTCCCAAGAAAGGGGTAAACAGGTGTGAGCACATAATAGCATATATATGCAAGTATGGCCATGTTTAATGAAGAGAGTGAAGAAGACTTTTGGATAGAAGGTGGAGTAACCTTTTTGTAATTCTGGTGATAAGGAAATTCCAAATATGTACATTTGGCAAATGCATGAAACCTTAAGGATGGGCAAAACAATGTATGCCTATATACCACACTTGCATGCATTTGATGGGATCAGTGCTGGTTTCCAAATAACATGGGTAGGAAAGATTAGTGTAGGAAGGACAATAAGTACAGCAAAGAAACAAGAGACAGTGGCCCCACGCCATCAGGAGGAGGACTTCAAAAGTAAAGAGAAAATGTTCAGCATAGCAGAAGAGACTAAAAAAAATAAAAATAGGCCTGTCACTACACTTAAGAGAATTCGAAAGAAATTAAGTGCACCAACATTTGTTTTTCAGAAAAACGATCCTGGATTTTATTGGGCTGAGAATGCCAAAAGATTACCTCAGCAACATTATGTTGAAAGAAAAAACAAAGGTCTATTTTTAAGAAGTAACTGATCACTTTGCCAGCTTATAAGTGACTTTGCCTCTATTTTGGTTCCTATAGGGCGCAAGAACCCATACCAGCATCATCTTCTTCAGCTACGGATGCACCAAGAAGAAGACCACATCCTTTTGTTTTTAAATGCTTTGAATTTGTTATGTTCTTTGTTTTGTCTTTTATTATTTTTATTATAAAGAAGGAGACTGTATAACTCTATGGTGTGAAGTATGACAACCACAGAGAACATGTTTCCTTTGTTATTTAGAATATAAGTACACTATAATTTTTTTTTTTTTAAATAAAGCCCCAGGGAAAATGGGGCGAGAGAAAGAAAAAGCCAAAACCTATGTGCTTTATGGTCTTATGTCATACCCACTGACAGGGGCAGACAAGGAAAAGGACAAAGAAAACAGACAAAACCGGTGAACACAGAAGAACTGCAGGAGCTTTAACTCATTTAACTTTAAGACTGCCAAAGCCTCTAAACTCTTGTTGAGGGGCATACAGCCTTGCAGGGGACTGCTTTGCCATCTCTGTAGGCAAAAAGCACGCCAGAACTACATTTCCCAGCATGCTTTGGACATTCAGAAGCCAATGAGAAGCCATACCAGGTGGGGCAAGCTAACGTGCATGCACAAGTCCCGAGGCATGGGGCTTGTGCTTCAGACTTCGGGCAGGAAGGACGCACGCAGAGCAGCTCCAGTAAATTCACTTGCGAGCGGCCCAGCCCCACCGGAACAGCAGCCTGGCCCCTCACTAATTTCAGATAAGTGCTGCAGTGCTCTGGGCAGCAGTGGGAATCCCAGGGGAAGTTCAGGGGGCCAACCTTAGCTCATTCCAAGCCCCTGCATGCAAGCTAAGTGACCGCTGCCACGGCACCGTGTTTGTTATTAATCTGGCCCATTTGCCGGCGTTGTTCAGGATAAATATACTGTTATTGCCACAGCGGATGACGCTTTGTGAGACCTTTCTGGATACAGGTGTTTCCCGTCTCATGGAACCAAAGACCCACACGGGCACATGAGACGGAAAATACACATTGCAAGCTATGGGCAGCTACTGTAGAGCCCAGTGTACCCCCAAAAATCTGTTCTCTTTTGTTGTGTTGTGCATGTTAGGAGCTCATAGCCTGTACTTCTAGATAAGGAAATGTGGGATAACAACCAGTAGAAGCTGAACCAAAGAGTGCACAAGAATCAACCCCTTTTCTAAATTCCCCCAGTCCTAGCCATAACCTCTACCTAATCCTCTATCCGGTCTCCCTAAAACCCCCATACCCATCCAACCAATGAGACCCTAACCCTCCTTCTCTGCTCTGGTCACGGAAGCCTGCATAAGCTACGACTTGCAGGCCCCACAACCATAGTTGGGGTGGTTGGTTCAAGCCACTCCTGCACTTTGGACATGTGTATCCTGACAGCCACATTCAGGTATCAGCCAGTATATATGAAGTATACGTGACACCAAGATATGCATAAAGAGTAGAAAGAAGCAATCGTTTTATTATACTAGAAAAAGAGAGAATTCAGTAGCAATTGTTTTTAGGAGGTGGGAGTGTTTAAAGGAAGCACATGGTTATTCTAAGGTTTGGGTTTGAGGAGGCAATACTGACGATACAAATGCACTTATTTTTCAAGAAACTCATTCAGTTTTTATATTACAGACGGGTGTCCAGTTAAAGGGTCGACAGTTAAAGGATCGACAGTTATAGGGTCGACTCAATTTGGTCAAATTGCAATAGGGTCGAATGGTCAAAGGGTCGAAATTTGTCGAAACGCATTTAAAAATAAACTTTACAAAGGTTTTTATTTGATATATTTTTATTATTGTTCAATAAATATTTAATATGTATTTGTTGTAATATTTGTAATATTTTGAACATTGTAAATATGTAAGCAGGTAACATTAATAAATAAATATATTACTGTCCTTTTATTTACTAAATAATTAAATATATGAACTGCTTTGTAACAAGGAAAAAAATGTAGTTTGAATGTATTACTTTGTGAACAGTAGATGGTGCTGTTGTATTACTTTTCACATGCATAGTAATGTATAATTGTTTTCTGTTTGTAACGTATGACGTATTACATTTCGTGCATCGACGTAGACGCCATTTTTGAAGTTTTTTGATCGCGTTTCGGATGCATGTTGCTCGCGCTCCCACTTTTAATGGATTTTCGGATGGATTTTTTATTTTTTGTAGATTTTTTCTTAGATGCTTTTTTTACTGGATCGTGTCTTGGATTTTTTGGCTTGGATAACCTGTTCATGGATTTTGGTTTTCGACTTCAACGGATGACGGATTTACCTTGGCGAGGATTCTTGTCTTTCCTGGTTTTTTCCTGCATGGATGGATTTAACTTTTATGGATTTTTTGGCTTGGAGTATGCGTTTTTGGGTTTGGGTTTTTTCTTCAACGGATGGATTCAGCATGGAGTAGCTATTTGGATATGGTTTCCAGCATTTGGTGTGTGTTTTCGGTGTCCAGAGCTAGCGTTTTTTTTGGTGAGTTTGCTTTTATTTGTTATTAACATTTTAAATTGTATGCTACTGCTTCTAGGAATGGCATAGGTTCTGTACTTTCAAAATTGTTTACAATTCTTGTGATTCTTTCTTCATAGTCTCTGTATTTTTTTTGGTTGTCGGTTGGTTTTCCAGCGATATTGTTTGTGATCGTTTCATTTCTGGTCTATTTTGTTCAGATTTTAGATTGTTGATGAAGTGCCATAAATTCGGGTTGTTGGTGTTGAATTCCTTATTTATCTTGCTGTGCCACCCCTCTTGTACGTTGTTTGTTCTAGGCCAGTTTTCTTTCACCGATGTATAGCAATTCCATATGTGCATTTCATATTTTCCCTTTCTTCTGGTCCCATGTCTTGTTAGTTGCCCAATCCACGTGCGCTCCATATAGTCCATTAAATTACTTAATTGTTCCTCATGATTTGTGTAGTATTGCGATGCAATCAAAGTGCCATAATATTTCACAACCATGTCCTCTTTTACAAAAGCTAACGCATATCATTTCTTGATCTGGTGCTGGAGTTCTGTGTCCTCGTAATTTCTGAATCTTTTTCCATAATGATTGTCCGAAATGAAAAGAACAGCCTTGAATATGTGTCTCTAGATATATTTTTGAAAATGCTTTTATTTGTCCTTGTTCAAAATCCATGATTATTGTTTTTTTTTTTTTCCGGCAATGATTCTTTAATTAATTTATGTATACAGCTGTACAGTTCTTCCGATTTTCCTGGCATTAAAATGAAAATTAAAGGTATCACTGTCCCATTCATTGTCCCATAAATGCTGTAAAACTGAAGAAATGGTGCTGGACATGTTTTAAAAGTAGTGTCTCCATGCCAAGTAGTTGAATCCCCCAAGTGTGTTATATTTTGAAAAGTTGCAAAAATTAACATTTTCTCACTGTTTACTTCTAACGATTTCCACAGAAATTGCTCTCCCTTTTCTGTTTTTTGTAAAATGTCTGGTACAATCATGTTTACATAACTTTGTGCTGCTATTGGTAAGTTTTCTTTGCGTTGTTTCTGCCTGTTTACATTCCGTTTCACTAACTTCGTATTTGGCATTTGTGCTGTTACATGCAGTGGTAACCTCTGATAAGCTTTGGTTACGAGTGAACTTGTTGCTTCATTTTTATTCATTTCTACATTTTGTTTCAATTCATTTAGCGTTTTCTTTATTAAAACTGTGGTATTGTCCGGCATATGGTTATGCGCACCAGTTAAACGTATGTTTTCTCTTTCAGTTATAGCTCTGCCGTTGCAGTTTAATTTTTTGTATTCCTTACATTTCCAATAGCTTTTTTCATGTCTTGTGTATTCCCTGTTGTACACATATCCTTCATATGCCAATTGTGAAGCGTCCATTTGCAATTTTATGAATTCCATTTCTTTATCGAATTGTATCTCAAATATTAAATTGTATAAATTAATTCACCCACTCTGCTATAATGTTTGGGAAACGAGTGTGCAGTCAAAGTATCTTTTGATTAATGTGGAAAGTTATAATATGAAATACTTTAATGTCGAAAAAATAATCGCATTTCTTATTTTTTATTTATATATTTTTTGTGGGGGGTTTCGCATTTATAAAAAAGATTAAAATAAAAAAAAGGGGGTTTGGGAGGGAACCCCCCACCATTTCAAATAAAAAACTGTGTGAACGACTTTCTAATTCGCTTATTTAGTGTGTGTAATTTACCGTTTTTCTAGTCACGTATATGCTATTCACTTGGTTGTTTTGGTCAGCTGCTCTCTCTGTCACTTTCCTGACGCACTGACAGTTTTTTTTCAACCATCAGCTGTGCTTGTTGTTCTAAAACAAGGTGCTTTTCTCTTCATTTACTATCATGTCCGTTAACCCTTTTTTTATTTTCATTGCTATTTCAATGGGCTAGCCCTTTGTTTCGATCAAATGACCCGTGTATATGATGTGTGTGGTTTGTCGACCCTTTGACTTTCGATCCTTTTGTTTCGATCGAATGACCCATTTACATTATGTGTATGGGTTGTCGATCCTTTGACTTTCAATCCTTTGGTTTCAACCCTTTTGTGTTTCGATCCTTTGTTTTTGATCCTTTGACCTATAACCTTACAGACGGACGAGAGATACCTGCACACCAAGAGATTGACGTAACCGATTCTGTGAGCAGGGAGAATAAACCCATTGTGAAAAGGGTTTTGAGGGACCCAGCCAGATGTCCACTTGCAACCACCCTTGAAAATATTTTCCCCATAAGACTCCCCCACCCTTGTGTTCCCCAGAAACAATCGAATGCCCCCCTTTTGTCTATTCTATGTGAATAAAGCAGATTGAAAGTTCGAGTCCCCTGTGGTCACACAAAACAGTGAATTGAAAAAGGCTGGCATATGAATTAAAGGGCCCTTGAACTTGCTGCAAGGCTGCTCAAAGGACAAGTAAAACAAACATAAATGGACTAAAAATGAGAACGCTGTTGGACGCGGAATATGGAAAATAAGATGAATCGGGTGGAACACGTGCCAATGGAAGATGAGGACGAAATGAAATGTGCATGGGGAAAGGGCAGGAAGCAAGGACCTATCATGGGGTGGGAGGAAGGAAAAGGTGCATATGAACAGTGAAATGTTGCACGTGGAAGAAACAGTAGAAAATGGGCTGGCGGGTTCCCTAAAGGAATGATCTCTCCCGATTCTCGTGGTGGCTGAAATCACTTGTTATGCATGTTGCTTTTATATTTAATTGGCCAACAGAGGTGGGATCCAGACAGGAGAAAACAAAGTTATTGTTTGGGGATGTGTACATAAAAAGATGAAAATATGGTGAAAAATATGCCATGGTGTTTTGACAGAAAAGAGATGTATACATATTTTAGATTAGGAGAATACAATATAGTTGAAGACACTGGTGATTCTTTAGAAATGTCTTTTATGATACTGCCCATGTTGAGATAGAGCACTACATTGCGGGGAGTGGTTAAGTTAGGGATGCATAGGTACACTGTATATGGGGGAGGGTGGACACTGGATGTAGTGGTCATATATTATACAGTGGTCGAATATCAACCAGACGGGTATGTGTAAAGGGGAGCCGACCCCTCTGCCCCCCTCAACTGAGTACAGATAACATGATAGGCAGATCAATGGTTCCATTATCTCCCTCATGGACAACAACCTCCTGACCTTTGGACATTGGGTCCTCCTTGAGCAGAACTTGCTCACTGCTAGTCTTCCGCAAGTCCTGCTCAGATGGTGTGCAATACAGCTGTTGTAATGGATACTTCATCTCTAATCCACAATGTAAGCTCTTCTTGTAACCCTCTGCCTAGGGGTGCTAACTCCTCCCCCTCTCAACTGAGTACAGATAACATGACAGATAGATGAATGGTTCCATTATTGTAGAAATCAGGATTATAGTGCCTTTATTTTAAGGTAAAAAGTGCACATGGTGTGGCGCATATTTGGAATAAAATGACCCAGGAAGTGAAGGGTGCTTTAAGTATCACACACATATCATAAATGTATAAGGATATATCATGAATATAGGGTACGAAGTGAGAAATACGACTCCCTGAAAGATTAATACAGTAGGCAGACTGACAGATATTTCAAAATGGATACCTCGAGCACAAGAGGGTGTCTAGTGTTTAGGACATGTGTGGGAAACCCTGACTCATGCTGATAAAGCAACAGAAACCAACACATGGAATGGTCTTTGGCAGCACCTGGCAGTGAGATAATTAAGTCTGGGAGGTTATATTTGGAACTTGGCGGGAAAATCAGACAATATTGGTGATGAAGTCAGATAAAGGCAAGAGAAACTACCAATTTAAAGAGACCTGCTGCATTACTTGCCACCATATAATTGAGCTTCAATTCACTGTCAATCCCTTATCTGCTTCTTGAGGCCTTGCCAAGTTCAGTTAGCCCTTATACCGTGGAGAAATTAATGTCAGAAAATTGTTTTTGCCAGGAGTTGAAGAATGCCATAAATGTGTCTAACTGAGCCCAAAATAAGCTTATACGTTTCATATGTCTGGGAGAAAAAACAGTGGATGCCAACTATGCTAATGTGGCTTGGTGTGCATCAGATAAATCATCCGATCGTAGGGAATGGAGGGTTTTTCTCTGGCTAAAAGGGCATATTAGATACATGTTCAAACAAAGTAGTCATTTCCATGAGGGTGTTGCATCATCCAAAATAGCCTATAAAAAGCAGGTTAAAGGCAAATGTGGATGTGTGCTTTTCCAGAAGCGTCTTGTAACCTCATCTAATAAAGACTGCTGTGAAAACCACCCTGGGGCCTGTTCTTTTGCTCCTGTCTTTGCCTCAAGATGAATTCACAGATTCCAGAAAGCTTGATGAGAAGATGACCCCTGTTCAGCTCTGAACTGTATTGACTTTGCGGAATAGCTGATGCTTTCTGTAAATTAGATTTATCCCTCTCTTATGTGTGCATATGAAGTATGCTGTTTCCTATGCAGTTGCGATCGCTGTAATTAATAAAGAGTTGTTACATGTTTTTTTTTTTTTTTAAACCTGTATCAAATACGACCCAAGCACGAGTCCTGCTGTGGTATGAAATTGAGTGTGATAAAGTCTTGTTCCTCTTACCCACAACTGAAAATAAGATGTTGCCACAATAGAAGGAGCCATAGTCAAGCCATTGGAAAGTGTCCAGTAAGATTGCTCAGCTAGATAAGACTTCCAACACACACCAATCACATATTAACTTACTCAAAATGTGGGGCGAGGCAAATTATATCTCCATGATGTGCATGATTTTATTTTAAAATTTGTTTATTGGCATTTGTTATGTTTTACAGTTACATGACTCAGATTATGTCATCGAATAGAGGACAATAAACATTTCCAAATAACACATTAACAGTTTAACAATACAACTTTAACTGTCTCCAAATGTTCTGCTTCGTATGCCAGAGCAGATTGGTGATCCAGGGGGGGTTAGGTTGGCTGGTAGAAAAGGGGGGGGGCCCGGGTCTGTAAGGACACAGTAAGGTTCGGTCTTGGGGACTTCTGATTTAGTTCTTAAATCCGTTTTTTCAGCGGATTTGTTCCCATTCATGTGGGCTTGTCATCTGAGGGGTAAAACAGGGAGCTTGTGAGTTCTTTCCAGGCCGTTAGGGACATGCTCGAGGCGTCCGTAGATCTGGCAACACTGTCTTCCCAGGCCTTTGTTTCTGCTCACACCCAACGTTCCAGTTCACTGTACCATGTTTTCTGATGAGGCCCGGCTGATTTCTTCCAAGACATTGCGATTGTCCTTTTTGCCAGTATGCACATAATGTCCATTAGCCTGACCAGGTGCTTGAGTATGGCTGGCCTGCGGTACGTGCCTAGTAGGCATTCCTCTGGGGTCCATTTGTATCCGATCGACCCTAGTTTGTCGCTTGTTTGCTGTATGGTGGCCCACAGGGACTGCGTTTTAGTGCACAACCAGAACATGTGGATAAGGTCAGCATTATCCATTCTACACCATGTGCAGTCGGAGTGTGGTGATTTATTAAATTTTGCCAACCTGGATGGGGTTAGGTATGTCTGGTGTAGCAGGTTCAGTTGAATTTGCCTAAATCTATGGTTTCTGGAGACTGACTTGGGATGCGCCAGAGCCCTCTCCCATTCCCCATCCGTTACTTCCCGACCCAAGTCCTTTTCCCAACTTCTTTTCAGATCAGCACTTCGGGGGTTAGGGGTGTCGCTCAGGTGGCCATAGATCTGGGACACCGGTCTCCATCCTTCTCTCAAGCTATACAATAATGTAATCAGGGGGTTTGGTTCTGGTTCTTCCGGCCAAGTTGTCCACTTGGTACGTGCTGTAGTTCTTATCCTCTGATACCATAGGAACTGGCCTGTGTGGATTCCGTCTTCCTCCTGGAGCGTTTCAAATTCCTTAAAAGAGCCATCAGCATATAGGTCACCCCATGAGTATATCCCTTTCTTTTCCCAGTGTCTGAGATGTTGTAGATCTACAACATATTGGCATAGATCTGAGATCAATGGTATGTCTGGGGAGTACTGGTGTTTTGCTTGGGCAAGTTCTGCGCCAAATTTGTCTACCTAGAACGGCTATGAAGGGGGCTTCACGCATCAGGTGACTGGGGGGCCAAATAAGTTCTCTCAAGTGCAACGGAGAGATCAAGGATTGCAGTAATGGCGTCTCAGATGTGGCGTCATCTGCCAACCACTTGGTGACAAAGCTGAGCTGTGCTGCCAAATAATATTTTTCAAAATTTGGAAGTTGGATTCCCCCTGGCTGTACGGTAGCACCAAGGTGGTAAGTGCTATTTTACGTCTTCCCTTCCCCCATAGAAAATCTTGGAGTATCCTTTCTAACAGGCGGAAAAAAGGCGCATTGATGTAATAATGTACATTTTGAAACCCGTACAAAAATCTGGGGAGGACAATCATTTTAATTATTGAGGCTCTGCCCATCATGGATAGGGGAAGTTTTGCCCAGAAGTTCATGGATTTTCTCAGGACGGGGATTGCGGCCTTCGTGTTGTGTTCATGCATTAGTGTGGGGGTATGCATTATGTGTATCCCTAAGTATTTGAACAAGGTCAGCTCCCACCGTATTCCCATTAAAGGAAGTTCTGTTACGTCTTTGTCCTTGAGGCCTGCCAGAGGGAATAGGCAGGACTTCGCCCTGCTGAATTGTATGCCCGAAACCTTCGCAAAGTTGTCTAAGACATCCAACATCGTGGGTACATTGTTGTATGGGTCCCTGACATATAGTAGCACGCCGTCCGCGTAAAGAGAGATAATGTGGTCTATGCCTCCCAGTCGTATCCCAGCATCAAAGAATTGTTTTCGGAAATAGATAGCAATAGGTTCCAGTCCCAGTACATAGAGCATGGGGGAAAGTGGGCATCCCTGTCTGGTGCCTCTGCATATGTCCCAGGCCTCAGATATGTATTTCCCTGTTTTTACTCTGGCCCTAGGTTCCATGATGTGCATGATAGCTGCAAGCAAAATTAACAAGTGTGTCATGTTTCGTACCTCCGAACTCCGTACCATCTCCCTCTATTTGTGGGATGGAAACTGACCTCAAAACAAAAAAAGGACTGTATGAAATGCTGCAGAATGAAGTAGAAGTATCCTCTAATTTTCATAGAAGGATACGGGCCAAACATAATTTGCATGTGAAACCCAGAACCTAAATTAGGCTAAGTCTGAATAAAGTCCCTGAAGCCTGAGAACATGCTGTCCTACAAGAATTACAAATAATGCTGAGTGTCATTAAAACCTCCACCAGTCAGTGGATGTCCATGGTGGTCCTGATACCTAAGCCAGATGGCTCCTTTGCTTCGGTATGTTCTTCATTTCTAAATTAAGCCATATGCTGTGAGATGGGTAAAAGGGTAGGCAACACTCCTGCAAAGAAAAAGTGCTATAGATTTGAGCAATAACTATTGTTGGCAAATGTCCCTATGAGAACAAGACCATCAATATAAAACCACGTATGTTGCTCACAAACGACTTTATCAATTCATAATTTTTGGTCTACATGAGACCCTAGTCACCTTTCAGCAACTCATGTATAGGATAGTACACAATCATGCCCGGCAGGGTGAGAAATTGGCAGTAGCCAGTCTCCATTGGCTAGTGGTAATTGATTCTTGGTGAGTAATAAATGAAGTGTGTGTGTGTGTGTCTGTGTCTTTTTGATGGCTGGCTAATAGCTTGCAACCTGAAATGTGTGCCCCTGATATCCGGCATGCTGTAGTGTATCTGGATGAAATTGTGATCGTAAAACTCTCTCCGTTGAGTATAATGGGCAACATCTAAGAAGCATCCTTACCACCATACAGAAAGCAGCACTCCAGGCAAACACTAAAATGAATGTCATCTCAGCTACTCACTACCGTCTGGTCGGTGTCACCCCGCGGTAAGGCGGATGTGATAGAAGACAGCAAAAAACTGGAAAAACCTGTAGGGCAGATGCACAATGAGCAGCACGCAAGAGCCTGATGAGCCGCGGTGGTGAACAATGCCCGGCTCCCGTGCAGCAACATTACAGAAGCCTCTCAACAGCAGACTTAGATGTTGGCACCATACCAACACCTGCGGAAGGCTCTTACCAGGAGCAAGGGAAGAAGGACAGGAAAGCAGAACTTTGTATTGATGGAAGCCTGCTCAGAAAAAAGGCAGGCCTGGATGCAGGAATACAAGCGAAAGGGCGAGCATGGAGGTTTTTACAAACATGACGGCAACCAACAGGGAGAAATTAATCGGAAGGGGTAGTACCAATTAAAGGAGCTCAATATGTTAGGGGGGGCAGCGTGGGTTCAACCAAGTGCAGAAAAAGAAGTTCATAGTCAACGTGTGTGGAGTGGAGAGGTTTGTACTGCTGCTCTTACATACCCTACAGAAAGAAGTAGGAGAAATATATACATGGTCCTACTAAAGCCAGAGAGAGTCTCAAGGAGGATCAGGTCAATGGGGAGTAGCATGCTTACACTTTCCTGAGACTAATATCACACAGCTGTTATCATGAAGGGGCAATAAAAGCTTCTGCTTCGTAGCATATCTACGTAGCGGCTAGGCTCAATTCTCACCAGGCACCTTAACACAGCTGCAGCATTTTCCACTAATGCTTCTGACTAGGTTAAGTCCTTCCTCTCAAATCAGACCACCAGAGTGTTCTCTCCCTCAGCCTTAGCAGACCCCACACCCGTACTCTGTGGTGTCCCTCAGGGATCCTGTGTGTCACCCACACTATACAATATATTTATGAAGCTACTTTTCAACCGTCTGGGCAACTTGGGTGTCATCTACACCAACTATGCAGATGACACTCAAGTCCTTATCCCCCTCACTGGCTGTTACAACCATGATTCCAAACTACTGAACGATATCTATCTTGAAATCCAAGCCTGGATAGCCACCAACAGTTTATGACTCAATGACGACAAGTCTGAGTTAATGATCGTGGGTACTCAGGCACGATTGAACAAACTTGACACCAGGTTCTCATCTTTCGCCATTGACGAAATTAATGTATCTAAAGAGATAAAAACATTGGGGGTATACCTTGATTCAACACTTTCTCTCAAAAAACAAGTCAGCAGTGTGGCTTCTTCCACGGCCTACACTAATAAACTGATCTACAGTTGTAAATCGTACTTATCTACAAGCAGCTGCCTATAACTTGCTAGAGCACTAGCACTGTCTAAACTTGACTACTGCAGCACACTTTTGCTAGGCTCCTCTGAACACAATCTAAACAGGTACGCCAGAACAACTCTCTGAGAGCATCACTTAGTCTTCCCAGATCCTGCCGTATATCCATTCACAGACACAATGCCAACTGGTTGCCCATCCGTGACAGAATCACACTACGTACGTTGGCCATCCCGCGCAAATGCCTCACAAACTCAGCCCCGAAATATCTGTCTGACAAAATTTGTAAACACCAACCTGCATGCACCACCAGATCATCCCAATCCCACAACCTAGTGGTACCAAGATTCAATCTAAAAACAGCTGGAGGAGCCAGCTTCCCAGTCCAAGCTGCCAAACGATGGAACTCTATCCCCATCCCTCTCAGACAGGAACCTTCCTTCCTCACCTTCAAAGCCAGAACAAAAAATTGGCTGAGCAATAGGCCTCCTCACTAAGATATCTGACCACTGCCTATTTATGCATTTGTTCACTATCTCCGGGTTATTTATACTGTTGTATCTCGTGCTGTCTGATCCACCTGTAATTAGGGTCCCTCTCGTTGTCTCCACACTTGATTGTAATGTGCTGTTCTTCACCAGATATGTAACCTCTAACTTTTTCAAGCGCCCAGTTACCTCCGGGTTTGGTGCGCGATATAAATAATAAACAAATACAAAAATAGTGCCTGTTAGTATGTATAACCCTATTTCACCTATTTTATCTTGACTGTACTGACTCCCGTTGGAAGCCAGGATCCGGTTTTGATTAGCAGGCCTGGCCTAAAAGGCTATTATCCTTCATCAGCCAACTTAATAAACATCTTCATTGGAGATTGCAGGCAGTGTCTGGGTTTTACCACAAGCAAGTCTTCTTCTGACTTGTTAGTCTGACAGCAAATAAAAGCCAGAACCTGGAATATTCTGATGCTTTTCCTAGATTATGGTACACTCTTCTTGCTTCTCCTCAACAGTAACCTACTTTTATTCCGTTTCATCCTGGATTGCAAATGTTATCACCTGGTTGCCTCTGTTTATGTTCCTTAAAGAGTTATTGCAATTTTAAAATGGCTCTATTCCTTTTTTTAATAAATGCATCTTGCTATATTTGTTTTAATTCGTGATCTTTTGCTGTTATTAATATTGTGCAGTGATAAGTATGCGTTTGGGCAGGACCACGCCTTACCAAATGCTTTCAACACAACACAATCACCTGGTTGCCTCTGTTTATGTTCCTTAAAGAGTTATTGTAATTTTAAAATGGCTCTATTCCTTTTTTTAACAAATGCATCTTGCTATATTTTTTTTAATTCGTGATCTTTTGCTGTTATTAATATTGTGCAGTGATAAGTATGCATTTGGGCAGGACCACGCCTTACCAAATGCTTTCAACACAATACAATTGAACAGGAAAACATGTGTGCTGCTGTGTTTTGTACCGCAGGGATTGACAGTAGTAGAAAGTGTTAAAAAATAAGCAGTCATAAGCGGCACGGCAAGACGGGCACCCCTGCGGTTCAACAGAGCTCAGCCATGATCTGCAGCCTTGCCACCCTGGTGACGTCAGCCTACACCAAAGCTGTTTTCTCTGGCAGTCCAGTGAGGTACAACTCAAGTCCACACTTCCGGTTTTCAATATCCGCAGATGCTGGCAGCTGTTGTGTTCCAAGCTCCCAACCGAGGTGTTGGCGGGAGAATAGAGATGAGGGCATTGGGCAGCAAGGCCCCGCTGCGCAGCTCCAGTGGGAGCAGTGAATTCACAGACACACGTGCGTTGGTGTCCTGTCCCGGAACTGCTCGCCCGGTTCGGGGGCGGGGCTTTTATTGAGAACGCCTTGCATCACCGCGTAGTGGGACGCAAGGCGGATATAAGATTCCTCCTTTATTTTAAACAAAACATTAACCAATAAACATTGCTTGGGCAAACTGTTCGAACCAGGGAGTTAGGTAGTCTCTCGATCGGGGCTTCTACCACTCACAGTCTGAGTCTGGCCAGGGGCCGGGGCGCAGTTCTTAAACTATATCGTCCACCCCTGGGTGCAAACCCTTGGCTCCCATTGGGCTGCTCACCTTCATCATTCGGCTCACCCAATTCTGTTTCACTCAGCGGCTCCTCCATTCTGTCGTCCATGGTCGCTTCACCTTCTGGGTGGTCATGTCCCTCCCCCATGGGCGGGTCCTCTTCTTTCTCCGGTTGCGGCTCGCCGTCTGTCCATAGATCCTTTGGTACTGCCTTGAACCAAGACGCATTTCTTGTTACTTGTCTTTGCCCCTCTTGGCTGTTATCATGGTGCCATGGGACGGCGTCGTATTGGGTGTCTAATTTCGATTTTGATGGGTTCCTCACCATGACCACTTGATCACCAACTCGGTGGTGGGACCTCTTGGCATTCCTTTTGTTACTCATGTGTGCATTTGCCACGGTCCTCCTTAGTTCGGTGCTTTCACGGTCATACTTGTCTGTGCTCATGCTCGGGTGGTGCGGGATGGATGAGTTGATGATCGTTCCATACATCATGTCTGCCAGCGGTATTCCCGTTGTGCTGTGGGTTGTTACCCTGTAGTTCCTTAGGAATCAGTATAAGTCCACTCTCCAGGGGCTTGCGTTCACGCACGACAGGCGCAGGACTTTGTTCATTGTTCGTATGAAACGTTCAACGTCGCCATTGGCCTGCGGCCATCTTGGCATTATGTGGTGGTAGCGGATGTTGAGTTCCGTGAGGTATTTCTTGAATTCCTCTCCTTGGAACAGTGGGCCGTTGTCACTCCTAATCCTCCTTGGAAGTCCATGCGTTGCAAACATTTTCTCGATTGCGGGTATGACCGCTGCCGTGGAGTTGATGGTTTTGACCTCAGGGTACCTGGAGTGGTCGTCGATCGCCACCAATAGGTATGTGCCTTCCTGTAGTTTGCAGAAGTCTATGCTGATGGCATCCCATCTAGCGGACCCTCTCTCCGCTGACAGGATAGGCTTGGGATTGGGCGCGCCCCCATTATTTGGCATGGGAGGCAGGTGTTGACTAGCTGCTCGACTTTTCCATCTATGTGGGGGAACCAGACGCGGTGCCTTATCCGGGCCTTGGTCCTCACCATCCTGTAGGCTTGCAGGGATGACGATCCGGGTCCCTCATAGGATGAGCCCCTCTTCTGTGATGGACAGGTCCTGTCTAACTGTGAAGATCCCCGTGAGGAATTCTTTGGCTTCTGCCGTTCTGTTGTGGATGTTTCGTAGGAAAGACTTCCATTCCCCCGAGATGATTGTGTCTTTCACCAGATCACAACTTGGGTCACTTTGCGTGGCCTCTACGATGTCTTCTATTCCGATGGCTCTTGGCTTCATAGTGTGTACCACCTGGCAAATGTGTTCCTCCGTCTCTTCCGCCATGTGTATTTCCCCCGGTGTGGCTGCTCTTGGGTGTCTCGAAAGAAAATCCGCCGGGTTACCACTGCCTGGCTGATATGATAGCTCGAAGTCATATTGTTGTATTTGTATTTATTTTATTTATAAAGCGCAGCCAGGCCCGGGGGCATATGGGCGCGTAAGTTAGATCTGGTTACAGTTACAATTAAAAGCAGTCAACAGTAGTTACGTTACAGTTACAGATAGGTACAAACATAGTATTGCAAGTGAGTACAAATATACATTGAATTACAAAGTGTGCCGGCAGCGGTCTAGCATGCTGGGATCCGGAGGTTAGGCTGTCATGGAGTCTAAATTGTGAAGCCAGCACTTCATGTTGTGTTTGAACAGGTTGAATGAGGATTCTGCTCGCAAGGGCGCGGGGATAGTGTTCCATAATTTGGAAGCTTGTACAGGGAAGCTAGCTCCACCCGAGTTATGAAGTTTGAATCTCGGTATGGTCATGGTATTAGTTTGTGCTGCTCTGAGTGGTCTTGAAGAGGTGTGGGGTGTAAGTTGGTTAGTAAGGTATGCTGGAGCAAGGTTGGCCCTGGCTTTGTGTATAAGGGCCAATGTTTTAAGGGTTATTCTATGCTCGACAGGGAGCCAGCGTAGTTTACGTCTGGTCTCAGATATGTGTGCTTTTTTGGGAATGTTGAGGGCAGCCCTGATGGCATTGTTTTGGACTACTTGCAGTTTGTTGATATTTTTGTGACTAGTGCCCAAGAAAAGGGCATTACAGTAGTCTATTTTGGATAGGACTAATGCTCTGGCCAGAGTAATGCAATTGGGTGTGGAGATGAACGGTCTACATGCAGTAATCAGCTTACAGGTGTATGCGGCTGATGATGCTACTGCATTGGTTTGTTTGGAGAAGGATAAGGTGGCATCGATGTAGATACCAAGAGTTTTGGTGTTATTTGACACAGGGATGAGATTGCCATCTATGTTAAAGGCTTTGAATGAGGGATTAAGATTTTTGAGTTTGGCATGAGTGCCCATGATGATCAACTTGGTTTTTTCGTCATTGAGACACAGTCCATGGTCTGCCATCCATGCTTGTATTACCGAGTAGATTTCATTAAGGGTGGTGCTGTCAGTTTCGTAATCACCTGTGATAGGAATGAGTATCTGGGTGTCATCCGCGTAATTGGTATACGTGACACCCAGATAGTCAAGGATATCAAAGAGTGGTTTTGTGAATATATTATAAAGTGTCGGGGACACGCAGGAGCCTTGCAGGACTCCACAGGGTACTGGTGAGGGTTCAGCAGAATCCATTCGAGAGAAGACCCTCATGGTTCTGTTCGCCAGGAAGGAACTGATCCAAGCCATGGCTGCGTCTGAAAAGTGTGCTGCAGATTTCAAATGGTGACAGAGTGTTTGGTGGTTGACCAGGTCGAAAGCTGCTGACAGGTCGAGCAGTAAGAGGAGTGCGAGTTTGCCATTGTCTTTCAGGATTTGGATCTGGGTAGTAAGGTCTATTAGTGCAGTTTCCGTACCGTGTCTTGGTCGGAAGCCTGATTGCCTAAGTCCTAGGAGGTTGTTTGATTCTAAGTAGGCCTGTATTTGTAAATAGGCTGCTCTTTCCAATATTTTTTAATAAGAACGGTACAGTCGTTATCGGCCTATAGTTAGCCGGGTTGGCTGGGTCAAGAGTAGGTTTTTTGAGAAGTGGGATGACCCAAGCGTCTTTAAGGTTGTCAGGTACTATTCCAGATTTAAAAGAGGCATTGATGAGGTTGGTAATGAATGGTGCTAGGTCGTGCGCGGCCGCTTTGATGATCGGGGCAGGGCAGGCATCACCTTGGCACTTTGAGGGTTTAAGTTTCCTGATGATGTTTTCTACTTCCCAAGTTGAGAAGGGTGAAAAGCTGAAAGGTTTACAAGTTGATTTAAAGGTGGATGGTTTGCTAGGTAGTTGTTTGTAGTCAGGGTCAGCTAGTAGTAAGGATTTTTTTGCGTTGATTTTGGATTGTAGGCGAGCTATTTTATCTAATAAGGTCTTCTGAATATTGCTACACCATAGTGTGTCAGTAACACATTTGTCTATGGGGGCAATGGGGGATTCTAGTTCTTTCAGAATCTTAAAGAGTTGTAACATCCACTTCGATGTAACATCCACTTTGCAATCCTGGCAGGAGGGTGTGATGAAGTCCCTGTGAAGATCGGGAGTAGTGGTTTGTGGTCAGTGTAGGTCTTGAACTTTCGGCCGTATATATATAGATATAGAAGAAATGGTGGCAGCCCCACAGTACTGCGATCGCTTCTTTTTCGATGTGGGAGTACCGTTGCTCCGTCGGTGTCGGTGCGTGGGATGCATAGGCAATCGGCATCGATTCTCCTGTGTTAGCCACCTGTATAAGGATGGCTCCCAGACCCACGGGGCTGGCGTCAACATACAGTTCGGTTGCCAGTGCAGGGTCGTAATATGCCATGGTTGTGTCTGCCGAGAGTGATGCCTTGATGTGTTTGAATGCTTCTTGGCAGGCGGGCCCCCCAAACCCATTTCGTGCTGGCCTTCGTGAGTTCTCGAAGGGGTTCTGATAGTGTGGCCAGGTTTGGGATGAACCTTCCGCAGTAGGTAGCCATTCCTAGGAAACTGCGAACCTCCGTTGGTGTGGTGGGGGGTGAGGCAGCCTGGATGTCCGCTACTTTTTGGGGGTCCGCCGAAATGCCAGCGCTGTTGAAAGTGTACCCAAAAAAAGAGATCTCTTCCTTTAGGAACTCGCATTTCTCTTTCTGAATTGTCAAACCAGCACTCTCTAACCTGCTGAGTAGCATGTCAAGCCTTCGTACGTGTTCTTCCTTACTTTCTGCATTAATGAGAATGTCATCACTGACGTTTAGGACCTCCGGAATGTCACGTATCACCTCCTGGATGGTTTGCTGAAAAACTTCAGCCACCAAGGAGATTCCGAAGCTGCGCCACTTGTATCTGTGTAGGCCGATGTGAGTAGAGAATGTTGTGATGTACCGGGAATCACGGTGTAGTTTCAGTTGGTGATATCCGGCGTTCAGGTCAACCTTTGAGAATATCTTGGATCCTGTGAGGTCTGCTACTATTTCATCGAGGGTCGGGATGATGTGACACTCCCGTTGTATCGCTGCATTGGGGAGACGCATATCAATGCATATTCTCTTTCCCGTGTTGTTTGGGCTTCTTGGTGACAACCATGGGTGACACCCACGGCATAGGCCCAGTCACTTCCTCGATGATGCCCGCTTTCTCAAGTGCTCAAAGCTCCTTTCCACCTGGTTTTGTACGTGGAACGGTGTTCTTCGGTGTTGCACTGCTCGCGGTTGGACAGACTCATCGATGTGCAGCTTGATTGACTTCCCTTTGAGGCATCCAATCCCTTTGAGGAGGTTTGGGTATTTCTTGAGAATGTTGTCAGCGTCTTGTGAGTTGGTCACTTTGCATATGAAGCTTATCAGTCCCAGGTCCTCTGCTGCGTCTCCGCTCAGAAGACACTCGATGCCTGCGTTTACCATGTAGATTTTTGACTGCAGTGATTTTCCATCCTTGCTGAGTGTGGTTCGGAATCTGCCTACTATGGGCAGTGAAGTCTTGCACCCATATGCAAACAGTGGTGTGTCCGTCGATTTCAGGGCAGGTTGGGGCCGTAGTTTTCTGAATGCGGTCAGTGGCATGACGTTGACGGACGACCCCGTGTCTATGGTCATTTGCGTGTCTTGCCCTTGGATCGCTACATGGAATTTTCGCCTTCGCAATTTCCTTTTGGGTGTTGTGCTTCCATAGTTTAGTGCTGAAACTAGGTATACTTTCTTTCCTTTTTTCCATTGTTTGTTTGCAGCTTCTTGCTCGGTGTGTGTTACATCGTCCCCTTCCTCCTCGGTCAACGAATTTGCGGTTTCGACGTGGCGGGCGCTGGCCTGTTTCTTTTTCTTTTCTGCATTTTTGTCCTGGGGTGCTTGTGGTTGTTGTTGTGGCACCCCCGACGATCTGCACACTTTTGCGTAGTGGTCTTTCCTGCCGCATGCCCCACATGTGGTATCTTGGGGCGGGCAGTTGCGTCGTCCGTGGCGAGGCCCTCCGCACCAACCGCGTTCCGTGGGTCCTGGGATTCTGTGTTGCCATCTGGGGTTCGTGCTGTTTCCACTGGCCTCGTCCCTCTCGTATTGGCGGTTCGTGATTTGGCCACGGTTGCCATCGTGAGAGCCAACTGTAGTTTCTGTAGGGTCGTGCCCATGTGTGCCGCCTTGGCATGTGCCAACTCCCTCTGGTGGCCAAGTTCCCGGATTCTGGTCAGGGATATTCCTTTTTCGCTTAGAACCATCCTCCTTAGCTTCTCTGAGTGTATCCCGTTCATGAGTTGGCGTCGGATCTCCTTTTCAATGTCAACATTAAGTAGGAGGTGCGACCTCATTTTCCTTGATGTGGTAATGCCTTTGCACTCCATGACCATCTCAAATTTTTGTATCCACAGCTGCCATCGTGGGCCAACTGATGATGGGTCAGTGTATGGATCAAAAGGGTTGAGTGCAATGGTTGTCCCTCCTTGAGGGCGTGCTTGCGGCGTGGACGGTGACAGGTTAGTGGCTATTCTGTAGGGCGTGCCGGGCCTGGGAGCGGACGTGCCTGTCGCCATACTTTGTGGATCTGGCATCTGTCAGTGCGCACTTGTGGCAATGCTCCCTCACCTTGGTAAGCTGTGGGCGATTCCTCTTGGCTTGTGTCGTGGATCGTCGTGTGTCCACGAGGCTACTTCTTCCACCGGCCGTTGGGCCCCAAGCTGTCTGCCGATGGTGTTCGGGTCTTCCCGTGCTCGATTTTGTGGCCGTAGGTGTGGGCAGATCAATTGCCATTCAAGCGTGTGCTGTTTGGGCTGCTTCGGATGCTTGAGGAGAACGAGAACTGCCGTGGTTCCAAAGATTTCGCCCTTGCCGAGGGCTGTGTGTGCTGGGCTGCTGCGGCGCGTGTGCCGTTTTATATCGCTTCCTCTTAGCCAGTGTTGTGTTGCAAACTCCCGACTTAGGCGTCGGCGGGAGAATGGAGATGATGGCCTTGGGCAGCAAGGCCCCGCTGCGCAGCTCCAGTGGGAGCAGTGAATACACAGACACACGTGCCAGTAAGCCATATTCCACTGATTTCTCTAGGAGTAGGGAAGTTTGCTAGAGGAATCCAGGTAGGTGCAAGCGCTCCTCATTGGCGGGGCGGGGTGGGGGGAGGAGAGAGAGAGAGAGAGAGAGAGAGAGAGAGAGAGAAAGAGAGAAAGAGAGAAAGAGAGAGAGAGAGAGAGAGAGAGAGAGAGAGAGAGAGAGAGAGAGAGAGACTGACTGACTGACTGACTGACACTCACTCACTCACTCTCACTCTGACTGGTATGTGACTGCGCCCTCTGCTGCGTACAATTTGTTAATGTGTGGGAGCTTGGCATTTTCCACAACTACCTTTAACTTTGAGCACAAATATTGGCTCTGTCATTTTCATACTCCTGCGTCACCTGAGCTGGGCCTTGCCTGCTGCTGCAGGTTGAACAGGGTGGGGGATCTTTGCGGGTGTTGTGAACAGTGGGGCTCGGGAGTTCCTTGCTCATATGCACATTTGCAGCCTCGCATACCCAGTCACAGCATCATATTGCTGGGTTCAGAGGACCAGATTCACAGCCCTGCATGCCCCGGTGACCACATATCACCACCTTATGGACGTATGTGCCCAGTCACCGGCATACCATGCACGGGTAGTGCTCCATGTGCGCGGGTTCAGCTTTATGTCAAGGTGCCTTTGTCATGTGCGCAGGAACTGCCTAATATTCCCAGGCACTTATACCACCCAATATGCCCAGAAACCAAAATAATGTGTCCTCGTTCCACCTCATATGCCCAGAAACGCTTGCAAATGCCAGACCAGTCTTTTACACTCAATTGTTGTTGCCACATACCTATGGGCAACCTATTTTGTGTATGTGTAGCACCGTATGTTCAAGCACTCTCAGTATATGCCTCGGTCACACTCCTCTATTTAGTTCCTGGGACTAATCTCCCCCTCTATCTTTCTCTCTTTGTTTTTAACTTTCTTGCAAAGGGATCAATGCTGAGACAATTCAAGCCCCCAGATAGGACTGCACCTCACAAACTGAGGAGGTGCAGCCTCCTCAAGGGCTGGGACTGCTGACAGGAACATCTTAGAAGCAAAAGGTAGGGCAGTTAGCAGCAGAGAAAGTCATTAAGGTGGGTTCATGGAATTTAAGGTGAGTCCTAAATGATGGTGACCACTCCCTGCTGGACCCGGAAGACCTCATTGCAAAGCACCTGCCAGGATGGGCGGTTCCAGCTGCCTGCACCACTAACCTGCAGATACGCAGGTGCACCGGCTGACGGTTAATAGGACTCTAGACAGGAAGGGGCAGAGAACAGGGGAAGGGACACAAGAGGAAGACGCAACGGCCCAAAAGAGGCGAATGCTGCTATTGTGGGCCTCCTTAAATGTGATGAACAGTTGGGCAAGGAGAATGAGGGCTGGAAACTCGCAGGAGTTGTGAATAATATCTTCTTCTGAGTCTCACGAGCATGCACAAAGCACCACACAATTATAGGATATTATCACTGGATGGACTAGCAACTACGCAAGCGCAAGCAGAAGCGGAGGCAGGAAAGCACAACGCTGATTCTGTAAGTCAAATAAACAGCTGTGGGCGAGTAGGGAAGGGAAGGCAAGATGAAGCAGAATGTGGTGGCCGAGTATGCAAGAAGCAGTGACCAGTTCAGTGTGATGGGAGGGCGTGGGATATGGCTGCATACGTCAGAAGTGGCCACTGGTTTGGAGTTCCATGAGGAAGTGAACGTTGGCGCACAGTGAGCTGGGGCAAGAGAAAAATAGCAACTGCCTGTCAGGAACGGCTGCCATGAACAGGTACATGAGGAGGAACTAGGTGGGGTTAGAACAGTGGAAGCGTATGCCAGGGATGACTGCTGAGGAGAGGGCAGCAAGGTAAGTCCTGTGGTGTGTCTGGCCTTCTGTGAAAAGAAAGGGCACATCGCAAGGAGGACACACTCGCTCTCATGGCTCTTATGAGGTCACCTGCTGCACATGTGCAAGTGTGCCCCCAATGGCAGGGCTTGGTAAACAACCTGGTCGATGAGTTATGGTACCAAGGGCAAATGGTATTGGTTCTTAACTGTGATGTCCTTTCATTTCCTGTAGTCTATGCAAGGATGTAGCTCTCCAGTCTTCTTCATGAAGGTTATTGGTGCCCCTGCAGGTGAGGTGGAATACTAGGTCAAACCCTGCATGGTAAGGGAGTAGACCCACCAATCGGGAATAGGCCTGTGGGGCAGCAACTCTATAGGACGGCTGTCGGGACATGAAGTTGTCATTTATCAGCTTACAGAAGAGAAGATGCTTCAAAGTATGGCTATTCCAGGGGAAACTGGTTAACAGCTGCCGCTTCATGCCCAAAGCTAGGTGCCAGGCTATGCACCTCCTGCTCATCCCTTTTGGTACATCAGATGTCTTGACAGTGCTCTGACGAGAGTTCATATGCCACAAAGCCAATTAACAACAAGGTTATTTCGAGTAAACCATGGGAGGCTTTATTTTTAAAAAACCAATCAGCCAATGACAAATAAGTTGATCGACCGGCTAAACAGTCCTTCCAAAAATAGTCCCTATAGCATGTGATCCCAGATTCCATAAATATTTTAAAATATATAATCCGTAACGGAATTAAAAGGTGTCCACCCGCTTCTACCTTCCCGGGGGAACTGCAGAAGCGACAACATTAGTTTCCCTTCAATAACTTCCTCAACATAAGATCTCCTTAGTAGAGTTTAGATTCCACCTGAATCTAAAAAAGTTGCACCTCGCTTGAGCCCCCGGGAATAGGATTATGTATGCTCATATTGTAAACAACCAATGCTCTCTAGAGTGCAATTTTTCTGTTGTTTGACACCAAACCCATTCACATAAAACTTTTTGTTACTTTGTTTGTGTCATTCATTAAATCACTTTTCTACATTCTTGCAATTGTCAAAAGACCTAGACAATAATCCTCAAAAGTATTTCAAATTCCTCCAGTTCTTTTTTCCATCCTTTCTTTTAAATCAGAATAAAAAGTGGTACCATTTACCCTGAAAATGTTTGCATGAAACGCTAACATTTTCCCAAACCCTAAGAGAACTCAATACAAGGTCCTATCTTATCAAGACAAAAGCCACCGCTTTGGATATACACAGAACTTTTATATAAATCAAACTTTCCAAAGAATCCAATGTGCACATCACTTTTTATAAGTCAGTTCTATTCCATGGAAGAGTTTCGGCAGCACTTTTCCTACATAAAAACTCAGCAAAGCTTTAACCCAACACCCACAATGGGAACTTTTAAGATATTTCATTTGTTGAATGAGTCTATCGGTCATTTACCTACAATAAATCTTAAAATAACTTTTGCCTAAAGTGCTCGTGAGAGGGAAGCCCAAATAAACCAGGTGTTCCACCACTACCAATTTGAGACCATTGAAGTACAAGAGAGCTCATGTGCCACAAAAGCCAATTAAAAACAGGGTAATGTCAAGTAAACCATGGGATGCCCAATATTACCTTCACGTGTGGTGCATGGATTGGATCAAAGTGGATACAGTCCTGGTGGTCATTGCTCTGCACACGCAGTGCTATTTGGCACCAGTAACACTGGATTTTAATGGAGAACCTTCAATTGAATGCAAAGGCTCTGGAGACGCTTTTAGAAACCTGGGTATAGAGCGGTGTTGAGTGAACGCCAGATCCATGCATGTGCTACAGGGTCAATCAATGCCCGAACCCAAAATTGTTCTCCGGTGCCAAGGAATTCCCCCATAACATGCACATGGTGGTGTAGGCAGGGTTTCCTGATGCTTCTTTAGTGGAGCCTCAGAGGTAGCGCTCAAGTGTATGTTCCGTTGCACTTCTTGCAGGAGCGCGTCTCAACCTGGAGTGAGAACAATCCAGCATTTAGTGACCTCAGTTTTGGCAGTCCATGTACTGGTTTTCCTGGCATCTGCATCTTCACTCTTCTGTAAACAAAGATATCTGGACTCCTTCCATCTCAATATGCTCCATCCAAACCGGTTTGGTTGTCTTGGGTGGACCGTCACTACTCAATCGGCTAAAGATGAGAGGATTGTACACTATGACGATTCCCTCTACACTGCTGCAGGCCCTGATCTAGACTGAGCGTGATGTCATTAAGGTAATCTAAAGTAGCAGGTGAGGGGTGCTCATTATCCATTGCATACTGTCACGTGCCCTGGAGTCCGTGTTTTTTTATTTTATTTTTTTTATTTGTTTTGGCTACACAGTAACCTTTACAAAAATAGAAATCTCAAGTAAAATTACATAAAATTTCAATAGATAAAAGACTAATACACATTGAACATAGCTAAAAAGACCCCCAAAATATCATCACACTTTCTTCATCACAAAGTTTTACAGTTAAAACATCAACATAACTTTTCTTCGTTCAGGATATTTCAGGTTACATATCTCCACTAGTCTTGACGACTTTCTCATTTGGATGTTATTCAGAAAGTATTTACAATTGAGGCTTAAAACAAAACATGTCCTTTACCCTAAGATCCTAAAACCAATTTCTGCCATAGCGATCTAGTTACTGATCATCCCTCATCCTAACAGTTCACATTTGATTTTTAGAAAGCGCAACACGGCCAATTGCAGTTGGACCCTGGAGCCGTGCAGCATGTCCATCCAAAGTGCTTCAAGATTAACACATTCCGGGTTGGGCACATATTTGATAAAATATTCAATACGTGCTAATCTAAGTCCCGCACATTGAGTCAGCAAGTGCTCCAGTGTTACGTCCCTGGAATCTAAGTTGCAGAATCTGCATTCCGAGCTTGCAGCTTGCGGACCTTGCCTTATGCTCACAATTTGACCCGTCAGAAGAACATTAAAAGGAAATCTCATAAATTCCTGTCTAAGCGTTTTGCTTGGGAATTTTATGAGATAAGGTTCCATAGTGCCCATTTTTTCGTTATTTTGTGCGTACAGTTTTTTACTGTATATTACACTCACAGTCAAATTCCAATCCGCATGCTGCAGGAGCCTCTTGACCTTCATAGGGTTCTTAATGAGTAATTCTTTGGAGACCCCAATTTCTGCAAGGGACTCCTGAGCCTCCCTTTCCAATTCCCGTAATACCGACGAGGAGCCCTCTCCTGCTACCAGAAACCGTCCCATGATTCCATACAAAATGGAATTCTTGCCCACAAGCAATTTCCTATATAGCGATACTCTACGCCACAGAATTATACTTGATAGTAAAAACAGCCCTAGTTCATAGCGTATCGCTGCAGATGGGACACACTTCGGAAGGTACCAAACCAAAGACCTCAACAAGCGTGCCTCATACTTTGGAAATTCGCTATAAACCAAGAAGGGGCCAGTCCCATTCCATAACAAAACTAGGCGATGGTCTTCTTACGGTACACTTTCAAACACAATAACATTGAACATTTTCCATATTTATTGTCAATTTTATGCAATTGCAACATCAGTGGCATGATTTTCTTATCCAGAAAAGTACATAGATTTGTCCTGGTTACAAACTCAAAAATGGTGTATCCTAGATAACGAAAGGTGTGGCATATTGAGAGTTAGGCATGATCTAAAAACCAGGCAAATCTAATTGTGGATTTCTTATAGCTTAGTCGCATAATGAAGGTTATTGTACGGTTAATGGCTAATGAGTTTTCAGCGTTATAATTCTTAAAAGAGGACAACACACGCTGCAAACCAATAGGAGTCAGATCAAAAAGTAATATATCATCGGCATATGCGGTCCAGACAATTTTCGTCCCTTCCACTTTAGGAGCAGCAAAGGAAGCATTTTCCAGAACCAGGCCAACATCAGATAAATACAGATTAAAAATAGTTGCCGCGAATATGCAACCCTGTCTAAGACCATTATTCGTGATGATTTCTTCAGAGAGAGTTCCCTCCGCATTAAGTCAGGCCCTAATTTTAGTTTCAACACAAAGATGGTAAATAATGGTAAGAAGCTGTGCTGGCACCTCCTCAATAGAGCAGGTGCTTTAGAGGATTTGGAGGACTCGCTCTGTGCCCCAGCTGGAGCCGGGAATTGTGTACTGTTGTTCGGGCGTGCGTCCGCCGGGAGGATGTCTTTTTCTGCTGCACCTATTTGCCTGGACACGAGAAACTAAAGAAGGTGATTGTGACTGTACAGACTGTTCGTGCTCACTGCACATTTTGTGAACGTGTGCTTATTGAAAAATTGTCCTCTGACTCCCTGCTGAAATATCTTTTTTGTACTTCATTTAAAGGTCCGGACAACCCACGTTGACCCTGTCCCCCGGGCGGCAACGCCCCCTTCTCACGGGATATCTGCCCAGAGCCCAGTGCACCCGCGCGCGCACCCACAAGTACTCAAAGTACTGTTTACTGGTCACGCAGTGCGGGACGCTGGGGTCTGGGCAGAAACATCCCTCTTGGACTAATGGGTAATAAAGAGCTTATACTTGGTTTGACTTGTTTATGTCTCAAGAGAACCTGAACCGAGAAATTGTTTAAGTGCTAATTCTAGAGGGGGTTCGTGTGAGTACGAGCCTCTTAATGGTCAAGAAGGTGTAGAGGGTTATTCGTGACCGTATGGTCACTGTATCTAGTTTGGACCAGTGACCCTGAAAACACAGAGTGGAATCTAAAACTGGTTTCTTATCTTCGCATGCTGCAAAAACTTGCTATTACCTGTGTTTACAAATAGCTTCAACCCTGAGGGGCCAGATTTTGTCTATTTTTGGACAGTGGAAAGCTGAAGTAGTTATGTTAAAGTATTGGATGGGGTGCCTGAAGGCCATTTAGTGGAATGTGTCTACTAATTTTGTAACACTCAAGCCTACTGCTAAGCTTTTGGGTACCTATACTTCTCTATCTGGGTATTAAGGACTTGCCGTTTGTGCGGAGCGTGAGCTCATTGCCCCTTGCTGGGCAAGGACAGTTCTCTGACGGCTTTGCCGGAGCATGGTCGTCACGCTTCGCAATGGTAAGTCTCTTCGACCCATTCAGTTGGCAAAAAAAACGTATCCATTGGCCAAACCTGTCTTTGTGTTTAATATGGATGGCCCTTAGACAGGAAGCTACTCATCTGAACCCTCACAGAAAGATGCATCAAGTGATGCCAATGAATTAAGTGATCATCTGCCACCAGGGAAGTGTAAGGTGTCCAATTTAGGTTTGGTTCCTACACCCCAGACGGAAGTGATTACGGGGGAGAGAACGACAAACTCAGGTCCAACAACGGTGCCATCTCTGAAAAGCATACTAAGTGTACAGGAAAATCTGGGTTACTGCACTATGGGACAAATAGAGGAGGGAGAGAAACTGAAAATAGGGGCTGACACCTCCCTTTTGGCACCTGTGGTACTTGCCGAACTAGATTGAAGGGTCCGCCTGTTGACAGGGCCCTCAAAACCTGCTAGGCCTAGAGCAGGGGGTTTTGATAATGTACACTTGTATGAAGCCACAGATGAAGCACCTCTTTTCCCCCCGCCTAACTCCACTTCTGGTGTGCAATTTTTTGGTCCCAATTCTGAGGCAAGGGATAAAGGGCCACCAAATAGAGATAGAAAGGGGCTGGGCAGCCAGGCCACAAACTCTTTTAAACCTTCCAGCCCCCCCCTCCACCTCTTCCCCCATACAATACCAGTCATTTGGCACAAATGATCCTCGCATTGGTCCGATTTTTGAAGGCATCAATTCGGAGGACACGGTTTCAACATATGCCACATTTCCAGTGTTGACAAGGATTCTAAATCTCCTGAATAAGGGCCACGAGTGGACCCACTGTGATATCCAGGAACTTAGATCCCTGATAATGGATAACACAGAGAAAACGTGCCACTTGGAAGGGTATCTTTTGGCTATGGAGAGATGTGTTTTGGCGGGGGGGCAAGGTAAAGCGCAAAGTCGAATGCACTAGCACGATCAGAACTCGCAAACAGAATCTGAGATAGTGGCTTGTCCCAAATCCTATACCGAGGTTCTTATAACAGGAAACAATGACCCAGTACTGTCTGCCATAGCGAACAGTCTGGCAGAACTGAAATTACTGGTGTCGACAAATGGTACCCAGATGAAAAATCTGGAGGAGCATATCGGAGTAGTGCAATCTAACTTTAGAAGATTAGAAGAGAAGCTGGCAATTTGCGACAGTTTTTCTGATGCCCCGCAGACAGCCACCAATCCAGACAGCCCCTCGGCACTCCTAAGGGCACTAGAGGAAGGAGGGGATCCCCAGGGGGAGGAAAGGGGATCCAGGGCGGGGGACTCTTCCACAGAGCGTGCAAATACAATCGATCAGCCCATCTCCCGTAGGGAGAAAGAAATGAGGGCTAGGGCCATCAGGCGTAGAGCTGCCAAGGCGCATAGCTCTATTAAAAACCCTGGAGAAAAAAAAGCAAGAACTTACCCACCCTAAAAATGACCACCACTAACGCCAATATAAAATATATATGTGGTCTTTCCATCGAAGGTGGCATTGATTTGTCACAACTCGATGAGGAAAGTAAAAAAGCCCTAGAGCTGAAAGAACTGGGGACACCAAAAAAAAAAAAACAACCTGGTCTTGGTCAATGACCACGTCTTGCGTCCATCGGCGCCCAGAGACCAAAATTAGGGCGAATATGGGGACGCCCCTGATACCCTGAGGGAGGCTATGACCCATAAGGAAAGTACTCAAATACTTAAACTAACAAAAAAATAAATGTTAAAAAAAATGTACTCCCTGTATTCAGTTCCCCTCTGTTACTTCTTAAAGATTTATTTATGGGTGAATAAGTATCACCTTGTGCATTTGATATATTGTATTATGTTCTATTGCTTCTGTAAAGTTTTAAATGTATAAATAAAGTTTTGAAAAAAAAATGTACCAATAAAAGAAGAGGGTCAAATGGGGAGAAAGCCCCATCAGGGCCTCAAATTTTGTAATGATGCTCAGTCCTCCCAAAAAAACATCACAACCAAAATAATAAATAACCAAAAAACACTGAGTACAAAAGACAATACGGATATAAACTAAATCTAAAAATAATCCAGGTAGTGGAGAGGAAACTACGGGTACATTACCCCCTACACCCCACATACTCCCAACTAAAGTGGTGAGAAATCTAACTCTTCCCCCTGAAGGGAAGGCAGAGATAAACCTGATGGAATTTTTTGCATATCTGAACACAATCGATGAAAGAATCCAGTTCACTCATGAACATTCCAGGAACAACATCCATTTTTTTGATGTAAATGTGCAATCTATGGAACATGAATACAAGACCAACGTATATACAAAAACAACAGATCGCAACAATCTACTTCACAGACTAAGTTTGCACGAACCAATCTTAATCAAAAACCTGCCATACAGCCAGATGCTTAGAGTAAAACGCATCATCAGTGATCCGAGGGATTATGACAAAGAACTCCACGAAATGGGTGAGAAGTTCTTGAAACGTGGATACAGATAGGAAGAGATAGCAGAAGCAAAACATAAGGTGGACCAAAAGAACAGAAACGAACTACTAACGGCTAAAAGAAAAGTGAAAACTCAACCACCATTGGTATTTGTCACCAGATTTTCAACACAAAGTAGTCGTATTAAATCGATCATAAAGAAGCACTGGCAAGTGTTATCCTGCGACCAAAGAACAGAGGAACTCTTTAAAGAACCACCAACATTTGCCTATCAAAGCAGTAGAAACTTTCGAGACAGCCTAGTGCAAACGAGACAACGAAAGAAACAACCAGACACCAAACGCATTGGAACTTTACCGTGTCTACACTGCAGTAACTGCAGTTATGTGCTGAAAGGATCGACCATAAACCACCCCCACACCGGGAAAAAGATTATGCTAAAATCATTTGCCACCTGTGACACAACAAACATCATTTATGGTATCAAGTGTCCCTGTGGACAATTCTATGTGGGTCAGTCCCAGAGAAAAGCAAAGCTCCGCTAGAACGAGCATCACTCGTGTATACGAAATAAGAACTCGAACTCTGCAGTCGCAAGACATTGGCTCAAAGAGAGACACAATTTAACACAAATTCGATTTATGGTATTGGAAGTAGTTCAAAGTAATGATCCTCATGAGAACATACAAACAAAATTAGACAGGAGGGAATGTTATTGGATTGAGAATTTTGGATGCCTAACCCCACGAGGAATGAATGAAGAGATCAACTGGGCATGCTTTTTATAAGCATGCTCGTGATCGCATGGTTATGAGGGAAACACTAACATGGGATCATTTTCTCTGAATTAATATTCTTTGATGCAATGTAATATCTAAGTGAAGTATTAGTGCAACAAGGAATATATCTGCCATTACGTAGGATTTACAAAAAAAAGGTTTTTGTTCTATGTATATATGCATTAACAATTCACTGCCATTACTTTTGGCTGTGGTAAGGTTTTCAACTATTCACAAGTGCACACCAGAAACCGGGCGTCTGTCGAGAGAGGGAAACCGAGTTTCCTTTCTGACGATAGCCTCATCTCATTATTACGTGGAAAGGGTTTTATGCTCCCGGTTATCTTGGTTATAAAGATTAGAAATGATATCCATAACACTTTGGTTAGTACAAAGTGATTCGTTTATTTGCGGTCAGCCGACACGTGTTTCGACCCGTACGGTCTTTCTCAAGGCTGAACAGTGTTCAATGGTGACAAGTGTTTATGTGATTTGTGACAATTGTGTGACAGATTATATTATGTTCCATTGTGGTGTAGGGGTGATGTGCAGTAAGTGACAAAAAATAGCAAAAAGTAGCATCACATCAAAAAACATTGACGTGTTAATTTATAAAAAGCATTGTTGCATGCAAACAAGGAGAAGGGGAGGAAAAGAAAAAGGAGAAGGTTAGCAAGTGGGCAGAAGGGGAGGAAATGGGTTTTTCTTTAATGAGGTGGAATCCTCTTACCTAGTCTGTTTGCTGATTGCCCTCAGTGGGGTGTTGTTCAATATGGAACTGTCCTTAC
The DNA here is from genome assembly GCF_040938575.1 of Ambystoma mexicanum. Taxonomy (NCBI): domain Eukaryota; kingdom Metazoa; phylum Chordata; class Amphibia; order Caudata; family Ambystomatidae; genus Ambystoma; species Ambystoma mexicanum. The sequence continues at coordinate 291,804,687 of NC_090926.1, read as the reverse complement.
GGCAGTCCTGGCTCCTATTGGGCCCTGTGATAAGGAGGTACAATAACGGTGGATGAAAAAGCATTGTGGTACGATTTACCTGATTGATTTCTAGTTGGTTCCCAGCTAGTGAGTGTTCTTGGCGGCGTCGAAATCACATCACGTGCAAATTCCGGCTCGTGTGTGTTTCTTGGCCGTGTGGGTCGTCCCTAGCGATTTCTTTGGTCCATTATGGGGCCCCCTGTGTGGGTGCTGTGAGCTGGTCTGGATTGACATCAAGAGCTCTTTGGTAGACTCTCTTGTGTGTGGCCAGCCACTCGAAGGGTTGGTGTTGTTCCGGGTCGCTGGAGTGGGGAGCTGGTCTATGGGAATGTCCCTGCTGGTTAGAAAGTCTGCTAACCATGAGGGCGGGCGGGGAGGCTTACCTTTGTATTCTGTCTGCGTTCCAAGGCAGCGGTCTGCTCCTTTACTCCACCGCTCTGGTGGCCGCCATTATAAGGCGCTTGTGAGCTAGCTGAATCACGTTATGTGACGATTGCGCATGCTCAGTGGCATAGCGTTCTGCGAATGTCACTGTGCATGCGCGTGTCCTGTCGTGTCTGCGCATGCTCAGTGGATCATTGCTGGCACTGTAGTGTTCGGAGTGGTGAGATCTGAGAAGAGGTTGTATGGGGCCATTGGCCCATGGCAATTGGTTGGTTGCCAGGGAGGGGGGAATTAGCGTTGGGAGGCGCATAAACGAGAAAGTGTTACTTATGAGGAGAGCCGTGAGGATACTTAGGCTTGGTGGGAAATTCATGTTCCAGTTTGTGTGTGCAGGGGAGTTTGTTGGACCCCGGGCCACATAAGGATTCTATGTGATGTGGGGATAGATACAATTGGTATGTGTGTCAAGGACATGGGTTGGGCATAGAGTTGCCCTCAAGTTAGAAAAATAGGGAGAGGAGAGGAAATGTTTACAGGAAGACATTTAGATCGCGGTCTTTGTTCAGGCCATTTTTAACACATCTAAAGTGACAAATTAGCCGTGCTTCTTCTTGTCTTAATTTCTGAATTCTGTCTCCTCCTCTTGGTCCCAGCCGTACCATCTTGAGTCCGATGAACCTGATGTCACTCTTATTGTCCATTTGGTGATACTTTTGCCAGTGGTTTGCCAGTGGCAGTTTCGGATCTTGTGAATGTATGCTGTTGATGTGCTCTCTAATCCTAAAACGTGTCTCACGAATAGTGCTGCCTATATATATCTTGTTGCAAACACAGATTATTGCATATATCACATATTTGCTTTTGCAGTTGATGTGCTCATTGATATTGAAGATTGGGCAGCCTGAGAATTTTGCACATTTGGTCTGGGTTGCATACTTGCACATGGCGCAAGTCCCGCATTTCGTGAAACCCATTGGTGTGCGTTTACTGAGCCAATCTTGTGCTGTAATGTTTTTGTCTGACAGGAAAGAGGGGCTTAATAAAGTTCTTAGAGTTGGTGCTCTTCTGTAGGACATACTGGGATATGTTTCCAGTTGTGACCTAATATGTTCATCCATGCGGAGTAATCCCCAGTGCTTTGTCAAGATTTTTTGGAATGCATAGCTGTCCTTGTTGTATCTGGTTACGAATCTGATCATAGGATTGTTATTTTGTCTTCTGGGTTTGGGCTGGAGTAGAGTTGGTCTTTCTAATTGACAGGCCTGTTTTCTTGCTTGTGTCAAGTTTTCTTGGGGATATCCCCGACTTTTGAATCTTCGATCTAGTAGGTTGCACTCATCTGTGAAGGATCTCTCTGTGCTACAGTTTCTTCTTGCCCTAATTTATTCCCCTTTGGGTATGTTGCGTATAACGCTCTTTCTATGGCAACTTTCGGCATGCAGGGTGGAGTTTACTTCCGTTGGCTTCCGGTAGGTTCTGGTAGTGATTTCGTTTTCTTCTATCTCAATTGTTAAGTCCAGAAAGTCAATTTGAGTCTTGCTGGTGTGGCTGATTAGTTCGATGCCAAAGTCATTGGTGTTGAGATAATCCATATATTCAGTGAGCTCTACTTCTGTTCCTTTCCAAATTAGGATGATGTCATCTATGAATCTGGCCCAGTTGACAATGAGCCTGGTGTATCTGTCTTCCTTCATTGCATGCTTGATTTCGTAGGAGTGCATGAAGCAGTTAGCTAGAGCTGGAGCATAGCTGGCTCCCATTGCGATCCCCTTCGTTTGTTTAAAGTATTCGCCATCGAATATGAATACATTGTTTGTGAGCGAGAATTTAAGGAAGGCTTTAGTCATTTCCACCTGTTCTAGGTGTGAGGCTGATTCTTGTCTGAGAAGAAACCCCACACTAGTTATCGCAAGTTCATGGTTTATTGATGTATATAGGGCCTTGACGTCGAGCGTGGCCATTAGAAAGTGAGGTTCCCATTTGATGCTGGCTAGTATCTCCAAAGTGTGCATTGTATCTCTTAAGTAGCTTGGTATTTTTGTGACGAGTGGTTGTATGACATTGTTGATGTATCTAGCCATTGTTTCCGTGATTCCTCCAATACCGCTGAGGATTGGTCTTCCTTCGGGAATGGTGTCGAAGGCTTTGTGGACTTTGGGTAGAAAATAGATAGTTGGCATTATCGGGTGGTCTGTTTTAAGGTAGCTGTATTCATCGTCAGTTATCAGTCCTGCTGTTTTGTAATTGGTGAGCAGTTCCTGGTGTTCTTTTAGAATCTTCGCCTGCGGGTTGTTCTCCAATTTGACGTAGTTGCCTGGCGTTTCGAGGTGGTTAAATGCCATTTTAAGGTAGTCAGCTTTATTCATTATTACTATGTTGCCACCCTTGTCGGCCTCCTTAATTATGATATTAGTTTCTTCTCGTAAGTTTCTAAGTACGTTCTGTTCTTCCTTAGTCAGATTGTCCTTGGCCTCCTTTCCTTTGGTGCGTTGGTCTTCAAGTTTATGGAGGTCATTGATTACCGCTTGGTGGAAAGTGTCTATATAGTTTTCCGTAAACAGTTGAGGCGTAAATCTTGATTTGCTTTTAAGTTCCGGAATTGTCATTGCCATATTCTGGATACCCAGTTCTTCTAAGCATTCTTGCTTGCTTTTGTCATTTTCTACGAGCGTACTGAGGAGATGGATGTCTTCAACATCCCCTATTGTGAGTATGCTAGGTTTTGGTGTTTTCTCCTTTGGTTTGTATACCGATGTTTTGGTGGCAAAGAATTTCTTGAGTTTGAGAAGTCTTGTAAATTTAAATAGGTCTATTTGTATGTCCACAAAGTTGTTTTTGCTGGATGGTGAGAAGGAAAGACCCTTGTTGAGTACTTTCGTTTCAGGATTTGTGAATTCTCTGTTTGACAGATTCATAATTAGATTTTGTTCTGTTTCTGGCCCCCAATTTTCTGTGACTGGGACCTTGTCCGTCTTTGTTCCATTTCTTCCTCCAACTGTCTTGCGTCTTCTGACTCTTCTTCCTCCACTGCTTTTTCTTGTTGTGTTCCTGTATCTGTTAATGGTTTTGCGAAGGATACTGTTTTTTTGTTGTTGCTTTTGGGTTGAAGTTTCAGACGACTTGCTTTCTTGTGTAGTTTGATTTGATCTAAAAAACTGCGTTTTACTGGTGGTTTATCTGTTGTTTTCTCTGGTAGGTCTGATGTTTCATCTGGTTCACTATCAATTTCTGAGCTGGCCCCTGAGCTGTACTTAGAAACTTACGAGAAGAAACTAATATCATAATTAAGGAGGCCGACAAGGGTGGCAACATAGTAATAATGAATAAAGCTGACTACCTTAAAATGGCATTTAACCACCTCGAAACGCCAGGCAACTACGTCAAATTGGAGAACAACCCGCAGGCGAAGATTCTAAAAGAACACCAGGAACTGCTCACCAATTACAAAACAGCAGGACTGATAACTGACGATGAATACAGCTACCTTAAAACAGACCACCCGATAATGCCAACTATCTATTTTCTACCCAAAGTCCACAAAGCCTTCGACACCATTCCCGAAGGAAGACCAATCCTCAGCGGTATTGGAGGAATCACGGAAACAATGGCTAGATACATCAACAATGTCATACAACCACTCGTCACAAAAATACCAAGCTACTTAAGAGATACAATGCACACTTTGGAGATACTAGCCAGCATCAAATGGGAACCTCACTTTCTAATGGCCACGCTCGACGTCAAGGCCCTATATACATCAATAAACCATGAACTTGCGATAACTAGTGTGGGGTTTCTTCTCAGACAAGAATCAGCCTCACACCTAGAACAGGTGGAAATGACTAAAGCCTTCCTTAAATTCTCGCTCACAAACAATGTATTCATATTCGATGGCGAATACTTTAAACAAGCGAAGGGGATCGCAATGGGAGCCAGCTATGCTCCAGCTCTAGCTAACTGCTTCATGCACTCCTACGAAATCAAGCATGCAATGAAGGAAGACAGATACACCAGGCTCATTGTCAACTGGGCCAGATTCATAGATGACATCATCCTAATTTGGAAAGGAACAGAAGTAGAGCTCACTGAATATATGGATTATCTCAACACCAATGACTTTGGCATCGAACTAATCAGCCACACCAGCAAGACTCGAATTGACTTTCTGGACTTAACAATTGAGATAGAAGAAAACGAAATCACTACCAGAACCTACCGGAAGCCAACGGAAGTAAACTCCACCCTGCATGCCGAAAGTTGCCATAGAAAGAGCGTTATACGCAACATACCCAAAGGGGAATATATTAGGGCAAGAAGAAACTGTAGCACAGAGAGATCCTTCACAGATGAGTGCAACCTACTAGATCGAAGATTCAAAAGTCGGGGATATCCCCAAGAAAACTTGACACAAGCAAGAAAACAGGCCTGTCAATTAGAAAGACCAACTCTACTCCAGCCCAAACCCAGAAGACAAAATAACAATCCTATGATCAGATTCGTAACCAGATACAACAAGGACAGCTATGCATTCCAAAAAATCTTGACAAAGCACTGGGGATTACTCCGCATGGATGAACATATTAGGTCACAACTGGAAACATATCCCAGTATGTCCTACAGAAGAGCACCAACTCTAAGAACTTTATTAAGCCCCTCTTTCCTGTCAGACAAAAACATTACAGCACAAGATTGATTCAGTAAACGCACACCAATGGGTTTCACGAAATGCGGGACTTGCGCCATGTGCAAGTATGCAACCCAGACCAAATGTGCAAAATTCTCAGGCTGCCCAATCTTCAATATCAATGAGCACATCAACTGCAAAAGCAAATATGTGATATATGCAATAATCTGTGTTTGCAACAAGATATATATAGGCAGCACTATTCGTGAGAAACGTTTTAGGATTAGAGAGCACATCAACAGCATACATTCACAAGATCCGAAACTGCCACTGGCAAACCACTGGCAAAAGTATCACCAAATGGACAATAAGAGTGACATCAGGTTCATCGGACTCAGGATGGTACGGCTGGGACCAAGAGGAGGAGACAGAATTCAGAAATTAAGACAAGAAGAAGCACGGCTAATTTGTCACTTTAGATGTGTTAAAAATGGCCTGAACAAAGACCACGATCTAAATGTCTTCCTGTAAACATTTCCTCTCCTCTCCCTATTTTTCTAACTTGAGGGCAACTCTATGCCCAACCCATGTCCTTGACACACATACCAATTGTATCTATCCCCACATCACATAGAATCCTTATGTGGCCCGGGGTCCAACAAACTCCCCTGCACACACAAACTGGAACATGAATTTCCCACCAAGCCTAAGTATCCTCACGGCTCTCCTCATAAGTAACACTTTCTCGTTTATGCGCCTCCCAACGCTAATTCCCCCCTCCCTGGCAACCAACCAATTGCCATGGGCCAATGGCCCCATACAACCTCTTCTCAGATCTCACCACTCCGAACACTACAGTGCCAGCAATGATCCACTGAGCATGCGCAGACACGACAGGACACGCGCATGCACAGTGACATTCGCAGAACGCTATGCCACTGAGCATGCGCAATCGTCACATAACGTGATTCAGCTAGCTCACAAGCGCCTTATAATGGCGGCCACCAGAGCGGTGGAGTAAAGGAGCAGACCGCTGCCCTGGAACGCAGACAGAATACAAAGGTAAGCCTCCCCGCCCGCCCTCATGGTTAGCAGACTTTCTAACCAGCAGGGACATTCCCATAGACCAGCTCCCCACTCGAGCGACCCGGAACAACACCAACCCTTCGAGTGGCTGGCCACACACAAGAGCGTCTACCAAAGAGCTCTTGATGTCAATCCAGACCAGCTCACAGCACCCACACAGGGGGCCCCATAATGGACCAAAGAAATCGCTAGGGACGACCCACACGGCCAAGAAACACACACGAGCCGGAATTTGCACGTGATGTGATTTCGACGCCGCCAAGAACACTCACTAGCTGGGAACCAACTAGAAATCAATCAGGTAAATCGTACCACAATGCTTTTTCATCCACCGTTATTGTACCTCCTTATCACAGGGCCCAATAGGAGCCAGGACTGCCGTAAGGACAGTTCCATATTGAACAACACCCCACTGAGGGCAATCAGCAAACAGACTAGGTAAGAGGATTCCATCTCATTAAAGAAAAACCCATTTCCTCCCCTTCTGCCCACTTGCTAACCTTCTCCTTTTTCTTTTCCTCCCCTTCTCCTTGTTTGCATGCAACAATGCTTTTTATAAATTAACACGTCAATGTTTTTTGATGTGATGCTACTTTTTGCTATTTTTTTGTCACTTACTGCACATCACCCCTACACCACAATGGAACATAATATAATCTGTCACACAATTGTCACAAATCACATAAACACTTGTCACCATTGAACACTGTTCAGCCTTGAGAAAGACCGTACGGGTCGAAACACGTGTCGGCTGACCGCAAATAAACGAATCACTTTGTACTAACCAAAGTGTTATGGATATCATTTCTAATCTTTATAACCAAGATAACCGGGAGCAAAAAACCCTTTCCACGTACCAAACAGGGGCTCAGGCTTAACCCCAAATCGGCTCCTGTGATCTTGCCTAACTCACAATCTAAATATAACTGTTGCACAGCACAGGCAGGTTCCATTCCTAGAAGCCTCAACCCACAGTATCATCTCATTATTACCTTTGTTGTATACATATCATGATGAAGATGATATTCAGTGGGATGAATTCACCAAGAACGTGAGTTTAATAATGTAAAAATGTGTTATGACATTCTCGAGCATATCCTCAACAAAACGCTGTAACAATGAGAACACATATGTAATTACAACAAATAAAGGAAGAATGTTTCTCTCAACTCACGTAACTTAACATATATGGACACCCTGACCGTCCCATCTCCCTGTTTCCATGGGGACGCGGGACGCGAGGCGTCGCTACGCCGGCTACGCGCCATGTGAGAGCGTACGCTGAACGGGGTTGCCATAGGAACCCGTACACAATTTTAATCAATGTTTTTCTACGCGACACTTGCTCGCTGAACAGTCTCTGCGCTGCAGAACCACAGAACATCAGGGTAAGCACAACCTGCCCGTTCATTGAATAACAGGTACAGAGAGTTGATATAACGCTCGCACAGTAATAAGGTTCATACATTGTTTCTTAACAGAACGGCCACAGACTGAGAGAACACATGAGAGTATATTTAAACGGGTGAGCCTCGAATCCTTGCTTGAAGCTACACAATAGTACGTATGAGTTTTCTCTAATGACTAGTAGCATTTTATTGAGTATTTGTTATTTTTGTTTAGATTACATGCAGTTGAACCGTTGAATGTACAGAGTTTTCTACTCTATAATGGTGTTAGTCACCAAGGGAAATTACGAAGGTAATTTGATTTTATTTCAGACATACACAGCACTGTGAATTTGTTTTTCCATTTACACAACCATTAAGGAATATTTATCTAATAAGGATGCCATGTTGTTGTTTTCCTCCTCATAACCCCTTCTTCTGACTATTGGGAATTACCATTAATGGGTATGTACATTTTCACTTACTTATCACGTATTGAATCATTATCTTCAAAATGATGGATGGTGACATTTAACATACATGGGTTTATGTAATGTCCTAAATCTTTTTTTGAACCCTATTCGACTTGTGATTTCCCTCATATGTATCCTTTGTTGAAACCTTTGATTTGTTTATTCATCATAATGACTGTTTGCAACTGAAGAATAAGTTGAATTCAGTAGTGCGGTTAACGCCCTGAAGAAGGAGACCCGCTCCGAAATGCATTGGCATTGAAATAACCATACGCAAAACCAAACAAGTCTGCTTCTTGCTTGAAAATACATGGCGGTTTATAAGTTGGAGACTCAAGAATTGTTTCTAAAGTTTTTCTGACTGCATTTTGGACATCTACCTTTCAGTTTTACACACAGATTCCCAGTTGGACAAAAACTTGGATCTAGTTGTGCACAAATATATATCAAAACTAACGAACAAGCTCCACAAGAGCACTTACGGAGAGCGCCAGATTTAGTTGGATGAATTCATCCAACTTTTCTTGCGAGGTCGTGGAGTTACCATCAGGAGGTAAATACACCTATAATGGTGGAGAGGCCATCAATGCAGGGAAACCCCAGGCCATAGGAGCTCATATGGGAAGGAGCGGGGAGGGGGACGTGTCACCGCCTTCGGTACTCACCCTGATTCCGAGTGTAGACATTACATTTCTTGTAAAACAAGCAGTTGAGAAACTGTTAGAAGATTCCAGCAGGCAGGGTGTCAGATTTCCGGTCTCTTATAATTGGACCGAAGAAAGGCACCATCCCGCCGAGAATAAAGACAATATTGGAGGGCCTCCCAATGCCATCCAAAAACTTGGGCCTCCTCAAGACTTTACTGGTACAGAAAAACATCAATTTGAGCCTCTGACTAGGACTGGGCTGGGCGCTGAAATAAATAACCCGTTCAACAGCTCCCATAACCTTTCGAGGCAGGGGGGCACTAGTAATACACAGCCAGCTACGCTTAATTACGAAACACATTCTAATGAGGGACCTGCAGTACGGTTCAGTTTACCCTGCTTAGATCCCTTGATATTTAAGCGTAACTCGATGGGTGAACAACAAGAAATGAGAAATACTCCTGAAAGAAATAATAATCTTCACTCGCCCAAACAATGGGAGAATCTGGCACAAGCTGTGCACGGGACAGAAGGGGAAAACTACAAGGCCCACAGGGCCGACATAAGGGCTTTTGGTAACGATCAACAGAAAATAGAGGAGAAACGTGAAGGTCCGGAATACCAAATTGGGGGAGATAACCACAGTCCCCATAGATCTAATAATCGAGCCCTTAACAATGAGATATAGAATGGACGGGAGAACACCTAATTTAACTGACTGCCCCAGCATTTTGCTTTACTTTATGCTTCCACAGGGCGGTCCTGTCTCGTTAAATCGTCCAAGAGTTTTATCTCTCTTTAGCGAAATACCAAGACTCTCCATGATCTCATCGGGTGACATCAAATTGGTCGACTTCATCCATCCAGGTTTGATTATGTAAGACTTGTGTTCTACTCCCAGGCTATCATGAAATTAGTGGCTTCGGAAATCGATTCCCTTCACTGCTTTGGCATCGATCTAGAACCATTTAACAATAGATTGATAAGCAGAGGGGTTGAGCTAGAGGGGAGCTGCTTTTCGGACGCCACTTCAAACTTACTCCTAAAAAAGACTCATGGGGTAACTGCACATATCACAACTTCAGACATAGATTTAAAATGGTTGGCACAAACATTGAGCGAATCGTTAGCCAAAATCCACGCCCTAAACGTGAAACCATAGACTATCACTTCATATACAGTGGTTTCCTGGAACTCACGGGGAAATAAAGCTCTTAGGTTGGCGACCGATAGTACTAGTCATCTAATTGAAGCAAGTATTTTTTGTCTCCAAGAGACATGGGCACCATTTCCTCTTGTGTTGGATGGGTACTGTATGCATCAAGTGCTAGCAGTCAAAAACTCTGGAGGGAGACCTGTGGGAGGCATACTTATTGCCATTAGAAACTCGCTGCCCTTCAAGTGTATCAAGCTTTTTTCGCCTCATAAGGGCTGTATTGCAATGCTGGTGCACCCCCCCCCTCCCTGTACCATTCGGTCAACTGCTGATAGTTAATGTTTATTGGAGTCCCGAGTTTGACCTAAATAAATGTATTGACCTGATCGATGGTATCATACAGGAATGCCAAATGTTGTGTAAAGTTTTGAATATTATGCTTCTGGGTAATTTTAATTCTGAAGCAGGTTTGTGCTCTAAGGGGGAATTAGGAGAGTTGAGTCTTTGTCCCAATAATGCCGGCTCCTCTAGAAAACACGTTCAGGGATTACAGTGGAATCATTTCCTGACAAGTTGGGGCTTACGCTGTGTAAATGACTGCTTGAGTAAGGACGTTACCTGCTACACCTGGACAAATGGATCTGAATTCTCTACTATAGATTATATTTTTGTAAATATGCATTTATTTAACTGCATTTCTGATTTTATAATAGTACCCTCTTTGGTTAGTGATCATAGTGTCCTTAAACTGACCCTACAGGCGCACACGTTGACCGCTACCAAGAAGGTATATCCACTGACGTGAAGCCCAACATTGCTGGGAACAGAATCAACTGGCATTGTGATATTATCGAGAAAGTAAATAAGGTATTTTTCCAGGATTACGATAGTAATGGCTGTGAAAAAAAAAATTATTAGCATGTATACACACAGGGAATTCAACAAATATGTCATGGGTGTTATTCTTGGGCCCAAAGGAATTAGGAGGCCCAAGAAACCGGCCTCTTCTCATACACATGTTTTTGATCCCACTATGTATCAACTCAAAAAAGAGAGGAACCGTGAGATTCGTCGTTTAGTAAAACTATTGTATACTCCAAAATTAAAGGAAGCTATAAAAAAGACAAAAAATAAGTGGAAAACTAAAGCGCAAACTCTAAAAGAAAAAATCTTTCAGCCGGATGCGGAAAGTATATTGGAGGCATTATACAAAACCAATATGAGAAATTTCTGGGCCCTGGCTAATAGGAAAGGCGAAAGCCAAGTAAGAGAACAAGTAGTGTGCATCTCATCGGCTGTATGGGAAGGGCACTTTGGCTCTTTATATTGTCAATCTACATCCAACTGGCCAGTACGGTACATTCTTCATGTCAATGGAATTTCCCTTTTACACTGCTGCATATACAAAGCTTATATAAAGATGTTCGTCTTCATGGGCTCCAGGGCCAAACATGCTTGCCAACGTAGTGTTCAAGGATAATCCGAATCTGTGGGCAAAGATTTTGTTTCTTTTGTTTAAGGACATTGTTATATCAAGGGTATTTCCGACAAGTTGGCATTTGTCCTATGTGGTCCCCATCTATAAAAAAGGGCGATAAGTCTATACCATCCAGTTATAGACCTATCGCCCTGTTGGACGCCAACTCTAAAATCTTTGCGTCCTTGGTCTTGGAACATATCCATTCTTGGATGGATGGAGAGGCAGTATTATCTCCCCAGCAATTTGGCTTCAGGAAAACAGTGGGCACTGATGCTGGGGGCCTTCTCCTGTCTATCATGCAGCAACAGACCAGACCAAGAGGTAGCCAACCAATATACTTGGCGTCAATTGATTTGAGCTCTGCTTTTGATTTAGTAAATAGAGCCACTCTGTGGAGCACACTATCAGGCCGATTCATGGAATAATTAGCGCGGCGCAAGTGGCCAAAAACGTGCGATTCGCAGTGGAATAGCGAAAATCGCAGTGCAAGTGCGAAATTCGCACGAAAAGCAGCGCACATCGATTCATGGAAGGCCGTGCGCGAGAAAACCATCGGATGTGCGCTAAAAAAGTGCGCGGTGCACGTTGGCGCACAGGCCATCTAACGGCGTGCGCCAGGTCACAGCGAAAATCGCACAGGCCACAGCGAAAATCGCACATAGCGCAGCGCACACAACAAAAGTAGGCGGAACACGGGGCGTAACACTCGGAATGGGGAACAACTTGCCAAAATGTGGGCGTCACGGGGGAAGTACAGGGTGCAAGTGCGCGGAACGCCCACATGCTCGCCTACAACACGTATTCATGGAATCGAATAGGGCAAAACAGCGCACGGTCAAACCAGCGCACAGGCACAAACACGACCGCCACAAGAAAGCAGGCGGTAGCGTCTCTGCGCCTGTAATAAATGTGCGCCAAAAGGTGCGCCAACAAATAGCACCTATATACAGCTATGATGAATGTCCTATACTGTGGCCCTCCAGGACAAATGACGTGCAAAGGGGTACCCACAAACACGGACACCCGCTGACTGAAAAATACGTGTGCGTGTATTTCGGGGTGCGCGGGAAGTTTCACACGCGATTTGGCAGGGTACGTGGATTTCAGGGGTGCGCGGGAAGTTCCACACGCGATTTGGCTGGGTACGTGGATTACAGGGGTGCGCGGGAAGTTTCACACGCGATTTGGCAGGGTACGTGGATTTCAGGGGTGCGCAGGAAGTTCCACACGCGATTTGGCCGGGTACGTGCGCGGGAATTTCCACACGGGATTTGGCTGGGTATGTGTATTTCAGGGGTACGCTGGAAATTCTACACGCGATTTGGCTGGGTGCTCCCAGGTATTCCCTGTACACCCTCCATGGCCCCTGCAGGCAGCCGACACCACAGGGGACTACCCTGCACACCTGCTCATGTCACCCAGCACCCCCACCCCCCAGCATTGTGGGGCACCCTCCACCAGGCCCCCACTCATGTCTCCCTGCACCCCCACCCTCCAGCAGTGCAGGGGCAGCCTCCACCAGGCCCCCACTCATGTCCCCTATCACCCCCACCCCCCAGCAGTGCAGGGGCAGCCTCCACCAGGCCCCCACTCATGTCTCCCACCACCCCCACTCCCTAGCAGTGCAGGGGCAGCAACACCAGGCCCCCACTCATGTCCCCTATCACCCCACCCCCCAGCAGTGCAGGGGCAGCCTCCACCAGGCCCCCACTCATGTCTCCCACCACCCCCACCCCCCAGCCACCAGGGGCAGCTTCCACCAGGCCCCCACTCATGTCTCCCACCACCCCCACCCCCCAGCAGTGCAGGGGCAGCCTCCACCAGGCCCCCACTCATGTCCACCCCCACCCCCCAGCCACCAGGGGCAGCCTCCACCAGGCCCCCACTCATGTCCCCTATCACCCCCACCCCACAGCAGTGCAGGGGCAGCCTCCACCAGGCCCCCACTCATGTCTCCCACCACCCCCACCCCCCAGCCACCGGGGGCAGCCTCCACCAGGCCCCCACTCATGTCCCCTATCACCCCCACCCCCCAGCAGTGCAGGGGCAGCCTCCACCAGGCCCCCACTCATGTCTCCCACCACCCCCACCCCCCAGCCACCAGGGGCAGCCTCCACCAGGCCCCCACTCATGTCTCCCACCACCCCCACCCCCCAGCAGTGCAGGGGCAGCCTCCACCAGGCCCCCACTCATGTCTCCCACCACCCCCACCCCCCAGCCACCAGGGGCAGCCTCCACCAGGCACCCACTCATGTCCCCTATCACCCCCACCCCACAGCAGTGCAGGGGCAGCCTCCACCAGGCCCCCATTCATGTCTCCCACCACCCCCACCCCCCAGCCACCAGGGGCAGCCTCCACCAGGCCCCCACTCATGTCCAGCTCATGTCTCCCTGCACCCCCGCCCCCCAGCAGTGCAGGGGCAGCCTCCACCAGGCCCCCACTCATGTCTCCCATCGCCCCCAGCAGTGCAGGGGCAGCCTCCACCAGGCCCCCACTCATGTCTCCCACCACCCCCACCCCCCAGCCACCAGGGGCAGCCTCCACCAGGCCCCCACTCATGTCTCCCACCACCCCCACCCCCCAGCCACCAGGGGCAGCCTCCACCAGGCCCCCACTCATGTCTCCCACCACCCCCACCCCCCAGCAGTGCAGGGGCAGCCTCCACCAGGCCCCCACTCATGTCTCCCACCACCCCCACCCACCAGCCACCAGGGGCAGCCTCCACCAGGCCCCCACTCATGTCCAACTCATGTCTCCCACCACCCCCACCCCCCAGCAGTGCAGGGGCAGCACCACCAGGCCCCCACTTATGTCCCCTATCACCCCCACCCCCCAGCAGTGCAGGGGCAGCCTCCACCAGGCCCCCACTCATGTCTCCCACCACCCCCACACCCTAGCAGTTCAGGGGCAGCACCACCAGGCCCCCACTCATGTCTACCACCACCCCCACCCCCCAGCCACCAGGGGCAGCCTCCACCAGGCCCCCACTCATGTCTCCCACCACCCCCACCCCCCAGCAGTGCAGGGGCAGCCTCCACCAGGCCCCCACTCATGTCTCCCACCACCCCCACCCCCCAGCCACCAGGGGCAGCCTCCACCAGGCCCCCACTCATGTCCCCTATCACCCCCACCCCCCAGCCACCGGGGGCAGCCTCCACCAGGCCCCCACTCATGTCCCCTATCACCCCCACCCCCCAGCAGTGCAGGGGCAGCCTCCACCAGGCCCCCACTCATGTCTCCCACCACCCCCACCCCCCAGCCACCAGGGGCAGCCTCCACCAGGCCCCCACTCATGTCTCCCACCACCCCCACCCCCCAGCCACCAGGGGCAGCATCCACCAGGCCCCCACTCATGTCTCCCACCACCCCCACCCCCCAGCAGTGCAGGGGCAGCCTCCACCAGGCCCCCACTCATGTCTCCCAACACCCCCACCCCCCCAGCACTGTGGGGCACCTGCCAGCAGGCCCCCACTCGTGTCTCCCACCCCCCCAGCACTGAGGGGCAGCCTCCACCAGGCCCCCACTCATGTCCCCTATCACCCCCACCCCCCAGCCACCATGGGCAGCCTCCACCAGGCCCCCACTCATGTCTCCCACCACCCCCACCCCCCAGCCACCAGGGGCAGCCTCCACCAGGCCCCCACTCATGTCCCCTATCACCCCCACCCCCAGCAGTGCAGGGGCAGCCTCCACCAGGCCCCCACTCATGTCTCCCACCACCCCCTCCCCCTAGCAGTGCAGGGGCAGCACCACCAGGCCCCCACTCATGTCCCCTATCACCCCCACCCCTCAGCAGTGCATGAGGCAGCCTCCACCAGGCCCCCACTCATGTCTCCCACCACCCCCACCCCCCAGCCACCAGGGGCAGCCTCCACCAGGCCCCCACTCATGTCGCCCACCATCCCCACCCCCCAGCCACCAGGGGCAGCCTCCACCAGGCCCCCACTCATGTCCCCCTGCACCCAGGTCCTCACAATCCCCAATCATGTGCGTTATTGTCAGCCTCCACAGCCAAAAGGCCCTACCAAGTATCCCATTCACCCACATGGAAATGGAAATGACCTGTTACACCCCCAATGTTCATAAAGCAAATGAACCCATGTCCGTCACACACAATGGTTGCAATTGAATGGGAAAACACCCAACATGACATGCATGAAACCAATGAGATGATACCACACAGTGAAGTATGAAAACAAAATTGTATTAAAAAAAATTGAATGCAAATGAAATGAAACAAACTACAATGGCAATAAAAAAAAGATAAGCTGCATGTCCGTCAAAAAAAATTAAAACTACTAATCCAAATTCAAAAAAATGTTGTCCAAAGTCACATTAAAAATAAAATCAATCCAAGAGAGAAAAATAAATGCAAAGACCATTGCTCCATGGTGAATAAATAAAAACAAAAAAAATAAAACAATCCAATGAAGAACTATGTACAAAACATCCAAGGGTCCATGAGCCCAACTGAACAAAGGAAACCTACAAAAAACCCTAACTAAAATGCAACTATATACAAAAAGTGGAGCAGTGTCCGTCGACTCCAAATCATAAGAAGAAACAAAGGAAACCTAAAACTAAAGAACTATATACAAAGGCGGCGGGCAAGTCCAGCGGCTCACTCCGTGGTGTTCCGGGCCAGGGCATCATCAAACTCCTCTTCGATGTCCCGGAGGCGGTCCTGTTCCATGGCCCCGAGGGTCCGCAGGGACGACGCCATCTGCTCCTCCAACCACCTGCGGATTGCCTCGAGGAACTCGGCCCGCCTCAGGGCCCTCCGCATGGAGTTCTCCGCCCTGACCATCGTGAGCCGCGCCTCTTCCCCCCGCCGCCGCTCCGCACCTATCTGCTGGCCCAACCGCAGCCACACGGAAGACACTTCCCGTCCTGGGTCCTCCTGCCCTCCGGCCGATGCCTGCCCCTCCGATGTTGATGGCCCCGAGCCATGATGCCTCCCACGTTGACTCTGCTGCTGCCTCCGACGCAACTGCCTCTGCCAGCACGACGGCATCCAGGCTGATGGAATCCACCGACGCCGTTGTGCACGTGCCCTGCCTGATGATGCCGGCACATCCTCCATCTGCTGGGGTACAGTTGCTGTGGTGTCCACCCCTGCTGGACCTCCGACTCCCGACTGTGGCAGGGATGGGATCCCCACCGAGCTGGCTCCATTGGTCAGGGCAGGTCCACAGGGGGCCCTGGTAGAATCTGGGCCGGAAGACGGCAAGGAGAACGACCGATGTATAGCCTCCACAGAGGAGGAGAGGGCCGCCAGATTGGTCGACACATGCAGGAAACCCCCGAACATGGAAGATCCCAATTGGGCCACGTCGGCACGGTGCTCTTCGTGATGACGTGCGTGCTCCTCCCGGGAAGCACGCACGTCATCACGAATTGCACCCACGCGCATCGCGACCCCAATCAGGACCTTCTCCATACGGCCACGGGTCCCCTCGTCCACAGGTGGAGGGGAGTCAGGTGACATGGACATCCCCTCTACCTGCGGACGGGCCTGGGACGGGGCATCCCTGCTGGTGCATGGTGGTGCACTCACAGGGTCAGGGACAGCGACATGCACAGGCCCCTCCACGGTGACCTGTGCTGCCTCCTGCCCCTGCCCCTGGACTGCACCACTTGCACCAGCAGGGATGCCCCCACCAGGCCCCATGTGCGCCTCAGTGGCGGCCTCCTCCTCCTCTGTGGAAACCACCAACCTGGATGGCTCCTCACCGTCTTCCGCCGTAGCAGGCCACTGTGGGGGCTCACCCACCCCTTCCGCTGCAGCCGTGGGGGCATCCCCGCCGCCTTGCTCCACAGCGCCGTCTCCGCCCTCTTCTTCACTAGCCGCTGCGTAGAGGGAGACATAGAACACAAGCATCAGGGTACTGTACAATGGTCCCCTAGACAGGAAGCAATAGCAGATGAGTACCACTGTCAAAGTACACTTCCATCATGTCCCTCCACAACACATGGGTCAGTCCAGGCAAAACACACACAGTAACAGGCATGGTGCATGCCATGGACATTTCCATACATGTCCAAAGGACTCTTGAAACATACAATGATATGGAACTCACATGCATCATGGGTCATGCCTATCACATGCACACACTTCACCTCAGTCACATCCATCTGGCCTCATACACCCCAAACACAGCGGATACAAGGATAACTAGGCTGCATCAGTGAATCTGTGCATTGTCACAGACATGTGTCATGCATCCATGGCATTCACAAGTCACAGACACGCAGGTCAGGCACACAGACATGGCTACCATATATGTACCTGGCATCAGCACCCATCCCTCACCCCCACCCATGTCCAGGAACAGAGACTGGCATGCTCTCATGTGTAAAATCTACATAGGGCTCCCCATGTCGCATTTAAACACATGCAACGACCATGTGGTTCACACATCACTGGTCGCACATGCATTACCATGATGTCCTTGCACACATACATGCGTACATGGCCTATGTCACACATACAGGCAAGTATCAGACAACCAGCACACCGCAACATGCCCTGTCTCACACAGCAATGCTTGGCCACTTACCGCTCAACTCCAGACGGGTCTCCCTCTCAAGGATCTGGGCGTGGAGCGCTGGGCGTACGCGTTCCAGGACCCTCATCTGGATGGAACTCATGCGGCCCCGGCCCCCCTCCACGAGGCGCCGGGCCTCCACGAGAGTCCTGGACCTCAAGTCCTCCCAGCGCTTCTTGATCTTCTGGACGTTGCGGGTTGCCACACCCTCCGCGTTGATGGCAACCACACAGTCGGCCCATATCCTCTCCCGTCCTTCCTTGCTGGCGCGGGACGATCCAAAGAGGGCATCATACTGCCCCAGGACATGCTCCACCAGGACACCAACTTCGGTGGCAGTGAAGCTGGTGCCCCTCTGCCCCTCTGGCCTGGGGTTGCTACTGGTACCAGATGTCGAAGTGCCCGACATGGCAACCCCAGAGGCAGCAGTGGGTGGGCAACTGGGTCCTGGGGCTGGGCTATGGAGCAATGTTATCCCAGTCGGGAGTCTTCTGTTCCAGCAGGGGTGGACACAGCAACTGGACCCCTGCAGATGGCTGATGTGCAGGCACCAAATGGCAGGGCACGGTGGCAGCAGGCAGGCAGGCAGGCAGCAGCAGATGGCACGTGGGAGGCTGCTCGGGGCACTGGGGGGCAGTAATTCGGCCTTCTGGGCAGGAGCATGGTCTTCCGTGTGTTTTCGCGTGGCCAGCTTGATACGGAGTGATTTGGCACGTGAAAATCCTGCACGTCAGCGTGAAATTCGAGGAAAGGCCCTTAGCGTGTAAGCGCGTCAGCACGCATATGCGATTCTATTGGACCAAAGGCCCTCAGCGCGTAAGCGCGTCTGTGACGTGACCCGCACGGGTGTTTCCCTCATAGCACGTGATGACGGAGCACACGTGGAAAGACTGCACGTCAGAGTGTCATCGCGTGTAATTGGACAAAAGTGCGCGTACACGCGATTGGCCTATGTACGTGTATTTCAGGGGTGCGCGGGCACTTACACACGCGAGTACATCAGCGCACGTGTATTCCGGGGTGCGCGGGAATTTCCACACGCTATTGGCCTGGGTACGTGGATTTCAGGGGTGCGCGGGAAGTTTCACACGCTCGCCTACAACACGCGCAAAGAAACACGTACGCCAGTAGGAAGCAGGCATACGTCGACCCGCGACGCATAAATTTGCGCACTAACAAGCTCAGACGCCAGGATGAATATACCGTTCCTAGCAGCGGTGGCCGTGGGCTACCAAAGGAGGAGGATAGCCAGGGCCAGAATTTTCACACCCAGAACCAGCCTTTTTGGGATGCCTGATGACCAGGTGTATGGGAGGTACAGGTTTCCACCACACAATACTGGACCTGGTGAGTGAGTGG
The DNA here is from genome assembly GCF_040938575.1 of Ambystoma mexicanum. NCBI lineage: Eukaryota > Metazoa > Chordata > Amphibia > Caudata > Ambystomatidae > Ambystoma > Ambystoma mexicanum. Next base: position 291,785,520 of record NC_090926.1, on the reverse strand, counting down.
GAGGATGACCTCACATCACCCACCCTGTGCTCCCAAGCACTCAGCCCCCTGGAGAAGGTCCTCAATGTACTGCACTGGATCATTTCAGCGGACAAGTGCTATAGTGGGTGGGGTGTCACAGGCCACGCAGTCACGCTGCCTACACCAGGTCTTGAACATCATCACTGCACGCCCATCAGTCCGCAGGCACATATACCTGCCCAGAACACCTGCAGAAAGGCATGCTGCCGCCCTGGATTTTTACGGTGTGGCACGATTCCCCAAAGTGCTAGGTGCCATCGACTGCACCCATGTGGCTCTACGTCCCCCCAGGGCATCTGAGCACATCTATAGGAACCGCAAGCACTGGCATTCCATCAACGTGCAGGTAGTATGTAATGCCAAGGGAATCATCACCTCAGTATATGCCAACTATCCCGGGTCCACCCACGACAGCTTCATTTACCGAATGTCCACCCTAAGCCGGGACCTAGAAGCTGGGCGGCATGGCGATACATGGCTGCTTGGTGAGTATGAATGCCACTGCACATGCATGCATGTCAGATACTGAGCAAGGTCACAACCCCACCAATGATACCCATCACCACCTCCACAGGGGACAGTGCCTACCCTCTCAGCCCCCACATGATGACGCCAATTCGGAACCCCACCACGCCACCCGAGGTAAGATATAACACAGCCCACATTGCAACCCGGGGCATAGTGGAGCGCACATTCGGAGTGCTTAAGTCACGCTTTCGCTCCCTTGACCGTTCTGGCGGGCAGCTGTTATACGCTCCCCCAGTAGTGTGCAGGATCATAGTGGCAGCATGTGTCCTGCACAACGTTGCAACACGCCGGGGCCTGGCCGTGGACATGGTGGTGCCCCCACATCCCCAACCACATGCACGCCCACTGCGCATGGGAGGGGAAAGGGCACGGGGGAGGCAGCCCGTACACAGCTAGTGGCTAATTACTTCACATAGAAATCACACCCCTGTGGAGTGCACACTGCCCTGGCACATACCATCTGACAATCAATGATGACTCAACCTGACAATGATCCTGAATGTCTGGAGAATCAACCGTCAAAACCATATCAGCCGGAGATTGTTCACCTACACCTTACAATGTGTGCATCCCTACCTACACAGACACCACCAATGCAGTTTCGTGAAAAAACATATTCATGCAGCTAAAATGAATACCCACTTGCAAAATGCAACATGAGGACAGTGCCATGTCACCCAACCCATCCCCAGCACCGCCACACGACACACCATGCCATGTCATGCTATGTGCGGGAAAACAAAGTAATCCCCACCACATGACACAAGTGTCACAAAGTACAGTGTCCCTAATTGAAACTCGCGACACCTGAAATGCTCACAGTAATGCAGGACCAACAACACACTTGAGCAGGTATTTAGCAATAACACTTATCAGCTACTGACCCTCAAAACTACCATTAACATGACATTACGAATGTAAGAAATTAGTAGTCTCACCACCTGGAAATGCCTGCACTCCCACCACTTCCAACTGTACAGTGTTGCCGCCATGTAGAGTTGTAGGTGCACTGCTGCCAACATGGACTCCATCTCCAAAGTAGAGGGCCTTGTGTAGACATGAGGAAAGGACCTGCAAATTAGGAGGTAAACATGGATGATGAGTTACACATCTATGCAACATGCAGTGTACAACACAACAGCAATATGCACTAGGAATGTATACACAGTATTGACTAGACTACCCACACATGTAGTGGGAGTCCAACGTCACCGTGTAAGTCAATGTCACTTGGGGACACCCTTTGCAAGCCCATGGAAACGGGAAGCAGGAGGGGTGTGTGTCTCACAAACCCAAGCATCTAACCCAAAATCAGGACAAGCCTGCACGTGCCCAGCCACAATACAGCGGATGCCCACGGGAGCCACACAAGGCAACACACTGGCCCTCATTACGACCCTGGCGGAAATCGAAAAACGATGGCGGAAATGCAATACCGCCATCGAATAGCGCTCGGTGCGATTATGACCCGTCACCGTAAAGTACGATGCCATTAGCGACACCGTAGTGAACGCCAACGCCAACTGCACCAAGTACTCGCACACGCGCGCCATGCAAAACCGTAATTACCACCATGGCGCAACGGTACGCGAATTCTGACCCTAGCGGACATTTACCTAACGCCATCAAGCATGGCGGAAAGTACCATTCCGCCATGGTGAGAAGTACGGCATCGCGAACCAACCGTAAATGGCCCTACTGAGTGCCTGTACACCACTCCCTGGCCACATTGCACAACTCCTCGTAGGTGCAATGAAGTCACACAATGCAACCAGTGAAATGTACAAGTCACCCATGCATGCCAACGAACAAATGAATGTAGGGGCTCCAAGTGCCTTGTGAGTGGCCATCCATATTTGCCATGTCACCATTGCCGTACTGATGCAGCACAGGCATGTGAAGGTTCAAGTACAGCAATATGAACTGAAATATGAGACAAAACAACAACAGGCCCCCATCGCTTGACACCAGTGCAAGGCAACATTCAAAGCAGTATCCTGAGGGAGACTGCACCAGCCCTGTACTCTTGCCAGTAAACAAACCAACCATCAGCATAAGCATGTACCACACAAGTTGGCAGAGTGACTGAGCAGCCAGGCTCATCTCAAGAGGGGCCAATGGGAGCTGCAGGGCACAGATGGCACGAATACAGAAGCTATTCCAATGGACATGACCTCAGTCTCCCTCCAAGAAACGCACGCAAACACAGGCACCTGTGACCAGCCATATTCTGATAATCACATCATTCCACCAATCCACCTGGCTGACCGGCATCTGTTACACAAAAGCTAATCCCCGCCCCTGAGCATGACATCATTAAAACAGTCATAATGGCAGCCCCTATCCCTGACCTCACTGGGCTTCGTAGGCAAACGCGCCCAGTACAGTACCACGCAACTATACTCAGAAGCCGGAACCCAATGCAGATCTTCTCACAATACATCGCTCCACAAATAGGAATATGCTACATTACTTGCAAAGAATAACGCTACACGGTTAATATCATAATAGAAATTTAATGCACAACAAAATCACCAAGCCCATACAGCTATTAGGTCATGAACTCCAAAATATATTTCATCATTGTGGGCTGCATCCGCAATAAATGACCAGCTTCTTCTTGTGTGACGCCCTGTTCCTTCATGGTACACAGGGGCTACATTCACGTTCAAAAAGGCAACATGGAAGCGCCTAGAACCGCAGGGCCGTCCCATTAGGTAGGCACTAGTCCAGCTGAAAGGTCGATATGTTGCTCCTAGCCACTAGTACTGCGTAAGGGCATGTGGCCCATTGGCGATCGTCCCATAAGATCGTAATGGTGCTCCACTGATTAACACGAAGCAGCAGGTGTCGGGAGTAAAAGCCATCTGCAGGAGTGGCATACAGATGGCAGCGGCAAAAGGGGAGGAGATACCTGTCACCCAAATGAAATGAAAAAGAATAGTATGGGCATCAGAACTTCATTTGAATTACTCACTTCAATGATCACACTAAATCTACAGCCATATGCATGCTAGCCCACTCAAAAGGATTATTCCCACCCAAAAATCACTTGCGAATCATAACTATATAAATCGAGGTGAAAACACTATTACAAACGAGTCTTTGTGTGCATGCGTCTGTTAAAACAGAATCCATTAGATGGGATTAGTAACGTGAATAGACACAAGTGTTTGAAGGCGCGTCGAGACAGGGAGGGTTCAACAAGGGCAGATAGACGATGGTCCCACTATGGCAGCTCTGCATCACATAGGGCAGGGGAAGTGGATAGATTCCAAAAAGCCATGTACATGGCAAACTCTCAATTAAATCATCTGTCCATGCATCCATACATCATTCCCTCATCCCGGTATGAAAACGCCTGATTATTTACTCACATAACATGTGAAATTTCCATTGAGTCTGTGCGTAATGCAGTCTGCAAAATCCACTGTGCTCCAGCCCGGAATTCCAGTGTTGTGAAGTAACATGTATTTGGGAACGTCCGGCCTTATCGTCCACTACGCTATTGCGCATCCCATACTATTCATATCAATCATTGCATTCTCGCCATGGCCCCTGTCCGAAGGACATTAAACAATAGAACTTTATATCTGCAGTCAGACCTGTGGGCGTCTCCTCGCCGCTAGCTGAAAACCGAAAGCGCTGTCCTTCGAATGCCTCATTTGCAACATCACGTCGAAAAGGCATCTGTGACCGCTTGAAATCACAAATTCATCCATGTAGTGCGGCAGTGTGTGAAAATGGCAACTGGCTTCACTCACAAATGGGACGCCCCGCCCGTCGGTGAACCTCGGTACAGTGCTGCATGAGGGTCCACCGTTAATCGAGTACTACATTCCACTGACCCTTCACAAGTTTGTTCGCGACTGTAAAGATAGTATGTGAAACAATGGGACCATAGCAGAATGAACATATGAACCAATATTTCACTGCCATCGGGATTAAATACATGATTGTAATAGCAAGATGCCATGCGTCAAATTGCAGCGTTGTGTGCGGGACGTGCTCGCCCAAAGGGGATTGCAGCTTGCACAGGTGGAATGAATCACCACAGGTGGAGGCTATACTGCCTGAAAACACATAAATTGCACACCCAACCCCCTCCCACAACCACACCCACTCCAAAATGCTACCGGCAGGACTAGCGATGTTGGCCCTGGGGGACCTGATAGCACTGCAAGTACTCCAACTTCAAGAAGAAGACGAACACCAACTACTACAACAACCGGCCGCACAGAGGAGACGCAGGAGGAGGAGGAGGGCAAGGCAGGGCCAGCAAGGCCCACCAGCACAGCCACTACCACCACGCAGGAAGCCCGCAATCCCACTCCTCCGAGCTCATCCGTTCAACCTCACTGATGAGCAGATCCACACCCTCTACCGTTTGGACCGGGACACCATAACCGCCATTGTGGACATGACACACGCTGACCTTGTCAGCATGATAGATAGCCCAACCGCCATCCCACCCCTACTGAAGGTGGTGTCTGTACTACACTTCCTGGCCACAGGCACCTACCAGCACACAGTCGGACAGTTGCATGGCATTTCACAGCCACTGTTGTCACGGACACTATTGCAAGTGCTCGATGCCCTCCTGAAGCACGCAGACGACTACATCTCTCTACCACGCTCGGAGCAGGAAATTACGAACACAAAAGTGGGATTCCATGCACTTGCCGGCATACCGGGTTGCATTGGTGCCATCGACTGCACCCATGTGGAATTGGTTGTCCCACATGCCATGGAGGTCCAGTACCGCAACCGAAAACAATATCATTCTCTTAATGTACAAATGGTGACTCCAACAGGATCATTACACATTGTTGTGCCCGATTTCCTGGATCAACCCATGATTCTATGGTCTTGAGGAACTCTACAATACCACGCTACATGGAGCGACACGCAGGGAACAGATCCTGGCTACTCGGTGAGTCTCATTTCATGCATGATAATGTGGGGTATGTGATGCGGCAATGACCTGGCAGGAAGGGGGGGGGATGCGTACGGAGCAATGTCATTCCACAAACATCCTTTATTGTCCACATACAGGTGATGCCGGGTATCCACTGAAGAGATGGCTCCTTACACCACTCCGGAACCCACAGAACCAGCATGAGGAGGACTACAACCATGCCCACTCACGTACCCGTGTAGTCATAGAACAGGCATTCGGCCTACTGAAGGCTCGTTTCCGCTGCCTCAGCAGGTCTGGCTGGGCACTCCTGTACCGCCATGAGAAGGTTGCAAAGATGGTCATGGCATGTGTCATGCTACACAACATGTGCGTACGTAGAAATGTGCCCATGCCCCCTGACGCAGAACTGCAAGCACCTGAAGATGGTCATGATGAGGGTGGGGATGTGGCAGCACCTCAAGGAGTCCGCGAGGCACAGGAGGGCCGTGAAATTCGTCAGATTATCATAGATTCATGCTTCTAGCACTCACGCCTGGTGGCTGATACATGGACACGGGACTTGTGGCACTGTGTGTGTCTGGAACATGCACAATATGGACTGTACGCCTATAAAGGCCTCGTACACAAAGATCAATGTCCACACATCTCATTGGATGATTGTGAAATGTTTATAGCATATGTGAAAGAAAAGCCCAACACACCCCCTCCACCCTCCTACCTCCCCCCCGAACACCAGTGTCCAAAGATGCTCATTGTCAGTGGGCAGACGCTATTGCAAGCCCCCTCTCCGGGTATCAGGGGCACCCCTGCCTGTGGAGCGCAGGTTCCTCCCAGATCTACGTTGGGGGCTGCCCTGGACGGAACTTGCAACGGATGATGTCTCTGCCTGCTCACGTCCATGCATGTCCCTAAGGGTTTGTGAGAGCTCAGTGAGCACACGGCGCACAGCGGCAAGTTCAGCACATACGTCTTTGGACGTCGCATGCAGTTCCCCCCTCAGGCTCTCGGTGCTTCTCTCCATTTGTACCCTCAGGCTCTCGGTGCTTCTCTCCATTTGTGCCCTTAGTGTCTCTGTACTTCTCTCCATTTCTGCCCTAAGTGTCTCAGTAGATGTTTCTATGGCTGCCTTAGTACCCCCACATTCATCAGCATGCTCCTTGAGGAGCGTGGCCAGTTGCTGCTGTTGCACGATCACCTGGTCGAGGGACTGTTGCCTCTGCTGGGCCATGCCCATTTGCGGTGGTGTCACAGAGGGGCTGATCACCTCATGTTGCCTTGCCACAGGGCTTGTGGGGGATGGCCAGTCGTCGTCTTGTGGGTGCCCCTGCGTGGTATCCTCATGGTGTACGGGATGAAACAAACAGGGGGATTGAGACAGGTCATGGATGGATCCTACATCGACAGCACCGTTTTCTGTGTCGGAGCATGCTGCCATTAATGCAGTGTCACCTATGGTGCTGCTGCCACCAGAAGCAGTGCCTTCTGTGGCATCCATTCGGGGGACCTGTGGTGCTGCTGTTGTGGGCATGCTGGCTGCTGGGGTGCCTGTTGAAGTCCCCTCCTGTGTGCTGCCACTTGATTTGTGCTGCTGCCGTGTCTTGATCCGTGCAGCTGAGGTGGAGGGTCTTTGGCCGTTGGTCTTGGCCCTCTTTGCAGGTGTGCTGGTAGGGGTGTCCTGAAGCTCGTCGTTTGAATCAGACCCTGTGTTGGAGTAAAGGAGGGCGAGCGTTATTTATGGGTCTGTGGAAATTGGAATGGCAATGTATCACATGCATTGGGGTGGTACCTGAGGGTGATTTGGGTCAGGGCCTTGGAGGTGGTTTCATTTTTGTGTGGATTGAGGATGCAGTTGTTTTGCAGCCTGCAGTTAGGGTGTGCATGCTGCACGTGTAGAGGGTGTTTTTAGGATTTTTAATTATTTATGTATTTAATGTGACTTTTAAAGTGCGCTATCAGGCCAATGTATGTGGACGTTCTCCTGGACATGTGTTTCTGTTGCACTATGTGGACACATGGTACTTCACATGATTGGACATTGTGGATTTAGCATTGTTTTATTTGGCCCACCTACCTGATTCTTCGGATGTCTGCACTCCTTTCTCCATCCCTCCGACTCCCTCTATACTCTCCATTCCAATGGTGGAGGCACAGATTTCTTCCCAGGGGGTCAACTTGATGGGTGATTCCGATCCTCCCCGGGTAGCTGTGGCAACGTTACGGTTGGCTGATAGTATGCTCCGTACGCGTATCCGCAAGTCGTCCCATCGCTTTCTGCATTGCTGTGGGTTGCGGGGTGCGGTCCCCACCGCACTTACCCGCTGTGCCACCAGGGCCCATATGGCCTTCTTGTTCGCAAGTGCCGTCCTGGTCATTTGCGTCGAGAAGACGACGGTAGCATTCTCCTGGAGGGTCTCTGTGAGCACGGTGAGTTCCTCATGGGAGAAGTGGACCTGCCGCTTGCGGTCGCACGCTTTTTTCGCAACTTTTCCCATTTTTATTGTTTTCACTAGGGTGGCTAACGGGTTGGGATGTGTCTCAGGGTAGGATTTTTAATGGTTGTGTTGGGATTCTGATTTTATAGGTGTACGGCGTGCTGTTTCCCGTTCCGGGCCCATGTTTTTACTTCCGTTTCCGTATATTTACGGTCACCGTATTTTGCGATTACCGCTCATTACGGTGACCGCTATGATGGGTGGCGGAATTGCACCTAGGGCGCCGTACGACGGCGGTGAGGGGCGTTTTGGGGACATTTCCGCCATCGCAGACTTTGCACTTCCGCCATGGCGTAGTGCTCGTGCCCGATGGGTCAGAATTAGCCGCACTTTACTCCATCGTGCAATGGCGGAAATGCTATTTACGCTATGGCGGTCAGGTCAGTTACTTTCCGCCAGGGTCGTAATGAGGGCCACTGTAATAAAAAAATATGGAAAAAAAATAAAAAAAATAAAACTAAAAAAAATGGCCATGAATGGGCCAGGGGGGGGGTGGGGGATGCCACCCAGGAGGTCCGAGGTCAGGATGCACACCAGAACCCACCTGTGTGGATTCTGGGAAAAAAAACACCTCCATGGGCTAGTGGCCGACACGGCTACCCTATTGTGAGAGAATCACTGTGGTCGCTCTCCTCAGACTCTGCAGCTGCATCAGGAGGTGGTGGCACTATGGGAGGCAGCCCAAGCAAAGCCCTAGTCTGCTCCTCCATGGCAGCAAGCATGCGAGTGTGGAAGGTCTGGTTCTGGAGGATAATCGTGCGGAGGTCCCCATGCAACAACTCACGGGATGACCGGACTTCCGCCCGAGTTGCCTGCATCTCAGCTGAGAGCGTACGTGTGAGACGCTCCAGCTGCTCTTCTGTCCTTCTGTGTGTTGAAGCCTCAAGCTCAACAAGGGTCGTCCTGATCTGACTGAGTTCCACCCTCAGGGCTTCCCTGTGGCCCTGGGACTCTATGGAAAGGGCATCCTGCAGAGTCGCCAGTGCCGCCCGCCTGTCCCTGTTGGACGCCAACATGTCCTCCCTGTGTGACTGGCAGATGGAGTCTGTTGCCTGCTGCAGTCGCTCCATCAGCCTTTCTGGGGGGATAATGGAAGTGGCCACCCTATCCATGGCCTGAGCCATCATCTCTGATGATGCTGCCTGTTGGGTAGCCATACCGTATATGGATTGCTCCCATGCGGTATTGCCAGGTGGCGTACGGCCACCACGTCAGCGGGCACCACACATGTCTGGGGCAAGGCGAACTGCACCTTGCTGTGCTGGCACTGCCTGAGGCTGCAGGACTGCATTGCCCCTCTGATCTGCTGGCCCAGGAACAGGATCAGATGTTGTGGAGTGTGACCCTGCATCCGTAACCACCAAAGGCGGACCTGCCAACACTGACATCCCCATTGAGGGTACTACCCCTGGTGTAGGTGGGTCGGACAGAAGAGAATCCCTCCCAGGAACACTCACCTGCGATGCCACATAGGTCTCATCATCCGAATCGACACCTGAATACAGCTCAGGGGAGGTGCACCCAGAGACACCCCTTGAGAGCACGACCTGCAGCAGTTGTGGGTTTTCACCCACCACCACACCACGTCCCTCACTGGTGGTCGGTCGGGCCTGAGACCCCTCCTGGGTCTGCACCATTTCCACAACCCCAGCTGTATCAAGTGCGTCATCCCCTGCAAAGACATGAAAGAAAAGAAATGGAAACAGGCATTAGCACTATGGCACACAATTAGGGCGAGAAGCAACAGAACCAGTACTTGATTGACACATGTCCCACATGACTAAAACCCTCCCATGCATGCACCATCACTGCGTATGAAGGGGAGGCAAATGGCACACATTGATGACACCAAGATGGAAGATCAACACATTTGCTGCATGCTGCCTAGCAGTGGCATCACACATTGGCCTGTGATTGCCAGGTGAAATACACATGCCATCACACAGATGGCATGTACCATTGCTATTGAGTGAAGATGGAGAGGAGGGCAGCACTTATTCATTCAGTCCAGTTCCCTCATGTAATAGCTTTTCTAATTCAAACAGGTCTGATTTTTCACCTGGAGCTGCCAGTCCAAAATGGTCCGATTGCACAGGGACATGTCTAAACAAATGATATCCAGGTAACAAAGTCACTCCACTTTACCATAGCCATGTCAGACATGTGACTAGAGGACTGAGAAATGCCTAGTAAAAGTGGTGGAATGCAAACAATCTGCCTGAATGAACAGAGAAAAATAAGCAACAATGTTGTGGCAAGGTGACACTTCAAGGGCAACTGGCGTACTGTTGGGCTAGATGTCTACTGTTGGCAGAAGGGATACTGCTATGGCCAAATGCTGCTGCACAGAATGTATTGGATGAAGCACATGGGGGACCCAAACAACTCAGGCGCACACACCATCACCTGGCACACAAACAGAAGCCCTCACACACACACCATGCACATGGATGACACACACATGCATGTGCACTCACCGGACAATGCCTCATAATCTGGCAGATCTCCCACGCCTTGGATCTGTTCCTCCGTGACGTAGGTCCCAGCGACTGACTTATGTGGAGTGAGTTCCATGTCTACTACTGGAGACCCACCTCCAGTCACTAGAGTTGCGGCATGACTTGAGGCCAGCTTATTCTTTGCCCTGCGCTTTAGGTCATTCCAGCGCTTATAGCAATCATTGGCTGTGCGCCTCACGATTCCAAGGGCACTTACGATGTCCGCAACGGTCTGCCAGTGTGCCTGGCGTTGTGCAAGTGTGGTCTTGGATCCTGCAACGATAACCATTTCGTTATCATGTGCGGACACATACTCGACAAGTGCATTCAGTTCGGCATCCGTGAAGCTGGGCTTCCTCGACGGGCCGGACTGTGTAGCCGTGTCTGGGGCATCAGCTTGTGCCGGACGAGCACTCTTCCTCTTCCGCTTGGAAGGTGGTGGGGATCCTGAGTGTCCTACGCCGCTCTGGACACTAGGGGCAGGAGCCCTGGTGGACTCTGTATCAGGAGTGTGGGATTGCACACTCAGCATGGGAGTTGGTGCAGGCATTGGCTCAAGTGTAATGGTGTCAGGGGGAATGTCAGCAGGATGGACTAGGACCGACACTGTCCTGGCTGGGTGTGTGAGAGCTGGGGTGGATGGAGCCGCAGCTGCCCCTGCAGCCTCTCCACCCTGCCTACTTGGGGCAGCAGATGACCTTGCTGCCCCTGATCCACGTGGCCTGATGACATCAACGTGCACCAGCGCACGTGTCATCGGCCTGCTGACCTGGAAGTCAGCCATGGAGTCAGCCAGGTCTGGTGCCACAATGGGCTGGTCCAACAAGGGCTGAGCATGGATGGTGTCAGCCACATCACCCTCAACCAGGGGGGGTGGGGGGGGGGATTATGGGTGCCCTTGACTGGTCCTCCACACATGGGGGGACAGGGTCACCCTGCAAGTAACAACCACGTCCCCTACCGGATCCACCACGGCCACCACTTGTGGCTCGTCCACCTTTGCCACCCTTACGGATTCCTCGCCTCCCAACCATGGCACTGATGTTAATGTGCGTATGGGAGTGGCTGTAAACTATTGTCCTGGGCAATTGGGGGTCAAAGGGGTTGGGTACCAGATGGTAATCGTACCCTAGTGCTCTAGCAAGGCTGAATGTGACCCCTGGGGAAAGATGACGGGTCACGCAACGCACAGGAAGCCCAAAAAAGGGAGATAACGTGCACGCAACCCCTCCTAGACCACGTGTGCGGAAAAATAAACCTGCACTACGCTGTGGCACCCAGTAACACAAGAATGAACGTATGCGTGTCACACGCAGCCTAGAATGACCTCTGAAGGGGTAGGCTACACACGGGGCAAGCACAGATGTTAGATACGTGCGTGACTCACCGTCTGCCAGGAAAAAGAGCGTGAAAAAGAAGCGCGTGTGCGCGTTGGCAACACCCCCGCCAAAAGAAGAATTGTACGCTGTCTGGGGAGACAGGACAACAGTAGAAGGGAACGCTGTTTGAGGGAACAGGCCCAGGAAAACCAGAAAAAGAGAAAAAAAAGAAAAAGCTGTCAGAGGTAACAGGGAGTACGAACTTGAAACGCTGTGAAGTAAATCGCGTGTGAAACGACAAGAAGTACAGATTTCACCCACTCGCTCTCCACGAAAAGCACGTACAAGGAAATGGTGTTCTACACGTACCTTTTATGCAGGCCCACACGTCCAGCGTCACTTCCGCGTGTACGCGCTAGGGCCATTTCCACCAATTATACGCTTTGTCACTTCCGCGTTTACGCGCTAAGGCCATTTCCACCAATTACACGCTTTGACACTCGGACGTGTCTTTCATTTTTTTAACACGCAACATTTCAAACGTGTGCCATATTCAACGTGCACGTGACTTCATAGACGCGCATACGCTGGTGGCCTTTGGGCCAATGAATGTACAGACGTGTGCTGACGCGCTTACGCGCTAAGGGCCTTTCCTCGAATTACACGCAGACGTGCTGGATTTTCACGTGCAAAATCACTCCGTATCAAGCTGGCCACGCGTTCACACACGGAAGACCACGCTCCTGCCCAGAAGGCCGAATTACTGCCCCCCAGAGCCCTGAGCACGCTCCCACCTGCCATCTGCTGCTGCCTGACTGCCTGCTGCCCACGTGCCCTGCCATTTGCTGCCTGCACATCAGCCAGGGGTGCTGTTGCTGTGACCTCCCCTGCTGGAACCGAAGACTCCCGACTGCTTTTCCATCGCCCCACAGCCCAGCCCCAGGACCCAGTTGCCCACCCACTCCTGCCTCTGGGGTTGCCATGCCAGGCACTGCAACATCCGGCACCAGTGGCAACCCCCGGCCAAGGAGGCAGAGGGGCACCAGCTTCACTGCCACCGAAGTTGGTGTCCTGGTGGAGCATGTCCTGGGGCAGTATGATGCCCTCTTCGGAAGGTTGCGCGCCGACAAGGAAGGACGGACTCGGATCTGGATGGACATCGTGACTGCCATCAACGCGGAAGAGGTGGCAGTCCGCGACTACGAACGTGTCAGGAAGCGCTGGGAGGACTTCAGGTCCAGGACCCTCAACAAGGCCCGGCGCCTCCTGAAGGCAGCGGATGCTAAGGGGCGCTGGGGCCACTTGTCGGAAGATCAGATGAGGGTCCTGGAACGCATATCCCCAGCGCTCCACGTCCAGGTCCTTGAGAGGCAGACCCGTCTGGAGTCGAGCGGTAAGTGTACATGCATACTGATTGTAAGCTGAGCGTGTGGTGGTGTGCCAGGAGTGTGCAGGTTGAACATGTATTTTTATGTGGGCAAGTAGGGGGGGTGTACAGGGCCGTGAGGGTGACACATGCGAGGGGTCTCATGTGTGACACATGGACGGTGCTTGTGTGTGTGGGCTTGCATGGCACAGGATGTGGAGGAATGATTGTCAGGTGTGACATGGATGTCGATCGGAACACTGCAACAGTTGGCGGAGGTGTACACATGCATGCAAGTTTGGTGGTGTGTGTGCATGTGTAGTGTACTCCCTATGTTGCATGTGATGTGTGGATGACCTTTGGCTGCTCATGCTGTTGTATGTGAATGGATGGTGCTGGCTGTTGCAATATGGCTGTGGTATGGCTCAAGTGTGCAAGTTGAAATGACATGTGTGTTGGGGATTGTGATGCCATGTCTGAGGTTTACCAATGCCACTCATGTATAACTGTCATGTGTGTATGAGTCCATTGTACAGTGCCCTGATGCCTGTGTTTTCTTTCTCCCTGTCTGCAGCGTCAACTGATGAAGAGGGCGGAGAAGGTGCTGTGGAGCACAGCGGCAGGGGTCGCACCACCAGCTGGAGACGCAAGGCCCGGATCCCCTCCCAGTTTCTGATCTCGTCGGGGAGTGAGGAGTCCGGTGCCGTGTCCCAGGCCGCAGCTGCCGAGGGGAGGTCCAAGAGGCGGAGGTTGGAGTTGGACTCCTCGGCAGCAGAAGGGGCAGCTGGGACCCCACAGGGCCCAACGGAGGAAGATGGCACGAAGTCATCCAGGTTGGTGGGGGGTTTGGAGGAGGAGGAGGCCGTGCAAGCGACAGAGGCGGGGTCTGGAGGTGGGGATTCCACTGGTGCTAGTGGTGCAGTGCAGGATCAGGGACAGGAGGCAGCACAGGCCGCCGCGGAGGTGCCTGTGTGCAATCCTGTCCCTGCTCCTGTCACTGCATCATCTTGCACCAGCGGGGATGCCTACCTCCAGACCCGTTCTCAGGGAGGGGATTGGCTTACAACACCTGGCCTTCCTCTCCCTGCGGATGTGGCTATCCTGCACCAGTTTGAGCCTGTCCAGGGTGGGGTGGCGTTGCGTCAACGGGCCATGCGAGCTGACCTGCAGTCTTTTCATGATGAGTCTGCACGTCTTCTCGCATGGCTCGTTGACCGCGTTGACCCACTGGGACAGCTCACCAGGGCTGGATTCCTCCGTTTCCTGGACCTTGTTCCGACCCCCTCCTCCACAGAACCCCCTATGCCCCAGTCGTCCTCCATGCCATCTTCCCACCCTTGTGTCACCTGGGTGCCCTGTGGAGCTGCCTCCGACCGTGCGGCCAGGCTGGTGGACAACAGATCCCTGCCACAGTCGGGAGTCGGACGTCCAGCAGGGGTGGCCACATCAACGACTGCACCCCTGCTGGAGGAGGATGTGCAGGCACCATCGGACAGGGCACATGGACAGCAGCAGCTGCAGCAGCAGGAGGCTGTAGGTGGGAGCCACGATAGCTCTGGGCCTTCAACATCGGAGGGGCAGGCATCGGCCGGAGGGCAGGAGGACCCTGGACGGGAAGTGTCTTCCGTGTGGCAGCGGTTGGGCCATGCCATAGATGCGGAGCGGCGGCGGGCGGAAGAGGCGCGGCTCACGATGGTCAGGGCGGAGAACTCCATGCGGAGGTCCCTGAGGCGGGCCGAGTGCCTCGAGGCAATCCGCAGGGAGTTGGAGGTGAACATGTCGGCGTCCCTGCGGACCCTCGGGGCCATGGAACAGGACCGCCTCCGGGACATAGATGAGGAATTCGATGATGCCCTGGCCCGGAACACCACTGAGTGAGCCGCTGGACTGGCCCGCCGCCATTGTATATAGTTATTTAGTGATAGGTTTCCTTTATTGTTTATTTTTATTTGGAGTCGACGGACACTGCTCCACCTTTTGTATATAGTTCCATTTTAGATAGGTTTTTTTGTAGTTTTCATTTCTTCTGTTGGGATGATGGACCCTGAATACTTTGTACATAGTTGGACTTTGCATTTGGATATTTTTTTTACTATGAATATTTTTTTCCATGGAGCAATGGTTTTCTATTTCTTTTTTCCCTTCATTTCCTTTTTATGGACTTGAATTTTGGAAGACATTCTTTTGGATTATCATTTATTGATTTTAATTTGAAAAGGGACAGCCAGCTTAATTTTTTTTTTTTTTTACTTGTGTATTTTGTTTAATTTTGATTGCCATTACTGTTGTTTTTAATACATTATTTTGATTTTTTCATTCTTCAATGTGTGGTTTCATCTCATTGTTTTCATGCATGTCATGATATGGGTTTTCAGGTTCACTTGCAACCATTGTGTGTGTGTGAGACACATGTGTTCATTTACATTGTTTCCATTGGAGTAGTATCATGGGTGCATGTAATACTTGGTTGTGTCTTTGGGCTGTGGTGGCTGGCCATGAGGCCCATGCTTGAGGATTGTCAGGGCCTGTGGGCAGGGGGACATGAGTGGGGGCCTGATGGAGGCTGCCCCTGCACTGCTGGGGGGTGGGGGTGGTGGTAGACATGGGTGGGAGCCTGGTGGAGGGTGCCCCACAGTGCTGGGGGGTGGGGTGGGTGGGAGACATGAGTGGAGGCCTGGTGGAGGCTGCCTCTGCACTGCTGGGGGGTGGGGGTGGTGTTAGACATGGGTGGGAGCCTGGTGGAGGCTGCCCCTGCACTGCTGGGGGGTGGGGGTGGTGGTAGACATGGGTGGGAGCCTGGTGGAGGGTGCCCCACAGTGCTGGGGGTGGGGTGGGTGGGAGACATGAGTGGGGGCCTGGTGGAGGCTGCCCCTGCACTGCTGGGGGTGGGGGTGATAGGGGACATGAGTGGGGGCCTGGTGGAGGGTGCCCCACACTGCTTGGGGGGGGGGGGGGGAGACATGAGTGGGGGCCTGGTGGAGGCTGCCCCTGCACTGCTGGGGGGTGGGGTGGTGGTAGACATGGGTGGGAGCCTGGTGGGGGCTGCCCATGGTGGCTGGGGGGTGGGGGTGGTGGGAGACATGAGTGGGGGCCTGGTGGAGGCTGCCCCTGCACTGCTGGGGGGTGGGGTGCGTGGGAGACATGAGTGGGGGCCTGGTGGAGGCTGCCCCTGCACTGCTGGGGGGTGGGGGTGGTGGTAGACATGGGTGGGAGCCTGGTGGAGGGTGCCCCACAGTGCTGGGGGGTGGGGTGGGTGGGAGACATGAGTGGGGGCCTGGTGGAGGCTGCCCCTGCACTGCTGGGGGTGGGGGTGATAGGGGACATGAGTGGGGGCCTGTTGGAGGGTGCCCCACACTGCTGGGGGGGGTGGGGGGTGGGAGACATCAGTGGGGGCCTGGTGGAGGCTGCCCCTGCACTGCTGGGGGGTGGGGGTGGTGGCAGACATGGGTGGGAGCCTGGTGGGGGCTGCCCATGGTGGCTGGGGGGTGGGGGTGGGTGGGAGACATGAGTGGGGGCCTGGTGGAGGCTGCCCCTGCACTGCTGGGGGGTGGGGGTGGGTGGGAGACATGAGTGGGGGCCTGGTGGAGGGTGCCCCACAGTGCTGGGGGGTGGGGTGGGTGGGAGACATGAGTGGGGGCCTGGTGGAGGCTGCCCCTGCACTGCTAGGGGGTGGGGGTGGTGGTAGACATGGGTGGGAGCCTGGTGGAGGCTGCCCCTGCACTGCTGGGGGGTGGGGGTGGTGGTAGACATGGGTGGGAGCCTGGTGGAGGCTGCCCCTGCACTGCTGGGGGGTGGGGGTGGTGGTAGACATGGGTGGGAGCCTGGTGGAGGGTGCCCCTGCACTGCTGGGGGTGGGGGTGATAGGAGACATGAGTGGGGGCCTGGTGGAGGGTGCCCCACACTGCTGGGGGGGTGGGGGGTGGGAGACATGAGTGGGGGCCTGGTGGAGGCTGCCCCTGCACTGCTGGGGGGTGGGGGTGGTGGTAGACATGGGTGGGAGCCTGGTGGGGGCTGCCCATGGAGGCTGGGGGGTGGGGGTGGTGGGAGACATGAGTGGGTGCCTGGTGGAGGCTGCCCCTGCACTGCTGGGGGGTGGGGGTGGGTGGGAGACATGAGTGGGGGCCTGGTGGAGGGTGCCCCACAGTGCTGGGGGGTGGGGGTGGGTGGGAGACATGAGTGGGGGCCTGGTGGAGGTTGCCCCTGCACTGCTGGGGGGTGGGGGTGGTGGTAGACATGGGTGGGAGCCTGGTGGAGGCTGCCCCTGCACTGCTGGGGGGTGGGGGTGGTGGTAGACATGGGTGGGAGCCTGGTGGAGGCAGCCCCTGCACTGCTGGGGGGTGGGGCTGGTGGTAGACATGGGTGGGAGCCTGGTGGAGGGTGCCCCACAGTGCTGGGGGGTGGGGGTGATAGGGGACATGAGTGGGGGCCTGGTGGAGGGTGCCCCACACTGCTGGGGGGGTGGGGGGTGGGAGACATGAGTGGGGGCCTGGTGGAGGCTGCCCCTGCACTGCTGGGGGTGGGGGTGGTGGTAGACATGGGTGGGAGCCTGGTGGGGCTGCCCATGGTGGCTGGGGGGTGGGGGTGGTGGGAGACATGAGTGGGGGCCTGGTGGAGGCTGCCCCTGCACTGCTGGGGGGTGGGGGTGGGCGGGAGACATGAGTGGGGGCCTGGTGGAGGCTGCCCCTGCACTGCTGGGGGGTGGGGGTGGTGGTAGACATGGGTGGGAGCCTGGTGGAGGGTGCCCCACAGTGCTGGGGGGTGGGTGGGTGGGAGACATGAGTGGGGGCTTGGTGGAGGCTGCACCTGCACTGCTGGGGGTGGGGGTGATAGGGGACATGAGTGGGGGCCTGGTGGAGGCTGCCCCTGCACTGCTGGGGGATGGGGGGGGTGGTAGACATGGGTGGGAGCCTGGTGGAGGCTGCCCCACAGTGTTGGGGGGTGGGTGGGAGACATGAGTGGGGGCCTGGTGGAGGCTGCTCCTGCACTGCTGGGGGGTGGGGGTGGTGGTAGACATGGGTGGGAGCCTGGTGGAGGCTGCCCCTGCACTGCTGGGGGGTGGTGGTGGTGGTAGACATGGGTGGGAGCCTGGTGGAGGGTGCCCCACAGTGCTGGGGGTGGGGTGGGTGGGAGACATGAGTGGGGGCCTGGTGGAGGCTGCCCCTGCACTGCTGGGGGGTGGGGGTGGTGGTAGACATGGGTGGGAGCCTGGTGGAGGCTGCCCCTGCACTGCTGGGGGGTGGGGTGGTGGTAGACATGGGTGGGAGCCTGGTGGAGGGTGCCCCACAGTGCTGGGGGGTGGGGTGGGTGGGAGACATGAGTGGGGGCCTGGTGGAGGCTGCCCCTGCACTGCTGGGGGTGGGGGTGATAGGGGACATGAGTGGGGGCCTGGTGGAGGGTGCCCCACACTGCTGGGGGGGGGTTGGGGGGTGGGAGACATGAGCAGGTGTGCAGGGTAGTCCCCTGTTTTGTGGGCTGCCTGCAGGGGCCGTGGAGGGTGTACAGGGAACACCTGTGAGGACCCACCCAGCCTAATCGCGTGTGTAACTTCCCGCGCACCCCTGTAATACACGTACCCAGCCAAATCGCGTGTGATAATTCCCGCACACCCCTGTAATACACGTACCCAGCCAAATCGCGTGTGATAATTCCCGCGCACCCCTGTAATACACGTACCCAGCCAAATCGCGTGTGATGATTCCCGCGTACCCCTGTAATACACGTACCCTGGCTAATCGCGTGCAAAACTTCACGCGTACCCCTGTAATACACGTACCCTGGCTAATCGCGTGTAAAATATTCACGCATACCCCTGTAATACACGTACCCAGCCAAATCGCGTGTGATAATTCCCGCGCACCCCTGTAATACACGTACCCAGCCAAATCGCGTGTGATGATTCCCGCGCACCCCTGTAATACACGTACCCAGCCAAATCGCGTGTGATAATTCCCGCGCACCCCTGTAATACACGTACCCAGCCAAATCGCGTGTGATAATTCCCGCGTACCCCTGTAATACACATACCCTGGCTAATCGCGTGTAAAACTTCACGCGTACCCCTGTAATACACGTACCCAGCCAAATCGCGTGTGATAATTCCCGTGTACCCCTGTAATACACGTACCCTGGCTAATCGCGTGTAAAACTTCACGCGTACCCCTGTAATACACGTACCCTGGCTAATCGCGTGTAAAACTTCCCGCGTACCCCTGTAATACACTTAACCTGGCTAATCGCATGTAAAACTTCCCGTGTACCCCTGATATAAACGTTACCCGCTTTGCGTTCCTTGTTTGGCAGCCCTGTAAACTGGTCCAGGGTTAGCGCAGCCCTTTGCGATGATTTAGCGATTTTGATGGCTTTTCCTTGCGCGAGGGCGTTCTTGGGGGCGTTACTGGCGCTGCTGCAGGGTCGCTGCGATACTCTGCGCCACGGCTGGTTTGGGAGCCTAAAATCCATAAATACGCTGTGCGCGGAAATCGGTTTTGGCGCACGCGCCTGGCGCAGACAATCGCACACGGACACTCTGCGCCAGCCGCTTGCGACACTTTTCTGCGAAATTCTATGAATTACCCTGTATATGTCCTCATAATCCTCTATTGAAATGGCATAGACCTCAGTGACTCGCTTCTGGAATCGTGTGATGGAAGTTGTTAAATCCCGCAATCCCAGCCTCAGGGTGGGCATGCACCACGAAAGCTATCGGGCATTTTCCAGAACGTGGCACTGAATACAGTATAGTCCAGGAGAATAGGGTCTGCTGCAGGGGAGTGGGCCATGCCATTTCGTCACCCCCGGATTGAAAATGATAAGTATCACCTTTGACTGATCCGCTCGGTAAAAGGATGGCTTCATTGACAAATGCAAACGACATTGAGACTGAAGCGGAGTGAATTAACTGGGGTCCCCATGATAACGGCCTGGCACATTAAAGGAGGCTCTCTATAGAGACAGGGGCTGACTTTGTTCTGGGGAAACAGTTGATTGTAGGAAGTCGCCACACTAGGGTTTACAGGGATGGTCCTTACAGAGGTCAAAATAGCAGCATGTTCTTGCTGCATAGTGGCATGGTCACCTTGACCTCTGCCAGCTGGGTGGCCTGTTGCTGTAAGGTGGCGTTCAAGTCTATCGACACACGTGCATAGGCAGGTTTCCAAAGTGTTAAGGCCTCACCAGCTGTTGCATGGGGATCGATGCTGAGAAATCCAAGCCCTCAGAAAGGACTTCACCTCACAAAGCAAGGACGCGCAGCTACCCAAGTGCCGGAACCGGTGACAGGAACATCCTTCACTGCTAACCGCCCAGCTCCGATTCCAGGAAGTCACAGAGGCAGATGAATGGAATATCGGCAAGTTAGTGAGGCTGTGGGGACAAGTGAACTCCAATCAGGTGTGAATACTAAATTGTGGTGCCCCTCTCTGGACCCAGAAGACACCCCACACCCCAGCACCTAGCAGGATGGGCGGTTCTGGCTGTTGGCGCCACTAAGTGGCAGATAAGCAGGTCCTCCGGCTGACAGGCAGTCGGATTTCTTCCAGGAGTCGAGCTTCTGGAAGGAATCGGAGAAGAGAGGAGACTGGAGGAAGACTCAATGATCCCAAGGAGATTCTAGGTCTCAGGAAATGGGGATAGTCCGGCAAGACTGAAACAGAGGGAGAGCTGCACACTAGCAAGCCTGGCGAGAATTATCATCTGGGTCCCACAAGCTTGCACACAGCAACACACAACTATAGGATGGGGGCATGTGATAGACCAGCAGCCACACAAGCTGAAGCATTGGCCCGGGAATGCAGAGGAGCCAAGAACAGTATAGCAGAAACAGCAGCACTTGTGTATGCCAGGACCAGGTACCACTGAGTAAGGAGGGAAGACAGGAGGAAGTAGAACATGGTGTCTCCCTATGCCAGAAGCGGGCACCAGTTCAGCATGGGAGGGAGGAGAAAAAATGGCGTCCGCATATGCTAGAAGTGGCAGCCATTTCGGAATTCCAGGAGTAAGCAGAAGATTGCGCAGAGCTGCCTGGGGTGAGAGAAGAATGGTGACTGTGAGCAGGTCATGAAGGAGAAGATGGTTGGAGTATAAACAGCAGTCACGTATGCCATCAGTGACAGTATTAGCATACTTGTTCGAAAAACATTAGACATTTTACTTTTGACCGCATTTTTTTAAATTGTTTTTTTGGTCGAAATTCAGTCAAATTTAAATATATATATATGGGGTGGGGTAAGGGAATAGGAGGGGGGTGGTAGGGTCTCATTTATTGTTGTTTTGGAAGGTGCAGTGTGCAGAGTGCTTCTGAGTCTCACAAGTGGATGGGACGTGCAGATCAACGGGGCCCAATTAAAAGCTTTGTATCAAGCTTAAAACGGCAGCTTTAGAAAAAAACTGCATGTATCAGCACTATCCATACTACAGGGATAGTGGCATACACCTCAACAACTGTGCATGTGGTGGGGCTAGGATACCATTGCACATAGTGGCTCTACCAGGCATGTGGGGGATGTCATGGCAGGATGGTCTCTGTTAGACCTATTGACTATTAGTAACTGGCGAGGGGTGTGTGGCAGCTGCACAGCCAGTGAGGTGGCTCAGAACAGGGTCTTTACCACACTGGGAAAGACCCCGCTCCAAGCCTCCTCAGAGCGGGAGGCTGCCATCTTCCCTCTCTAGGAATGAAGGCAAGTGCGCACCCCGCATCCGCCGCCCCTTGCCCCACCTTTCTTTTCCACATATCCTCTTCGCTCCCTACTCCAACTCCACTTACCTGTGCTACTCTATCCCTCTCTGGCACCGAGAACAGTTCTGTTCCCGGCGCATCTCTGCTGCGTGAATTGCCAACATGGAAAGGGAGATGGGACTTTGCGCAGTCCTTCTAGCCAATCCATGGCAGCTTTGATTTTTCCATTTTATTTTTCGAGTTCAGAAGCATTGCCGTTTCTCAACTCGAGAAAAATGAGCTATTAGTACCCCGATACAACGTGCTGGGGTACTAATATCAATAGAACCTGAGGAGGGGGGCGTTACCGGTCTGGGAATGCCCTGGATCATACACCCCAGGACATTACCAGACCGGTAACGCTCTCCCTCTTTGGGTTCTATTGCTTAAGTAATGTCATAGGATGGGCACACCAGAGCTTATAAAACTATACCGGTCATATTTTATGTGACATTTGTATAGTATCTGACTGCCAATGGGATGGCCTTGAAGTGCTTTGAGTTCTCTAAGAGTTTGCAGACCATAGTTTGAATAGTGTATGGTAAAGCAGCACATCCCATTACAGTAAAAAGGTACCAGAAGATAAACTGTACATTAAAATTGCAGAAACGTGATCATTTATTGGCAGTGATGTATTCATTTTATTTATTTATTTAGTTATAAAGCTGCAAAGCCCTTAGGCATCAGGGCGCTACATATACACATCCGACCAAAAAAGAGGACAACATAAAGTACTACAGGTGGCTTGGAAGGGGCTAGAAAATACGACATTAAGTCTAACAGGAATGTCTTGAGCTGCTTCCTAAAAATGTTCTGTTTGGTTTCCAATCTCTGCATTGTTCCGAGCTTTCCAAGCTTGGACTGACTGGTATTTCTACTACTATTTCTTTAGCAGTGTTTGTGTTGGGTGTGGAGCGTGCCGTGTCTTTTGATAGGTCACTGAATATGTGATTTCTGCCATGAGATGCACATTTTAGTGTGGGGCTCTAATATGGGTAGGCTGCACTAAAAGCTGGAGCGACCACCCTGTATGGACTCATCTATCTATGCTTGACCAGGCTCGGACTGGCCTATAAGCATTAGGCCCATGGCCGAACCAAAAACATAAAATGGTGGTGTGGGGCAGTTTTTTGGCCAAAGTGGGCCACTTTTTTGGGCCAATTTGGGCCACTTTGATGAGTTAATTCACTCTGCGGCTAGCAGTTTTGACCAGTGTCCCTCAATAAATATTCTTTAAAATGTACAATTTGCATCACACTTAATCAAAAAACACCCAATTGGTTACTATTCAAACAGTGTCACAAAAGGAATGAATAGCCATTTGCATCTGTAGGTCACATTTTCATTGGTGCCCGAGACAATTATATGGCCCAGTCCGACCCTTTGCTTGAACCAAATAGTTGCTGCTATGTGGTCTGCAATTACATGTTCAATGATGCATTGGTTTGCAAGCATATTCAGGCGACAGTAGTCTGGTTATTACAGGTGCATGAAAATGTCCTTTTAAACTCAAATGATACTTTCAAATGCACCATACTTTGGGTATATATTCTGAAGCCGATAGTCTGGTCATAACAGTTGCAAGTAAATGGCAGTTGCCTTATCAGAGTACTGTTAAGTTACCTTGAGCAGTTTTGTGATGGGCACAAGGTCCTGTATATTTTGCGGTCAGCGGACAAGTGATTGCTGACATGACAACCATATTCAGGAGCTGGACTCTGCCGACTATTACGGGAATGCCGTGCACTGAAAGAGGGACCAGGCAGGTGAGACATGACTGTGCCTGAAGCAACTGATTGCAGTTAGGGGCTCTGCAATTACATGACACAATGTACATTAAATCGCAGGCATGTTCAGTAGACTGTAGACTTGGCATTACATTATAGCCATACAAAGCTTTTCATTGCACTAGAGAGCATTAATTGGGCAAGTGAGGCTATGTTTTACTACACCTAATCTATGAGGCATGGCCCTGTATCAGATGGCATTGCTTCTTTATTTGAGGCTGCCCTGGCTATATGATGATACTGTCACACCTGGTCATATGAGGCTGTGTCCTGTGCAGATGACTACATCTGGACTTTAAAGCCTAATCTGTCATATGACGATGTTCCAGGTGGATAGCTCATGAAATAGGGCTTGTATTTTACATGGGGCAAGACTGACCTGTGCAAGTTTGATTGCTGAAGTCCTGGCAAAAAGAAACAGTTGTTATTACAGTGCTTGGAATTGGTATTCATTCGACATGACGTGTGTTGGGAAGGAGGTGCGATCATCCCACGCCCCCAGCGCTTTCGGATGAGGCAGAGGCCTGGAAGTGTGCATGAGGGACTCTGGGAGGGGTTAGTGGGGACAGGGGGGTGGCAAGGGCCATAGTGCAGGGAGGAAGGGGAATATTTCTTTTGGACTAGAGAACATGGGGATCCAAACACCATCTTAGATAGTGGCAGCCATATTGGAATCAAGGCCTAACATCACGCTGCAGCTAGAGCCGCAGCCACAAGCCACACACATAGAAATAAGTGCATGCGTGCGGTAATAGGGTGTAGCCTGGGCACCGGTGAGAAAGGCCAGAGCTGCAGAGATTCATAGACCCTTCATTGTTTCATGTTGCCAACATTTCATATCCCAGAAGGAATGCGCCCTGCAAGTCCATGGGGGGTTGAGAGCTTTCTGTGAAAAGCGATCCCACGAGAAGGAGGGCACGAGCTTCCGACCTTCCCTGTCCCAGATCTAAGTAATGGCAACCAAAAAGCCCCTGTCCCAAGACCCCCAGGAATCCAAGGTACCAGTCAGTGTCAGACCACCAAACAGAAACGGTTAGACACCCAATCAATCAGGCAAGATCAGAAAGCAGGGAGCAGTTGCCTTCCCCATAGGTCACATGATTTGTGCTGCGAGGGGCTCGGAGGGGTAAATCAACATGGCTAAAACGAAGTTGGGGATCTTTGGATGGGTGCCGACGTGTCTGGAATCGAGTTAGTGTGTGCTATGAGATGTCCTTGAGGTATCCTATCAGCCCTTATCTGCAGTTCAGGTTAGAGATAGTGCCTGCATTGTTTATTTTTGTCTAATACCCAATTAAGTCTAGCTTTGTGTCGGATGACATACAAGGGCCCATGTGGAAGAAGACGGAGAGAAGGGGCTGGGTCCAATGGCCTGGCATCCTCTATGGAGCAGGTAGCCTAGCACTTCTATTTTTGTGGAAATAAAACGTGGTTCTCCTTGCAAGAGGTGTGCTGGGCCTTTTTCCCTAGTGGGTTGTATTTTTTCTGGTGTGAGTGTTGAGGGGTCTCTCTAAATGTGCTATTTGGAAAAAAATATATATTCTCATGTTTTGGGCATTTGACGGTGGATTTGGCATATGAGGGTAATCCTTGGGCATACAAGGCTGCATTTGGCATATGCTAATATGACCTTGTCTTGTGAAACTGTATCTTGCATAATATGACTTTAGCTGGTGTAAGATGTCAGTGTCTGGGCATTAGAAGATGCACCTAGCACATGATGGCATCGCCTGAGCATTCTACCTGTAATTGTTACCTTGCCTCCGAGGATGACTTTTGACATGTGAGCCTACAGCTCACATACAAGCAGTCAGAAGCAATATTAGGCTGTACTGCTGTGTTATTTGTGGCAACTAAAGTAACCATTTGGCTGCGTAAGTAACTTTTCGTAATGTTACGAATCTCTCACAGAATATAATTTGTGTTCAGGTGAGTGGTGTCACTCTCTATGATGCCATCAATATCAAAGTTCTTGTGACATCCCTTCTGATGGTACCATCAGGGTCAAAAGGTCATATTATTATGATTATTACTAGCCATACCCACCAGCGTTGCCCTGATCTGTAGCTGACATGCACGTGGGGGTCTGCTATAGCCTTGTGTGTGTCACATTGTGTCCTAATTTCCTATTTTTGAAAAATCACAAAATGTGCAATCTCCCGGAGTCACCTATACAGATAGCACAGGGCCGGACCCCGCTCCACCCCTATGCGGGGAGAATGGGTGGGGTTGATCAAATGTCACTATCATCAGACTGGTATGCCGACCTTGTGTCCAAACTTCCTATTATTGGAAAAGTCTCAAAATCGTCAATCTCCCGGAATCGCCTATATTCCTAATACAGGGTAGACTCCACCCTGTGCAGGCGAATGGGTGGTGTTGGTCAAATTTCACTATTGTCAGTACACTCCAGAATGGTATGTCGACCGTGGACCAACATTTCAGCCCACCAACTGTTATGGGGCTGGTGCCAACAATTGCAAAATCGTCAATCTCACTGAATCGCCTATACTCATAGTATAGGGCCAGACCACACCCTGCGCAGGGCGAATGGGTGGTGTTGGTCAAATCTCACTATCTTCAGTACACCCCAGACTGGTATACCTACCTTGGGACAACATTTCAGCCCATCAACTGTTATGGGGCTGGAGCCAACCATGACCATACAAACTCACTTTCACAAATATGTATATAGATTATTATTATTCTTATTATGGTATTGAGCACGGACCTAGCTTCGAGAAGCGACGGAGCGCTTTACAGAAGTATACACCAATACAGAAACCTAACAGAGTGCTTTTCAGTGGTAACAACAGAACAGATATACAGCAGGGGGTAGGATAGAGGGGCACAGAGGAGGGGTACATCTGTACCGGGTGGCGGGGAGGAGAGGAGCGGCCGGTGTCGATTGAGTCGGGTGGTGCGAGGGGCGACATGACGGCCTAGGTGTTAAGGATGAGGGATGATGTCTCCTCATGGGACACTCCTGCGTGTGATATGCCACTGCCACTATCCCTGCTATTTTTGTGATGGCAGAGATGTTTTTGGCACCAAATTAAAGATACGTGTTATCATGATATTAGCACATTTAAGGAGAGCCTAATCACGAGTTTGGTAGCTGAGATACCACCAAATGGAATTACTGTTACCGCCACTTGTCTGGCAGAATTACCGCCGGATTACAAGTGGTGGTAGGCGGTTTTAGACCCCATTAATTGGAGTCCATAGGACCCCATGAGGATTTCAGCAGAATTACCGCTGGTGATAATTCCACCAATTTTGCAGGTTTTTTTGGTTGCAGAAAGGTGACAGATTTACCTCCAGCTCTAGGTGAATCCTTCGCCTCGCCGCCAAACTCGTAGTTGGCCGGTACGATAATGCAGCGGTAATGGAATTACCACTGCATTACTGACAATTTTTACCACACCACCCAACTTGTAATAAGGCCTGTCATTCCTCTAGATCAGGAGGTCAGATTGCAGAAAAGCCCTCGCTGCACATAAGGATATATTTTTCTTTTTTCAAAAAGGGCTTAGGACAATTCTGTTACTTCCCACAAGATGGCAGCATAATAAAGGATATTAAGCTAAAAACTCTAGTTACAGGTGAGAACATGTTTACTTGCTCTCTGCCTATTGAAAGGTTTTCTACTCTTGATGGGGAAGGGGAGGCGGGCAAGGAGTAGGAATGGTTTCCTGAAGCTGCAAAAATCATGTCAACCCTATCACTGCCGATTGATCAACAGACAACTCGAAGCAAGGCTGTATGAGAAACAGAAAACGAATGGGTTGGATTTAACGGAGGTCACTTAGCGGAGAATCAACAGAACATGGAGTAGACAGGCTCCCTGCAGGACAGCCATCCTCTGTCCTTCCCTCACTTAGATTTGGCCTTCCTGGTGGGAAACAGTCACTCAGTCTAAGAGGTTTCCAGAGCCCCACACTTTTTTTCCTGGCTTTTGAAGTTTCTTGCTTGGCTTTCGTAGATGTTGTCTGGATGTCACGGCTCCTCTCAGGCAATACCAGCACCACACCCTTGGAGCATAGGGTCGTCCAAATGTGGGCTTGGCTTCAGACACGGTCAGATCCATTGCACTATTGCATTGAGCCTTGGGTTTGTCAGGCTTAGCCCCTTGCGCTGTCAGAGACCTCTTTGGGTTCCAGTTCTCCACCAAGTTCGGAGTCTGAGGATCTCATCCTGCCCCCGGTCCTGTGGCCCCTCTGGTTGCTTCCTTCACATTCTAATCACTTCCTCTTTTCTCCTCTCTAGCCTTCCCCTCGCTCCTCGACGTTTAGCCATGCTCTGATCTGGTCCTTCACTCCTGTCTCGTGCCCTCTCCTCCACCTTGCTATTATATGGTTCTTCCTCTCTCTCCTGCGTGCTGCTCCTCCACTTTGTCTTTTGCTTTCGCTCTCCTCTTCATTGCTCTCTTCCACCTCCTCCCCTTCTTTCTCTCTTTCCAGTGTTCTCACCTCTTCGCTGCTCCACTTCCTTTCTTTCAAGTGGCTCCTCCTTCCTTCTCTGATCTTCTTCCACTTTGTATCTCCTGTGCACCTCCTTCACTCTCTCTCCTTTCTCATTCTTGATGTTCTTCCCTCCCCTCTTCATCCCATGCCTACGTCGATGTGGGCGGCCATCTTGAATTTGCATGCCTCTCTGTTGCTGTTGCGGATGCTCTGCAGGTATGGAAGTTCATTGTTTTGCATAGGCACAGGCTTTCCTTCCTCTCACAGGTGCTCGCACACATCAGCAGTCTGCATGCAAACAATGCAGCCTGACAGCCTGAAGCCCGTCCCCATAATATTGTACTGGGCTCCCTAAGCAAGAGAGGGTCTGTAGCCCACCCAACATGTCCATAGTTCAAAATGTCTGTTATTTGTCACGTGTATGGTGTTCTATCGCTTTTAACAGCATACCCCTTCTCTGTTGAATGAGCGCCTTTTTCTCCCTGATCAAGATTATTAACTTCCTTTTTTTTAAATCTCTTTATTTGTAATTTGAAAAAAGGAACATAATACATAATCATAATATCAGAGGTACACTTTTGTAGCAATACGATGTATACAGTTTCCAAGCTTTTAAGTACAGCGGTAGTACAAATTACAATCTAAATCCATCTTACAATAACAAGCCTCTACTTTAAATAATGGTTGAAAACAACTAACAATATCAAACAATATATTTAATAGGATTATTAACTTCTTGATTGAGGAAGGATTATTGAGGAAGGCCAAGGATTAGCCTTAACAGTAGTCAAGATTGCTGAGTGCAAGGGTGGATATTTGTGTTAGAGTGATTAGCAATAAAAGGACGAATATTCCGAATGTTGAGGAGGTTAATTAATATGCGTAGCAGAGGCAGCGGTAGTGATGAATTTCTTCAGTCGAAGGCTGCTATCAAAGAGGACCCCACGATTTGCGAGCCTTGGGCCATAGAGCAAGGAAGTCAGGCGCAAAGGTGATAGAAGAGGGGGGATATGGTGTTGGAAGCCAGAAAAAAAGAGGATTTCCATTCTGAAGAGTTCAGCTTGAGGCAGCAGAGAGCCTTCCGGTGACGAAATGCAGTCAGACCGTTGCTAATCGATTCTGAGATGGGAGAGGTGAAAGGAGGAAAAGACGTTGGTGTCCTCTTGAAAAAAGTGATAGTGAAAGTCAAAGGATGAGCTACGTCTTCCTCTGACAGAGGTACAGAGAGTGAAGAGCAGGGGTCCGAAGACTGATCTTTGGGGGACTCTGACAGGGAGAGGGGTGGGTCCAAAAGAGAGAGAATTGAAAGTTATTGATCATTTCATTCAGAAACATTGATTGCATCCCACAATTTCAGACTCCATGTGTTTCAGGTAGGACCTTCATCAGGAGAGGACATCAATCAACTTCTGTTTTCTCTATATGACGTCAAAACAGGGAGTAACTTGAGTCATCTTTACCAATAAAGGCTGTCTTCTATAATACGAATACAATTCTCTGCAATGCTCACCAAATATTCAAAGTTCATTCCATGTTTGCCCCAATTTTAGTGTTTCCAGAAAATATGAAGAGTAGCTTGCACTGGACACTCTTTAAGCTGTAGAATATAAAAAATTTAAACATTTTAAAATCAACATACTCATTGGTATGTTATTTCCTTTATTTCGATCCACACTACATGTGTATTTCATCATGATCATGATAACGTGATTATTTTGGTTGAAGAATGGGAGATGTATTGTTGATAATATTTGAATTGGTTAATTTCAATATTTACCCAACATGTTTATGAAATCCTAATGACATAGTATCTATTATTTAATTGCGATTATTCCTGGCAATAGTGCGGCACCTGGGCACTATGGCATGTCTGGGTGACATTCCTTTGTACAGTTTTGTAGAAATGATTGTGCTGATTCCTACAGTGCAGGAAACCAGAACGGTTTTGAATGACCTCTTTACATCAATATAGAAGTACAAAGAATAATTTACATTAGGGACTGCAGCCCATTACAATATTTTTGTCCAAAAAAACCCGAATGGCTTATTTCCACCCTTTTTCCACTGCACCTGCAATGCAGGGCTGTTTGTTTATTTGCCTCTGGCCAGGTGGCTTCACACACACCCTTGCTGGGCCTTGCCCAGGATGCACTTTGTTCTCTGCTGGGAAATGATAACACTTTTCCCGGGATTATAGGACATACTTCCTCCTGGGTGTGGGCAGTGGTAGAAGTGTACCAAAAGAAAGAAGTGGAACTGTGGTCTCGGCAGGGGAGAGGGCAGGCGGAAGCAAAGTGCAACATGTGACCAGGTTTTGCAATAGTGTAAGTGACTAGTAACTAAGGCACCTACTACAACTTTAAACTTGCACAAGGACATGAATGGACACATCCTCTGTACAGAATGGTGAATATGGTCGTAAAAAGTAGAGGAATGGTAAACTGAAAAAAATAAAAATAGTGGAACACTGCTCCCGACCGTTCCCGCTCACTTCGATCACTGGGTGTAGGTGAGTGCTGGGAGCTTCTGCAACACAATGGGGATGTCATACCAGGGAGATATATACTGGAGTCCTAACTGTCCCTGGATCTTTTACCAGAGCTCAGAAGGTGAGTAGATGCTATGTGCTGAGGTCTGAGTTGCTGCTTGGCGTAAAATAATGAGGGGCCTCTGGTTGCTGGATGGTATCTTAGTCAACTAGCTGTTGAAAAGTCAGGTCTGTAGTCAGAGGCGTTGCTAGGGGGGGGCTGAGGGGGCTATAGCTCAGGGACTTTTGGTTGTAGTCCCAGATAGAAGCTCAGAAAAGGCTAGCTAGCCCCGAGTCCTGACAGTCCTGACATTAGCGTAGTCTCAGATCTTTTCCAGACCTAGCAACACCCCTGTCTGTAGCATTTTCCTGAATGTAAGGTGATCATTGTATCGGAGCGAGGTCGGTCATCAAGAGCAGAGAAATGAATGAAACTATCCAGAGCAATACAGCTAAAGCGTACACCCCCAATGCAAATAATACAGGCAATTCATATTTTTTGCACCTTGACATAGTTCCGGCTATTCCTGCTCTCTGAGCGCCTGAGATTGTAAAAGAAAGCCAAATCGAAAGTCCACCAAAATATTTTCTAGCACTCCTGTGGCACTGCAGGTGGGCACTTCCCCACCACTGCTGCCCCCATGCATTGCTGCTCCCCACAGTGTCGACATATTTGGGGTTACTCTACAGCTCGCACCTGCTCATTGTGATTGATGTATGCACAGACTATCACCACGTCATAATCAAAGTAAGTCTGAGACAATAAGTGCTGGGGCTCAGAAATAAGTGCCAGGGCTGAGCCCCTGCAAACACCCCCACAAATTCGGCAGTGCCCTCTGGTTGGATCACACAGCAGGCAAAGAGTTACGTTTAGAGCCCAACACCCCCCGCACAGATTGCAAACACGTTGGGCACCGCAGGTACTTTGCCATTGATGAGCTGTCTTGAGCAAAGCACTAGGATGGAGTTGGAACACTTAAGACTGTTGTTCCTTTATTTTACACATGTTTTCATGTGTAAAATCAGGCCTCAGTGTTGTCCCTGGAAGTGGTGAGGAACAGCAGAATACTGGTGGGCAGTCATCCCCTAAAGCAGCGGTGGCCCTAGGGGATGAATAGCGGAATTGGGGTTCCACTCCTCGACTGCAAATGCCTGTTTTAAGTAATTTGATGAGTATTTCGTTTTCTAAATGTGTTCATTGCGAAGACTGGCTTTAAAGGGATGAATTTTCGTTTCGAATGCGATCTGGAAATGAAACGCTGCTACCAATTGCAGTGATTACGTGTTTATAGAGAACTCATCTAATGGATTTGAGGTGAAACTAATGTGTTTTTATTGTGTACGGTTTGTCGTAAGGAAGTTTATTGTCTCTGGATAATTTATAATGAAATTGTGTTTATTATAGATGAATTAACTGTATATTATAAAAACAATTATTCATACATAGGATTCTAAAAGGGGCTGCGCTGCTGCAGGCTGTCAGGAGGTTGAGGATGACCCGGGCTTGCTGAGGATTGCATGGATGCAGGCATCGGGTCTCCTGGGCTTGCTGAGGATTGCATGGATGCAGGCATCGGGTCTCCTGGGCTTGCTGAGGATTGCATGGATGCAGGCATTGGGTCTCCTGGGCTGCGCTGTTGCAGGCTGTCAGGAGGTTGAGGATTGCATGGATGCAGGCACCGGGTCTCCTGGGCTCGCTGCTGCAGGCTGTCAGGAGGTTGAGGATGACCCCGGCTTGCTGAGGATTACATGGATGCAGGCATCGGGTCTCCTGGGCTGTGCTGTTGCAGGCTGCCAGGAGGTTGAGGACTGCATGTATGCAAGCATCGCGTCTCCTGGGCTCACCGAGGATTGCATGGATGCAGGCATTGGGTCTCCTGGGCTGCGCTGTTGCAGGCTGTCAGGAGGTTGAGGATTGCATGGATGCAGGCATCGGGTCTCCTGGGCTCGCTGCTGCAGGCTGACAGGAGGTTGAGGATTGCATGGATGCAGGCATCGGGTCTCCTGGGCTTACTGCTGCAGGCTGTCAGGAGGTTGAGGATTGCATGGATGCAGGCATCGGGTCTCTTGGGCTCGCTGCTGCAGGCTGTCAGGAGTTTGAGGATTGCATGGATGCAGGCATCAGATCTCCTGAGCTGCGCTGTTGCAGGCTGTCAGGAGGCTGAGGATTGCATGGATGCAGGCATCGGGTCTCCTGGGCTCACTGCTGCAGGCTGTCAGGAGGTTGAGGATTGCATGGATGCAGGCATCGGGTCTCTTGGGCTCGCTGCTGCAGGCTGTCAGGAGGTTGAGGATTGCATGGATGCAGGCATCAGGTCTCCTGGGCTGCGCTGTTGCAGGCTGTCAGGAGGTTGAGGATTGCATGGATGCAGACATCGGGTCTCCTGGGCTCGCTGCTGCAGGCTGTCAGGAGGTTGAGGATTGCATGGATGCAGGCATCGGGTCTCCTGGGCTCGCTGATGCAGGTTATCAGGAGGTTGAGGATTGCATGGATGCAGGCATCGGGTCTCCTGGGCTGCGCTGTTGCAGACTGTCAGGAGGTTGAGGATTGCATGGATGCAGGCATCGGGTCTCCTGGGCTCGCTGCTGCAGGCTGTCAGGAGGCTGAGGATTGCATGGATGCAGGGATCGGGTCTCCTGGGCTCGCTGATGCAGGTTATCAGGAGGTTGAGGATTGCATGGATGCAGGCATCGGGTCTCCTGGGCTGCGCTGTTGCAGACTGTCAGGAGGTTGAGGATTGCATGGATGCAGACATCGGGTCTCCTGGGCTGCGCTGCTGCAGGCTGTCAGGAGGTTGAAGATTGCATGGATGCAGGCATCGGGTCTCCTGGGCTCGCTGCTGCAGGTTGTCAGGAGGTTGAGGATTGCATGGATGCAGGCATTGCGTCTCCTGGGCTGCGCTGTTGCAGGCTGTCAGGAGGTTGAGGATTGCATGGATGCAGGCATTGTGTCTCCTGGTCTCGCTGTTGCAGGCTGTCAGGAGGTTGAGGATTGCATGTATGCAGGCATTGCATCTCCTGGGCTCGCCGAGGATTACATGGATGCAGGCATTGGGTCTCCTGGGCTACGCTGTTGCAGGTTGTCAGGAGGTTGATGATTGCATGGATGCAGGTATTGGGTCTCCTGGGCTCGCAGAGGATTGCATGGATGCAGGCATTGGGTCTCCTGGGCTCGTTGTTGCAGGCTGTCAGGAGGTTGAGGATTGCATG
The DNA here is from genome assembly GCF_040938575.1 of Ambystoma mexicanum. Classification (NCBI taxonomy): domain Eukaryota; kingdom Metazoa; phylum Chordata; class Amphibia; order Caudata; family Ambystomatidae; genus Ambystoma; species Ambystoma mexicanum. The sequence continues at coordinate 291,751,669 of NC_090926.1, read as the reverse complement.
GATGCAGGCATTGTGTCTCCTGGGCTCGCTGTTGCAGGCTGTCAGGAGGTTGAGGATTGCATGTATGCAGGCATTGCATCTCCTGGGCTCGCCGAGGATTGCATGGATGCAGGCATTGGGTCTCCTGGGCTACGCTGTTGCAGGCTGTCAGGAGGTTGATGATTGCATGGATGCAGGCATCGGATCTCCTGGGCTTGCAGAGGATTGCATGGATGCAGGCATTGTGTCTCCTGGGCTCGCTGTTGGAGGCTGTCAGGAGGTTGAGGATTGTATGGATGCAGGCATCAGGTCTCCTGGGCTGCGCTGTTGCAGGCTGTCAGGAGGTTGAGGATTGCATGGATGCAGGCATTGGGTCTCGTGGGCTCGCTGTTGCAGGCTGTCAGGAGGTTGAGGATTGCATGGATGCAGGTATAGGGTCTCCTGGGCTTGCTGATGATTGCATGGATGCAGGCATTGGGTCTCCTGGGCTCGCTGTTGCAGGCTGTCAGGAGGTTGAGGATTGTATGGATGCAGGCGTCAGGTCTCCTGGGCTGCGCTGTTGCAGGCTGTCAGGAGGTTGAGGATTCCATGGATGCAGGCATTGGGTCTCGTGGGCTCGCTGTTGCAGGCTGTCAGGAGGTTGAGGATTGCATGGATGCAGGTATAGGGTCTCCTGGGCTTGCTGATGATTGCATGGATGCAGTCATTGGGTCTCCTGGGCTGCGCTGTTGCAGGCTGTCAGGAGGTTGAGAATTGCATGGATGCAGGCATTGGGTCTCCCGGACTCGCTGTTGCAGGCTACCTAGAACCGCAGGTGGATTTAGCACTCAGATGACGGACAAAGGGCGAGCAGGCCCCACCATGTCCTGGTCCGCCACCTTCCCAATCTATTCACACCAGCCACAACACATGCCCTCTTCCCTCCTTGCTGGCAGTCAGGCAGAGTGGAATAACAAAGAGCAGTCTTCACGCTCACTTGCGAAAGGGCCCATTTCAATATGTTTGGGACCCCTATTGGCTACAGTTGGGGTGGGTGGGTGGACACAGTCTGTGGCACCCTTGGGTTGCTTACAAAAGAATGGAAACAAATTAATGCTATTTAGTCTCTCGGGGGAAGGCAGCCAGAGGGGAGCTGAAAGAATAATCTGCCACTGAAAAGCTGGTAATTGCTCTTCTAGCAAGGTGCTAATGCAGATGAAACCAGAGTAAAAGGTAAAGAGGTTCTAGCACTACTGGATGCTGGGTGTTATCAAAGCAGACTGTGCCCTACTGCAAAGAGCACATTTAAAGTCTTCAGTTAAGGTTCTGGTCTTTAAACTAGGGGGCTGGGTCCCTGGGAGGGCCTGAAGGATGTAGGGGGGGGGCAAACTCTTTAAAATAAAATTACGCTAAATATTTTAATACAAAAAAGGATTATAGGGATTGCTTTTAATAGAAAATACAAACAGTAAAAAATCTGCTTATAATTTATAGAGCCTGCCCTCTTCCCCCCTCCCCTGGACATCTTTGGGCCACCTGGGGGGAGGAGACCAACCCCTAAGTGGGGTTGTGGGGGGGTTCAGTAACATTTCTTTTGCTCAAGGGGCGGGGCTCTGTATGAAAGTTTGAATACCACTGATTAAGGTGATAGCAGCCAGAAAAAGGCAGCCTGTAACACGCACACAAGGCAAAGTGCACATTTAGTATCGTGAAATAAATAAATATATTGCTGTGTAGTAAGTCTGCCAAAATAGGGGCGGCTGCTTGCCCACCCTCCCCGAGGCTCTTGAACCCATACACAGAACAAAGTCCGAACACTGTGTGACTTATATAAGGCACTGATATGTTCTACCTTGTCTACCGTACTTTTCCAGCAGAACGCTAATTTGCAAGATATGGATTGGCATGATCAGTAGCAACATCACAGTCAATAACATTACAAGCAATGACATCAGTCTTCTGTACTCTAGGACACCATTGGTAAAGGCATTAAAAGAAGATTTCATGTGGAAGCAAAGAGAATATGTGCTGCGCTATATATAAATATATTTTTCTGCAGTTTGATATTCAACTTCCAAGTCCCCTAACAAAAAATATTTGTGGGGGTGCAAAACCCCTGTTTTCTAGGAGTACTCGAAAAGTTACTCGAGAGGCTTTTGAATCCATTGTTATTCCTCAGATCACTCTCCTTGAAGATAATATAACTCTCGAGTCTTTTATTGGTCAGTTCCGGACTATCACCAATGGTCCCTTTGATACTGCCTTTAAGTGTGATGCTAAAAAAGAAAACAAATTCTAATCAGTGGTTTTCTTCAGAAGTCCTGGCAGACAGGAAGGTGAAACGAATGGCTGAACGGAGCTAGAGAAAAAAGCTATTTAACTCCACTCTTGGAGTCTATAAGGTTGCAGGTCAAAGTTATAAGGCAATCATCTTCAAAGCTAAAGGGATTAAATTAGATGAACAGATGAATGCAGCTATATCGAACTCGAGAGAGTTATTCTCTATTTTACATGAATTCAAAGGTACAGTAAATGACTCTCATGTTGTTATTGACAATAATTGGTGCCAAAAGGTTCACAATGGTTTTGCACAGAAAATAAACCAGCATCGAACTTGCATTACAGATTGTATTAATATGTTACCAGACTCAGAAACTGTGATTTTTCGATTAATCTGTAAGACTGATTTCTGATGTTTTCACATTTGTTTTTAAATAAGTTTCGCATACTGATGTTCTAAAGATTGTGCACACGATGAAGTCCACCTGCTGTAAAGGAGATGTTTTTCCATCCTCTTTTTTTTTGAAGAGTTCCTACCATCCTTTGTCTCTTGGGTCACAGGCTTCATAAATCGTTCCATTCTGGAAGGATTTGGTCCAGAATATCTCAAGGAGGCCTTGATCCCAGTGACCCTGCTAGATATAGACCTATAACGAATGTTCCTTATATGTTGAAAATCATTGACAAAAGTGGCCTGTCATCAGTACCAGGGTTTTGTTGAACAACAGGGAATTCTTGCGGTGGGACTATCAGGTTTTCGAACGAAGCATGGTACGGAGACTGCGTTACTCGTCATGAAGTCTAACATAGTCAAAACCATAGATAAGGGTGGTTTGACATTGCTCTTGCTGCTTGCTGCTTAACCTGTCTGCTGCTTTTGACTTGATGAATCATGATATGTTGGCGGCCAGATTGGTTGGTGTTGGTAAATGCTCAAAAGTATCTGCCAAATGGTTTAAATCCTTTCTTGGGCCAAGAATGTCAAGAGTGGCCAAGGATGACTACCAGTCACAGCAGGTTCCCCTTAATTGTGGTGTTCCGCAGAGTTCCTGCTTGTCACCATTGTTGTTTAATGTTTATTCTAGACCATTGTGTGATCTCTTGGATGGTTTGGGTGTACAGTTTGCAAAATATGCGACTGACACTCAGTTCATCCTGGAGTTATCAGGGTCACACATTAAAGATCTGGCAAGGGTAAAGGAAGTTTTTGGTGCCATTAAGATGTGGATGGCTAAGAACTCACTTTCTCTGAATGATTCAAACAACAAGATTTTGATTCTATGCACAGGTGTTAAATTGAAAAGTTTGGACCCCCAATATAGTGCCTTCATTGAAGGCAATATGATATTGGTCTCAGAATATATAAAAACTTTGGGTGTTTTCTTCGATCCCTAATTAAACTTTAAGAAGTACATATCTTACCTATGTTTTCCTTGTGCCTATATAACACATCTGCTTTGGCAGATCTGCCCTTACCTGCCTGAAAAAATAGAGCTTTGATTGCAACAGCTACGATAAACACAAAGGGCCCGATTCATGGGCTTATCTGCGTGGAAAATTGAGACTTTGCGTGCAAACTGTGTGCAAAATCCCCTTGGTAGATTTATGGAATCGACTGCGCTGCCTGCACTTTTTCCTACTTTACGGGGATTTCGTGCAGGCTTGACATGTCACTGCGAGATGCCACATGCCTTGGGCCAGACACCACGCAGAGCATGGGCGTGGCTTGCGCAGAGGGCATGGTATAAGCAGAACATGGAAAATGAGGAAGAACCAGGCAGAATGTGGGTGTTTCGAGGGACGGCCTGCAGGGAGTCCATCGCATGCCCACTATTGTGAGGAACGATACATATTTATGGATCCGAGTGCGCAACCTCTCGCAGGGAAATCGCCACGCAAAGCCCTCATACTATCCGCCACCCGCAGGCAGGCATACACCTACTTGCGTATAGGATTCACCGTGCAGAGGTAAGATTGGGTGTCAGCTTTAGGGGTGCGTGTGCACAGCCGTGGTTCCGATCTGACTTAGGGGTGCTTGTACGTAGTGTGACAGAGTGGAGGAATGGTTTACGGGGGTTCACACGTAGATTTTACTAGTTTTATTTGAGTTATGATAGATTGTATGCATGTCGTTGGGGTACCGGTAACAGTTACTGGAGACGCTGCGCAGGGTCTCCGATATGCAGGCCTGCTTGCGGGGGATCCCACCCACTGTTTGAAGCGTGCATGTATTCACACCCCAGGGAGTACGCAAAGGTAGTGGTTCTGGCAGTTTTTGTTTTGTGTGGTGGCGTGGCAGGGGCGTTTAGGCCGCAACTTGCGTTTATAGTTACTTTGCACAAACAATTCCATGAATTGCACGGGGCACACAGAATTAATTCTGCTCACAGGCTTGCGCAGTGTCATTCTCGACGCGCAGCCTTTGCAGGAGAAATGCATGCTTTTCCATGAATCGGACCCAAAATTAGACTACTGTAATAACATTCTGGTTGGGACAACTCAGACAAACATTAAAAGGCTTCAATTTGTCCAGATGGTCCATTCCGTCTGCGGTATGGACCGAAGGGCGCATATCTCTAAGGCTCGCCGGAAACTGCATTTGCTTCCTGTTTGTCAGAGAATACATTTTAATGCATCCCACTTGGTGTATAAATTCTTGGCTGGTGATGCTCCTTCTTATCTTTGCTCACGAATCAAGAGAGCGCCCATCAGGCACACCTTGCGTTCAACCAAGGATGACCTTCTGGCCCAACAACGTTTTTATTGAAAAGGATTGGAGGATCCAGCTTCGATTCATGTGTCCCTATTACATGGAACGCCTTGCCGCAGAATAGTCCCATCGATTGCACAATTTAAAAAGTGCTTGAAAACACACGTTTTGATAAAGGAGCTGACTAAGAACTTTTGAGTTTTAACTGATTTTTCTTTTTTCTTTGTTCTTTGTTGTATGTCTCGTTGAGCACCCTGAGCACGTTTGAGCAATACAAACATTCTATAGAATAGAATAGACTGTTATAAATAGGCAAGTCAATAGTTTTGCATAGTCACCTGACATCCTTCACTCCATTTTTCCTACCCTCGTTTTCTCCACACCCCATACCTCACTCACTTGCCTCCCTTCTGTCCCTTTCTCCTGCCCTCCTTCAATCTTTATTTCTCCATGACTCTTTAGACATCCATTATTTCCGTTTCTCCTTAGACTCCTGAACCCCCTGCTCTCTATTTCTCCTCAGTTTAATCCTCTTTACCCTGCATTTCCACTCACTCCTGATATGATATGATATGGCATTTATAATGCGCCTATACACAAGTGTTTCAAGGCGCGACGAGGCAAGGGAGGGGGAACAAAGGGAGGACAGACAACGATCCTCCTAGGCCAGGTATCATTCAGATCGCACACGTGCATGGGATGGGGGAAGGGGAAAAGTACGGGGGCAGAGGGGGAAGGGACAGTGCAGTACATGGGAATCGAATAATAACAATAAGTAAACGTAAGGGGCCAGCAGGTGGCAAGTGCAAAGGTAAGCTGTGAGGGGGGTTGTAGAAGCACTCACCTAATCTTATGTAATCTTCGTGTGCTATGTAAAAGTATTATATATTGTTTTAAGGTGCGGGGGAGGAAAGGTGACCCTGGCACAGGATCACTGTTACATATACGTAGAGAAAAAAGAAGAGGGACCATAGGTAGGAGCCCTCCCGTCCCCTGCACACTATCAGTATTCCATCAACTGATGTATAAATAAAATGTTCTTATTTCTAGAGTTTACTAATTGGTACTCTTTTGGTGAAGTAAATATAAAGACAGACAATGTTATAGGCATTAAAGCATAATGGTTTAATCCATACAAACAAATTGTATTATTATGGGGTAAAAATGATGCAGAAAACAAATCCAAATACAATGTCAAGTATTCGATGTTATCCAAATGAGTAACAACCATGTGTGTTGACAGTTCAGAAATGGAAAGGCTGACGCGTTTCGGGATCATTGTCCCTTCTTCTTGAGCCAAATAGGTATGAACTGTAAAGCAGCAGAAATAAACAAAGAATATGTCAAGCTATTGCAAAATAGTTTAGACATCAGTTTCATTTTCAAGAACAACGAACTCAAGGCCAAGCATTAATAGCAAACAATAGTGGATTGACTTGGTTTCAATAAGTAAGGCTGGTACTTATGTGGGAACATTCAAAGAAAGGTTTCTGATCTTCCAATGAGGCTTATTTTCAGCTCGTAGTGTCAACAAAAAAACATAAAAAACCACTGTCGCCATCATGCAATTCAGTCCTCTATGTTAAAGTGATCCACTAATAAGTGTCTGGAGATTGTGTGTTGCCAAATATGACAAAATGTTTCCATTGTAACTGAAACAAAGGCGAAATAAGTTTACCTTATAGTCGTAGAGTGAAGACGCTTATTTTGGGCAAAATAATGTATTTGTCATATGATGACGAATCCACAGGAGATTCTGGGTGCAAAGGTAAGTGCAGACATCAGGTGCAAACTGCTGGTAGTGGAACTGTAGGGATACAGAAACAGTCTACAAGTACGGGGGTTGCCAGGCAGCCAGTGCAGGTGTGTGTGACTGGCGGGGGAGGGACCTAGGCCCGAGATCAGAGGGTGGCCAGATAACCAGTGCAGTTTCAGTTTCAGCCAGGAGGTCAGCAGGGGGGAGGGGAACCAAAAGCAGAAGCAAATAGAAAGGTTTTGAGGTGCTTGCAGAACCGGAGATGGTTCTCTTCAAGTTTCAGGGAGACAGGGAGGCTGTTCCAGAGGGAGACCCAGGTTGAAGAAAGAGATGTACTCCCAACTTGTTGCTTGGAGAAGTGACTGACCCTGAGGGAGTTGGAGGTGGATGAGCGAAGAGCTAGAGAAGGAAGATATTTAGGAAGAGAGAGTTGAAGGTATTGAGGCCCAAAGCCCCAGAAGGCCTGGTGGACAATGCAAAGGGTTTTGAACTTAATCCTCGCAGCCACTGGGAGCAAGTGCAGAGATTTCAGTCCCGGAGAGATACGATCCCTGGGTTTGAGGCCAAGGACAAGTCTTGCAGTCTTGTTCTGGATGAGTTGCAGAGGGCGGAGAGTAGAAGCAGGCAGGTTTAGAAAGAGGCTGTTGTAATAGTTCATCCTAGAGAGAACCAGAGCTCTGGAGACAGTGAGCTTCTGGGGGAAGGAGAGGAAAGGAAGAATACCTCTGAGGAGGTGCAGCTGGTAGTGTGACTTCTTAGAGACGTCAGAGATGTGAGGAGAGAAGGAGAGTGTGGAGTCGAAGATGACCACAAGGTTTTTAGCCTCGCAGGTGGGAGCGGGAAGAGGGCCAAGAGAGGACGGCCAGAGAGCGACAGGAAAGGTGGGAGCAGGTGTGCCGATGAGGAGAATCTCCGTCTTACTGGCATTAAGGAAGAGGTCGTTGGCGGCACACCACTCCTGGATAGTCAGTGATTAGAGACGGAGAAGAGGTGGCCGAAGGTAGCCTGAAAATGAGCTGAGTGTCATCCGCATAGCACTTAAAGTTGGGGCAGAGAGTGGCAATGCGGTGGGCAAGAAGTGCCAGGTATTGGTTGAACAGCCTGGGAAAGAGGCTAAACCCCCGGGGGACACCACAGGTATAGAAAAAGATAGCGGAGAGGAAGGACCCAAGTTGGACCTGGGAGGGTTGGTCACACAGGAAAGAAGTCAGCCAAGCCAGGGCCTGACAGGTGATACCCAGGTTATCACAGAGACATTTGAGCAGGATGGCGTGGTTGACCGTGTCAAAGGCAGAAGAGAGATCAAGTAAGATGAGGACACAGGGGTGTTAGAATCAAGGTTGGAGAGCAGGTCTTCACAGATGTTCAGGAGAGCAGTTTCTGTGTTTCTGGCAGCTCTGAAGTCAGACTGATGGTCATGAAGAAAACCAACAGATTCAGTGTGGGGGATTAAGCTGGGAGATGGCCAGCTTTTCTAGGAGTTTGCCCAGGAAGGGAGTGATGGAGATTGGCCGATAGTTAGCCGGTCAGGAGGGTTCGGCAGAGGGTTTCTTAAGAAGGGGGTGCACAAGAGAGTACTTCAGGGGAGATGGGAAGACTCCAGTGGCAAAAGAGTGGTTGCAGAAGTTGGCCTGAGCAGGAGCCAGGGAGTCGATGTGGTCCTTGATGGTTTTGGAGGAACAGGGGTGAACCTGTTTTGACGAGACGTTCATAGATCGGACTTGTCTAGAAACCTTGTCTGCGGAGAACAGGGGAAAGGCAGAGAAGGAAGGAGGAGAGGTGGCTGAAGAAGGGCCAGAAGAAGAGCAGCGAGTAGAGGGAGGGGAGAGGAGGAGAGTGACAGGATGTCCTGAGTTTTAGAGAGGAAGTGAGAAGCCAGTGCCATGCAGAGGGCCTGGGAAGGGACAGGAGGGGTCGAGACTGTGGCTGGATTGGCCAGTTCCTTGCAGATTTTAAAGAGTTCAGCCCAGTTGTTAGATGCCGCAGAGACGCGGGCATGGATATGAGCTCTCTTCTTGGTGAGGACAGAGAGCGGTATTGCCTTTGGAGCAAGTGACAGGCCAGTTTGTCAGAGGATGTACATGAAGCACGCCATTTCATCTCGGCCACTCTGCACTTGCGTTTAAGGGTGACGAGGTCTGAGTCGTACGAGGAGTTGCACTTGGCTTTGGGCTTCAGGCGGATTCTCATGACAGGGGCTAGAATATAAAAAATATCAGATATAGCAGAGTGGAGCATGGAAAGGGATGTGACAGGGTGAGAGTCAGCCAAAGGGGATGTGGGGGGTGATAAAGCCTCAACTGACACGAGCTTCATGGGTCGGAGAAGGTGGGTGGCAGTGATGGAAGTGGCTTGGCCTGAGGGCTGGAGAGGGTGAGAAGGGAGGAAAGGAGAAAGTGATCACTCCAGGAGAGAGGAGTGGTGAGAGGGACAGAAAGGGGAAGATCGGAGGAGATCAGAACATCCAGAGTGTACCCTGCAAAGTAAGTCGGACCAGAGGGGAGAATAGAGAGTGAGAGAGAGTTGCAGAGGTCGCAAAAGAGTCCAGAGGGAGGACAGGAGGCATCCAGGTGGATGTTGAAGTCTCCAAGAAGGAGGAGTTGAGTGGTCGAGACCAGGAGTGAAGAGGAGAGGTCCGCCCACTCAGAGAGGAAGTAGGAGATCTGTCCAGGTGGCCGATAGATAGTAGCCACAGTAAGGGAATGGCTAGGGGAGAGAGAGAGCCTGCAGACGAGGCATTCGAAAGAGGAGTAGGCCTGCGTAAGGAATGACAGAGGCAGGAATCCACTTGGGGAAGATCAGGGCTACACCACCATCAGAGCGGTTGGACCTGGGTGCAGAGAGGATCTTGTAGCCATCAGGGAGGAGCGTGTCAAAGCTTGTGACAGAGCTGGCCATGAACCATGTCTCGGTGAGACCGAGGACATTGAGGTTCAAGTTCCTCCAGAAGGCGGCAGATGTTGGAGGAATGTTTCACAGCTGAGCGAGAGTTAAGAGTGGCAATATGGAGAAGGTTGCCCTCCTTGAAGGACTTCTGAGGAGGGGTACAAATCAGAGCTACACCCTGCAGAGGTTTAGAAGGAGCCCGAGTGGGGGCAGAAAGGGAAGGAGAGGGCAACATAGCCAAGAAGGAGGCAGCAGTGGGAGGCGAGGAAGCCGTGGAGGGGGGAAAGGGGACAGCAGGAAAAGAAAGGAAATTGATGAGGTACGGGAAGCGTCTATCGAAGAAGACAACGTTGACCTAGGGCCTTGGACCAGGACGGTGACATTCAATTAAACATTAATGATGACCTCATTAACTATTGCCCCATTCTCCTGCCCTCATTAATTCTCTGTACCCATTCACCCTTTTACCCTCACCTGACTCCATTCAATCACTTTATCTCCTGCCTTCCCTCACTCTCAATCTCGCCCTTGCCCTTCTGCCCGCCTTCATTCTCCACTCTCCTGTCCCATCAGTGTTCGTGTTACCTGCTGCTTCTTCACTTTTCTCCCTCACTATCCGGCCCTTATTTCCTCTACATTTCCATTCACTGCCCTGTAGCAGGGCTCTGTGGAGCTGGGGGAGATATGGTGGTGGTGGGTTAGAGTTAAGGGGTCCTTCAAGTGCCACAGGCAACATCCACACAAAAAGGTAACCCCTGGTATGTTTGGAAAAGGGTGAACTCCTTTAAGTCTGTGATGTTCAATGACATTTAAGGTGTGTGGGGTAAGAACACACATCGCTGCAGCAAGCACTAAACCCACTGAGCTATCTTACCGGATATAGCTATCTTACCAGCTATAGTAAAATGTGCAATTACATGTCTGAATGTTCTCAAAGTCAGAAAGCAAATTCCACTCTGTAGTGGATACCATTAAACTGGTAACGGATTTAACAGCAGGCAAGGTCATCTGCAGGTCTGGTGCAAAGTTGGCCACATGTCAAGCCTCCATGGATCAGACTTCAGTGGTTGGCCTCACACGGCATCCCGTACTCTGGGCACTCATTACTTCCTACATGCAAACAAACATCCTGAACAGCATGCCATGCAGATAGGAAAGATAGACACATTACAACAAGGCACAATGAAATCAAGGGCTATGGTCAAACATTTCTACACTGTACACACGCTTTTAGGACACTCAGACGGAATGTCTTGTGATGATCATAACAGAGACAACAGCAGAAAAAAACTGCTTTAACTGCAACATGCAAAGAGCAAAATACATAATCCGAAATTGACGCTTATTCTACTCAAAATGCTTTTTGGAAGTTTTTGTGTGCATTGTGAATTTGGGGTGTTTAAGAACAGGCTAAATCAGTGACTCGTTCCCTGCAGTGTGGCTACAATAAGCCTTTATTGAGTCTAGCAATTATTGTATAGAATTCCAGAAAGACAAAGCATTTGTTCTTCCTATTCTTTCGTATTTAGGGTTATGGCTGTCCACCTGTGGAACCCCCTGTTTTTATTTTAAGAGGCCTGAACAAGAAAGCCAGCCACTCCATAAACAAAGAGCCACATGGTGCTGGTCCCAGTCCAGGAGCATCTATTTAGGGGTAGCAAGGGAGACCACAGAGGTCGCAGGAGCGACCCCTGGCGACCCCTAAATGCCGTCCCTGGTTACAGGCTTGCTCGAGGGCCAAGCATATTTTGAAAACGTTACATTTAGTCTTTAGGCTTGCCTGCTGACAAATCTTGCTCACGCCCTGCGTTGTTACAGGCGCCTCTTGCTATGGTGCAAGCTCGCTCGAGTGCTCTTGCATACTTGCTTTCTGCCTTGTCATTGCTGGCTGGCAGGTACTCTACATGCTGCACTGTGGCTGGCTTTTATTGCAGGGTTCCCCGGGGCACAGCTCATCTCCCCTGAAAAATGTGGCTCTCTGTTTGTCATGTATTGATGGGAGCTCCCTCACGAGGACCTCACAAGAGTGCCATGAATGGTGGCCGGGGACAGTGAACAAATGCCCAGGACTTGCAATGGTGTTCACACAATGGTTTTCATGGTGCAGTAAAAAAAAGCGGTAAATGGTAGATTCCATTACCACCACAAAAAGAATGGCGGCAATAGAATTGACCATTTACCACATTTTTAACCTCTTTTTTCCCACACCGGCAAATTACAAGTTTTGGCAGAATTACCACCATTTTTAAGGAAAATATGGGGGCTTTACCGCATGATGTTGCCGGTAAATCCTCCACTTCTTCTGAAAAAATCGACAGAAATACCACCCAGTAATTCCGCTGGTGATAATATTGCCAAAAATGCCCAGTATAAATGGTGACTAACACCGCCCTCCCCCCACTTGCAATCTCGTGGTAAACCGATGGGACCAGGTGGCGGTAACAGTATCCGATTATTGTGGTAATTCAGTGACTGCCGCCAAACTTGGAATGAGCCCCAATGTTTCTTTACGTTCTGTGTATCAGCTGTCTGGAGAAAAAAAACCTGTCACAAACCCCTAAAGTAACGGTTGGAACAGCTGAGAATCATGAGAGTGCAGCGACTGACTGCCACATGGGGCCACAGCCAGTGTGAGGTCCAGGGGCCCAGCAGCTGGTGCTGCCACCTTGTAAAGACCAGCATGTCGCTTCGAGCCTCTCTAGACAGAAAACTGTAATTAATGCTGTTTATTTAAACTCATGATTCATTTTCATGCAGGTTTATTCTGGTGCTCTAAATTTGCATAACGGTGTCGTAAGAAGGAAATGCAGTATTTTCAAAGCAGTCAGCTGCAGGAAGAGTTTTAAAAATCAGAAAGTTAATAATGTTGACTGAGCACACAGACTAAACAGGCTGCTTAGCAGGTGAAACCTGTTCAGTTACAAATACAAGGCCTTCCCTCCTTTTAACAAAGGACTGGCGCGGGACCCCTGGCTTCTACAGAAGGCTGCAGAGTCCTAGAGGCAGTACAGCTCTTGGTGGTCTGCTCCCCACCTGAATGTTCATCAGGACAGAGCATGTAAAACTCTCGGGCACTGTAAGACCGAGACCATGGCGTGGGACCTGCTGTGCCTTTAGTTCCAAGCTCTGCAAGACTGAGGCATCACTGAGGCACCCCTGAACACGTCTGAAGCTGCTTATAGGGGTGTTCGGTTCGCACAGGACTAGACAGCTTGCTTGGGGTGGGAGGGATGTGAGCCAGTACAGAAGCAGACCAAACAACAATAGTACTGTAGTACCAAAATAAAGAAATGCCCAACCCAGGCTCTGTAAGATAGGAAACTTTCATTTTTTTAAAAGTTTTTTTTTATTTGCGTTTAATCAAATAGATTTTTACAAAAAGTAGCAAGTAAATCTTAGATGTATCTAATGGCTGAGTCTCATTGTCTCTTACAGTTGAGCGTTTGCTGGCTGCTTGGTTGAAAGGAGGGAGTTGTCTATATATTGAAGAATTTTATATGTCGCCAATAGCCACGAGGTTTTATCTCCCACCATCATTTTCGACCAGCATAACTCCTCTACTCCGACACTTTAATTAAACTAACAGCATAAACACACTAGTCAAAAAAAACGATCGCTCACCCCTGAAAAAGGAGACACAGAATATGCAGACTTGCAATGAAAGGGGACACTCTGGGTCTGACGAGAGAGTTGCACAGGCGATCATTTGGTGTGGAGTGATTTTTTTCACTTCAAATTTTAAAAGAAAAAGGTTTGATTTAGATAGGCCGTTTGGAGACTGCTTTGAACGGTCTCCCTAAATCAAACAATCAGCCCGTGCGACCCACAAGAGTGCGCACAGGGGCTAACGGGCGTGGCCGGGCTGGAAGTGGCGAGATGCAGGTGCCCGGAGTACGTTTTCTTTTATGTGTGTGAGTGAGTGTGTGAGTGAGTGTCTGTGGGTGAGGTGGCTAATGTTTGTGGCGTGTGGAAGGGAGGGGGCAGAGGAGCTGGTATTGAGTGTGCATGGATCAGTGCATGTGGGTGGGGGCTGGGCAGGGGATCCCCGCTTGAGGAGGGTTGGCTGGGTGAAACCCTCCCCCCCAGTTGTGTGCTATTTAAGCTTTTTACACAAAACGGCCAAAATAAATCTGACGTCATGATGTGCAGTATTTATAAAACAGGAATGCCACATAAAACCGATCATTTTAGCAGCAAAGTCAAGTTCACTGAAGATGTCTTTTTTAAAAAGGTAGACCGTTGGTTCTGACTAGTCAATAGGGACCCTCAAGGCAGGTCAGTTTGACAGAACCAATTCAAATGCCTTTAAAAGCTTGTTCTTGAGGTTCAACCTCACCGAGTCAGTATTCTAGGTGCTTTAAATGGGTCCAATCAGAATGCAGACATTTCAAGTTAGTTCTCAATGGATTGAGATAGTTGAGTCAGGTTGAGACCATCAGGTGAAGCAGTGCAGGCCTGTTGCAGTAATCAGCTCGAATCGGGGAAGAAACCAGTGAGGCAATGGGTTTTGTCAGCACAAAGAGGTCCAGCAGTGTAATGCCGGTTTTCAATAGCGATCAGCCTGAAAAAAGCTGGATCGCAGGGAGACAGTAGGTCGAGACAGTAGCTCAATGGCTCAGCAGCGTATCAAGAAGTGGCAAGTGCCAAAGGCACCTATGGGTGCTTCCAGAAGCTCGAAAAAGCATCTCGAAGCAGTCGAACCTGCTGGAAAATTGATTGAAGCTGGAAAACAGGGTCCAGATGGGTTACATGACTTCTGGGTGCTGGGGGACCTCGTCCAGGATCTCCAAGGGCAAGGTAAGTGCTTATTCTGCACTTCCCAGCCAGGAACGTTTTAGAGAGCACTTGCAGGGGCCATCAACTCAAGTGAGCAGGTTCTTTGTACCAGTGGCCTTGCCCAGCCAGCAGGTCACTCCAAGTGTCCCTTAGCGTCTTTCTTCCCGCCTGCAGCCTTTACCGCCACCCCTAAGGCAGAGGTCCTTGGAGCACACTGTACCCCCAGTAAAGATCGAGATGTAATCCTTCTTCAGTAGTGCAAAAGTGATACAGCAGATGGGGCCGTCTCATCCCCTTAAATGCGTCTTCTACATCAGATTGGCTCCCTTCTAGCCTTCTATATGGGGCCAAATCATATAAATACCACAATACAAATAACAATAATACAACATCATGGCTGCTGTTTCAGAACCCACCACACCCAGAATGATTGGTCTGTAGGAAGTGGGCAGGGGTGTACAAGATGTGTGGGCACCCTAGGAGAATCCAAGATGGTGGGACCCTTCTGTTGGCTGGTGCTTCTCTCCTGGCGACTCTAACTCCACCTCAGAGTCTGTTCATTGCCACCATAGTGTGATGTTCTCTGGCCTGGCAGAGCCTGTACTTTGAAGCACTAGACCTCTCCCAGTCCCCAAGTGCCAGTTATTGCCTTCCAGAAAGGTGACAACCCATTTGCAGGGAAGCTAAAGGTTTTTGCTGGGACAGAGCCCAAATAGTCTGTTTTGGGTAAACTCTGTCCCAAACAGTGAATACACAGAATGCCTTGACAGAAAGATCACTAAAAACCAGCTGAAATAAAATGGCACCAAAGTGTTTTTGACAGTATATTTGTGAATTCCCAGGGACCCCCAAGCTATGATCAGACAGGGCTTATATTTAGATTTCTCATGTACTGCCAGGTTCTGGAAGCACACAATTATATAATTTAATTTAGGATCAGTACTAACCAGGGTTAAAGGCAGATCCTGGCTGTTGGAGCTTTGTGCTCCATCAGTCTATGGGCAGGAATGTGTGCATTACTCTGTAATGCTGTGTTGCCAAACTGCAAGGCAGCTGCTGAGTGGTGTCTTTAGACAGGACTAGCAGAGTTGCATGCTTGCAATATGCCTTTTAGCATGGATGATTATAAAAAAGTGAGTCTGATTAGCAGACCTACTTTTCAGAGACAGATCTGCCCACATCATTGTATTACTAAAAATCAAGAGTTTAGGCAATTCTGCCCTCACAGAGGGCATTCTGTTACAATAATCTATTACGGATGTAAGCCATACAAGCAGTTATGGACTCCATCATACCCAAAAAGGGCACTGGACTAGAAGGCCTTTTATTCTCAAACTGATCAGGGCTTCAAGGATTCCTGAGGTAGTCCTGTGTCAGTCACCCAAGCATACGACCTTTCATTGGCAGGCTCTTTCTCGGCTAAGTTGGGTCTTGCATGCTTCATGCAGGCGTTACTGGGATTGCAGTACATGCATCGTTTTCCCAGCAACACTCCTTTCTTCTGTGTTTTCTTATAGTTCATATGGATTTGGGAACAGAACATTCTTGCCTCAAATGGTATCAGTTCAGGCAGTACTAAATCTCCTTCCAAGTGTAAGAGCATGTAATGAGGCAGTACTAAATCTCCTTCCAAGTGTAAGAGCATGTAATGAGGCAGTACTAAATCTCCTTCCAAGTGCAAGAGCATGGAATGCAGGAGGTACTAAGTCTCCTTCCAAGTGCAAGAGCATGGAATGCAGGAAGTACTAAATCTCCTTCCAAGTGTAAGAGCATGTAATGAGGCAGTACTAAATCTCCTTCCAAGTGCAAGAGCATGTAATGAGGCAGTACTAAATCTCCTTCCAAGTGCAAGAGCATGGAATGCAGGAAGTACTAAGTCTCCTTCCAAGTGCAAGAGCATGGATTAGGCAGTACTAAATCTCCTTCCAAGTGCAAGAGCATGGAATGAGTAGCTGTAATCAGGAAACCTACTGACTGTAAGGAGGCTGGCACTCCTATAGCTCCTTGCCCTCAGGCTCGTCTGTTCTCCAATACAAGTTGACACAGTAGCCTTCAACCTCCAGTAATTGCATGGCCAAGATCCAAGCCACCACCACAATACACACAATCTGTTTGGCTAATCCAATGATCCTATGAAGCTCATACTTCAATGTGTAGGCATTTATAAATAATCAGGCTCGATACAAATTGAGAAGGAGAGGCTGCCCCCCCTAATTCGCGTGTCTGGCAGATAAAGGGGAATGGGATTTCTCAAACTAAAGTGAGTGGCAGCCTTTTCAATGGCTATTGAGTCTTCCAAGTCACATGTGATCTTCAAGCTTGGCCTTCCCATTCTATGCAGTGTCAGAGACTAGGCAAACGAACAAGGCGGGACCCTAAGGCATCTCCTACAATAACTTAGGATAATCAGGGAGTAGAGTATATGTCAATAATTCGAAAGCTTCCTGTGAATTGTGTTTACAGCCATTTACAGCGATCCATTACAGCTATTCTATCCATTCGCAGCCGAAAGAGCTCAGAATGGAGGTAGGTCAATGTTTACTTGTTGTTTCAGAACTAACCACAGGAATGAAGTTCCCTTCAGCTCTGGGCCTCTGTCTTTACCCTTAAATGTTCCATCATCAGTTGTCCCAATGGGGCAGACCGTGGGACAACAGAGCACACTCCTGCCTGCTGATAATGTCTGGGGCTTCCTCATCAAAACATCAAGCATGAAAATTCCAAGGATTTTGTTCAGGGCAACAGGTCTACAATTCCCTTTACTCTCTCCGGCATGAAATGGTCCTTTTTCATACCAATGTTTCCAACTCTAGTGGAATCCCTCATCAATGATGGTTTAAAATTGGGTAAATACTTCTTCAACTGAGCAATTCCTGTAAATTGGCTTTAGCATTACCTAAAATAAAGATAAAGTTGTGTTGAATACTTGTCATTGACAGGAAGGCGTTCAACTCCTGGTGAATGGCTAATAGCAACCCCTCCATGCTCTGCTATGTGATGTCAAGTTCCTTCATTAAATCCAAGGTAATGTGAGTCATATTGCTGACCCCAGTTCTAAATTCGAGGGACACTTATCAACACATCCTTGACTTGGTCCAGCCTCAGAGATGACCAAGATTGAGGCCTTGTGTAACACTGTTACGAATTTCAGATTCAGTATTACCCCGCAAAGGAATCTTATCCCCTTTCAAGAGGGGAACGTGACTGGTGACACCTAACTCCACTTGGACTTCTGAGCCTTGTCTGTGTTTTCCATCAGAATCGACTGTCTTCAGCACAGGACACACCTCTATTCTTGAAATTGGGGGTTAATGCTTCCAGGATTTCATCAGTAGATGGTTTCTCCTTTAGAACAGTTGTGACTTACTCAATGTTGGGTCTATTAACAAATAGTAAGGTACCATTAATCAGTTCTTGGGGCAAAGCAATGTGAATGACCCACTTCTATGGTGGTAGTCCTGTATGCAGCAATCTTGTCACTCATTGCAAATACGAGCGTCCATCGTTTCCTGGAAAGTTCTACTAAAACTGTGGCCAGCTTGTGTACGGAAGGTGCTTTTTCAGGAAAGCAGCAATACAGCTACTTGGGCTTCTTACAGACTCTTCAGAAGATCTTACAATCTGGGAATGGATGTTTCTCTTTGCCCTGCAATTGGTTCCAGGATACTTTAGACTATCTCTCGGTGCACAATGAAATCAGTGTGACATCACTGGGAAGCAGTTAGCCAGGGCACCAGTGTCTGCATGCATGGTCACAGTGCCAGCCAGCAAATCATAGTGCTGCTTGCTCCTTCTTCAATAAGTAAGGAATGCGACGACGACGGGGCATCGAAATATATTACCCGATTGTGTATGGTAGTCATCATTACTTTTATTCCTCACAACTCCTCTCCATGCCTGGTATCTTCAGCTGTCCTTGTTATGGAAGAAAGCACAGGATAAGGCAGGAAAGGCAGGGGCTTATATCCCTGCCAGGGATCATGGGAAAATTATGGAAATGTTTGTAGAAAAACGTCTTGGGCAGGCAGACTGATTTCAATATATAAGGATTCTGATGAATCGTGGGGACTGAGAATAATTATGATTACAATACGCAATTGGGCATTACAGTCAGGGGAGGCTCTTCTATAATGGATGAGGGGGCGCTGGCTCATCTGTTCCCTCGCCCACCATGGAGGAGTCGCATGAGCCCAATGGAAACACTGAGTGCTCCAACAGCTGCTTGCTACAGCTGAAGGAGTGGTCCAAAGCTGGCTTAACCTGTCAAAGGGAAACATTTCCCTTTGACAGTTCAATTCCCCAGTGGGCATGTTCAATGGACCATGTACTGCTGGGGGCGTTTTGCTTCCCAGTCTTAAATGCCCCATTGGAGGTGAGGGCTGGGGAACTGCACTTCTGAATGTGTATAGGGGGCTCATGTGCCTCCCCGCACATTCAATCCGATTGGGGTGCTGTCAATTGAGCACTCCAGTTTCTGCGTGCATGTGCAGAAACCAGGAACCAGTCTTTGTTTTCTGCTTTCGGTTTGTGCTGCGTGGGAACCAGAGGGCTTTCGTGGAGCAAATCAGAATCCAGAGCAAGGCTGCAGGTAAGATGCATTTCATTATGCAATGTGTGTGTGAATGAGTGAATTTCTGATGTATAGGTGGCTGGGTGCAGCAAGTGAATTCTGTAAGTGAATGAGTGAGTGAATGTTGTGTGGTTGTGTGTTCACTTGTGTTTGTGCTGGGCCAGGGTGCTCAGTTTGGTGGTCATGAAATGGGCGGGGATGGGTAGCGGGAGGGATGTGGTGCAGCAACTACAGCATTTTGTTACTGCCCATCTATGACAAAGCAAGCATGATATGCCTTATTACGTGCCTAGACTGGTATTTTGGTATAGCCAGTGTAGCCATTTCGTACTGTGGAAGGATTTTTTTTTTACTGGGGATCTATGATAAAGCAAGCGTAATAAGTGTTATTACATGGCTAGACTGGCATTTTGTTGCAGCAAGTCTTGCTATTTCGTACTGTGGCATGACATTATCTACTGGGCATCAAATGTTGGTGTCATTTCATTTCTAGACTGGCTTATATTGTGCTGCCAGTTTGGCCATGTTTTCTTATTGTGGTGTGGTATTTTAATGGCAAAGCAAATATGAGTCTGTATTTATATGGGAATACTGGCATATATTGGTGCAGCCGGCGTGAAAGGCCCTGATTCATGGAATATTCTAACTGGAAAATTGGGACTTTGCATGCCATTCTGAGTGCAAAAACCCATTAGTCAATTGTAATGGAATTGACTGCGTGGGTCTTTTTCCAGGACTAGCGTGGAGTTCGCACCGGGCCAGCAGGTCTCTGCGAGTGGTCGAGCGCCTTGCACGAGAATCCAACTAGAGTGTGAGCCTGTTAGCTTTGTTGCTAATGCAATGAATTGCAACAAAAGAAGCGGCTCCCCAGGAGCCACTCCTTTTTGCTGCGATTCATTGCCTTTGCAACAACTGGTGCCACGTCGTCGCCAGATCGGCTCAGGGCTAAGGGCACTGCCAGGCCAGCATGCCTATGTGATGCATTCATCAAAGAAACCTCGCCAGGAGCTCACTCGAGGAGAGGGCAGGAGCCCCTCCCCACGCGCAGCAGCATCCGCATCCAGCGCCAGCACTCCACGTGCTTCGACCTCATCTACGGCTCCGCGCACGCATCGATAGCCACGGAAGGGCTGAGCTGCTCGGGGTAAGGCCTAAACCCCCCTACCTCACCCTCCCTCCACCTGCATCACCGAAAATCTGTTGCCAACGGCAGAACCCCCTCGATCCTGCACTGCCTGACCCTCCTGCCTGACCTTATTATGCCGGGCGCCGTGCGGCATGAAAGCGAGGCTGAGGCCTCGTCGCTAGGATACTAGCACCTACAACTTCCCCACACTTCCGCCGGCAGGCGGAAGCGCCGGCCACACGAAGGCCCATACAAAGGCCCCTGTTTGCCCCTGGAGCACAGTCACCTCGCCAGGAGCTCACTCGAGGAGAGGGCAGGAGCCCCTCCCCACGCGCAGCAGCATCCGCATCCAGCGCCAGCACTCCACGTGCTTCGACCTCATCTACGGCTCCGCGCACGCATCGATAGCCACGGAAGGGCTGAGCTGCTCGGGGTAAGGCCTAAACCCCCCTACCTCACCCTCCCTCCACCTGCATCACCGAAAATCTGTTGCCAACGGCAGAACCCCCTCGATCCTGCACTGCCTGACCCTCCTGCCTGACCTTATTATGCCGGGCGCCGTGCGGCATGAAAGCGAGGCTGAGGCCTCGTCGCTAGGATACTAGCACCTACAACTTCCCCACACTTCCGCCGGCAGGCGGAAGCGCCGGCCACACGAAGGCCCATACAAAGGCCCCTGTTTGCCCCTGGAGCACAGTCACCTCGCCAGGAGCTCACTCGAGGAGAGGGCAGGAGCCCCTCCCCACGCGCAGCAGCATCCGCATCCAGCGCCAGCACTCCACGTGCTTCGACCTCATCTACGGCTCCGCGCACGCATCGATAGCCACGGAAGGGCTGAGCTGCTCGGGGTAAGGCCTAAACCCCCCTACCTCACCCTCCCTCCACCTGCATCACCGAAAATCTGTTGCCAACGGCAGAACCCCCTCGATCCTGCACTGCCTGACCCTCCTGCCTGACCTTATTATGCCGGGCGCCGTGCGGCATGAAAGCGAGGCTGAGGCCTCGTCGCTAGGATACTAGCACCTACAACTTCCCCACACATCCGCCGGCAGGCGGAAGCGCCGGCCACACGAAGGCCCATACAAAGGCCCCTGTTCGCGCCGTGGAGCGTGAGGGAGTGCCTTCTGCTGAACCCACCACGGTGTTGGTCTCCGCCCCGCAACACACCTCATTCCCAGCTGCTGATGTACTGTCGTTCCCCAGAAATGCGGTAAGACTCTTCGTGGACCTGACCTAGCTGAACTTAGTATGACCAACTCACCCAGCCTATCGTCCACTGCTGCCCAGACTGGATATTAAGGCCCTTCCCCTCTTTCATTCGGGTGCACCCTTAATACGCAGTGCCACATCTATCATCACAACCCACATCACGAACCACCGCTTATTGTAATTCCTCTTATGTACGACTTGCACCCCCTTTATGTTCTATATTCGTATAGCGTATGTTGTTAAGCTAATTGCTCGTAACCTGCTACACTCAACTTGTCAGACTTGCTGAATTTTTGCCTTTTGAGTCACTGCTTGCATAACTGCACATGTACTTACCCATTAGCTGAACTTTGCCTTTGAGTAATTGAATGCATAACTGTACATGTACTTACCCATTAGCTGAACTTTGCCTTTGAGTAATTGAATGCATAACTGCACATGTACTTACCCATTAGCTGAACTTTGCCTTTGAGTAATTGAATGCATAATTGCACATGTTCTCACCCAGCAAGCTGCACTTGGACGGCCACTTCCTGGCTGATCCAACCTCTGCCCAGCGCACAACTCCTCCACGTCCCCTCCAGTGCACGCCTACACTACCGCACAGACGGTTAGAGCACTTGGCTCACGATATGCGGCCACTGCCAACTGCCAGCCACCTTTCTCTCGCCATCATCGTAGGTCTCATCACTGCCACATCCCTTTATACCCCTACCCCTTCCAGCACTGTCAAGACCAACCCGCATCACCTTACTTCTCACCTTACCACAATGCCCTTTAGTAACCCATACCTCAATAACCCTGCCCTTTGGCTCCATCACTTTGCCACCAAACCCACACCTAATCAACCTTGCACACTCCAAGTCAGGAATCTTAGACTTGGATCCAGATTACCTCGTGCCCACTGCATTCAGCACACTCACGTCACCACTACTTCACAGAAGTTACCATCTTCCCACAGCACTATCTCCGCCAAAGAACTCAAGGGTGCCCTCATTAACGCCAGATCTATTACGGCCCACGCATTGGACATCTCTGACCTCATCACCACTCATAACCTCGATTTTCTGGCCATTACCGAAACATGGTTACACGCAGCCTCTGGCCCACACTTCTCCCTCGCTATCCCCAACGGCTACTCTATCCTTAGAGCTGACCGTCAATCAACATCCAAAGGAGGTGGAGTCGCATTCATACATAGAAACAACATCATACTTAGAATCATCCCCAACACAGAGCTCAGCTCTGCAGAATCCCTCTCCGTGAAACTCACCTTATCTCCAACTAACACTGCTACCCTCCACCTCATCTATAGACCTCCAGGACCACTTAGCTCCTTCATAGATGAGATCACAGCCATTCTGACTGTCAATACGAAACCCAACTCTCAGGTACTACTTCTAGGTGACCTTAACCTTGGCCTACATGACACTAATGATCATCTGGCCTCGGAAGTCGCTATCACATTAGCTAACTTAGGATTCCAACAGCGCATCGACAAACCCACTCATATTAAAGGTAGAACGCTCGATTGGATTTCGGATCTCAATTGCAACACTACCGTAAGCTCCAACCACGCTTGTGCCTGGTCCGACCACCACATCATTATCTTCCACCTACCAGCGACCAACCCTCTCACCACTCCCACGATAGCTCCAGCCACTCCCACAAGGAACAAAAAAGACATCACCAGGGATAAACTCCTCCCACTCATCCTTCCTATCCTGAACAAATGTGTGTCCCAACACAATGACCCCACAGTCTTAGTAGATATCTTCAATCAAACACTGCTCAAAGCCATTGATAATATAGCTCCGCTTAAATTACGGAAAGCTAAACAACAAGCCCATTTGAATTCTTGGTTCACCCCGCAGTTACGAGCCTTACGCAAAGAAAAACGCAAGGCTGAATCACTTTGGAAGAGCCACCCATGCAACCCCAACAATGAACGCCTCACCATCGCCACCCACAACTACAAGGAAGCGATCTTACAAGCTAAAAAGGAGACCTATAACCAACGTATTATACAAGCAGAATCCAACACTAAGGAGTTGTTTAAAGTCCTTAAAGAACTGGAAGCCCCTTCCCCTGCCCCTGATACCTGCACTAAAGACAGGCAATGGTGCAATAACATACAAAACGCTCTCCTCAACAAAATCACCCCCCTGCAATCAAAAATTAACGCCAAACAAACTACCCTACTCACCAACCCCCCCACTAAACCCTCCACCACGCCAACGGCCTCCTTTACTCACACCCCTTTCAGCTTCACCCCACTCACCATCCTCGAGGTCGAAAACATCATTCGCAACCTAAAACCCTCTAACTGCCAAGGTGACTCTTGCCCAGCACCTATCATTAAGGAAGCGGCACATGACCTTGCTCCGTTCATAACCACCTTCATCAACTCTTCATTCCTTACTGGTACAGTACCCAACAATTTAAAGGACGCCTGGGTTATCCCTCTCCTAAAAAAACCGAATCTAGACCCTGAAACACCAACGAACTATAGACCTATTACCACTGTACCGTTCCTACTTAAAATACTTGACAGAGCAGCATACCTGCAGATTCAGAATTACTTAGAAACTTATAACCTCCTCGGCTCAAGACAGTCTGGCTTCAGACCCAAGCATGGGACTGAAACAGCTCTTCTTGACCTAAAAACTCAAATTGAGGACCTTAAAGACAACGGTAAACTGTCCCTTCTACTACTACTGGACCTATCTGCTGCCTTCGACTTGGTAAACCACCAAATACTATGTCGGCACCTGAAATCTGCTGCCCACTTTTCTGACAATGCATCCAACTGGATCAGCTCATTCCTCGACAACAGACACATGAGAGTTTTCTCACCCACCGCTTCGGCCGACCCTACACCAGTCCCATGTGGAGTCCCGCAAGGGTCCTGTGTCTCCCCTACTCTCTATAATGTCTTCACCAAACCATTATTTGATGTGCTTGACTATCTGGGTGTCACCTACACGAACTACGCCGATGACACCCAGATACTCATACCCATCACTGGTGACTACATTGCTGATTCCAAAGCCCTCAATGACATTTACCTTGTCATTCAAGCTTGGATGGCCCAGCACGAGCTGTGCCTCAACGATGATAAGACTGAGCTTCTCATCTTAGGCACGCAACAGAGACTTAACAAACTAAGTCCCCTGTTCGGCTCCTTTAACATTGACGGTAATCTAATTAAAGTATCTAAAGATACCAAAACCCTGGGTATCTACCTGGACGCCTCCTTATCTCTCACCCGACAAACCAATGCAGTGGCTGCCGCGTCTGCCTACACCTGCAAATTGATCTCAGCCTGTCGCCCATTCCTCACCGCCAAGAACTGCATTACCCTGGCCAGGACCTTGGTTATGTCCAAATTGGACTATTGTAATGCATTGTACCAAGGCACTAACCAGGGCAATCTCAACAAACTTCAGACCACCCAAAACAATGCCATTAGAGCGGCCCTTAATATCCCTCGATCTGCCCACATCTCAGAAACAAGGAAGAACCTCAACTGGCTCTCCGTCGCCCAAAGGATCTCACTGAAAGCACTCACTCTTACGTACAAATGTGTCAACCAACAGGCCCCCTCATATCTAGCCTCTCGATTCACTCAACATATACCAACGCGAGTACTCAGATCTGCACAGTCCCACGGTCTTGCAATCCCTAGATTCAAGCTTCACACAGCTGGTGGTGCCAGCTTCCCTGTCCTGGCAGCCAAGCTTTGGAACACTGTACCACTCACCATCAGAACCTTACCGTCATTCAACCTATTCAAACACAAAGCCAAGCTTTGGCTAGTTACATCTCACTGACTCTGACGGACCATCCGGCTTTGCTTTGCTCCGACATTACTGTCCCGCTCATTGCTTTGCTTTGTAAACGTCAATTGTATATTCTGTATATTCTGATCGCAATCTGTTGGTACCAGTGCGATGATTTGTCATACCTGTAACTTTCTGTCAAGATATGCGCCCGGTTGCCTTTGGGCCTGGTCTGCGCTATATAAATAAATAAATAAATAAATAAATAAATAAATAAAGGTAACACTTGAATGTCACCTTTCTCTAATGAATGCATCCGCTGTGTGTCGTGCCGGCACCGCAACGAGCCCGAGCTGGCTGGTGGAAAGCCAATTTATTTAACAACAAAAAAAAGGCCCAGCTTGGGCCACGCGCCCCGCGGCAGTCGCTTTGAGTCACGCTGCATTATGTTTACTTAATATTTTACCAGCACAGCAAAAAAAAATGGCCCTGGGGTGCCCTCATTGCAACTGGCCTCCCAGGTCCTCAAAGGTCATCGGCCAGTGGCCGATGGCCGATGCAGCTAGTCCGACCCTGGTACTAGGTGCAATTGACTGCACACATGTTGCTCTATGCCCTCCCCGAATGACAGACCACATCAAACGGAATTGAAAGCACTGGCACCCTATTAATATGCAGGTAGTGATTGATGCCAATATAATCATCATGAAAGTGTATGCCAATTTCCCAGGCAGCACACATGATAGCTACATCTTCCACCAGTCACCACTGCACCTGGCCCTGGCATCTGGAAAACATGGAAATGCATGGCTCATTGGTGAGCATGAACGGTCACACACATGCATGCATGTGACACACTGAACAACAGACCATGACAATAAATGACAATGACAACCATGTACACATTTACAGGGACTGTGTCTACCCGCTGTCAACATTCATGATGACAGCAATCCGGGCTCCCACATTACCAGCTCAGGTGAGATACATTAC
Source organism: Ambystoma mexicanum (assembly GCF_040938575.1). Taxonomy (NCBI): domain Eukaryota; kingdom Metazoa; phylum Chordata; class Amphibia; order Caudata; family Ambystomatidae; genus Ambystoma; species Ambystoma mexicanum. The sequence continues at coordinate 291,725,623 of NC_090926.1, read as the reverse complement.
AGCACATGTAGCCAGTAATTGTAATGGGTTATTCATAACGCGCTTAATGCCCAGAGGTTTATAAGCGCGGACCCGGCGATCGAACCTGCGTTGCTCAGCTTCGTCTTGCTTCCAAGACGTGTGTGTTGCCCCTGAGCTATCCTCCCAAGACTCCCGAGAATAGTGCCATAGTGGAGCACACATTCTGAGTGCTGAAGTCACAGTTTCGCTCCCTTGACCACTCTGGTGCTCCCTTGACCACTCTGGTGGGGTGTTGCTATATGCACCACGGGTAGTATGTAAAATCATAGTGGCTGCATGTGTACTGCACAGTGTCTCCACACAGCGTGTTGTACCAGTGGAAATGCAGGTGGGACACTGCCCGCACTCACAGGCACCATCCTTGACCATGGTTGGCCAAAGGGCACATGGAGAGGCTGCACGCACCCAGCTGATGCAATCATACTTTAGATAAATAACATCCCCTGTGGAGCACACACACTGATGCCACATCCCAGGTGCCATTCAATGATGTGTTGGGGCCTATCCTTCGTACCCACAACAACACCCTGAGAATGTGCCTCGGAGAGCGAAAAATTGTGTGCATCCATTAGACAGAAAACAACATGCACAAACAGCCCTAGAAAAGACTTGTAAGTGGGAGTATACCACTCCCACTTTGCAAAGTTGGGAGTAAAATGATTCTGGAGGCAGAATAAATGTACAAATGTGAAAAATACATAAATAAGTAAAAACATGTTGGAACAGAAAAATGCATCAACTTGGCAATATTCAATTCTTACCACCTAGTCATTCATGGACACCAAAAGCAACATGTTCACTAATTCCAATCATCCACTCTAAATACTATTGTACAGCTGTGGCACTACGTGCACTACAGGCTCAAACATATCCATGTTGATGTGAGTGTGAAAGCATGGGCACCATTTTCCACATGTTACATAAATACTTTGAATAGTGAGACTTTGCACCCCATATTAAAATCACCACTTAGTATGAGCCAATTTGTAAGTGAGAAAAAGTGGTTTACAGGGACATGATTCACAGAAGCATCAAATAGTGGTGCAATGCCATAGGGAAACGCTCTGTGAAGCATGCCCCTAAACTGTATGCCTTTGCAGAAATCACCAACACAGTAGTAGCAACTTGAAATAACAGTCTCCATGTAGAACACCCAAAAGCACACAGAACAAGCAACAAAGTCACTGACCGCAGTCACCTGGATAACCACTGCTGTGCATGCAGAGACCAAAACACACACATGAGACCACAAGTAGGAAGGCACAGTTCAAATGAATGCAAACAACAAAGACATGCAGGGACAGCCCTGGACCCACTCTGTGTGTCCCACAACAATAAACAGGTTGAGTGGCCAACCCATTCCCTGACAAAAACTATGCTCACAATACACAGTCACATCAAAGCTGTCATGCCGATCCAGAAAAATGCACATGCACTGCAAGAAATATGCACATCTCACCTTATCCCTTGTGTTCCTGCACCAGCTGGACTGTGCAATCCATGGATGTCTTCCTCTGTCGTCCTGGAAACCACCAAACCCTCTTGCTGTGCCCTGTACATGCATACATCAGCAACTTCACCTTCAGTCGCAGCAACCATATTCCCATGTATAATGCCTCTGTAGAGAAATACAATACAATGTTAGGGCAAGCAACACATCCATGCACCCAAACATACAGGAATATGCGCCCCCCTGAGTGAAATGCAACAAATGCAAACAATAACTCACCAGCCACCCATCACCATGTGTCCTGGTCCCCCATGCAGCCAGATCCCCCTTCTCACGCCAATGCAACATTAACACCCCACACAGTGATACTTTACCCATCCACAGCAGCTACACTGCCTTCCCCGCCGAGTGCCATGCAATAAAGGACCCATTATCATGCTGATGGGATATTCTGTACACAGTCAGTATGACCCCCACAAAGAGACCACTGAGAGGATGGAAACCCAGGATCACCTTGGAAGCACTCCCAGTGCCACGATATGGCGTTCCCTCAATAATGTGGGACTTGGACAGTGCAGTACACACTGGTAGGGGAGCCGATGATGCAAAGTCCAAGAAGATGTGTTGGAAAAATATCACCAATTGCACAGGATCTGGCAGAAGGCAGCACTTCACAGAGGCAGCTGTCATACTCGAAGGAAAGGCACCGAGGACAATGGCCTGAAACACACAAGCAGACATGAGAAAGCAATAAGATAGAGAGGCCAAGGACATTGGCACACAAAGGGGAGCAGGCAACAGAACAGGAAAGTGGAGAGAGAGAGTGAACACGCTTACCTGCTGACAGAGCTGGCATGATGTGATTCCCTCATCACCTCTACTGGGAACTGTACTTCCAAATATGTAAAAGGAGGGCCAGTGCCTGGCAGAGGGCATGGGGACTAAGAACGTGAAAGGGTGCAGGGTGGACCTCCCATGGAGTGTAGTGACCAGATGAATCAGGATCACTGCAACAACATGGGACATTGCATTTTACCAGCCATAGTTCACAATCATGCATACAGCACATATGTGTCAAGATTCCCTCAACCCATTGTTACCAGCACATGCCGTCCTGTCGACGTCAAGGCAACCATTGCAGTTGACACCACTGTGCATGGCTGCATGTCCACAACTGCATTCATCATGCCTTTGAGAGGGCAACCGCGTATCTCAAAGGAAAGAAAAGAAAAGAAAGAGTCCACCTTGGAAAGGGAAAAACAAAAACACATGCCACCACCCGGGCCAGGGGTATTGAAAAACACTAAAAAAAAGTGTCCATCAAGGGGCCAAAAAATTGAAATAAAAGACCACACTGATCATCTACCAAAAAAAAGAAAACAGTCCATGCTGAACTGGGGAAGGGGTAGGGGGCCAATATCCACATGAGTGAAAAAACAAAACAAAAGAAAATCCCCTCCATTGGCTCACAGATGTCACAGCAACAGTGGACCAGAAGGCTTGTCTGTGCTCAGACCCCCATCCTGTCATTGATTTGCATGTGGTTGTGGTGTTGGAGCCCTACCACGCAGTGCCAAGGCCTGGTCTTCATTGGCCACGGCCAGCCGTGACACGTTGAATGCACAAGCACAGTCTACAGGCATGTCCTCATGCATGGTTGCAGAGTCTATATGCTCACCCATGATGGTGCATTCATTTGCTTGGACAGTGTCTGCCTGAGGGCATTCATCTCCTCGTGGATCAGTGTCCTTGTGGCTGAGAGTTTGTCATGGATTGCAGTCCTCATGGCCTGCATCTCAAGCCCTCTCTTTGTGCCTGAGCATGCAGTGAGCCCTGCAGACACCTCAGATCAGCCCATCGGCCCTTGATGTTGGACTCCATGCGCAGTCTGTGAAAGCGCCATGAGGACTGCATTACCTGCAGTTGTTGCTCTATCAGGGGCGCTGGTGGGGTCATGGTCTTGGCCATCTTATCCATGCCCTCTGAAATGTTGTCCAACACATTGCCATTTCAGATGGCGGCATGCAACATCTGCTGCTCCCACTCTGTCTCCCCAGCCTGCACACATCCACCACTTGTGGGGCCCCATGGAAGCCTGATGCAAGGAACCATGCCCGTTGCTGTGGTGCCCCTGTCATTGGCTGCAGGTCTGCAACCCTCCCTTGGACAGCAGCCCTAGGACCTGATGCCAATTCATGGGAGGGTGGTTTTGCAACCATAACCACTGCAGACGGGGGCCCACCACTGACTGGCCTTGTGGAGCCAGCTGCACCGCCACAGACTCATGGGCCCCATCTGATCCGCCCATTGGGGTACTCACCTTCACCCTCTTTGGGGCATACACATCTGGTTCAGCATCAAAGCTAGCTGAGTCCGAAGAGTCTGCAGCACGTCTGAGGATGGTCTGGAGCACCAGTGTGTTCTCATGGAGTACAACACCACGTCCTCCACTGGAGGTCTGACGCACCACTAACTCTTCTTCCTCCTCTGCATCTGGCACATCCTCACCTGCACATGGACAGAGAAAGACATATTGAGCCATGTGCCACGAGACACAAATGCACATGTGCATGAAAGTGCACTCAATAAATGGCAGGACATGCAGGCATCAGACATTGTGCATTCTCACACTGTGAGCTGTAAGCAGCGGATGCATGGCATTTGCTGACTAGTGTCTCCCCTTCTCCCGGTCCTGTCCATGCTGTCAGTGTACACATTGACGTATAAACACTGTAAATTGTGTATATTCACTGATCCTCTATGCTTAGACTTATTTACAACCTGTAAACCATGTATACTGCCTTGTAATTATAACCTGCTGTATCGGTTCTCAATGTTTTGATGCTTCCAGTAATGTAACCTCAGTTGGATTCTATTTACTGTGTTCTCTGCAACCTAAGCTTTACAATCCTCTTGTTGCTCTTGCGCCCTGCTCCTGGGTTAGGTGCGCACTACAAATAATAAACAAACAAACAAACAAACAAAAGTGGTGTGAACGCACAGTGCTAGGCCATGCAACTATCATGTCACCACACATACAGGGGAAAAGTACTGCACATGTGACATTGCAATGCTGAAAGACAGGGAGTACACCTGCATGGCCCAGTATGATACATGGGGCCAGAGGGAGTATAAGGGTGGCAGTAAAGAGGTAACATCATGGTCAGTGAGGCAAGTGTTTGAGGTCCAAAATACAATGGCTAAAGTGTGTGTGTCAAGTGCTGCCCAATCACTAACATTAATTGCATCAATTGTGAAAGTGCATCCACCAAAACAATGCACCTGCACAGAAGTGTAACTGCACATACATACACATGCAAGCGGACAGACACACATCTGGACAGATATTTACTGTGACTCAAGGATTAACCCCAGCTAGTAAAAATGTGTCATGCATGCAAAGACCATGGCGACCAATAATACAAACGCAACCTGAGAGAGAGTGCACACGCTTACCTGCTGACAGAGCTGGCATGATGTGATTTCCTCATCACCTCTACTGGGAACTGTACTTCCAAATACGTGAAAGTAGGGCCAGTGCCTGGCAGAGGGCATGGGGACTTGGTACGTGAAAGGGTGCAGAGTGGACCTCCCATGGAGTGCAGTCACCGGATGAATCAGGATCACTGCAACAACATGAGACATTGCATTTCACCAGCCATAGTTCACAATCATTCATACAGCACATATGTGTCAAGATTCCATATACCCATTGTTACATGCACATCTCATCCTACCGACCTCAAGGCCGCAATGGCAACTGACAGCACTGTGCAAAGCTGCATATCCACAACTGCATTCATCATGCCTTTGAGAGGGCAACTGCGTATCTCAAAGGAAAGAAAAGAAAAGAAAGAGTCCACCTTGGAAAGGGAAAAATAAAAACACATGCCACCATCCGGGCCAGGGGTATTGAAAAACAAGAAAAAAGTGTCCATGCCAAATTGAGGTGCCGTATTTTTTTTTTAAAAGACCACACCGGTCATTTAAAAAAGAAATGAAAAGACTGAGGATGGGGAGTCCACCCTGGAGGAGGTAGGGAGAGAGTGCATGTCAATATGACATTGATTCTGCCATGCTTTAAAAGCTACACTCCCAACCCTCTGCGGCAAAGCCCGCGCAGACCAAGGGCGCGGTGTTGTGCCCTGCAGGTCCGCAGAGCACGCTGCCCAATCAACACGCTACGTTCTACATGACGCTCGAAACTCAATTCTGCCACGCTCTCGACCCTCTGCAGCAAAGCCTGTTCAGTCCAAGGGCACGGTGTTGTGCGCTGCAGGTGTTCGGCACTGCAGAATGAAGCATCATATCTTGCCTTCCACACCATCGATATCGATCCCTCACACTACTGTTTCGTAACTTCCATTTCAAGGCCCTAAGCACCAGCAGTCCCCAACAAGATGGCCAGGAGCTGCTCTAAATATTCCTAAAAGAGAACATATCTCAGCCGCCAGAAAAAAGGCACACTGGCTCCTCATCAGGGAAAGGATAATTTTCAAAACGTTGTCAATTACCCGCAAATGACTAAGCAACAACGCCCCACAATATCTGGCCAAGAAAATCGAACAATCAAAATCCAGCAGACCAGTAAGATCCCTCCATGCTGATCGGCTGGTCCTCTCTAAAGTGAAAAGAGCCAAATGAGGTCGAGTGGCTTCTCATCTGTGGCAGCGAACCTATGGAACACCCTCCCCCCAGAACTAAGAGCAGAAGACTCTTACTGGAACTTCCACAAGGCCCTGAAAACCTGGCTGTTTGCATAGTGCTTCCACTCAAACACAACCACTGACTACCATTCCAATCTGTACTTTTTACTTCGTTGGATGTGTCAGGGGGATATTGTTTCTTCCCTTTTGAAGCTTTTTGTAACATGGGACTGGTGCCTCAGGGTTTAGGCGCTTTACAAATGTAAAAATAAATAAATAAATATCCACATGAGTGGAAACAAAAAACAAAAAAAAACAATCCCCGCCATGGGCTCATGGACCTCATGGCAACAGTGGACCAGGAGGCTGGTCTGTGCTGGGAACCCAGGCTGGACTGTTGCCACACAAATCAGAATTGGAACAGAGAACTGGAGACATTGAGGTCCTGGGGGAAGGTGTGGAAAGGGAAAATGCCTCTGAGGAGGTTCAGCTGAAAGTGGGCCTTCTAGGCAAAGTCTGTGAAGTGAAGAGAGAAGGAGAGGGGATTTGAAGATGATAACAAGGTCCATTGACCCACAAGAGGGTGAGGGGAGTGGGACCATGGAGTGCAGCCAGAGTGTGAAAGGGAAAGAGGGAGCAGCGGTCACAATCAGTAGGCTCTGTGTGTTGCTGGCATTGAGGCAGAGACTGGTAGCAGTACACCACGCTTGTATAACAGACGGGCGGTGATGTATGAGAGAAAATGAGGGGGAGGGAGTGAGGCCTGTTTGAGAGCTGCATGTCATCTGCATTACAGTGGCATGGCCCTGCCCTGTGGCTTCTGCTCCAACCATGCTGGTGGGGAGGCTGTGTATGTGCAAATGTCGAGCGCATAGAACACATCCTGAGACACAGTATTTGGACATGGTGATGAAGGTCATACAAGGGCCATGAGTGGCATGTATGTGCACAAATCAATCCCCACAGCAATGCCTTTGCCAAGGTTGTTCTCATTTGCAATGCAGTCGCTGTATATGCACATCATCCCACAATGCTGGGTGAAACGTTCATGACCGTGCATGCTCAAGACTGTGAACCAGCACTGCCTCAGATACCTAGCACATTATACATGTTGCCACAAAGCCATCATGCCACATCTGGGTGTGCGATGTAGCTGGCATGTCTGACCTAATCAGACAGATGACACGGGTGTGGGGAACTGTGCATGTATCCAGTTCACAGACAGGCCAATTTATATGCAACTGCACAGCACAATGATGGAAGTGACAAGTCATGTGCCTGTCAAGTATCAACGGACAGACACATACAGGCATTTGATGCCAGACAGGTGCCTTAAAATGTAAGTCACTTGATATGTTTGAACAACTACCATGCACATGTACAGAATGGAATGCAGCCAGGCACACTCATTGCCATTCATGGTGTACATGAACTACCACATGAGCTGTCTACGGCCAAGTGATTTTCATGTTGCAAGGATGCCAAATTCCGCATGACAATGCACCATCAGCTATCGTTCACCATGTAGTGAATGGCGTAACCCCTTACTGCACTCATTTGTTATAGCACCAACATCATGCCTGCAACTTGGGACTGTGGTCTGTGGGCACTTATGCACCCTCACTCTGGGCACACCACAAGGCGTGGTGACAGACAGCTCAGATATGCATCATGACAAGGCATCCCATAGGGGCAGGTGACAAATGGAACATGCAACTCAACATGACCTGATGTGATAGTTCAACATTGAGTGCATGTACCTGTCTAGCAGTGCAGAGTGACACGCCAAAAGAATGCAGCACACAACCGTACATGTTGGTTTCTCATGGTGCCCATGTACCAGGGGAGTACCCTGTGGGTTATAAGTACCTTCACACAGACATGTGCCACACATCTCCACCACACAGGGTACTCGCAGAATGATGGCCATGTGACATGAGTCTGAACGTCTGCAAACATGCATCCCAGGGATGTCATACAACTACAGCCAGATGTGCCACTACATAAATAAAGTGGGTCATGCATGACTGGCAGAACATAACATGCACAATAACAGCCACTCACCAGATGTATCCTCGTAGTTCTCCAGGCCTCCCACACCAGGCACCTGCTCAAGAAGGATGAATTGGCGCGTGGCCTCTTCATGCTGTGTCACCTGATCCTCCTCTGGTGGCCCCCCTCGAATTGCCAGTGCAGAGTCCAGGTTGGCACTGAGCCTGTGCTTGGTGCGACAGGGGAGATCATTCCATCGCTTATGAACCTGTTCAGCAGTGCGCATTTGCACCCCTAAGGCATTGATCTGGTCGGTGACCTGCTGCCAATGCACCATACGTTGTGCAGGTGTATGGGTGCTCCCTGCATACAGGCACATGTCCCAATGATGATCGGTGACATAGTCAATAAGGATCTGGAGCTCCTCATCTGTGAATATTTTCTTCCTCTGCGGGCCAGTGTCCTGTGCCATGTCTTGGGGTTGAGCCTCTTCTTGCTATGCAGGGCGTTCCTTTTGGCCCAAGTGGCACAAGGTGTTAATGCTGCCCCTCTCTGGCTGGGACCATGTTGGCGTCCAGGTGCCGGTCCACCTGTGGACTGGGGCCTGCCATGTCCTCCTGGGGCAGAGACAGATGTCTCTACACCAAGTTCCTCACCCCCTGGGGCTGGGGAAGATGTCTCCACACCACGTCCCCAACCCCAACGCTGTCTGCTGCCTTTCCCTATTGGGGCCTTTCCACTCATGTTACAGGTGTAAGGGATGAATGGAAGGGACACCAATTGTCCTGGGAAATATGAGGAAGGGAACAGTCTACGTGATGTGTAGTCCCAATGTACCCCAAAAGGGAAACAAATACAGTGTGCAATATGCAGTGGCACCCAGGGACTCAGAAATTGTGTACGCAATACCCGGAGAGCTTCTGAAAAGTTAAAAAAGCGGTACGCGATATGCAGTGCCACCCAGAAACTCAACAATTGCATACGCGATACCCGGAAAGCTTCCATAAAGTCAAAAAAGTGATACGCGATACACAGAGGCAACCAGAGATTAATAAAATGCATACGCTGCACACCATAGGCCTCAAAATTTTCACAAAAACATCTGCGTATGTGCAGAGGCAAACCCCCCCAAAAAATGTGGTACGCAATACCTGAAGGGAAGGATTGCGTAGCACCCCAAAATACGTCTGCGAAGCTCGTCATGATCGTAACCTGCATGCATACATCCAGTGATATGCATTGCGCACCTTATATCACCCCATCATTGCTGTGAGCCACGTAGGTGTGCCACATAGGTGTGCTGCATCACCACGTGCAGGACGTAACTTAGGCGTTAAGGGCCTTTCCTCTGCTATTGGCTACTGTGGATGCAAGACAAACACGACTGTTCCTTCTGCCTGTGTACTGCTGTATTTGCCTCCTCCGGTCCTTATGTTGGGTCTGCGACCACCTCTTCTGTACTTGCTGGGACTTCCACTTCATACAACACCACCAAAGCTCCACAGCACCTACCCAGGGCCCAGGAAGCCCATAACTGCATCGGGGGTGCCATGTCTGCCCCATCTACGTCATCTGAGGAGTGCAGCACCCCCACGTTGACGCAGAGGCCTGTCAACTTTGCCTCCACCAAAGTCCTGGGCGCCTATGATGCCCTCTTCAACCCAGCTACGCAGCTGGGCAACGATGCAAAGCTGAGAATCTGGGACGAGATCTTGACTGCCATCAACGAAGAGGTGTTGGCAGTCTGCCCCAGGTACACGGTCCGAAAACATTGGGACGACCTCAAGACCCATAGCCATTCCAATGTGGTGGCAGCCCTCGACACGGAACCCACCGTGGAAGTGTACCATTCTGGCTGCCACCGGCTCACCCAGATAGAGCTGCAGGTACTTGAGAGGTTCCATCTGTAACTCCACTCCCAGTTCTTGGCCTGGACAGTTGTATGGGTGCCACTGGTGAGTACCAATGTGGGACAATGCTCTACGGTGTATGTGTGGCATGCATGTTTGCAGATGCCATATCCTGTTTGTGACTTGTGTGCGTTGTGGCATGCATTGCTGCCTCATGCTGATGCAAGCCATTTGTGGCGTCAGACATACTGGAATTTGTGTGAGTATTGGCAGATTGAGCATTAATGGCTTGTTGTATTTGGGCACGTGCAGTGTGTGAGCATGGAGCAAGTGCCTGGACATGACAGATATGGACATGCTATGTTGTGGGCATGTGAGTGATGTGCATGATGTATGAGTCTATGTGTGGCACACCTGACAGTGCATCCATGCAGGCAATTCTGCTGATAGTGACACACATGTGCATTGATGCCTGCGTATGTGGAGTTGATGCATTGAAGTCTCCAGGACTGGCATGTGACCTCTCGTAACACTGCATTTGTAACACAAGTGTGTGTCTGTGTGTACATAGAATATTTGTATGCTTGGCCACCTGACATGTGCAATTTGTTCACAGATATCTGTGCTGGTACATGGTGCTTGCTTGCAGTTCATGCTTTTGCATGTGCACATTGGTGACTGTGTTTGTGTGGGAAGGTGCCCTTATAATGTTCCCATGCACATAGCTACATGTCATTCTTGTGTTTGTTGTTCATTGGTATGGTGGCGTTGCCTGTTTTTGGTGATGTGTTGTTAGCCACTGTAGAATGTGGTTTGTTGACATGTGCATGTGTCATGACTGTGATTGGGCCTTCACACTCACACTACACTCGCACAGCATTTGCATTGCAGTTTGCGCAGGGGGTGTGTGTGGGGGTGTGTGTGTGTGTGTGTGTGTGTGTGTGTGTTCGTTCGTGTTCATGGTTGTACATGCTGCATGATTAGTCATGTCTGTTTTGTGTATGGCACACATCCATTGACGGCGTTTACTGATGTCAGTGCTTTTTTGTCCCACTTTTCAACAGTTGCTGCAGCTTGTGAAGAGGTGGAGGCATTGCAGTGGAGCATAATGGCAGGGACAAAACACCCAGACCTAGGAGCACACCCCGGCCAGCCGACTTGACTCCACATCATCTGACGGTGAGTTGGCTGGGGGAGCGCAAGATCCATCGTGCGTAGCTGCTGGGGGTATGTCCCAGCAGGTTGTTCTTGTGGGGAACCTCTCAGTGGCTGTGGGCCAGGGTGCAGAAATGGAGGGGTCATCCAAGGAGGAAGGCTCTCTGGGGTCACTACACTGCATTTGTAACACAGTCTTACTCTGGGGTCATCCAGGGAGATGGAGGGGCTGGTGGGGGAGGAGGCAGGTGAAGGCCAGTGCACAGGGTCGGTGGGGACATCCAAGAGGGTGAGCAAACTGCACCTCTGGGCCAGGGACAGGAGGATGTGCAGCGCACCATGGAGGGAGCTGCCCAACCTCCTGTCCCAGCTCCATCTGATGCAGCAATGACCACTGTCATGGATGCCTTCACCCAGACAGTGCCCCCTCTTGGGGTCACAGGGATCACCCCTGAGATGACGCACGCCCTGCTGACCGGTATTGCACAGCAGATGGCCTTGATTTGTGGTGATGTGAGAGCTTTGCATTCCGAGCACTCACAGCATCACAAATCAATGGCCCTCAACCTTGGCCAGCTGGCACGTGCATTGCTCTTGGGTGGTCTGTGCGCTGACACATTCAGTTGCCCCCTCCTCCACTGCCTCCACTGTGCCCCAGTCATCCTCCAGGGAGCCTTACTTTCCAGTTTCCATCATGGCCCCCTCTATTCCAATCCCACCCACACCAGCCAGTTTGGTGGTCAGCACGTCCCTGCCTCAGGTGGAAGTCCCAGCAAGTACAGAGGTAGTGGTCCACACCAGGACAATGCTGGTACTGTACCCCTGTGTGGTACAAGATCCAGATGGCAGGGGTACTTGCACAGTGTATGCTTGGCCAGGCAGCTGCATTATAGGAGTGGCCTGGGGCAATCCTCACAGGGCCCATCAATATCGAAGAGGCAAGCGGGGCAGCAACTTACAATCAGGAGGAGCGCAGGCGCTTTTGCAAATTGGTGTGTGTCCGGATGGACTTTAAGATGCAGCTGATGGTGCAGAGGCAGTGAGCGAGGAGAAGATGGCACGGGTTGCTAGGGCAAGGGCAGAGATGATGAACGGAAGGAAACTCAGGCGGGTTGCCATACTGGAGAAGGCTTGCCGGGATATGGATGAGGAGGTGTGGAGGTTGAGGGAGAGCCTGCAAGCCATCCAAGGCCAGACAGTGGTCCGCCTCCAAGTGGAGGACGATGAATGTGACTCTGCCCTGGAGGATGTCATGAGAGACTATTGAGCCCGCTGCCTATGTATATAGTTCATTGTGTTGTTTTGATTTTGGGACTTTTTTACATTTTTACCCTTGAGCATTTCCCTCTTCCACGCAGTTTGTCATCATAGTGTACATATTGCTAATACAGTTTTCTCTTTGTTCATCTCACAGTTTTTGTCTGTTTGCATTTGTTCTGTGACTTTCACATGGGTTGGGGGCCTAACTGTGAATGTGTGTCATTCACTCAACAATTGTGGAGTTGGTGGGGGCTGGGGTGTTGCCTACCAGTGCATGGCCACCCACCAACACACATCAGGAACCAGCCAGTGGGTGCTCTCATGTCATGCTGCAGCACATCTGCCACTGGAATGTTTCATCATCACATGTGAGTTAGTTTATGTCTGGCTGTACACATCATCCATGTGCTTGGCTCACACACTGCCAGACTTCCTTTGCATCTCCCCAATACATGACTGTTCGACTTGTGTTATTTGAAGGGCCTTGGAATGCTATGCTTTCCTACCTGAGTCCCTTCATTCATTGATTGTTGCTTTCTACTCTGCACTCACATTACATGTGACCCTGCCCTATCAGTGATGTCTTGTACGTGTGTCCTCCTCAGTCATTCACCTACGGCACTTTGGGCCATTGCAATGGCACAATAATACGTCACATTGATTTCCATAGCTTTATGTGTCACATGTAGATGGTGCTTTCACTGTGTCGCTTGTGCTACATTCTGCTGTCCTATTGCTGTGCCACTGGTTGTGATGTACCAGGGAGTCCTGTGATGAGCTACATACATGGATTCTACAGCAGTGCCCACAGTCAACCCAAGACCACTGCACCCTGGTTGCCTGATTGTCCTCTGCAGGTCTGTCCGGCCAGGTGTTTACCTGATTTCTTCTTTCCTGTCGGGCCATACACAGTCCATCTTCCTCTCTCCTTTCTTCTCTAAACCAGTGCCTCTGTCTTGCGGAGTCCTCAAGGCTCCGCTCTGTCACCTATTCTGTTCAAAATTTACATCCAGCCGCTTCTTGGTTTAATCCATTAGCACGGCTTCCTGTGCTATTCCTACACCAATGATATGATATGGCATTTATAACGCACCTATACACAAGTGTTTCAAGGCGCGACGAGGCAAGGAAGGGGGAACAGAGGGAAGATAGAGACAATGATCTTACTAGGCCAGGTGACATTGAGATCACGCAAGTGCAGGGGAATGGGAAGGGGAAAGTGCGGGGGGAGTTGGAAGGGGTAGTGCAGTACATGGGAATGACAGTAAAATAAATAGAATAAATAAAGGAATAAGTGCTGGTGGCAAGTGCAAGGGTGAGTGCAGACATTGGTGTCAAGTGATGGTAGGGGGGGTAGGGGGCTGTAGGGATACAGAAAACAGTCCCCAAGTGCAGATTTTGCCAGGGAGGCAGTGCATGGGTGCAACTGGTGGGGGTGGGGACCTGGGCCCGAGATCAGAGGGTAGCCAGGTGACCAGTGCAGTTTCAGCCAGGTGTTCAGCAGGGAAGAGGAGGAGATAAAGCAGAAGCAAAGAGGAAGGTTTTGATGTGCTTCCGGAACCGGATATGGTTGTCCTCACATTTCAGGGAGGCAGGGAGGCTATTCCAGAGGGAGGCCCCAGCCGAAGAAAGAGATCTACCATCAACCCGTTACTTGAAGGAGCAACTGATCCTGGGGGAGTTGGAGGCAGATTAGCAAAGAGCTCGAGAAGGAAGATATTTAGGAAGAGAGAGTTGAAGGTATTGAGGCCCCCGCCCCAAGAAGGCCTTGTGGACAATGCAGAGAGGTTTGAACTTAATCGTTGCAGCCACTGGGAGCCAGTGCAGAGATTTCAGTCCTGGAGAGATACGATCCCTGGGCTTGAGGCCAAGGACAAGTCTTGCAGTCCTGTTCTGGATGAGTTGCAGAGGGCGGAGCGTAGAATCGGTCAGATTTAGAAAGAGGCTGTTGCAGTAGTCCAGCCTAGAGAGAACCAGAGCTTCTGGGGGAAGGAGAGGAAAGGCGGAATACCTCTGAGGAGGTGTTGCTGGTAGTGTGACTTCTTAGAGATGTCAGAGATGTGAAGAGAGAAGGAGAGTGTGGAGTCGAAGATGACCACGAGGGTTTTAGCCTCACAGGTGGGAGCAGGAAGAGGGTCAGCAGAGACTGGCCAGAGAGTGACAGGACAGAAGGGAGCAGGTGTGCCAATGAGGACAATCTCGGTCTTACTGACATTACGGCAGAGATCATTGGTCGCACACCACTCCTGGATAGCAGACAGACAGTCAGAGATGAGCGAATGAGAAGAAGTGGTGGAAGGCAGCCTGAAAATGAGTTGAGGGTCATCCGCATAGCACTGAAAGTTGGGGCAGAGAGCAATGATACGCAGATTAATATGCAGCTTTATCTATCTCGGCCTGATATGGCTGCTTGGCTTGGGGATTGCCTGGAGGCCGTGGGTGGAAGGATGACCAAGAACTGGCTTAAGATGAACAGGGGAAAGACAGAGGTACTGGTTGTAGGTTCTGCTGAACCTTTATCTTTTTGGACTCTGGCCCGTTGGCCTTCTAGCCTTGGACCTTTCCTTTCACCAGCAACTCTAGTGAAAGATTTGGGTATCAAAAATGTGGCCTCATTATCGATGTCTGATCAGGTGGCTTCCATCTGCCAAGCTAGCCATTTTAAATTAAGGACCCTTTGTAAGGTCCTACCTTACATTCCTTCTAACTTTCATGCTCCCGTTGTGTCTTCTTCGGTGATGAGCGGAATTGACTACTGCTACGCCCTTTATTTGGCCCAACCTGCCCATCTAATTCATCGTCTTCAGCGCTTGCAGAATATGGCTGCAAGAGCGGTGCTGCACATCAACCCCTATCCTACGTCAGTTACACTGGCTTCCTGTTGAGAAGCATGTACTGTTTAGATCCTTATGTATTGTGCATAAAGCCTTTTACAAGCAGGAGGCTAACTATCCTCAGACAAAATGTCATCCCTGTATCCCCCCTAGAGCACTCCGCTCCCAATCTTCTTTGACTATCCAAGTTCCCCGGATAATTAATTCCCGTATAGGTGGATGTGTGTTCTCTGATGCTGCAGAGAAAGCATGGAATTCTCTTCCACTTGCTCTCTTTGCAACGGACAATTAGCAGTCTTTTCATCACACTTTGAAGACTCTTCTGTTGTAAATTTGTGGCTCTCTTTTTTTGTCTGTTACCTATGGTTTAGCACCAAGATGCCTTTGTGTGGATGTTGCGCTATATAAGTTCTGGCAACATAACATAACATTACAGTTATGTCATGTCTATGGGTGGCTATGTGGCCAGTGTACTTCATGTTGGTGGCAGGCCAGTGAAGATGAGGTAAATTGTTGTTCAACATTGGACTTGTAGGAGGGTTATGTGGCAGGGTCAGGCTGGGGTGTTGTCAGAGCTGAGGGGGGCTGGTGCGTGGTGTGAGGACCCGTGGGCCTGTGTGGGGGTGGTTTCAGAGGTGAGTTGGGATGGTGGGTGGTTTGAGGACAGTTGGGCCTGCCTGGTGGTGGTGTAGGGAGTGAGGGGGGCTGATGGGTGGTGTGGAACATGTGGGGCTGCCTGGAGTGGTGGCAGAGGTGAGGGCGCTGGTGGTGGTGTGAGGACCTGTGGGGCTGCCTGGGGGTGGTGTCGGAGGTGAGGGGTGCTGGTGGGTGTTGTAAGGACCTGTGGGGCTACCTGGGGGTGGTGCCAGAAGTGAGGGGGGCTGGTGGGTGGTGTCTAGCCTTGAGGGTGCTGCTGTACAGTCTGGGTATTTGGTAGCTCTTTTGGTGCACAGGGAGTAGGGTGGAGAGTTTACAGGATCGCAGGGCTGCAGTTGTTACTTGCGTGGGCCATCGCGCAGATTGGATCGGGTGCTGCCATTACTAACGGGGGACCTCACACAGGTTCACAGGGGTGCAGCCGTTACTTATGTGGGACAACACACAGATTGGCAGGGGGGCTCACATTACTTATGGGGGAGTTTGTGCGGGTTTGCAGGGGTGGTGTCGTTACTTGCATGGGGCATCACGCAGATTGGCGAGGGTGCTCATGTTACTTATGGGGGAGCTCGCACAGGTTCTCAGGGGTGCAGCCGTTACGTATGGGGGGCTCACGCAGGTTCTCAGGGGTGCAGCTGTTACTTGCGTGGGGCATCATGCAGATTGGCAGGGGTGCAGCCGTTACTCACGGGGAAGCTTGAGTACGTTCTTAGAGGTGCCTCTGTTACGTACGGGGCCGCTTGCACAGGTTCGCAGGGGTGCTGGGTGTCAATGGTGGACGCAGATGTTTTCCGGAATGGTTAGTCTGTGGCTCTGTTTTTGGTTTGCGTGGGGGCGTGTCATGGACGTTCCTCACGCAGCTCGGTTTTCTTTGCAGGCCAGGTTGCAAGGCACATTTTTATCCATGAATACGCGAATCGCGCATACAAAACTTTGCCCGTAGGGATGCGTAGAGCCGTTCTGTCTGCGCAGGCTCTGCGGGATTGACAAACACTTTTGCAAGAATTAGGGCCTAAATCTATGGGCACATACAGCGTGAAAATGGTTTTATACTGGCATATATTCTGGGGAAATCATGAAAATGTATTGGGAAATGTGCCTGTTCACTGTTGGTGGCTTGCAAGTCACATGCATTGGATTTGTTGTGGTGAAGTTACCCAACAAACCAATTAAACACTGCCTGGCTTTTTACCCATTTTTTGCAAAGAAAAGGTACTGTATAATGCACCATTGTACCCCATTATTCAAAAGATTTTCTCAGGGTGAGTTTGTGGTGGGAGAACCACAATGAACACCTCTCGGCAGTTTTGGGCTCCCTCACTAAGCTTGGGCACCCTGGCATATTTGTGGGAAATATTTACACCAAGGTCTCAAGTCGAGGGTACACGTGGGTGGACGGTGTCCCCCACTTTTTTCAGAAGGCACCTTGGTATGCTAATTTCTGGTGACACCACATTCAAATGGTATGTAAACGAGTCACCCCACTTTTTTTAGGGCGTGACCCCTGTTTATACCCCTTCAATTAAAAAATCACCAGACACCACTGATTTCAGTGCTTAGCAATTTGCAGAATCCAACGTGAAGCGCTGTATAAGAACACACATTATTATCATAATTGAACTTGTATAGTGCACGGAATGGTGTGTCGGTGCACGTGGGGACTATGGTGTCACAATGTCAAACTTCTCTGCGCCCACAGTGCACATTGGCTGACCAAAGCAATATTGGCCTCCGTTCGTTGGTGGGTGTCAAATTTGGGCCCAGGGCCCCAAAACCCCTTATTATGGAGATACCGCTAACGACGCCGCCCTCCCCACCACATGACGCAGTTCATTAAAATCTTGGCTCAGTTTGTTGAAGTCTTCTCGGTTGCCTGCTGCTCACCACAAACTCAGTGGGAGAATGCCCCACTAAAAGACATGATTGGCGGTTGGGGCTACCACAACTCCTGGGGCATACATGTGTGACCCCGACGTTACGAGGAAAGACTGCTAGGGACGCTGGTGAGAAGGCCGTAAATCTGGAAGGGAACACTCCTCATATCCAGAGAAATACACAGGACTACTGCCCAATTCTATTTCCAGAAAGATACAGGTCTGGCCCCCCTAAATCACCCCGCCCCCCCGTAGCCCAGTAAGAAATGGCATGAGATGTGGCAGTGGCAGTAGAAGGGATGCGAGACGTGCAGCGCCTCCAGGGCGCTTCCCGCCTCTCCCCGTGACTGCGGGCCCCGCTTGAGAGAGAACGATTCGGAGTGACACACGGGGGTGCGCTCGCGGCCCCCACCTGCAACTCGCCCACTCCCTGCCAGGCGGCGATTAAAGTGTTCTTGGCCGCTACGCAGCCTCTTTTTGTGAGAGCAGCGAAGCGTAATGCTTAATGGAAAGTCATTCTGCCCTCGTTTGGTTGCGGCTTCTTGGCACCCGAAGATATATATCAAACATCTAACGCAAGCCACCCCATTGCCAAGGCCACTACCATGCTAGGGTAGACGTTTTGTGAAATCTCCTTTCCCTACGATTATTTTGTTAGCAAATCTCAACTAAAACATTATGTTTTGTCTTTCCCCCTTGTAGATTTTCACAGAGGGTATTTTCACTGTCACACGGGGGACCTAGCAACACTAAAATGCAATGACTGCGAAGCTGTGAATTAATTATAACCTTTTGTAGTGCTCTGGCCCGCTTTTATTCCATGGGCTGCTAAACCACACCCTTTATGAATGGGGCTACAAGGGGACCTTTGTGTCATGAGTGAGGTATACTTTCGGACCGCAGTCCCAGCAAGCATGGGACCCACTGAAAAGGTGGGAGGGAGAACACTTTTAACTTATCATAACCAGTTTTTCAGAATGTTTTTTTTTTATTACAGAAAGTCAAAAACCTAAACGAATCTAGCTAGGCCCCAGGGGTAGACCAGCCAGCCAATCGTGAACCTCAGCAACCTCTGTCCTATGGAGGCCATAAGCCATTCCAGACATGCTGGAGCCTCATTGGTTGTCATGAGTGAAGCACAGCCCCACATCTAAGCACAGCCGTGCCAACCAAGGAATCTTTCCATCCAGCACTTTTTGGTGCTGTTCATTCAGTGAGCCCCCTTAAGTGGGCCAAAAAGGCACCCCCTGTCCTTTTGCATACTGAACAGAGCTGCACTTCCCTGACGACGCCCCACAAAGTTCAAATATGTCGGGGGTTCCTTGTATTCCCTTGCAGTGTGGGGCATGAACTTGCATTTAGGATGGATAACTCCCGGGACTGGCCGGACGAAGACTGATTTGCGTTTGGTTGGTACCCTTGAGCAATGGTCCCGATTGACTTCAACTTCTGGAATGGAAGGTATCCCGAGGAATTGCCGGTGGCTATGGTTAATTAAGAGCTTTCCATCCACCATGGTATGCCGAGATTTCGATTCAAGCAAGGCTGAAACATGTCTGGGTTTGCGCTTGGGGTTGAAAGGATGTTCTCTTCAAATATTGTCTGCAGTAACATCGGGACTTCAAGGGGTGGTTCCATAATGTTCAGTAGAAGTCACTTATAGAGTATAAGGCTCACGCTTTACACTTGTGAGATATGATGTCACTAGAATAATGTTTTTCTTTGCGGGTTGAATTTTAGAAACCTTCAGTAAAACATCAGAAGTGTCTTAAGAGACGGATTCCTTGTGTTTCATGAGCTGTTTTCGATAATAATCCCAATAAGTAGCTTGGACGCCATGTGAAAGGACGTGCCTGAACGGGAGCTCCCGTTGATCCGAACATTATCCGGCTGAATCCGCGCAACGGCCGCTACGATGTGGCATAGACGGTGATGACTGTAAATGCGAAGCTCGGCTGCACATGTGGATGCATTCTCATACGGGATTGTGCAGCGCTTGTGTACTCAGGAGCCGCGTGAAGTTTTTGGGCCGGAGCTTCGCCGGCAGACAAAATGGCTGCCGTCGCTTGATGTTGGGACAAAGGATCGGGGACCGGATTCTGGAGGCGATTCCCTCAGTTCACGTTCAGCGCGATCCAGCGAAAGCAAGCCTGACTGGAGGTAGCCGAAACTGTGTGGCGACGGGGGGACATAGTGCCCCCAGGCCTGGGGCCTAAGCGAGATCGAAGGGACGCTCCTGATCGAAGATATGACGAGCAAGCTCCTGAGGGCGAAGAATAAACAGCCCACGCTCGACGAATTTGCCAAGACATCGCCTGGCACCGAGGGGACCAGGAGCAAAGAGAAGGCCCAGCCCAAGGAGATGGCCGCAGGAGGAACGAACCAGGAGGTCCTGGCAGCGATCGCAGATCTGAAGGCGACATGGGAGACCAAACTCCAACTTGCGGTGGCCGAGCTGAAAACTGCGATGGAACTTCAGGTCGGGGCGGTACAGGAGGACGTGAACCTCCTGAGGCAAGATGTGCGAACCCTGGCCGAGCGCACAGAGACCCTGGAGAAGGAGATGGGCCCGACTGTGGCGGAATGCACCGCGCACAAACGAGAGATCCATGCCCTGGTGCAGAGGGTAGGCAACCTGGAAAGCAGGGCTGAAGAGGCAGAAGGTCGGGCCCGCAGAAACAACATCCGGATTGTGGGCCTACCGGAGGGAGCTGAGGGCCAGAATCCCACAGATTTTATTGAGACTTTGCTGCTGCAGGAGATCACCGGAGGTGCCCTAACGCAGGGATTTGCAGTGGAGAGGGCACACAGGGCCCTGATCAGAAGGCCACTGCCGGGTAATCCGCCCAGGCCCGTGATCGCCAAGATCCTCAACTACAAAGACCGGGAGAAGATTCTGGAACATTTTCGTAAAGGGGGCACCATACGGCGAGGGGAGGCAACCATCACTGCTTACCCCGACTACACTCTACAAGTGCAGCGCAGTCGGATGAACTTTGGGGCGGTCAAAAGGCGCCTGCGGACGGCCGGTTTCAAGTATATGTTACTCTACCCAGCCAAACTTAAGGTCTTCTTCAAGGCTAAGACGCTGTTTTTCGACACCCCTGAGGAGGCCATGGAATGGCTCGATGCGCAGAACTGCCCTCAGGAGCCTGATGAGCGGATGGCGGACGGAGCAGGGAGAGTTAAGTGAAACAGTGGGCCTGGCGGACCTTGAACATTTGGACTGGAATATAGTCTTTGCCACTTTGTGATGGGGATGCACTTTTTAACTGTTTCGAACATGGTCCGCGAGCGCGGATATAAATGTGTAGGGGGCATCCGAGGGCCGTTTTATTCGTACCCCAGTGTGTGGTTAGGTTAGTCACTGTGTGGGGTGTGACACCCTGTCGGGTTCTCTGCGGGGGCTTCCGTAGAGAACCGAACACGGGGATGCCTGAGATCCAGGGATGGAGCTGGGCGGTTGGTTGGGTTAGGGGGGTGGGGGGTGTTAGTTGTTATGTGAGCCTGGGGAAGAAACTGAGAAGGGATGTAGTCGGGACTGGGGGGAGGCGATCAGACCAGAGGGGGAAGTGGGAGCTACGGATAAATCATGGGAGACCTTAAGGTATTGACATGGAATGTTAGAGGGTTGAATAGCTACCTGAAGCGTAATACGGTCATGTTGTATTTGAAGAGGCAGAGGATAGACGTGGCCTTGTTACAGGAGACGCATTTGACACGGGATAAACTTGAAATGGTGCGGAGAAAATGGAGGGGGACAGTGGTTGGATCCACATTCTCTGCGTATGCCAGGGGTGTGCTGGTTTGGGTTGCACCACATGTCCCGTTCAAGCTCTTGGGGGAGGTTGTGGAGTCGGACGGGCGGCTGGCCATGGTTCGGGGGATTGTGGAAGGTAGAGTTGTCTGTATCATAAACACTTATGCGCCCAACCAGGACACAGCGACTTACTTCAAGACACTGTGCGCGAGACTCGGTGAAGGGATGGGGAGCACAGTAATCTGGGGTGGAGACTTTAATTGTGTGCTTAACCCCAGGGAGGACAGGTCGGATGACAAAATGGTTAGGCCCAGCCCAGCGGCCAAGGTGTTGCAGTCGCTGCTAGTGGATCTAGGCCTGGTAGACGTGTGGAGAGCGAGACACCCGGGTGGGAGGCAGTATTCGCACTATTCGGCTCCGCACCAACTGCACACGAGGCTCGACTACTTTTTTGCCACTCCAGACATTCTTACGGAGTGTGATCAGATTGACTATAGGGCGAGGGTCCTCTCGGACCACTCGCCCCTAATCATGCATTGGCGGCTGCGCCCCCCACGTGCACGGATTCCAACATGGCGCCTTCGGGCGGAAGCGCTACGGGATCCGGTATTCAAGGAGGTCATGAGGGAGGAGATAGTCGCGTACTTTGAGTCGAACACAGGGAGTGTCAAATCGGCTGGTACTTTGTGGGAGGCTTTTAAGGTGGTGATGAGGGGAGTTGCTATCGCGAAGTCCAAGGGATTAATGGGCGGAATCCTGACCGACCTGCGAGAGGCCGAGATCGAGCTGGAAAAAGAATTGGAGAAGGGTGGGACCGATATGGAAGTAGTTACTGAGCTGCAGCAGCGGTGCTCCGGGCATTGGGACAGACTTTGTAACCTGAATTATACGAAGTACATTGAGAGGTTGCATGCGGGTGGGGACAAGACAGGCAGGCTCCTCGCTTGGCTATATAAGAGCGAAACCCCTAGGGCTCCGATCCGATCGGTCATCACCGAAGGGGGTGCGGAGATTGATACGCAAGAAGGGGTAAATGGGGCATTCGCAGAATACTACCAAACATTGTATGAAGATCGGGAAGGGGGGAGCCGAGAGGAGATAGATGAAGTACTCGGGGATATAGGCCTGCCCAGAATCAGCGATGAAGAGCGAGAGGAGATGGATGCTCCGATCACTCTGGAAGAGCTCAGAGAAATAGTGCGACAGCTGCCCACTTGCAAGGCCCCGGGGGCGGACGGGTTCCCCAGCGAGTTTTATAAGGCGTATGGGGAGGAGGTACTCCCACCCATGCTGGACATGTTTAATGAGGCGTTTGAGCTGGGACAGCTACCAGAATCACTCAGGGAAGCGGTCATAGTGCCACTCCCCAAGCACAATACACCGGGACACGGTTGCGGCTCCTATCGACCCTTGTCAATGCTGAACCAGGACAGCAAGATCCTAACAGCTGTCTTGGCGGCTAGAATGAGGAGAGTGATAGGCAAGCTGATTCACCCTGACCAGACGGGCTATGTCCCGGACAGGAACATTACCCACAACCATAGACGCCTACACAGAGTGGTCGAATGGGGATGTAGCAAAGACGGCGAAATGGCGATAGTGGCGCTGGATGCGGTCAAGGCGTTCGACTCTGTTCGTTGGCCGTGGCTGTTGGCGGCACTGGATCACTTCGGAATGGGGCCAGGGTACAGGAGGTGGGCCGAATTATTATATAGCGCGCCTCTAGCCAGAGTTCGTACGGGGGCAGTAGTGTCGGACAGGTGGCAGTTAGGTAGAGGCACCAGGCAGGGATGTCCTTGGTCCCCAATGTTGTACATCCTGGCCTTGAGCCCTTGGCAATTTACCTCCGGCAACAGTATGACCCGGTGGGCATAGAGGTGGGGGGGGAGAGCCATCTGATATCCCTGTATGCCGACGATATGCTGTTGTACCTCCAATACCCTGAAGAGAACTTGCAATATGTCTTGGAGGTGATGGAGAGGTTTGCTTGGCTTTCTGGTATAGCGGTCAACCCTCGGAAATCCACCCTGTTCCCGCTGGGCGGCTATGTGGGGATACCGGCTGAGAGGTTGCCAGTATTGCGAATCCCATGGGCGACAAGCACCTTTCGGTACCTTGGCATAGACGTATATCACACGACCGGGGAGGAACACAGGCACAATACTGAATTGGCAGTGGGGAGGATCGAGAAGTGCATGAGGTTTTGGGAGAAACTACCCTTAGCGATGATGGGCCGGGGTGCTATGCTTAAGATGGTCGTGCTACCTAGGCTGCTGCATTATTTCAATAACATTCCATACATGATACCCAAGGGTTTTTTTGCTAGACTACATGGGGTATGTAGAGATTTCTTATGGCAGGGCACGCGTAACAGGGTCGCATTGTGGAAATTGCAGAAGGCTTATGAGAAAGGCGGCGTGAGGCTGCCGAACTTTGAGGCCTACTACGTGGCAGCGCAGCTGCAGTACGTGGCCAAGTGGCTTTCGGACGACGAAACCCCGGAACATAGACTGTTGGGAAAGGACTGCTCCCCCTTCTACCTGCGAGAGATTATTTGGGTATCCAGCACATGGATGAGGGGGCGTCCTAAGATGCTAGCGTTGGGCAGGAACATGTGGCGAAGAGCCTGCCGGATGATGGGGGATCCCCTGCCGTGCATGCCGCAGCTGCCGCTAGTGGCCTTGGCAGGGGAAGACGGACAGCTTAGGGCCATCCTGCGAACATACTGGGAGTCAGTGGGGCTGGTCACTTTGGGGGACATTTGGCAGGATGGGGCCTTGGCGGAGTTCGCAGATCTAGAGGCGGGGGCGGGGCTGCATGCGGGGCAATATATGACGTTTCACAGAGTGGTCAGGGAGGTCCGGAGCACTTGGCCCGAGACCGTATTGGCTGACGAGCCGGATGCGACGCTGGAGATTATGTATGACGCATCCGAGGGCGGGCATGAGGTCTCCAGGCTGTACGAGATGCTGATGGCAAAGGTTGGGAAGGATTTGGGGTACCTGAGGTTGGAATGGGAAACAGAGATGGGGGCCCCGATGGCGGATGGGCAGTGGGAGCGCGCCCTGGGGTACCACAAAAAAGTATCGAGGAATGCCAGGTTTAAACAGATACAACTATATATCACGCATAGGGCATATATGACCCCCCTGAGAATTTCCAGATTTCGAGACGCTGGGCGCCAGGCGTGTCCCAAGTGTAACACAGAGAACGCTGATATGATTCACATGTTCTGGGCCTGCCCTGTGATTGCAACCTACTGGAGTGAAGTGGCGCAGAAGCTGGCAGGGAGGGGCATTGTACTTAAGATAGATTCGGCCTGGGCCTGTTTGCTTGGAGGGTACCCCAGGGCGCGCAAGCTTCGGCACGTGGAGAAGCTTAAAGATTTGGCTTATACACTTGCCAAACGCAGAATAGCCATGGGATGGAAGAATTGTCAGAGGCCACGGGTGGAGGTATGGTGGCGTGACCTCCAGAAATGGGCTGCCGCCGAGACGACAGCATGGTGGGAGGCCAGCAGGGCGGGAGGGGAGGAAGAGGTGAGCTCCCTCATGGCATGGAAGGTGCTACTGGCTGAACTGTTTAGTACGGGGTCGACCTCGGCTGGATCTGAGAGCGACGGAACCCCACCACACGGAACGGACAATGATGGTTGACACCCTACAGGCTCATAGGGGGGAGGGAAGGGGATTGTTAAGTTAATTCTGTTCTGTTTTTTCTTTCTTTTCTTTTTTCATATCTGTTGTTTGGCCTTTGTTGTGGCTTGATGTGTTCTATTTATGTTCTGTTGCACTGTGTGGCCGTTATAAAATAAAATACATTTTAAAAAAAAAAAAAAAAAGTAGCGGGTTGACAATACTGTGCCCTTTAAGGCACTATTGGTCTGCCTGGCAGGTTACTCAATGACTTCTTAATCTACCGGAGGCACAAGAATATTGGCTTTTTTGGGTGTTGGTTGCTTTAAAAAAAATCCACTGTTCCTGGAATATTGCACGTCAATGGGCACAATTGAGTACTATCTGGGAAGCCACGTCCCCATACACGGAATCTGGCTATGTAGACATCTATGCATGGGAGGCAACGCAGTGCTGTATACAATAATTGGGGTGCCATGAGAATGCTACCACATTAATAGTACAGTTAGAAGCTATGGTGGGGGAGATACAAAGGCAATATGCAAATCAGTCCTGCTACTGCTTCCAATGGGAGTGTGCCGTTTGTGGCGGGCTGGTCCCAGTTACTGTCGCTCTAGTCACACTCCTGATTCGAATAAAGAGACTCCAGTCCTCCCCTTCGGTGTAGCCTTTTTATCATAGCATTGTTTGGGACCATTTGCCCCTTTTTTAAGTGTCTGAAATGTTGAGTCACAACAGGCATCTCCATATTCATCTCTCTCTTAGCTAAGCATACCACCTGTTAATTTTTTTTAAACTTATTTTTATTGAAAAACTACAGTTTCTTTTTCTTTCTTCTTACTTTTGTTTTAAACTTTTGTTTCATCTTCCACGCGTCGTAGCATCACAGGCCTCAACTGTGGCCACAAAGAAAGTCAGATGTACATGCAACCATCTCAGCCCTTAGGTTGGACGTTCCTTGTAGTTGGGGGGAAACCTCAGGATAGCATTCAAGTAGTTTACGATCGCGCAAACATGTTTGACATTTTGTCCAGAAGAAATTAGAAGCCACCAGGTAGACATATCTCCATCCTTAGGGGCATATTTGCCTAGATGAATAGAACAAAGGTCGTCAATGGCTGGACATATTAGAATTAGATGTTTCAAGGATTCAACCGAAACTGCACAAAAGCGGCAAAGGTTATTATTTACATTGGGATGATTCCTTTGAAATAAGATTTCCTTCGTATTCAGCGTATTTAGGCGGAAGCAAAGGAATTGTTCCCGGTAATGACGAGTATAACATTGAGTCAGGTAATAGGGCTGGCAATTTAGTTTTTTTTTAGCGTTGCCTAGCCATTGGGAGGCAGCGAGATTTGTATGTTTTTCCACATTAACTATCCATGCCCATGCTTCAAATTTTCTTTTGGCCAATTTAGGACGGGAAAATAGATCAAAATTGTTGATATCTGCTGCAGCAATCCACTCTTGAACTCTTATACTCCATTGATCCAACAGGCAGCTAATTTTCGTGTCGTCAGAGGCGGTGAATATTCTATAGGCTGGCGCACCGCGCGCTTCTCTCATCTTACGCCACAACGAAATAGACTTCCAGATCACATGGGTAAAGAGTGAATTCAGCGATAGTTCATGACGTATCAACATAATTGGAATACAGTTCGGCAGGTTGAGGACACGTTTCCAAAAGAGACCCTCTAATACATTCCAATTTTGCTCGCTGATATTCCATCCTGCTTCTGCACCAAATGTTAAAATTGGTATTACCTTTTGGAGGTAGAACGTTAGGACTGGGGTCAGGGAAAATCTTCCAAAGATTTTATTGATCTTGGCTGCTTGTAGCGCTAGACTTACGGCTTTCTGTTTTAGACCTTTTAGCCATTGTGCTTCACAGATGGAGTTGTTAAATTCAATACCCAAATAACGGATCGAATTAACTGAAATTAATGGCTGGCCACCAACAGCCCATTTGAATGCACGGTCTCTTCTGCCTGATGTAGGTCCAATAGACAAGATTTTAGTTTTTTCTGTGTTGATGACAAGTTCGTTATTGACTAAGTAGTTGTTCAAGCACCTTAGAAGGCGTTGGAGGCCGATCTGTGTGCTGTCAATCAGAACAAGGTCATCAGCATAAGCGATATGACGAACAGGAGTCTTATTTAGACATGGGGGGAAACAGTGGGCTTGTTCGAGGTGAGTCGGAAGATCTGCTAAGAATAATTTAAATAGGTCTGCCGCAAGTGGACAGCCTTGCTTGACTCCTCTTGTAGTTGGAATATTGTCAGATAGAACACCATTCTTATTGATGCGAACTCGGAAGGAAGTGTTCGTATGCAGTGCCATTATTGGATTGAGGATGGTCATGGGGCATTTCCATTTAATTAATTTCGCCCATAACAGGTCGCGATTGATTCCATCAAACGCTTGCTTCATGTCAATGAAGGCTAGATGAAGTTTAGTTTTGCGTTTAAGGGCGTTCAATTTCAGGGCTGTTAAGATTGAAAGGTTTACATCTACTCCTGTGCCCTTAGAAAACCCAGTTTGACGAATATCAAGTATTCCTGAGTTTTTCGCCCAATTCACAAGTTTCAGTCTCAAGTTGGATGCAAAAAGTTTTCCGATAGAGTCCAAAAGGGCAATAGGACTATAGTTTTCAGGTTTGTCCCAACTGCCCTTCTTGTGGATGGGAATCACAATAGCAGTTAGCCAGGACTCAGGCAAACGATTGGATTCCGCAATCTTTTGAAAAAGGCACTCAATAAAGGGGGCCCAGATTTGTGGATTTTTCTTTAGTGTCACATTGCTGATCATATCTGGGCCCGCAGCGCGTGAATTTTTGAGTGACTTAATAGCATCCACAATGTCGGAGTGCAGCATTTGCACATCCCAGGGTGCTGATGTAGCAACAAAATCGATTTTTGGAGACTTGGAATAGCTGTTGAACACTGATCCAAAATGTTTGCACCAGGTGTCGCCAGCGATGGTGTTCTGCGTCGAATTTACTCCGCTGTACGAGCCCATATTTAGTATTTTCCAGATGTTTCGTGTGTTCTTTGTAATCAGTAGCTTCATCATCAGTTCGGCACGATCTTGGTCAATAATAGCTCTATGGGAAATCATCCAGTTTCTATAAGTCGTGCGTCTGGCTTTTACTTCCTCCACCTTAATCAAAATGGGTACATTTTTTTGATTTTTTATTTTGCGGACATCTTTTCTGAGCTCTTTCTTTTTGTCATCAAGCATTTTGCTAAACAGATGATTATGAAACTTGTGTTGCTGGAAGCTATCTTTGAGGGTTATAATATGATTCATGAGAAGCGGAGTGTAGTCTACACAATTTGGCGAGGCAAGCAGGTTTTCTGTTAAAGAGCAGATCGCTTTGACGTTTAGGGGCCCATTCATGGAACAAACGTGCGCCGAAAATCTACGCGCAAGCAGGCGCAAGCAGGCGCAAGCAGGCGCAAGCGGAAAAAAAGAGGCGCACGCGCACGCGTGCGATTCATGGAAGTCCCTGCGCGTGTCTTCCTCGGGATGTGCGCCAAACCCGTGCATGGCGCACACGTCACTGCAACATCCCGAAAGACGTGCGCGACGCGCACAGTGAAAGCGCACAACCTCTGCGCATACACTAGAAAGTGGGTGGAACACGGGGCGTAACGCGCGGAATGGGGAACAACTCGCGAAAACAAGGGCGTAACTGGGGATGTACTGCAGGGAAGCAGACGGAACGCCCACACGCACCCGAACCACACGTATTCATGGAATCGAATAGGGCAAAGCCACGCACAGCGAAAGACACGCACAAGCCCAAACACGTCCGCCACACGAAGGCAGGCGGTAGCGTCCCTGCGCATTACAAAAGTGGCAACATACAGCAATAGTGCCTGTGCGAGCGGGGCACGTGTATTTCGGGGTTGCGCGGGAAGTTACACACGCGATTGAGCGGGGTACGTGTATTTCAGGGGTCGCGTGAACTTTCTCACGCGATCGGGCCTGGGGGAGCGTGCTACGTGCATTTCAGGGGTTCGCGTGAACTTTCTCACGCGATCGGGCCTGGGGGAGCGGGCTACGTGTATTTCAGGGGTTCGCGTGAAGTTCCTCACGCGATCGGGCCTGGGGGAGCGGGCTACGTGTATTTCAGGGGTTCGCGTGAAGTTCCTCACGCGATCGGGCCTGGGGGAGCGGGCTACGTGTATTTCAGGGGTTCGCGTGAAGTTTCTCACGCGATCGGGCCTGGGGGAACGGGCTACGTTTATTTCAGGGGTTCGCGTGAAGTTTCTCACGCGATCGGGCCTGGGGGAGCGGGCTACGTGTATTTCAGGGGTTCGCGTGAAGTTCCTCACGCGATCGGGCCTGGGGGAGCGGGCTATGTGTATTTCAGGGGTTCGCGTGAAGTTCCTCACGCGATCGGGCCTGGGGGAGCGGGCTACGTGTATTTCAGGGGTTCGCGTGAAGTTTCTCACGCGATCGGGCCTGGGGGAGCGGGCTACGTGTATTTCAGGGGTTCGCGTGAAGTTCCTCACGCGATCGGGCCTGGGGGAGCGGGCTACGTGTATTTCAGGGGTTCGCGTGAAGTTTCTCACGCGATCGGGCCTGGGGGAGCGGGGTACCAATCACTGTCTGCCTTGCGTGTAGTAGAACGCGTAGCCAACACCCGCTGTGAAGTAATAGCGTGTGAACCCCAACGGATGGAAAACACACGCACCGCACGAAAAGCACGTACAGAACATAAAGGCACGCGGGATCTCCAAGCCCTGCCAGGGCAACGCCCGTGCGCAAAACGTCACAGACGCGCTTACGCTGTAAGGGCCTTTGGTCCAATGAAATCGCGTACGCGTGCTGACGCGCTTACGCGCTAAGGGCCTTTCCTCGAATTACACGCTGACGTGCAGATTTTTCACGTGCCAAATCACTCCGTATCAAGCTGGCCACGCGAAAACACACGGAAGACCACGCTCCTGCCCAGAAGGCCGAATCACTGCCCCCCACTGCCCTGAGCAGCCTCCCACGTGCCATCTGCTGCTGCCTGCCTGCCTGCCTGCTGCCACCGTGCCCTGCCATTTGGTGCCTGCACATCAGCCATCTGCAGGGGTCCAGTTGCTGTGTCCACCCCTGCTGGTACAGAAGACTCCCGACTCGAATAACATCGCTCCACAGCCCAGCCCCAGGACCCAGTTGCCCACCCACTCCTGCCCCTGGGGTTGCCATGTCGGGCACATCCACATCTGACCCCAGTTGCAACCCCCGGCCAGAGGGGCAGAGGGGCACCAGCTTCACTGCCACCGAAGTTGGTGTCCTGGTGGAGCAAGTCCTGGGGCAGTATGATGCCCTCTTCGGATCGTCCCGCGCCAACAGGGAAGGACGGGATAGGATCTGGGCCGACTGTGTGGTTGCCATCAACGCGGAGGGGGTGGCAACCCGCACCATCCAGAAGGTCAAGAAGCGCTGGGAGGACTTGAGGTCCAGGACCCTCATGAAGGCCCGGCGCCTCGTGGAGGGGGGCCGGGGCCGCATGAGTTCCATCCAGTTGAGGGTCCTGGAACGCGCACACCCAGCGCTCCACGCCCAGGTCCTTGAGAGGGAGACCCGTCTGGAGTTGAGCGGTAAGTGGCCAAGCATTGCTGTGTGAGACAGGGCATGTTGCAGTGTGCTGGTTGTCTGATACTTGCCTGCATGTGTGACATAGGCCATGTACGCATGTATGTGTGCAGGGACATCATGGGAATGCATGTGCGACCTGTAATGTGTGAACCGCACGGTTGTTGCATGTGTTTGAATGCGACATGGGGAGCCCTGTGCAGATTGCACACATGAGAGCATGGCAGTCTCTGTTCCTGGACATGGGTGGGGGCGAGGGATGGGTGCTGATGCCAGATACATATGTGGTATCCATGTCTGTGTGCCTGACCTGCGTGTCTGTGACTTGTGAGTGCCATGGATGCATGACACATGTCTGTGACAATGTACATATTCACTGATGCAGCCTAGTCATCCTTGTATGCACTGTGATTGGGGTGTACGGGGCCAGATGGATGTGACTGAGGTGAAGTGTGTGCATGTGATAGGCATGACCCATGATGCATGTGAGTCCCATTACATTGTATGATTCGAGAGTCCATTGGACATGCATTGAAATGTCCATGGCACGCACCATGACTGTCACTGTGTGTGTTTTGCCTGGACTGACACATGTGTTGTAGTGTGACATGATGGAAGTGTACTTTGACAGTGGCACTCATCTGCTATTGCTTCCTGTCTAGGGGACCATTGTACAGTACCCTGATGCTTGTGTTCTATGTCTCCCTCTACGCAGCGGCTAGTGAAGGAGAGGGCGGAGACGGCGCTGTGGAGCAAGGCGGCGGGGATGCCCCCACGGCTGCAGCGGAAGGGGTGGGTGAGCCCCCACAGGGGCCTGCTACGGCGGTAGATGGCGAGGAGCCATCCAGGTTGGTGGTTTCCACAGAGGAGGAGGAGGCCGCCACTGAGGCGCACATGGGGCCTGGTGGGGGCATCCCTGCTGGTGCAAGTGGTGCAGTCCAGGGGCAGGAGACAGCACAGGTCACCGTGGAGGGGCCTGTGCATGTCGCTGTCCCTGAACCTGTGGGTGCACCACCTTGCACCAGCAGGGATGCCCCGTCCCAGGCCCGTCCGCAGGTAGAGGGGATGTCCATGTCATCTGACTCCCCTCCACCTGCGGACGAGGGGACCCCTGGCCGTGTGGAGAAGGTCCTGATTGGGGTCGCGATGCGCACGGCTGTGATTCGTGATGCCTTGCGTGCTTCCCAGGAGGAGCACGCACGTCATCACGAAGAGCACCGTGCCGACGTGGCCCAATTGGGATCGGCCATGTTCGGGGGTTTCCTGCATGTGTCGGCCAATCTGGCGGCCCTCTCCTCCTCTGTGGAGACTATACGCCAGTCGTTCTCCTTGCCGTCTTCCGGCCCAGATGCCACCAGGGCCCCCTGTGGACCTGCCCTGACCAATGCAGCCAGCTCGGTGGGGATCCCATCCCTGCCACAGTCGGGAGTCAGAGGTCCAGCAGGGGTGGACAACACAGCAACTGGACCCCTGCAGATGGAGGATGTGACGGCATCATCGGGCAGGGCACGTGCACGACGGCGTCGGTGGTTTCCATCATCCTGGATGCCGTCGTGCTGGCAGAGGCAGTGGCGTCGGAGGCAGCAGCAGGCTCGACGTGGGAGGCATCATGGCTCGGGGCCATCAAGATCAGAGGGGCAGGCATCGGCCGGAGGGCAGGAGAACCCTGGGATGGTAGTGTCTTCCGTGTGGGAGCAGTTGGTCCAGCGGATAGGTGCGGAGCGGCAGCGGGCGGAAGAGGAGCGGCTCACCATGGTCAGGGCGGAGTTCTCCATGCGTCGGGCGTTGAGGCGGGCTGAGTGCCTCGAGGAAGCTCGCAGGGAGTTTGAGGTGAACATGGGGTTATCCCTGCGAGACCTCGGGGCCAGGACAGAGTCCCGCCTCCAGGACATCGACATGGAGTTCGATGATGCCCTGGCCGGCAACATCAAAGAGTGAGCCGCAGGACTTGCCCGCTGCCATTGTATATAGTTATATAGTTAGTGGTAGGTTTCCTTTAAATTATTTTTTTTTTATTTGGTTGCGATTGGACAATGCGCCACTTTTTTGTATATAGTTCAGTTTTTAGTTAGTTGACATAGTTAGGTTTCATTTGGTTGGGCTCATGGACCCGGGATTGTCTTGTATATAGTTCTTCTATGGATTTTTTGGATTTTTTTCATGGACATTCATCTTCTTTTTGTTGTTTTGCTTTGTGGTTTTTCTAATTTCATTTCCATTCTAGTTGATTTTCAATACATTTTTATTTTCATCCTTCAATGTGTCGTATCATCTCATTACTTTCATGCATGTCATGTTGGGTGTTTTAACATTCACTTGCAGCCATTGTGTGTGACAGACATGTGTTCATTTGCATTATTTACATTGGGTGTGTAACATGTAATTGCCTTTGATATGTGGGTGGATGTGATAGTTGGTTGGGCCTTTTGGCAGGGGAGGATGGCCATTACGGACATGATTGGGGATTGTTGGGACCCAGGTGCAGGGGGGCATGGATGGGACATGGGCGAGGGCCTGGTGGAGGGTGCCCCGCAATGCTGGGGGGTGGGGGTGGTGGGGGACATGAGTTGGACATGGGTGGGGGCCTGCTGGCAGGTGCCCCACAGTGCTGGGGGGTGGGGGTGGTGGGGACATGAGTTGGACATGGGTGGGGGCCTGCTGGCAGGTGCCCCACAGTGCTGGGGGGTGGGGGTGGTGGGGGACATGAGTTGGACATGGGTGGGGGCCTGCTGGCAGGTGCCCCACAGTGCTGGGGGGTGGGGGTGGTGGGGGACATGAGTTGGACATGGGTGGGGGCCTGCTGGCAGGTGCCCCACAGTGCTGGGGGGTGGGGGTGGTGGGGGACATGAGTTGGACATGGGTGGGGGCCTGCTGGCAGGTGCCCCACAGTGCTGGGGGGTGGGGGTGGTGGGGGACATGAGTTGGACATGGGTGGGGGCCTGCTGGCAGGTGCCCCACAGTGCTGGGGGTTGGGGGTGGTGGGGGACATGAGTTGGTGTTCATTAGTTCAAGGAGACATGTGCCTTTGCTGGGGGGCATGCCCATGTTGGGTGGGCTGCCTGCGGGACATGACCAGGGATGCAGGGTAGTCCCCTGTGGTGTGGGCTGCCTGCAGGGGCCGTGGAGGGTGTACAGGGAACACCTGGGAGGACCCACACTGTCAAATCACATGTAGGACTCCCCGGCACCCCTGAAATACATGTACCCTGCTGAAATCGCGTGTAAAACTTCCCGCGCACCCCTGAAATACATGCGCCCAGGCTATTCGCGTGTGGAACTTCCCGCGCACCCCTGGAATACACGCGCCCAGGCTATTCGCGTGTGGAAATTCCCGCGCACCCCTGAAATACACGCGCCCAGGCTATTCGCGTGTGGAACTTCCCGCGCACCCCTGAAATACACGCGCCCAGGCTATTCGCGTGTGGAACTTCCCGCGCACCCCTGAAATACACGCGCCCAGGCTATTCGCGTGTGGAACTTCCCGCGCACCCCTGGAATACACGCGCCCAGGCTATTCGCGTGTGGAACTTCCCGCGCACCCCTGAAATACACGCGCCCAGGCTATTCGCGTGTGGAACTTCCCGCGCACCCCTGAAATACACGCGCCCAGGCTATTCGCGTGTGGAACTTCCCGCGCACCCCTGAAATACACGCGCCCAGGCTATTCGCGTGTGGAACTTCCCGCGCACCCCTGAAATACACGCGCCCAGGCTATTCGCGTGTGGAACTTCCCGCGCACCCCTGAAATACACGCGCCCAGGCTATTCGCGTGTGGAACTTCCCGCGCACCCCTGGAATACACGCGCCCGGGCTATTCGCGTGTGGATCTTCCCGCGCACCCCTGGAATACACGCGCCCGGGCTATTCGCGTGTGGAACTTCCCGCGCACCCCTGGAATACACGCGCCCGGGCTATTCGCGTGTGGAACTTCCCGCGCACCCCTGGAATACACGCGCCCGGGCTATTCGCGTGTGGAACTTCCCGCGCACCCCTGAAATACACGTACCCTGCTCGCACGGGGCCAATCGCGTGAGGTACTTCCCGCGCACCCCAGTGATACACGTAGCCCACTTGCTGTGCTGGTACAGGGTTAGCGCAGCCCTTTGCGCTGGATTGGGTATGTTGATGGCTTTTCCCTGCGCGGGAGGGGTTCTTGGGGGCGTAACTGGCGCTGCTGCAGGGTCGCTGCGCAACTGTGCGCCACGGCTGGTTTTGGTGGCTGGAATCCATGAATACGTTGTGCGCGGAAATGGATTTCAGCGCACGCGGCTGGCGCAGGGATTCGCACGCGCACACTGTGCGCCAGCCGCGTGCGCCACTTGTGCGCTGAATTCTATGAATTACCCCCTTAGTCTTAATCGGTTGCCACTTGAGTTTGTTTCTACCGATTCGGAATATAAGGGCAAAGCGGGCGACTCCGGCAATAGACAATCAAGTTTTAGCAGTGAATGATCACTCTTAGACGTTTTCAGGGAATGTAGCGAGATGACCTTTTCCTCAAGATTGCTGGAAACCCAGAAGTAGTCAATGATACTATGCGTGGTAGGCTGAGCCGGTGTGTCCCCCTGCGCATTGCCATTCAGCAATACACAATCATGCGATTCCATTACGTCAGTCCAGCACTGTTCTTTCTCGCCCAGCTCCTCATAGGCGAGCTGGCAATAGGAGTTGGTGTATGGGTCATGCTTAAACCATGAGCCATTTAGATCACAGCAGCAGATTATAATCAGATTATTATAATTCACGATTGCTTCATCCATTAAGGTACTTATCGCTGAGGTAAAGACAGATTTGTTTATTTTTGCAGGGTTCCAGTAGCAGTTAATGAGCAACAAGGACAAAACTGCTTTTGAATTGGCAGAACGTGAGTGCATAATTGATCCTTGAACATAAGGGTTAGGATTGGAGCATGTTGGTGTAGACCAATCTTGAGATATACGGACCATTGTCAATAGGCCTGCACAGGGTCTGCCTTGTGTGTTTTTGATTGCAGGATTGACCAATGTGACATAGCCGTCTCGCATCGGAGCATCAACTAACCAAGTCTCTTGCAGACAGACAGCAAACACATCGTCTAGTGGAACTTCAAAATCCTGAAACAAATGCTGGAACCCTCGGGTGTTCCACGACAGGATGGAGAGCCTGGCATTGTCCAAACCCAATCATGGCTAGTCCTGGTTCTGCAGTCTCTGATGGCTCGGCTTTTTCTCAAAACGAAAGCGAGGATCCTTTGGTCGCACCTCAGCAGGCTTGTTATTACATAAAGAATTCGCGACTGCTGGGATTTTTCCAGTTGGATGGTCACCCGGCAGCACGGAATTAAGGCTTCTCCGAGACATGTCAGGTTCGACAGAGATCTCAAAACCAAATAACAATAAGTCTTCGGCTGCTTTGAGTAGTGTGTTCCGTACGCCAGCAGCGTCGATAGTAGAAGGACAGCATCAGAGCAGCTTTCTGTCACATATTCGACAATTTTGATGTCGTCCGAATTAATCAGCCGCAGAGGTGGAATGTGTTTGAATAATCGCAAAACATTTGCGCGATTAAGGATCAGCTCATTATCATCGTTATGTATGTTTTGAAGTCTCAATTTGCGCCTAGAATCCTTTGCATGATGTTGGGGTAAAACATGTGACCTCAATGGGGAGTGGTTTTGATTTTTGCGTTGATTTGAGGTAAGTTTTGGATTCAACCTAGAATTTGCTGCCAAGCGTCTCAGATCTTCATTTTTCAAAATAGTAGTGCGACGTCCTTGCACTACTTGCCACTTCGATGTAGAGAGGCTTTTCCTGGTCTGGGCAGCACTCGCAAGGAGCTGCGTTTCCAATGACTGATCTTCGTTAGGTTGCTGCGACTGGTCAGCATCACTTGAATTCGAGTAAGTAGAAAGGTTACACAGATCTTGGGAGTCCGACGACACTGAAATAACTGAGGCACAATCTTCAGAGATTAAGCGTCGACGCTTTACACCATGGTTTGAAGGCAACATCGTTGTATTAATATGTGATGATAAGGAGTCTTTTGCACCCTTGTTGGGGCGCTTAAAAAGGCCTAGCCGCGGTGGAGTTGTCAAGTTTCTTACAAAAGTTTTCGTTGCTGGATGGGATGCCACCTTTGCTTTCTTGGCTCTTGTAGTCAGTCTGGCAGATTTTGCTTGAGCCATGGGCTTGGCAGAAGCCTTGATGGTAAAAGATTTTGCCGGACCTGCAAAAATACCAAAAGTGGATGAGGCGCTTTCCTGGTGGTCTAGTTGAGTTGTGGCTTTGCTCAGAGGAGTTACATCATGTATAGGCATATCTTCCGCCTCCATAGGCTGATGGGGCACAGACAGAACTTGTGGAAGAACACAGACTGGGGGATGAGAAGCTCTAGCCACTGTTGGAGGGTGAGGACTTGGACTTTCCATAGATTGTGATGTGATGCACTCCATTTGAGAAGCTGTTTGATCAGAGAGTGTTCCACATTGTGTCGCTGGTAGTGGCCTTTAACAGGAGACAGACTGTGGAGCAAAGCATTGCATATCGGTTTTGGACTGTTCCGGTCTGTGACCTGGATTTAACAGAGGAGCAATCTCGCTCAACACCTCCAAAAGACATTTTAACTGAAGGTCATGTCTCTCCTGTTGTAGAGTCACAAGGTTGTTAAGCCGGGATTGCCAGAAAGCACTAGAGTCTTTTCCTGCTTGCACATCGTTCTGAATGAACTTTGTAAAGGAGTCAATTTGATCCAATTTCAACGATAAGTTCGATAGAAGGACCCCTTGATCCCTGATGGTCTCATTTAAAGACTCATAAAGCTTAACAAACGGAATCATCGCTTGAGACGATGCCGCAAGCACATTGTTGTGCAACTGGATTGCCGCACCCATTGACAGATTGATTTTGGAGTTCGGGGTTTTTAGGTTTTCTTTACCTGGGGTAAGAACAGTTGAGTGATCAATGGAAGAAGTAGAGCATTTCGCAGGCGTGGCTGGTAAATCTGGAGTATTGTTCCTTTTTGCTGGTGTATCTGAGATATTTTGCCTTTTTGCACAGCTGCTGGCTTCTGATGAACTTACATCGCCCTGCAAATGCAAGACGTTTCCTTTATCATAAGGCCCAAAGCGTGACAATAATTGAGTTTTCAGTGTAGTAGGGACCTTCGAGGATGTGGGCAAATGCTCCAATTTTTTCTGAGAAATACGTGGCTGCAAGATGTTCAGATTTGGGTTCGCACGGTCGCCACTCAGTAGCTGATTGTGCGGGAGGTTGTGGAATTGCCCTTTTTGGGGTATAGTTTGAGTTGGCCTGTCGATGATAAGCGGCGAGAAGGCAGGCAGTGCCTTGTCACAACTGCCATCAGAAATCGCCGTAGCCAGAGCCGAAGCTACTGCATTGTGAACTGCAGAGGCATTTTTGAGAGCAATTGGAGCCTGAGTCGTCGCTAATGGCTTCTGTATCGATATTGAGGCTGAGAGCATATCTTTAGTTGGCGTAAGTCTTGGTAATAGGAGAGATTTATTTATTGAAGCAAGCGAACAACTGCCTGAGGTAAGGTGAGCATGTGCTGCCAAGACATTGTCACCATCATGTTGGACGGCCGAAGCAGCACTGGCACTGATAACTGGAGCAGAGGAACTTTGATCTGGTTCAGCTGAGACAGACTTAGCGGGAAGTGATTGGCCACCGACACTGCTTTGCATAGATGAAATATTGGAAAGAGCCACAGGGATTTCTTCGGCTATTATTTTTTCCTGTGTGGCAGAAGTAGCACTCATAATTTCTGCGTCTGTTAGATCAAATGGAGAGTACAAATCGGGAAAAGGAAAATGCATTGATGGAACAGCATTCGCTTCCACGTACTCCACTGGCATCGACGGCATCGGGGCAAGGTCAGTAAAGAAGAGCAAGGTAAGCAGTTTGAGCGGGTTTTGAGAGGATGCTGTGCAAGTTGGACTTTGAATCAGACTAGTATCGACTGGCCCAACAATGTCTGCAGTGTCAGTACCGCTAATGACCGGGGGAGCTTCCTCTTGATGGACTTGGACAGTTATTTGTATAATATGCAAAGACGATGGGGCGACAGCGGGCACCGGCTTAGAGCATGCTATCGGCTTACCTTGAGACTTAGGCTTTGCAGCAGCACCATTCGGCAGGGCAGTCCAAGGATTAAGCATGCGACGCTGCAACAGCGTCTTGTTGCGGGTTTGCGGTCCATTCGAGGACGGGGTCTTCTGGTGCACAACCATCTTCCTGAGCGGCCCTCTGACGCACTCGGGCGAACTGGGCAAACTGGGACTCAGCCGGGACTCCGCGCTCCGCGCGGTAACACAGTATTTAAAGAAAAGGAGTGGAAAGAGGACTCCACGGGTCGCTGCAGCTCCTCACAGTCTCTGGGCAAACTGGGACTCAGCCGGGACTCCGCGCCGCGCTCCGCGCGGTAACACAGTATTTAAAGAAAAGGAGTAGAAAGAGGACTCCACGGGTCGCTGCAGCTCCTCACAGTCTCTGGGCAAACTGGGACTCAGCCGGGACTCCGCCTGTTAATACATATACTTCTTATAATTGCCCAAATTCCGAGACACTCGCGTAAGCGTGGACAGTTCATGAACTCATTAATTCTGAGATGCATGTACACGTGGGCCTTCAAACATCATTGTCCTCATGCTCATTCTCCAACCACAGACAACAAACTAGCCTCTTAGTCTGGTGGTTTTTATAGTCCTGTGGATGTGTCTTGTGTGCTGGTTTACAGACGGATGCACCCGTCTATAATTTCAGCCAAGCCCCCATTGTGACACTGGATGTACCATATCCATCATATTTCCCTTATTTTCAAGAGTCCGTCTCTGGGCCCGATTCTCAAGTAGGTGTTAATTGCCGAAAATGTCCTAAAAAGTGTTAAAAACATTTTCGGTAATTAACACCTATTCTGAAGGTGGCGCATTCTTCTGAAGTCGGACTGAATGCCGCACTTTTGGAAAATGGGTGCCGGTTGCTAGGAAGGGCTGAAAACCGACCTAGCAACCGGCACGTTCGTTATCTCTCCTTTTGCATGGGTATTCTTGAGGCACTGCTCCAGTTTCGGAACTGCCTGAAATTGGCCCAAAGTACGGTACCAAATTGGTGTCGTACAGGAGGAGTGCCAGAAGAAGCACACGTACAGGAGAAGTGCCATAAGAAGCACACGGCTGTTTGGCTGTGCAGATAAACAAATGCAGTGCTGGGCCCACCTGACACCATATGCACACCCAAAGAGCACGTGCATTTTTGCTTTCATCTCGACTGCATTTTCGTTAAATAACGATTCCCTCGTTATTTAACGAAAGTGCTGCCGGCATTCTGCAATCCGCCAAAGCACTCTTGTGCTTTTTGAAGACGCCCGGGCCCACATGAGAATAGCAGTGGAGTCTGGGCGTCAAGAAATGGCTCAGTGAGTCGTGCTATTTAGCACGCTCACTGCGCCTTAATGAGAATCGGGCCCTCTGTCTCCTTCCCATGCACCCTGGAGGACTATTTCTAAAACTCTGCATCTTAGTTGCACAATTGTATGTTTCATCAGGTCCAAATGCTTGGCTAGTAGTGATTGTCTCGACTCGATCTTTGTCTGACTTGTGCTCTCTCATCCTTCCTCACGGTGTTCCCGCTGTTCAGCCTGCACTGGTGAGAGCACATGGACTCTGGATTCAGCATGCTGCCTACTTGCTCCTGTGCGGGGCCTGCATGTTTACTTTGATCAATGTTCCTGTTCTTGTCTCATATAGTGCAGGCCAGTCATGGAAATGCGCCTTTTGCCTTTGCGGTGAGCAATAGTGGTCAGGCTTCAAAATGTCGGATCTCGTCAGAACTTCTCCCAAGGTGCTTGCCCGTTTGTTCGCAAATAACGGTATCTGTTCGGCAACATGTTTCATTTCAGCTTCTCTTTGAAGTGGGGTTCATTGCTGACAGCTAATTCTTTTGATCCACGGATTTGAGCTTCCCGATGCAATTTGGTTGGTCCCCTTCTGTAATTGTTAATAGAGTGGGAGACTGCACTCCATTGGTGGTGTGAGACTAAAGCAGCATAAAGCTACATGGCAAAATCATTTTTTTTAAAAACATGCTTTTATTTTAACATGTGTGGTCGCTCCATTGTCTTGCATGTTAATTCTCTCTTTTTTTAATCAGAGAGGGTTTTCACTTGTCCTATGTACACAACATGTTTTGGGAAAAGACTGTAGGCCTGATTTACAACACGTTTTCTATGGGGTTTCCCGTTGAAAAACACTCTCGTAAATCAGGTCCCATGCCTTTATTAGGTGCTGCAAAAATCAAAAATAATTCTAATTACAATTCTATTTTAAAATAATAGGTCAATCCGCAAAAGCATAGCTTGCAGAACTTGCTAAAACATAACATACGTTTAAAGAAACAATTTAACAATGTACACTAGTACATCAATATCCTCTTTGTGTTGGCAGCATTAAAGGATTCAATGCCAAAAAGTTTTCTTTGTGAGCATTACAAAGGAAATGTTGCTTTACCAAATAACCACTTCCTGTGTTGGAAAATGGTTATTGAAGCACAAAAAAAAGCCTTGTCTCGTGCTGCCGTGGCCTGACCCATGGACATAGACGAAAGACTGTTTAGCTAAACAAGCAAAATATCAGTAACAAAAAATGTTCAACTATGGGACATTGTCAAAAGAATGTGGACGTTATTTATAGTTGAGAAATGA
This sequence comes from Ambystoma mexicanum, assembly GCF_040938575.1. Classification (NCBI taxonomy): domain Eukaryota; kingdom Metazoa; phylum Chordata; class Amphibia; order Caudata; family Ambystomatidae; genus Ambystoma; species Ambystoma mexicanum. The sequence goes on along the minus strand of NC_090926.1, from coordinate 291,684,199 downwards.
ATTAATACCATCTGGAATTACAGTTTGTATAAAAAATGTCCAGAATGCTGTACCTTTTTAAAAATGTCAAATCTCTTCTTCTTGGATGACGTTTAATGAATTCACAGACTTAGCCTTTGTGAAATAACATGCAATGTTTTACATTGGATTTCTGCTCCATATGTTGCTTTTATACTCAATTATTATTTCCTTGAATTTACTTGTGTTCTGTCCAATTTACGATTTGACACAGGCTCATTTTAGACTACATATGGCCTCTTCACTGAGGCATGTTAAATAATCGGTACGTTTATTTATATGATATATGATATGTCATTTATAACGTGCCTGTACACAAGTGTTTCTAGGCACGACAAGGGAGGTAAGACGGAGGAAGGACAAGGCAAGCGATCTAACTAGGCCTTGTGTCATTCAGATCGTGCAAGTGGGACAACGCAAAGTGCCGGGGTAAGGGAGAGGGGGATGTGTAGTCAGGGCAGCATTGCACTGAGTAAGTGCAGCCAGGGCAGCGTGGCTCTGACAGCCCCTAAGTGCACTGTAGACCCGGAGGTAGTGCAGGGGAGACTGAACATGGCAGAGCCTGGTACCCAGTGAGACTCTGAGGGAAGCCAAGCAACCAGTCAGCGCAGCAGTCAGGTAGGTCAGAAGGGGAGAGAGAGAGAAAAAGCATGGGAGAAAAAGAAGGTGTTGAGCTGCTTCTGGAACTTCAGGTGGTCCGGCTCAAGTTGGAGGGTGGCAGAGAGGCATTTCTAGAGGGAGGCACTTGCAAAGGAGAGAGATCTACCCCCCACTCTCTGCCTGGAAAAGCGTCTTACCCTCAGAAAGTTGGAGGAAGCTGAGTGAAAGGCTCGGGAAGGAAGGTATTTTGGAAGAGAAACTTGGATGTAGTGCGGGCTCCGGCGCCAGAAAGCCTTGTGGACGTTGCAGAGGGCCTTGAACTTGATCCTTGCAGCCACTGGGTGCCACTGGAGAGATTTCAGGGCTGGAAAGATACAGTCCATGGGCTTGAGGCCAAGGATAAGTCGTGCAGTCCTGTTCAGGATTAGTTGCAGAGGGCGGAGAGTAGAGAAATGCAGATTGAGAAAGAGGCTGTTGAAGTAGTCCAGCCTAAAAAGAGACAGGGCTTTGAAGACAGTGAGCTTCTGGGGGAAAGTGAGAAAGGGAAGAATACCTCTGAGGAGGTACAGCTGGTAGTGTGCCTTCTTGGCAAGGTCTGTGATGTGAGGAGAGGAGAGAGTGGAGTCGAAAGAAGACATCAAGGTTTTTTGCCTCACAGGAAGGTGAAGGAAGAGGGCCCAAAGAGGGTGGCGAGAGTGAGAGAGGGAAAGCGGGAGCAGGGGCCCCAATGAGAAGGATCTCATCTTACTCCCATTAAGGCAGAGATCTTTGGAGGTGCACCAGTCCCGAATCACAGATGGACAGTAATGAATGAGTGAGAGATGAGAGGAGGTTGAGAAGAGCCTGAAAGAGAGCTGAGTTTTGTCTGCATAACACTGAAAGTTAGAGGAGAAGGTAGAGATCAAGTGGGCCAAAGTGGGCAAGTAGACATTGAAAAGCCAGGGTGAGCGGGAAGAGCCCTAGGGAACATGTGGCGAGAGAAGTGGTGGAGAGAAAGGACCCAATTTGGACCTGGGAGGGTCAGTTCAGGAGGGAGGAGGTCAACCACTCCAGGGCTTGATCCATGATGCCCAGGTTCTCACAGAGTCGATTGATCAGGATGGCGTGATTGACTGTGTCAAAAGCAGAGGAAAGGTCAAGGAGGATGAGGACAAAGAGAAGACTGAAGTCAAGAATAGTGAGCAGATCTTCACAGATGTTCGGGAGAGCAGTATCTGTGCCTCTGGCTGCTCTGAAGCCAGACTGATGGTCAAGGAGACAACCAACAGATTCGGTTTGGAGAGTAAGCTGGAAGATGGCCAGCTTCTCCAGGAGTTTGCCCAGGAAAGGAGTTATACGATCGGGCAATAGTTTGCCGGACAGGAAGGAACGGCAGAAGGCTTTTTAAGGAGGGGGTGCCCACGGGAGTACTCGAGAAGAGAGGAGATTTTCTTTGCCAGATTCAGGATGCAAGATCTCCTCTATCGCTCAATAAATTGACATATGCAGTTAAGGGACAGGAATATGTCCTTTTTGGTGGTAGTAAGGTGGTGCATTGTGTGTCTTCCATCTTTAAAAACATCAACTTGGGTTAAATATTTGAAAGATTGCACATGCGTTTGTGAACTAAAACTCTGTAATTGCTCGCAGTATTTTAAATTCTGGATCCATCGTTAACAATTTTCATTGTTTGCAAATGATCTGTTTAATGGTTGGAGTTGGGAGAGCATGGGTTAACATAGAATGAATGATAGATGTTTCCCCTGTTTTGGGGTATGCTTTCAAAGCATCTGTGTGATTGATTAAGTAAGCTTTGTGAAGGAACTGAATGATGTTAGGTTCTTGGTAACTGCATTGTGACAAGGATTTTTTTCCTTTTTGTTTTGTTTACCCGTAGTCCTGTACAATACTTGTGATATGTTTGGCTCGACGTAGTTGGGGAAAAAGGTAGCGCTTGTGTGCTCGATTATGGATATGCAAGGTTTGCATGCAGAACTGAGCAAGTGTCACTTTTTTGCACATTTGTTAAAGAAATGGCATTCAAAGTGATAACTGGTCAAGCTGAACCTGGGGCTGGCATCACACACCTGTTTGTCTGGACTGTAGTTCGTGGGGGTGCACTATGTCACCTCAGAAATACTGCTGTGTGCGATATGTAGTGTGTAGTGCCCACCACAACTATGTCAGTCACAGCAAAGCCCAACTTGTGATGGCACAGGGCTCCCAGCATCACAGATGCCACCACCCACTACTATTGTGGTAACAGGAAAGTGCAAGCACTGAAAGCAGATGGCGGAGATGCTCGTGAGACGGGTCAGGTTTAGTCTGGAGAAGAAGATGAGAGAAAGGAAGGTGACCCGAAGAATATAGTATTCAGTAGTACAGAGCCTGAGGGCAGGATAATGTGGTAAAGATCAATGAAGCAGCAAGACATGAGGCCAGAAAGGCAGGTTGTACAGGAACGTACATAGGCAAAACCAAGGGCGAGCCCAAACAGGAAGGAAATTGGCAGGGCACTAGAAGCAGACTTTAACTAACAGGGTGAAAGAAGCAGAGAATCTGCAGAAGCAAGCTTAAGAGTCTCCTACGGAGCAGGAGAAATTGACCATAACCAGTACCACACTTATTTTGGATAAAGCATGAAAGCTATATCCAGGATATATATTCACTAACAAAAAACATTGTTAAAGGGACATTATGGTTAAGTTGCACTAGCAAAAACCTATCAAATTCAATGGAAAAACATTCTTACAGGGACGTTATGGTTACAGGTCAAACTGAAACACCCCACAAATTCGCCAGTTATGGTAAGCTAAGCAATCATAACTCGCACCAGCACTGTGCTCTGCTAAGACTAACACCCATGAGATCAAAGATGACATCACAAATGTCATTGATGACATCACTGATGACATTGCATGTGTAGTACTTTTCATTAAAAGCCTGCACAAGGGATTCTCAATGTAATGTTCGCAGAAAACTATTTGCAGCCATTCGAAGAATTATCATAAGATAGATAATTCATTACACAATCTATTGCTATAAACATCATTGCAGTACAGAGTTCTTTCCAGTGTAGGAGCCAACTCATGCAGAAACGTACTCATTGTCTGCAGCATGAACCATAGAGGATCAATATTGATTTTTGCCACGTTGGATAGTAAAATGCAGAAGGCTTTTGTGTCACAGTTTTACGTACTGTGAAACATGTGATAAGTAGCTAATAGCGCCTCACTTACAACATATTTCTTCTACTACACACAAAACACAAAGAGACCACAACGCACACGAATACGCCACGCCCATATACGGGGAAAATACAGTAGGCAACAAAGCAGGAGTATTACCAAAAAATGGTCTTAACCTAACTTGTTATCTTTATGCACGCAAATGATTCCTCTGTTGCAGGCCTGCTTCTTCCCTTATGTACATGTATCACATGCTGTCACTGAACCCTTACAACATTAGTGTAAAAACATATGACAAGGGTAAGGTCTGCAAACATAGTACCTTTTCAATGTTTACTTCTTGACTCTCTGTGAAGAAAACCACCTGCCCTACATACGTCAGTGAACAAAAAAAGAGGGAGCCAGACATGTGATGTCATCAGTGGTGTCATCAATGACATTTGTGATGTCATGGGTGTTAGTCTTAGCAGAGCACAGTGCTGGCGTGAGTTATGGTTGCTTAGCTTATCATAATTGGCAAATTTGTGGGGTGTTTCGGTTTGACCTGTAACCATAACGTCCATGTAAGAACCTTTTTCCATTGAATTTGATAGGTTTTTGCTAGTGCAACTTAACCATAACGTGCCTTTAATGTTTTTTGTTGGTGAATTTCATAGGTATTTATTAGGGCACTGTAAACATAACGTTTAGAGTATAGATAATATAGGCCACATAGGTGGCCTCTATACTGGGTACCTAATTCGTATTTACTGTGCTACTTTTGCTCTGTAATTGTGGTAAACTAGGGCTTGCCGCTTTCACTCCTGACTGCTTGCTCTCGTCTGTCTTCCCCCCACTCCCTCCTTATTCCATGGTGCTCTCTATCTCTCCTATCTTCTCTAACTGCTTCTCCATTGACTATAGTGTTCTCCTCACTAAATCTGGTAGGAAAAAGTTTAAAAAGGATATCCTGGTCTCCAACCCAGGCCTCCCTATCGCTGACACCTATACCAGTGCCTCCTCCAAGGAAACTCTTGCTGACATCCTCTTTTTCGTGCCTTCCCCTGACCTACGGACCCTTCATATGGTCTCTGTGCTCTCTCCCTTCTCCTCTTCTCCCATTAATGGTGGCACCCGTTGGGATGTCCTCCTGGCCCCCTTCCGCTCCTCTAAGGCCATCATTAATGTCTACGCTAATGGGACCGTCTTGGTCCAAGGCCCTCAGGCAAACCTCCACCTCTTTGATAGACGCTTCCCGCGCCTCATCAACTTCCTTTCCTCTCCTGCTGTCCCCTCTTCCCTGTCCTTGGCTACCTTGCCTCCATCCTCTCTCCCTGCCCTCTCTCTGGCTCCTTATTCTTCTTCTTCACCTCCACAGGGCGTACCTCTGATCTGTACCCCTCCCCGGAAGTCCTTCAAGGATGGCAACCTTCTCCACATTGCCACTCTCAACTCTCGCTCTGCTGTCAAACATTCCTCTGATATCTGTCGCCTTCTTGAGGAACTGGACCTTGACATCCTCGGTCTCACTGAGACATGGTTCATGGCCAGCTCTGTCACCAGCTTTGACACACTCCTACCTGACGGTTACAAGATCCTCTCCTTGCCCAGGCCCAACCGTGCTGGGGGTGTGTGGCCCTTATCTTCCCTGAGTGGATTCCTGCCACTGTCACTCCTATGCAGACCTACTCCTCCTTTGAATGCCTTGTCTGCCGACTCTCTCTCTCTCTCCTAGCCATTCCCTTACCGTGGCTACTATCTATCGGCCACCTGGTCTATTTCCTCCTTCCTCTCTGAGTGGGCTGACCTCTCCTCCTCACTCCTGTCCTCAACCACTCAACTCCTCTTTCTTGGAGACTTCAATATCCACCTGGATGCCTACTGTCCTCCCTCTGGACTCTTTCGCGACCTCTGCGACTCTCTCTCACTCTCTATTCTCCCATCTGGGCCGACCCATTCTGCAGGGCACACTCTTGATGCTCTGATCTCTTCTGACCTTCCCCTCTCTGTCCCTCTCTCCACTCCTCTCTCCTGGAGTGATCACTTTCTCCTATCCTCACACCTCACCTTCCCTACCCCACAGGCAAAGCCACCCTCATCACTGCCACCCACCTTCGCGGTCATCCAACCCATGAAGCGCGTGTCAGTTGAGGCTTTCGCTACCACCTTCTCGCCCCCCCTCCCCCTTTGGCTGACTCCCACCCTGACACAGCCCTCTCCACTCTCCACTCTGCTACATCTGATACCCTTGATATCCTTGCCCCTGTCATGAGTATCCGCCTGGAGCCCAAAGCCAAATGTAACTCCTGGTATGACTCAGATCTCGTCACCCTTAAACGCAAGTGCAGGGTGGCAGAGAGGAAATGGCGTGCTTCATGTTCATCCTCTGACAAACTGGCCTGCCGCCTGCTCCAAAGACAATAACGGCTCTCTGTTCTCACTAAGAAGAGAGCCCTTATCCAAGCCCGCATCTCTGCGGCATCTAACAATTCGGCCAAACTCTTTAAAATCTGCAAGGAGCTGGCCAACCCTGCTGCAGTCTCCACCTCTCCTGTCCCCTCCCAGGCCCTCTGCATGGCACTGGCCTCTCACTTCATTTAAAAAACTCAGGACATCCTGTCCTCACTCTCCTGCTATCACCTCCCCCCCTCTAATCCCTGCTCTCCCTCTGGCTCTTCTGCAGCCACCCCTCCTCCCTCCTTCTCTGCCTTTCCCCTTTTTTCTGCTGACAAGGTTTTGAGACAAGTCCGATCTATGAAAGTCTCGTCAAAACAGGTCCACCCCTGTTCCTCCAAAACTATCAAGGACCACATCGACTCCCTGGTTCCTGCCCTGGCTGACTTCTGCAATCACACCTTCGCCTCTGGAGTCTTCCCATCCCCCTCAAGCACTCCCTTGTGCACCCCCTTCTTAAGAAACCCTCTTCCGACCCCTCCTGCCCAGCTAACTATCGCCCAATCTCTATCACTCCCTTCCTGGGCAAGCTCCTGGAGAAACTGGCCATCTCCCAGCTTAATCTCCATGCTGAATCTGTTGGTAGTCTTCATGACCATCAGTCTGGCTTCAGAGCTGCAGAAGCACGGAAACTGCTCTCCTGAACATCCGTGAGGACCTGCTCTCAAACCTTGACTCTAACACCCCTTGTGTTCTCATTTTGCTCGACCTCTCTTCTGCCTTTGACACTGTCAACCACACCATCCTGCTCAACCGTCTCCGTGATAACCTGGGTATCACTGGTCAGGCTCTGGCGTGGCTGACCTCCTTCCTCTCCAATCGACCCTCCCAGGTCCAATTGGGTTCCTTCTTCTCTGACATCTTTTTCTCTACCTGTGGTGTCCCCCAGGGATCTAACCTCTCCCCCTGGCTGTTCAACCAGTATCTGGCACTTCTTACTCACCGCATCGCTGCTCTCTGCCCCAACTTTCAGTGCTACGCGGATGATACCCAGCTCATTTTCAGGCTACCCTCGGCCTCCTCTTCCCTTTCCCTTCCCTCATCTCTGACTGTCGTTCTGCTATCCAGGAATGGTGCGCCACCAACGACCTCTGTCTTAATGCCGGTAAGACTGAGATTCTACTTATCGGCACACCCACACCCTCCTTCTCTGCAGCTCTCTGGCCGGCCTCCCTTGGCCCTCTTCCTGCTCCTACCTGCAAGGCAAAAAACCTCGGGGTCATCTTCGACTACACACTCTCTTTCTCTCCTCACATATCTGACATCTCTAAGAAGTCACACTACCAGCTACACCTCCTCAGAGGTATCCTTCCTTTCCTCTCCTTCCCCCAGAAGCTCACTGTCTCCAGAGCCCTGGTTCTCTCGAAGCTGGACTACTGTAACAGCCTCTATCTAAATCTTCCTGCCTCTACTCTCCGCCCTTGCAACTCATCCAGAACAGGACTGCGAGACTTGTCCTTGGCCTCAAGCCCAGGGACCGTATCTCTCAGGACTGAAATCACTACACTGGCTCCCAGTGGCTGCGAGGATCAAGTTCAAAACCCTCTGCATTGTCCACAAGGCCTTCTGGAGCCTTGGGCCAAAATACCTTCAACTCTCTCTTCCTAAATATCTTCCTTCTCGAGCTCTTCGCTCATCCACCTCCAATTACCGCAGGGTCAGCCGCTTCTCCAAGCAACGAGCTAGGGGTAGATCCCTCTCCGCAGCAGGGGCCTCCCTCTGGAACAGCCTTCCTGCCTCCCTGAAACTTGAGGAGAACCATCTCCGGTTCCGGAAGCACCTCAAAACTTCCTCTTTGCCTCTGCTTTCTCTCCCTCTCTCCCCTGCTAAAATCACTGAACCTGCACTGAATCTGCAACTGGGCCACTCACCGATCTCGGTTCTTGGCCCAGCCACACTTCCCTGCACTGCCTACCTGCACTACGGGACTGTCTCTGTATCATACAGCCCCTTCTCCCGGCACTTACCTTGCACTTGCCACCAGCTGGCCCTATTATTTATCTGTTTTTCTACTAACCATGTACTGTACTTTCCCCTCTCCCCTTCCCCTTGCACTTTTCCCAGTCCCCCCTACCCTTGCACTTGCACGATCTGAATGACACTTGGCCTAGTAGGATCGTTGTCTGTCTCCCCTTGTCCCCCCCCTGCCTTGTCGCGCCTTGAAACACTTGTGTATAGGCGCGTTACAAATGCCATATCATATCATATCATAACGTTGCTTTAGCATAGCGTATTTAGAAATTATGCTATGTTTGTAGTACCACACCTCCACCATAACGTCCCTTTAGCAATATTTTGTTGTGGCTGATTATGATATAAAGCTCCTTTCAGAGTGTCACAATGTAAGTGGCAATGAAGGGAGGCAGTGCGATGCGCATCGTATACCCTCCACACAATTGTGTGCTAAATGGAAGGAACCGTGGTACTGTGGAAAACATGGCAGTGGAAACAGGTAGAAATTGGTGGCTGTTGAAACAGATGGTTGTGCGTGTTGCAGTGCATTTTCAAGTGCGCAAGTGTGCAACAGCAAGCACAAACATTATTCCTATCCTTCCCAAAAGGGAAGCAAGGCAAAGTGTGTAGAGCGTGCAAAATTCAAAAATGTGGTAATATCAACAAGAACGCTATTTGTGGGGAAAGCTGTTCGTGCTGTGAAACAATAATTCCCATTTGTACAGTACGACAATGGCACAAGTTGTAAAAAGACACAAATACAATTCTTCACAATGTACTGCACTTTCTCCATTTCCGGACCAAATAACAAATACTACGCCTAGATGGGTGTCTGCATATTGGGATACAAAATTATGCAGATCGGAAACAGAAGCATTACCTGGCCTACTGCCTCCCTCAGCACAAACGACACTGAAAATCGTGTTACATGGTGTGCATTTGTCCCTCCACAATCAACAACATTAATATCGTCGGGTTCGAGTGTCATCAAAGTCTCACACAGACAAAGCAAAAGGAATCACTTCATTGTAGGTGCTCCATATGCGTACAAACCCACATGATACACTCCACAGATCACTCCCAACGAACGCTGTTTTCCATTCGCTGTCAAGTAATGTAAGTGCAATTCACCCAGAAAGTATACGCTGTGGCTTGTACAACACACAGCCATAAGCTCACTCTCTGCATTTAGGTCAAAAAAATATACCATATACCATAGTCTGTGCGTGCACTCCACACTCAGAAAGCTTATTGCACAATCCTGTGTCCGCCACAGTCCCAAATCTAAGATCGTCATGTGCAACAGGGGCTTATGTTACACGTACAACCCTGCAACTGTCGCTATGTCTGCAGACTTTTTCAGGAGTGCGCGCACAGGTGTAGGGGAATAAATGTCAACCAGGGTAAGGGATGTCCTTTGTAGTGGTGGCTCAAAAAGCTGTTTTTATTTTATTTTTTAATCGTTTTTATTTGTTGCACTGCGCCTCACATTCTTACAATAGCGTCTTCAGTGCAGCCTGTAGATTGGAAAACCAAATGTCATTGCCACTGGGCGACAATGAATGCCATTTCCATTGATAAGATGCACATATCAGTAACCAATGTTGTCATTCTCACAGGTGTACATCCCAGCAGCACGCAAAAAGTTACACATGCTTCTGTTGATAAGACGCCATCCCACCTCTGGCTGCCGACAACATTCATTGGAATGGTTATATTCTGGACTTGGTGGTATACATGAGAAAAGCACCTTTGCAGTGGCAAAAATGTTCTGCACTTCTTTCATCATCTTTTTAAGTTGACAGTATACACTTGCACAAGCTATGGAACCCCAAAGCAATGCTCCATAGTGCACTACCACAACGAATACAGTACCTACAGTGGCCACTCGTTGACATGTTGCAAGGAAATGGTCGAAAGTACGGACAGGGACACCTCACCACAAAGCCTACACTTCGTCCAAATTCAAATTGCCATTGAGGCCTCTTTCCACAACATACTGAAGCAGATCTAGCACAAAGCGATCACCCACTATGAAAACTGTGCATCTCGCCATCTCTGCCAGCCACACTACACAGATTAATGAAACAAAATATGGCCACCCTTTCCTGTGACGCACACTCTAACCACCTGATTGGACAATTGCAACAATCGCATTTTCATTGGCCAGCATGTTCAAAAGTGCAGAATGTAGCACGTGCGCCTCGCAAAGTATCTTGAGAGCCGCGCCCCAGTAAATCATGAACAGTCCCTCTTCCCTTTCCACTATCCTCTTCCCACCACGCCCTTATTAGGTATTGCTAAGTACTCACACACGCATCCACCAATACCCTTCAAGACTTCAGCATCTTACAATGTCAGTTCTCCACAAGCTTCATATGGATCATTACAAAATCAGTCTGCACGTGTGCTGTTATTGGGAATAACGTCCAGTGGAAAGTTCAGTGAAACATTCCAGGAGTTATACATGCACATTCATCCACATAAGCACCCATCACCACAAAATAAAGGTATGAACATTTTTTTGTGCAGTATGTTCACAACTCTGTAATAAGTGCCTCTGCTCGGGATATCTGCCTCTAAGCGTCCACTACGTGTTAAAAAAGCATACTGATGTTCCTCCCATCTCCTACCATGAAGTGGCAATGGGTTCATTTACCCATATCATACACTATATTAGCGAAACCGGAACTCTGTTCTTTCCTTCACAAAATGCTACGAAAATTGTTGCTCACCAAACCACCTAGTACATAACTTGTAAAAAGAAGGCACTAAAGCCACCACTGAATGTATCTTAACAACCTACAGTCACTTTCCAAAAGGTCAGCGTCTGCACGGCTGTGGTGCTTTGTATGCTGCACTGTTGCCACTGGCTCTTTTCAAAAGGGAAAAACATAAAAGTGAGTCTGATTACCCCTCTTTCCATTGCCCCAATGTTTCAAAGTGACCAACAATTACAAATTAAACAAATACCATTTGAACTTGTTGCTATGAGACATCATGTACCCAGTGTAAAAACAATGCTTACAAAAATCCCACAATTAATTCACATGGGTATTTCAGATAGCTGTTGAAATACCCATGTGAATTAATTGTGGGATTTTTTATGCAAACAAAGTGGTTAAATAATATAGAAACTTTGCGTTGCTTGCACCCCCTTGTCTTATTGATGCACGATGCACTTTGCCTTTTAGATAAAAAAAAAAGTTTTTTTAATAAATGGTGAATTGTTTAATTGTGTGATATCATTTTTGTGGCAATTGTTGCCTTTTTACTCATATACAATGTATGATAATAATAAAAATTGAATTTATTTTTCTGTAAGCACTGTTTTTACACTGGGTTCATGATGTCTCATAGCAACAAGTTCAAATGGTATTTGTTTAATTTGTAATTGTTAGTCACTTTGAAACATTGGGGCAATGGAAAGAGGGGTAATCAGACTCACCTTTATGTTTTTCCCTTTTGAGTTAGTTCCCTTTCAGTTCTGATCCCCCGTGAAAAAAAGTTGGGAACCTTACCTGGTTTAGGTAACACTCTTTTCAAATCTGCCAGCTTCCACTCTGTGCCCTCAGCAACTCATCCATAAGAGTAGTGCGCAACTTGTCCTTGGCCTGAACGGCAGGGCTTGTATCTCTGCTGGACTAAAATGTCTGCAATAGCTCCCAGTGGCTGCAAACAATAAAATAACAGCCCTGTGCATTATACAGAAGGCCTTCTGGTCCCTGTGACCTCAATACCTTGCACTCTCACTTCCTAAATATCCGCTTGCTCCAGCTCTTCCCTCATCTGCCTCCTACTCCTCATCCGCCTCCTACTCTGGGTCAGTTGCTTCTATACGCAACCAGATGGTGGTAGATGTGTTTCTTCTCTTGAGGCCTCCCTGTGCAACATGCTCTCTGTCTCCCTGGACCTTGAGGAGAAGCATCGTAGGCTCTGAAAGCACCTGAAAACCTTCCCATGTGCTTCTTCTTTTTGCCCTCCTCTCCCCTGCTCACTTCCTGGCTAAAAGGTATTGTGCACTGATTTCCTACTCACCCTATAATATGTGCCCCAGGCCACCTCCCTGCCTACAGTTCCACCCCTGCACTGGCTTTCTGCCAACCCCCGCACTTGGGGAATGTGTTCTAGAACCCTAACAGTCCAGTCACCACTTGATGTCTACACATATCCTTGAACTTGCCAACACCAGCCGTAGTTGCATGTATTTCTATTTTTTATTGTTCCCATGTACTGCACTTTGCCCCCCTTCCCATTCACTTGCACACTCTCAATGTCAGCTGGCCTAGAGGAATCAATGTCTCTGTGTGGCCTCCGTTCAGCCTCCCTTTCCTCAGCGCCTTCACACACTTGTATGTAGGCGTGATACAAATGGCACAAAATACCATACCACATCATATCATATGATGCACACACTGCATTCATAACAACATGATGCCTGCCATGTACCTTGTTCACGTCACAATATGGTCTTCCCATTGTAATGCATGTACTACAAATGTCGGTAAAGTTATCCCACAGAAGCAGCAGGGAATGTATAATAGCAACGTTAAGCAAGTGTGTGCAGTGCATGCATAACAACAGGATGCATGCCCCTTACCTTGCACACTTTCTCCATAGCCTCCTACATTTATCTGTACAAACAAACCTTCTGTTACAGTGTCTGTGTACACACCACAACCAGCAACCACATTGCCCATTTAATCCTGAAAGTCCTGCGGAATCCACGGCATTACCGTGCTAGAAACTGGAGGGGGAGGTAGTTGAGTGGGTGTTGGGGGGGGATGTAAGACAGGTTTGGGGATTGTGTCTTTAGGATTGTCTCTAAAACACTTATATATTTTTTTCTTTTTGTCGTGTTTTTGGTATGTACATGCATTCATACATTTTTTCTCTTGTTTTTCTCTCTTGTTCACTGTCTGTTTGCTTCTCCTCCTGACATTTTTCTCGACGGAAGATGAACGCTTATCTTACATTTCTACAGGATTCTCTGCAATGCAGTGTGGCAAACACGACAGCATTGCCAATGGAAGTAAGAAAAATGCCATTTCCTTGGAACCACTGGAAATCTTGCTGATTATTAATGCTTTCATAGTCGGTGCAGAACATCCCAGCACTGCACATAAAGTCACACATGCTTATTTTTATCCAACATCTCCCAACCTCTGGCTGTGGACAAATTACACTGGCATGCTCCCATTGTTCTCTTGGTGTCATCGATAAGAAAATCACCTTTGCAGTAGGAAATATCTGCATCACAGTTGTCATCAACTTCTTTAAGTAAGCGAGCAAATGTGAGCACGACATGTTCCCCAAATGTAGTACTCCAAAATGCACGACCACCACATCTACAGTATCAACAGAGGCCACACATTTGCAAAGGAGATCCATGTACCCAAAACCCCACTCATAAACTGTGCCCCAAAAAGCCTGCACTACTTCCAACTGAAAGTCAGTATCGAAGCCTCTTTCCACTGCATACCTGTGCAGATCGTGCACAAAGGTATCACTGACTATAAGCACTCGCCGTCTGTCCATCTCTTCCAACCTCACTGCATCGAACTTTGGGTAAATATGTCGCCGCCCCTTCCAGTGAACCACACTCTCGAATCCTCATTGGATAATCCCCACAGTTCCATTTGTGAAGGCTCCATGCTCAGAAGGCCATGATGTGGCACCTGCGCTTTCCCAGCTACAGCTAGGGCCACGCCCCAGTAAAGCAGACACAATACTTCTTCCCTTTGCACTCGAATTTTCCATCACTCCCTTAGTGGTGCCTATTGGCGACTATGACATTTTCAGAAATGCCAGCACCAATCACACACTGAACCTCAGCATTGCACACTATCATTTCTGTACACAACTCCATATTTCCCGTTACACACTCTGAGAGCATGTTCCCTTTACTCCCAAAGCCCCTCCACCAAAAACTTTTCCTACAGGATGCCCTATTCCAGCATCACAATGATCCTGCGGCACACCCAGCACACCTTTCGCCATGCACACAACCGTCCACCGTTGCCCACACCCAGCACAACACTATGAATCCATGCATGCGATCATGGGGCAGCTAACATTGTGCACAAACATAACATACGTAGCAGCACTTCAACACAACTCCCTCATACCATAAAGTACCCATTCACAAAAACAGGTCGCAATTAGCAGCATTCACAAACATACCACAGCCTCTAACACCCCTACCCACTGCCATTCACAAAGTATTGTGTCACTACCAACCTAACCACAACATTTTCACAACATTGGCCCTACTTCAACAAATCTGCACACAGCATAGTAAAGAATCCATAGAAGCTGCACTTCAACCATACCGTCTGCCATACTGCCAGTATGCACACACTGCACTCAGTGCCCACACTGCGTGACTTTTCATTGCACCATCTCCAATCACACATCCAAAACTATACCCTGTTCCACCAGCGACCTCACCTGCAGAACCAAACATACACACCTGCCAGCTCACTTCTACTGCTCTATGGCATCTGAAATGTACCCCACAACCATTCTTTGCAGGTCACCACCGTCTACCAGATGCACAGTCAAAATTGCATTAGTGGTGTGGGTTTCCTCAAGTCCTAGGCTCTTCAATGGATGGCCTATGGCCTACGACCTTCGGCCATGGACCCAATAGGCTAGGCCTTGAACACAGGCACTGCAACATAATGCCACCTTGCATGTGACAATATCACCAACTACGCCAATCCACATACACACCACTGCCACAAGCACCCTACCCAACCTGCACACACATCCACCAATCACATACTGAACCGCTGCATGGCACCCATTCATGAAAACAGGTGGCTATCAGCAGAATCCACAAACATACCAGAGCCTCCACCACCCCTACCCACACCCATTCACAAAGTATTGTGTCACTACCAACCTACCCACAACCTTTTCACAACATTGGCCCTACTTCAACAAATCAGCACACAGCATAGTAACCAAGCACATTTAAGGTGAACTTCTACTATATCCTCTTCCATACTGACAGTATGTATACCCAGCACCCAGTGCCCACACTGCATGACTTTTCACATCACCATCGCCAAGTACACATCAAAAACTTTACCATCTTGTAACAGTGTCCTCACCTGCAAAACCAAACATGCACGCATGGCAACTCACTTCTGCTGCTCTATTGGACCCAATAGGCTAGGCTTTGAACACACGCGCTGCAACATAATGGCACCATGCATTTCACCATATCACCAACTACGCCAATCCACATACACACCACTGCCACCAGCACTCCTACCCAACCTGCACACACATCCACCAATCACATACTGAACCTCTGCATTGCACCCATTCACGAAAACAGGTCGCTATCAGCGAAATCCACAAACATACCACAGCCTCCACCACCCCTACCCACACCCATTCACAAAGTATTGTGTCACTACCAACCTAACCACACATTTTTCACATTGGCCCTACTTCAGAAATTCAGCACACAGCATAGTAACCAAGCACAATTAAGGTCCACTTCTACCATATCCTCTTCCATACTGACAATATACAAACCCAGCAACCAGTGTCCACACTGCATGACTTTTCACAGCACCATCGCCAAGTACACATCAAAAACCTCACCATGTTGTAACCGTGTCCTCACCTGCAAAACCAAACATGCACGCATGGCAGCTCACTTCTTTTGCTCTATTGCGTCTAAAATGTGCTCCACACCCATTCTTTACAGGTTACCACCTTCTAACTGCTGCAGAATCCAAAATGCATTACTGCCGTGTGTGTCCAAAAGTCTCTTGAGTGCATGGCCTACTGCCTAAGGCCTTCGGCCATGCACCTAACAGTCTAGCCTTCAACACTCTCACTGCTACATAATGGCACCATTCATTTCACCATGTCACCAATTTCGACTATCCACATACACAGCACTACCACCAGCAGTCCTACCCAACCTGCGCACCACCATGGAACTATGCAGCAACAAATTGCACCAGTTACCATAATGTAGACAGAAAACACTCTCTCCTGCACCCCTGTGCACTTTCATGCACATACTATAACCGTCCCCAGTTCCATTCCCACACTATTGTGCCACTGCCAAACTACCCACATTCGGTTCGCAACACTGGCCTACTACAACCAATGTGCACACAGTACACTATGCAAGCACCACCCTGTACCGGATGCACACCCACACTTGCGTTACTGAGGTGGGTATGCTAAAGCCCTATGATCTTCAGTGCATGCCCTATGGTCTACGGCCTTCGCCCATGCACCCATAGTCTAATCCTTCCACAGACCCAACACAACTTCCTTCACCCATGCATGCCACCATGTGCCCAACTACCGCATTCCATCCGCCACCCGCCCTCCCACCAAACCTATGTCATGTTCAATAGATTCCCCTTCTAAAATTGACCTGCCAGCACTCTCCATGGAAAGAGGACGCCGCAAACAGGTCGTGGCAGAAACTATCGGGCCGTTATGGCACCTGCCTCCAATCACCACACACCACAAAGTATTTGCCTGTCTAGCTACCCGTGACTTGACGCAGTATGTGCGAAAACTGCATGCACTCCTCCGTCTTCTTCCACCTACCGACATATGTCACATGAACCACTTCTCACTCCCCCACCAGTTCCCTCCCTTCTTGCCACCAACACATGCCATATGGTAGATTTTCCAGACCCTTCCGCCGCTGCGCTGTGCTCCGATACACCATGACGCCGTTTCCCAAAAACTTTGACGCACAGCATGCTTCCCTCCAGCCAACCACCGGCCGCGTCCAACATTCGCCGACATCATGGCGTACCGCAGGCCAATGACACTTTGGTCCATGGAGCCAACAGGAAAATGGGTCCACGGAGAGGGCCCAGCTAGCACTAATTTTTTGGGACATACATTTCAGTAATTTGCAACAAAAGTACTGGTTGGATTTCCACCAAACACACAAAATCACGCTTTCCGACACATGCCCTCGCTCCTGCCGCAAATTTGGTGAAAATCCATCCAGCCGTTTGGGTGTAGCCGTGCACAAAGTTTTTCCCCATTCAGTCTATTGGGAAAAAAATGTTGGGGACCCCCCTGTAACTTTGCCCGCCCTGCACGAAATGTCACCCAACTTGGCGAATAAAATCAAAGCCGCCCATATACTTTTCTTGCAAAGTTTGGTGAGGATTCCTCCAGGGGGAGCAAAGTTATAAGCTGCCGAAAAAGTGCTCTTCCTATGAGTTTAGCAACTTAACCATAACTACACGGCCGCTACTGTGGGCCGTGTAATTTAGGATGTATTGTATTTTATATTTGATTAACTCAAGTGATCTTAAATTTTGCAGTGTAAAAGGTCAAATGCTTACCAGAGGCACTTGATTCAAATGAATTGCATGAAAGCAGGGATTATGAGCTGAGGTCCTCGGCTTCTGTGCTTTACGGGCAGTATGAAGGCACCCCCATTCAAGTTACAGATGCTGGAGACAGCATGCCATGTCCCGCTCCAAACTGCCTGGCCTCCAAGATGCAAGCACAGGAAAAGCCTCCATAAAGCAGATGAGCTCTGGTGCCAAACAAGGCGAGGGCAGAGTGTAACAACATCCACATGGATGGGTATAGATAATTTATTGATTTCAGAGTAATGATGAAAGTAAAGTTGATGGATGGGGGCTTCAAATTAAAATATCTGCAAAATGCTTGGAGCTCAGTGACGCTAGATTTCCATTAAAAAAACATGTCACCTGTTTAACAAAGTGATACTGTGCCGCTTCTTTTCCATAATACTAAATTCAAAACAAAGTGGCGTTCTAGCCTTTCATGAAGAGATTTACATACTGGGTTGAACAGGTTTGCACCCATATAAGTTTCCTTTCATTCGCTTATAATAGGTGTGTTCAAATTGAAAGTAAATGTTGAATAAGGATAAGCTCAGAAGTGTAATAAAAAACGTAACGCCATATCATATCAAATAAATTACATACTCCTTTCACGTTTTTGAGACGAAAACTGTGCATGTGGCATCAATGCCTTCTTTGTGATGGGTATTAGATTACAAAAACTTGTATACGGTGAGGAACTTTTGAAGGATATCACTCGAGAACCCCTGCGACCGAATTGCTGTTTTGTTTCTATTGAGAAAATGTTGCATTGGTGTGTTAGAATACAAGCCTGCCTTATCCGCTGTGGCCATAGTGGTTGAGATGTCCCATACATCCAATGCTTCAATTTTTCTGACAGAATCAGAAGTATCTTGTAAGTAATGCTCTCCTTTCGCTAATGTTCTTTTAAAAAATTGAACAGGTTCACATGTGTGGCCGCGCGGTGGCAATGTTGGGCATCCAGGGGCACGATTACAGTCTTTGTGTAAGGGGCAGATGATCAATCGCAGGTGTCTCGGGTTGCATTTTTATATGCTATTGTGCTATTTTCTCTATACTGTATTCCCACTAAGTGCCCATGGTTATCACTGCTTGGATAAGGGATATCCCTAAATCTACAGGTATGTGATGGATAAACACTACAGCTACTCCCTAAACAGCTTTTTGATGACTTTATTTGTGTACATAACTCCTCATTTAGATTTGCGGAGCTACAATTTAAATCTGGTTGACTCCCTTTTCAAAGCCATTACATTATGTTGAAGGGTGAAAAAAAACGTTTATAGTGAGGCATTTAGAACTCTGGGCGTAAAAAGACTTTTCAGGGGAAATTCCCCCTAATCTGGTGCTGGCTACATTTGATGATCTTGGATTTTGAAAAAGTCAAAGCTTCAACACACACAAAAATGTGATCTAATGCAATCGATGCATCGAATAATTTGTTAGTGTTAGCAGAGACAAATGTACTGCCTTTATTGATAAGTGAAATCTCTTACAAAGTCATTGTTCCATGGATACATTTACACTTTATGTTGATTTTGTGAGAGTGTGTTTATTTTTTTGTTTCTATGGAAAACACTGGACATTGGGCACCACCCTTGTTTATAAGGTTAATTATTTATCTGCAATGTAGAGTAGCGTATGTGGTCCTGTTTCCAAAAGTGACCCCTCTTGCACAAAGGGCCAAAGTACACGATTTGCAGGTTCCTTTATTTAGTGGAAGTACCTCCTGTACAACCGCACAAAAAAGTTCTGCGTGAAGTCTGTGTTTCTTTAGAACAGTTCCTCCAATGGTAGATTCAAATCACAAGTAGACATCTCACATAATCCATTCATGTCTTGTAAAGACTCGTTTATTTTAGAGACAAAGGCAATTGTAGACATCCGATGCATTTCAGACTTCAGTCCTTCTTTGGGGACCGCAAATTACAAAAAAGTAAAAATAAAAAAATAAACTAACAGTATGACCAATATAGGTATATACAGTGTATTACAAAAAACGGAGTGCACAGTTACATGTCGTAAGTGCCTACCTGCCTATCTTCGGACTTAATTAATGCATAGCAATGCTGCAAATTACAAAAATACAATAAGGATATGTAACATAACCTTTCTTGGTTATAGAGTGTTATCTAGAATATCACAAAGCATCTCAGCAATATAGTATAATTGAAATGAAATTGCATATCTGTGTGTAAGATATGTCTGACTGACCACTCTAGCATGTTGAGTGTAAACCGAGTAAGCGTTCTGTAGAAAAGAGTAAGTCGCAAACAGTGGTTATCATAAGTGACAGATGGCGGGGACTGTTACATACAGGGGGAAAGACTGTTAGGCAAGTCACGCGCATGAGGCTGTTAGGCTAAAGAGAGTAGATGGACAATGCTAGGGGTAAGGGGGGTGTTGTTAATTTACATATTAGTTTGCATGTTTGCCTAAGTACTTGGTCATCACCATCGTGATTTTATCAAGGGCGACATTCACCACTGAATGGTCTCTTGTCCCTGGAACTAAATTGGCAGGGTGAAGCAGAGGAGGCAGTTAATGACTGAAGATGCTATGTAATGCCACTTCCTGTTTTGTCAAATGGTGAAAGGTTGTGTGTAATCACCTCCCAGGATGTCACTTGGGGACAGGGTCAAATTGCATCACTTCCTGTGATGTCATCAGAGGTCAAAGGTCATGTGATGTCACTTCCGCTACCCCTGGCATTTTGGTGAAGTGATGTACCTGCCTGTTCCCCTGGTTCACTTCTTTCTTGGACCAGAGTGACTTTTAAGCTTCCTTTTTACACCTTTTCTTGAGAAGGCATATCCTTTAAAGTGACAATGCTGCGATTGCTTGTCTGATCACCGCAGCTCAATCACCTAGAGTGCTATTCTCTACAAGGTCTGTATGTTCTGTGTTCTCTTACAGGGGAGGGTTCTTGTTGTTTTTTTTCTACATTATTAATTGCATATTGGGTCTGTATTTGTAACCCTACAGTCCCCTTATCTGCACTTACCAGACACCCCCCATCTGCCCCTTAAACCTAGCACTTGCCACCTTGCTGGCTGCACTACCACTTGCCACCTTGCTGGCTGCACTTCCACTTGCCACCTTGCTGGCTGCCCTACCACTTGCCACCTTGCTGGCTGCACTACCACTTGCCACCTTGCTGGCTGCACTTCCACTTGTTGTTTATCCCTTGCTCAGCACTTTCTCCTTCTTCCCTTCCCCCTTGCGCTCTCCGCCTTCCCTATCCCCTGCTCTAGAGCGTTCTCAATGTCACTGGGCCTATTAAGATCGTTGTTTTGTCCTCCCTTGTTCCCCTCCCTTGCCTTGATTGGACATTTTTATTTTGGAGTCTTTGTATTATTGCTGTTTGGGTTGCTACTTGTATCACATTCACCCCCCCCCCCAAACCCCCTTAAGAGTATAGCCTGTCGTTGGCCCACATTACCACACAAGGAGAAGGCGTTGTACCTCTAGACAGTGTCTCTTTACCTTTCTGATTGGGGCCACTGTTGCTTTGTAGTAGTGCTGAGTAGGCAGTTTAGTCACTACTCATCCCTGTACTCCTGCAGAGTGGCAGTCATTCCATCCCACTTATGTCTTCTAAATTAGCAAACGTTTGTTTCGAGTAGTCCTTATCAATGTAATTGAATTTCTTGGTTTAAATCGTCCAATAATGTCAACTAATGGGAAGACGATTGTTGAGTAGACAGCATTAATGCAATTTTGTTCATTTCGAATTCCAGATCGTCAAGAGGCACCTGCAGTCCTTGGATGGGAAGTAACATTAAAGCGAGAGGACATTTGTTCAACATCACCTGCCATTTAACGATGACTTCCTGTTTGCGAGAGTTCCCTTTTGTAAGGGCTCATGTTAGGCTAAATGTGGGATGGACGCTACCCAGAGGAGCACCCATTGGCTGTGAGCTCTCCAGGCCTTTAGAGCCTCCACGTTTTAGTGTTTGTAACATGTGGGAAATACTGTACAACTCCCACACTTAGGAGGCGATCCTGGAGATGTTTGGCCCAAGAAATGTTGCTATTTCCCAACATTCTTTAATTTCTCCTTTCTAAAATCTCTCTTTCTAATGCAACGTGAAGGGCAAACACGAAATCTCACTCTCCCTGATTCAAAATCTCCTGTTTGGCAGTCCCCGAGGATGTTTCTATCCTGGGGCTGCTTCGTTTCATTTAAATTAGTTCATATTTATTTAAATTTTATTTTGATATTTGCTGTTTAGAGGAGCCTGAAAGATAGAGATAGAGGTCATATGTTTTTTTTTTTTTTCTTCTGCGGAAAATACTTATTTTATGTAGTGGCACACACTGTAGCTATTGCTACGCTTTTGCACCAGTTAAAAACAATGCGTAGAGGACTAGTGCGGCCACAACAGCCAATCCGAGCACCCGATTCAGACCTCTCAAAATAAAGGGTGTCTGTAGGCCAGGATAATACAGATCCCCCAGAAACGTAAATATTCTTTATTTATCTGCGTGCGTTAATCGCTTTGTTCATAAATTATCCCCCCGTCGCCACCACGACCCATCCCCAACCGCCGCAAAACCCCCACGGCCCCCCACCCCCGGCCTAGACACAGCTGTTCCTAAGCCTCATTTTCATACAGATGGCGTCGGGGGAGCTTTTGAAACCGGTCCCACTTCAGCATGGAAATTCATGGCATACATTACCAAACGCACAAAGAGGGCCTGACTTCACAGGCCCGAGGGGGCGGTACCCCAACATTTGTAATTTAATTGCGTTTTTTTGTTAGCCGTGCCGCAAGTCACCGCCAACGCTCACAGGCACACGGGGTCTCCGAAAGCTGACGCGAGGGAGCACAGAGAGGGAAACCCGTTCGAACCTCCCCAGCACTGCACCCCGGGGGCCCTGCCCCACTGTCATCTTGGACCCGGCCTCACCACACAGATTTTCTAAAACTGGCGCTGTTAGTGTGGGTAATTACGCTGCGGAGCAGAGGTGGCAACCGTGCCTACTCGACAACATACCTTCCCCTGCTGGGGTTTGTACTAATAATGACTGAGACTTTGGTTTTCGTGTTGGCAATAAAAGGCCGTCGATTTTTTATTGCACAATAAACAAGTAAATCCGAAAACATATGTGTACGTTTTATTTTTGAAAATGTGCACATAAATAAAAAGTCTCATCTCTGTTGGACTTTTGGGCACATGCACTGGGGGTAATAAAGTTATTTGTTCTTATCCTTTTTCCGGCCCTCAGGAGTGTCATTAAGCTGTTGGAGCTCTCCTGTGGCAGTAGGCAGCTTCCTCCTGGCCCGTGCCGCCATCTTCTTACCACGACTGTGGGACAACGTCCATTGTCCTGCTATTCTTCCATGGTATGTTTCTTGTCCTCCTTGTATTTGTATTTTGTATTTTATTTATTTGTGTAGCGCACCAGGCCCAGGGGCAACCGGGCGCATCACTTAGTTACAGCATGAGAAAGCAAAGCAATATTTACCAAGTTGACAGGTATAATAATAACAATAAAAGGACAAGCAGATTGTATTTACAAGGGTACAGCTATGTACAAGTTAAGGAGTGAGCCCAATGCTAGATGTCTTGGGCGGACAACCAAGCTTTGGTAAGGTGTTTGAATCTCAGGAAGGAGGGTTATGCTCTAAGCTCATTAGGAAGCGTGTTCCATAATTTAGCTGCCATTATAGGGAAGCTGGTTCCACCTGATCTTTGGAGATTGAAACGTGGAACAACAAGGCAGTTTGATTGAGCCATTCTACGAGGTATAGTGGAGTTGTGGAGGGCAAATCGGTTGGCCAGGTAACAGGGAGCTTCGTTATGAAGGCATTTGTGGGTAAGTGCCAGAGTTTTCAGGGAAATTCGGTGTGGGATAGATGCCAGTGAATGTTGCCTCTGGTGTCGGATATGTGTTGGCGCCTGGGAATGTTGAGGGAAGTTCTAATAGCATTGTTTTGGACAATTTGAAACTTATTTAGGTTGCAACAATTGGTGCCTAGGTAAAGTGCATTGCAGTAATCAATCTTGGATAATACAAGGGTCCTAGCCAGGGTAACACAATTGGCTGCAGAGAGAAAAGGGCGGCATGCTGTAATAAGCTTGCAGGTATATGCTGCTATGGATGAGACTGAGTTGGTTTGTCTGGCCAGGGATAGAGTGGAGTCAATGTAGATCCCTAGGGTTTTTGTGTCCTTAGCGGTTAGGATAGTATTCCCATCGATGATGAAGGACTTAAACGCAGGGTCAAGTTTGATATGTTTTTGTGGCGAACCAAGAATAAGGAGCTCTGTCTTTTCATCGTTTAGACAGAGTCCGTGTTGTGCCATCCACGCTTGGATGACCTGGTAGATGGCATTGATAGCGAGGGAGTAAGCAGTGTAATCTCCTGAGATAGGGATTAGTATCTGGGTGTCGTCGGCGTAGCTGGTGTAAGTGACACCCAGATAGTCCAAGATATCGAAAAGGGGTTTGGTGAAACGTTATACAATGTGGGTGAGACACAAGAACCTTGTGGCACGCCACAGGAGACAGGTGCAGGTGGGGCGGCTGCTAGTGGAGAGAACACGCGCATTGATCTATTGTCTAAGAAGGAACTAATCCAGGTTGTAGCTTTATCGGAGAAGTGAGCAGCAGATTTAAGGTGGTGACAAAGAATTTCATGATTGACAAGATCAAAGGCCGCCGAGAGGTCCAAGAGGAGTAGGAGAGCCAGTTTGCCTTTGTCTTTTAGATCTTCGATCTGTGTTTTTAAATCTATAAGGGCAGTTTCAGTCCCGTGACGTGCCCGAAACCCAGATTGCCTAAGTCCCAGAACTTTGTTAGATTCAAGGTAGTCTTGAATTTGTAAATATGCTGCTCGGTCGAGGATTTTTAGTAAAAATGGGACCGTGGTGATTGGCCTGTAGTTTGTGGGTATGCTAGCGTCCAGGGTAGGTTTTTTCAGAAGAGGGATGACCCACGCATCCTTTAGGTTGTCAGGTACAATCCCAGAGCTAAAGGAGGAGTTGATGAACGTAGTGATGAATGGCGCTAGGTCAGGTATAATACTTCTTCCCTAGGAGTGGGTGGGATCGGGTGAAGGAAAACAGTCTTCTGCGTTCGCAGAATGAATTTGTTGCGCTCCTTTCAAAGCACTGGTCAACCTGGAGACACTGGTCAACCTGGAGATCAGCTCCTGCTGGCCCTCCTTATATCTGGAAAACATGGACTGAGGCCATGCATATGGCGTTAGGCTCGGGCGCTCACACCGGCTGGCCGGCACCGGCAGCCATCCACACCTATGTGTTATTCCCTGTTACATCTCTTTCTTCTTTTGTTTATCCCTTCCTCCTTTCCTTCCACCCCGTTGTTGGCCGCTATCAGCCAAGTTTCAGTGTTTGTCACACCTCCCCTTCTGGACTCTGTTGTGAAACCTCTTTTCCTGTCCCTAACAGTGTTTGCTAAAATACCTCACTGACTGCCTAGGGATACTATGGGGAGAGGAGCAGTGGGGAGGGGAGGCGAAGGGAGCTGGCTCCCTTCCCCTTGTTGCCTGTGACTTCTGAGTATGCACTGTGTTCGCCCCTCTGCCCCAGCTTAAGCCCCGTGCCATTCAGCTGCATTGGGTTCCCCATTCCGCGGCGCTAGTCAAACGGCTGGCGTGTCTGGCCCTCAAGAGGCTCTGTCAGAGCTAATCGGAACCTCTGTTCTAGGAGGCAGGAGGCCAGAGACCGCTGTTATGCACTCTGTTGTGAAACCTCTTTTCCTGTCCCTAACAGTTTTTGCTAAAATACCTCACTGACTGCCTAGGGATACTATGGGGAGAGGAGTAGTTGGGAGGGGAGGTGAAGGGAGCTGGCTCCCTTCCCCTTGTTGCCTGTGACTGTTGAGTATGAACTGTGTTCGCCCCTCTGCCCCAGCTTAAGCGCCGTGCCATTCAGCTGCATTGGGTTCCCCATTCCGCGGCGCTAGTCAAACGGCTGGCGCGTCTGGCCCTCAAGAGGCTCTGTCAGAGCTAATCGGAACCTCTGTTCTAGGAGGCAGGAGGCCAGAGACCGCTGCTATGTATTTGTTTGATCCATTCATGCAGGGCAGTTTCTAGTCCATTTGGTGCCCAGGGCGAAACATTAGATTGCAAACCCCCCAAGCCCCTACCCATTCCATTTACGCAGCACTCATCAGCAAAGCCGCTCCAGCGTGGCTGAGGATCAGACGGAAGCGCACACCATGCAAAATAGTGTCAGATACATTTCCAAATGACATAAACTGTGCATACCTGGATGACCGACCGGTGTGGTACAATAATCAGGAATCCCTTTCACCTGGGGCAGCCTAGAAAGTTGTCATTTGGCAAACTCAATGTTTAAAAAAAAGGCAGCAAAAAAAACGTTGACATGTGAAACACCTTTTGTTAGGGAAGTTGATAAAGGTATTAAGGCTGACCTAACTTGTTAAGGATGTCGTTTGCTCCACGTGCACAGTGTGAGTGGGTACACGCATAGTAGGAACGGACTACAACGAGGACAGCGAAAGTTAACCAGTTATATGCAGCATGCCCTTCAATCCTTTGTTCCTTCTGCTGGACGGCTCACGGCCCACGGCTGGCTGGCTTGCTTCTAAAAGCGGTCCTGGCTTCAGTCCTGCTGCTGCTGTGGGGCTCACAGCTGGCATCCAATAGCCACCACCAATACCAGGCACCCTTTTATGCCTGTTATTGGTGGCGCGAAAAGCGCAGAAAATGGTGACCTGGTCTACGTATGTAACGTGAGCACATCAGAGGCAGTGCCAGCACCTGCTGCCGCTACTCGAACATTCGTGCACAGTCCAAGGTAATGGTGCCCACCCCAAGGTAAATGCACCCCCAGGGAAATTCTAGTCCGCACCAGTGCAGGCAATTGCACCCCGGGCAGTCACCCACTTCGCCCAGGGCAAGAAATGGACTTGCATTTATGCCCACTTGCTTACAATAACATTTTATTTTATTTGTTTGGCCGGCGAAACCCTTACCAACTGGTTGCATGGATCAGGGAATACAAAATGCCATTGTCAAGGTAAAAGCACTAATGTTTTAGCTTTTAATTGCCAAAAATAAATCCCTCGGATTGACAAAGATTGGTGTACTACCATTCAGAACTCCCTCACCAAAAAGATTAATCTACTTCATAACTAACTTTACACCACAAAAATCCAACTAACTTCCAGATCACCTGCCCCTACTACCACCAACCCCCCCAGATATCACACCCTTCTCCTTCTCCCAAGTCTAAGAAGAGCACATACTTAAGTCTATTTTAGCCCTCAATCTGTCCAACTGCAAAGGCGACACTTGTCCACCTCACATTGTAAAACTATATGCGCCCACGATCTGTGCAATCATTACAGACTTTGTGAATGCCTCCATTAAGACCAACACCATGCCTAACTGCATCAAGTCTGCCTGGATCACCCCACTCCTAAAAAAAGACCTCACTAGATCCTACCATACTCGATAACAGCCACCCCATCACCACTGTACCCTTCCTACTCAAAATCCTCGACCGTGTTGCTTATACCCAAGTCCAACACTTCCTAGAAGCAAATCATATTCGCGGCTCAAGACAATCAGGGTTCCGACCAAATCACAGCGGGGAAATCGCCCAGTTGGACCTTGAAATACAATTAGACAGTATCCGAGATGCAGGTAATCTGCCCATACTCCTCTTCCTCAACTTGTCTGCTGCTTTTCACTTGATCAACCAGGACATGCTTTGCCAACACCTGGGATCTCACATTTTCTCAGCTGACACCGTTTCCTGGGTAAAATCCTTCTTTGGAGATCGCACGTCAGTGATTTGCATTGGAAACTCAGCAGCTGACCCCATCCCAGCACCTCTGAGAGTCCCCTAAGGCTCTTGCCTGTCCCCCACCCTATACAACACCTATACCAAACTGCTCTTTGACACGTTGGACTCTCTCGATATCACGTACACTAACTTTGCAAATGATACCCAAATACTCATCCCTTTCTCTGGTAACTACCTTGAGGACTCCATCATCATAAATAAGATCTATGACACCATCCAAAACTGGATGGCCTCCCACGATCTTTGTCTTAAGGACGATAAGACTGAACGTCTCACTGTGCGCTCCCCCTTATGCCTCAGCAAGCGCTCCTCTTCCTTTTCCGCTATTTCCATTGATGGCACCTCCACCCCTGTCCGCAAGCAAGTGAAAACCCTGGAGGTCTACCTGGACAATGAACTCAACATGTCCAAACACATCAATGCTTGGGCCTCATCTACTGCGTACACTGTAAATCTCATCTCCCTGAGCAGACAATTCCTTTCTCCACCCAACTGTCTCACCCTTGCTAGACCTCTCATCATCAGCAAACTTGAGTATTGCAATGTCCTCCTTATGGGTACCTCATCGACAAACCTATCTAAACTGCAACTCCTCCTTGCAACTCCAAGCCCTCCGTGCAGCCCTGGGCCTGCGCTGCTCCAACCACATCACGGCCTCCAGAAACGAAGTCCATTGGCTTCCCATTGAAGCATTGAGTTTAAAGCTCTGACACTGGCACATCAATGCATATACAATGTCGCCCCCACCTACCTGAACAAAAGCATCTCTCGGAAGCACTCTGTTCGTGCCCTCTGCTCCTCTCAGAGCATATTGCTTGCTACTCCAAGATTTAAAAAATCAAGAGCTGGTGGCACTAGAATTGCCGTCACTGCCCCCAACACTCTGGAACTCTCTTCCACATCAGATCACAGACGAAACTTCCTACGCCATCTTCAAGAAACTTACCGAAACCTGGCTCTTCAACAAATATGATTAATGTCTTTTCTCCTGCTCCATTTACCCCTCCCTCATTCACTATATGATTGCAAAATGTCTTTTATTCCACTGTATATTGTAAAAATGCTGTGATGCCCCTGGGTCTGGGCATTACTAGAATGTTATAAATAAATAAAAAGAAATCCTACAAGGGGGAGGAAGAATAATATTTCTGAGTGTTTTCAAGGAAGGCATTGGGAAATTAAAAGGGTATGCTCATAGCATTGTCCTCAAGTCAGGTACTGAACCAGTATCTCACCCAGCAAGACACATTCCAATTGCTTTGAGATAGTAGGTACGAGAGGAGCTAGATTACGGGTGTGATTGAGCCAGTAGATGTTTCTGAATGGGGTTTTCTGATAGTAGTAGCTCGCAGATCCAATGGCAGAGTGTGTTTGTGTGTGTGTGTGTGTGTGTGTGTGTGTGAGAGTTTGTGTTACTATCCTTGTGGGGACTTGGGTATGAAAACACACACACGCTGTGGGGACCTAAACCCAAGTCCCCACATGGTAATGCCTTCCAAATGATTTAAAACAACTTAAAAGTCGTATGTGCCAATTTTTATAACTTTTGAAAAAATGGCCCTGTGGGGACCTGTGTTTATTTTGGTGTGTTGATTTTTTACTCAGCTCTGCCCCCGCAGGCTGGGTGTGGTATTGCAGTCATCAACACACGGACAGGAATTTAAACACACATGATACATCGGATGCCCTACATGCTTAGGCAGCAGACAGCAGATTCATGGGAACCATTTATGCACAAATACAATTATGTTTTAAATGGCCTGACCTCTGCGTTTAAATGTAAAATAATGAACGTAAGCTGTTTTTTGTGTATTTTGTATGTTTACAGAATTGGATATAATTGATATGCAATGTAAATCTCCCCTCATTGATTGCACAACACACTTCCAGATTAATTTCAAGCATTGACTACTTTTGTAATAAACGAATCACAATGTGACTTACTTTACTTTCTTATTTTTCTGTGATTTTTTTGACGTCCCCATAGGGGTGGTGTGTGATGAAATTGAATTCTACACTGTCAAGACAACACATTATGTGCACTGATGTCATCTTGTCTATAGTCTGATATGTGAATTAATTGAATGTTGGCATCACATTTTGTCTGATTATTCAAAACATATTCACAAGGTTGATGTTTAATTGATACTCATTTGGTTTCATTACAAGTTGATCTCTAAGGGGAAAAAGTGGCAGTAATGGAATTGGCGCCACTTTGATCAATCTGCTGATACAAGGGTTATTGAAAATGGACACTAATTCCTCTGGTGGAATTAACCCAGAAGAAATGAGCGCTGGAGGAATAAGTAATGAAAACCAGTGATAATTCCCCCGGGGTTAAATCCTCCAGTGGAATTAGAGCTGGAAATAAAAATGCTAATTCCATCCTATCTTCAGGTTAAAATACCGAACGAAACACTGCCAAAAATAGTGTCCAATTCAACCAAAAATACCCAAATGGTGAAGGAAAATGCATTCAGGTGATGCAAATGAAGCCACAGATGCACCCAATGGCCATACAAGGGTATGTGAATACGAATAGTATGTAATGATGCTGAAGTCCCAATAGAGCTGATATGATGGTACTGAGTCCACCAAAAAGATGGTGTGTGGTCATGTTGAGGTCTCCGTTGGGATGTTTTTTGATGACATAGAGGTCCTCACAGGGATGGTGTGTCATTGTATAGAAGGCCACATAAGAATAGTATGTATTTATGCTCAAGGTCCCATAGAAATGGAATGCAATGATATTGAATCCTCCAACTGAATGGTGTGTGCTGATGTTGAGGTCCCCACAGGGTTGATATGTGATGATATTGAAGTCCTCAAATGGATGGTGTGTGCTGATGTTGAGGTCCCCAAAGGTATGATATGTGATGATATTGAAGTCCTCACATGGATGGTGTGTGCTGATGGTGAGGTCCCCACAGGGATGATATGTGATGATATTGAAGTCCTCACATAGATGGTGTGTGCTGATGGTGAGGTCCCTACAGGCATGATATGTGATGATATTTAAGTCCTCAAATGGACGGTGTGTGCTGATGTTGAGGTCCCCACAGGGTTGATATGTGACGATATTGAAGTCCTCACATGGATGGTGTGTGCTGATGTTGAGGTCCCCACAGGGATGATATGTGATGATATTGAAGTCCTCACATGGATGGTGTGTGTTGATGTTGAGGTCCCCACAGGGATGATATGTGATGATATTTAAGTCCTCAAATGGATGGTGTGTGCTGATGTTGAGATCCAGACAGGGTTGATAAGTGATGCTATTTAAGTCCTCAAATGAGTGGTGTGTGCTGATGTTGAGGTCCCCACAGGGTTGATATGTGATGATATTTAAGTCCTCAAATGGGTGGTGTGTGCTGATGTTGAGGTCCCCACAGGGTTGATATGTGATGATATTGAAGTCCTCACATGGATGGTGTGTGATGATGTTGAAGTCTCCTTAATGAAGATGTATTATGATATTAAACATTTCGTATGTGGGCTCTTTGACATTAAATGCCTTACAGATATATAATGATTCAAGGAAGCAAAAGAGAGGTTTTGTGAAGATGTTGAAATCATTTAAGAAAGTATTTATAGGCCTGAGTGTGTTTTATGTTAACATGAACTCATGTAATGGTAATGTTACATCAAGCTCTGCTTAGTACATGGCCAAATCAGAAATTGAACGAAATCTCACCTGACAATGGGGGTGATTACGAGTTGGGCAGTATTCTGTCTGTAAATCCACTGGACTTACCGTTGCCACCACTTGGTTTGGCAGATTTACAGGTGGATAACACGTGGTGGTGGCGGAGTATGATCCCTTTTTTTCATTGGACTCTGTGGGGCATTTGTGGCAGAATTACTGCCTAAGGGAGCAAGGGCTAAAGGCCAGTGTGAACAGGCGCCAGTTTTGCTGGACAAGAATTAAATACAGCGGAAACATCATCTCTGCAGACATCATTCCTGTAGATCCCGCAAAGACGGAAGCCTTCCTCATCTGGTCAAGACCTCAGAACTTGAAGGAGTTACAGAGTTTCCTTTCTTTAACAGCTACTGGAGATTTGTTGTGGGATATGCCAACATCGTGCAACCGCTTGTGGACCTCATCAAAGGATACCTGCCTAACTAGAGGAGCCGCAGGACTACCATCAACTCTGCAGACCATTTACACCATCCACATGAGCCCTTTGATAATAGGTGGACCGACTAATGCCAGGAGGCATTCAAGGAGCTGAGGCAGATCCTCACTACTTGAGCTCCTCGAATACTCAAACCAATTCTGGGCTACACAGATCCTCAGTTGCCTTGCATCTTGCACATTGATGCAAGTCTTCCACCTGGTGATTGTGTGTTGATCCACAGCCTGGGAAAGAGTGGACAGAACAAGCTGAGTAACAAGTGGGAGTCTCAACCATTCAACATTGAGCATCAATTAGTAGTGCTGCCTGTCTACTGACTATGGGTATGAGGACTGCCAAGAAACATCAAGACCTTGCAATGGAACCATCTGCTCCAAGTCCAGGATGAGTTTGAGCTGACAACGGTAGTGAGAGAAGAGGACGTGAACCCGAATATGAGAGTGTTCTTTCGAGACTAATCCTGATCCCATTGCTCCTGCTAAATTGGATGTGGCAGGTTACCCTTACCCATTCCTCCACTGGAATATAGGGAGCCTGACTTGGTACAGGGTTGATCGCTGGGTCAGGAATAAACCCTACATGAGGCCCCGGCTGATCTTCATCCTGCAACCAGGGAGAGCAGGACTGTCATGAAACTAACTTAGGATTCACCGATCCTACGTTTTCCATTCTTTCTTCTTTAGTGCAGGTGCCTACGAGTTCAGGGATACTTTGGCAGGACACAGGGCATGAGAGGGGGTTGGGGGGTAACAGGAGAGAGACACGGGGCATGAGCGAGGGGTGGGGGGCAACAGCAGGGAGACACGGGGCATGACCGGGTTGTGCGGGGCAACAGGAGAGAGACACGGGGCATGAGAGGGGGGTGGGGGGTAACAGGAGAGAGACACGGGGCATGAGCGGGGGGTTGGGGGTAACAGGAGAGAGACACGGGGCATGAGCGGGGGGTGGGGGGTAACAGGAGAGAGACACGGGGCATGAGAGGGGGTGGGGGGTAACAGGAGAAAGACACGTGGCATGAGCGGGGGGTGGGGGTAACATCAGGGAGACACGGGGCATGACCGGGGGTGGGGGGCAACAGGAGAGAGATCCAGGGCATGAGAGGGGGGTGGGGGGTAACAGGAGAGAGACACGGGGCATGAGCGGGGGGTGGGGGTTACATGAGAGAGACATGGGGCATGAGCAGGGGGTGGGGGGCAAAAGCAGGGAGACACGGGGCATGAGCGGGGGTGGGGAGAACACAAGGGAGACACGGGGCATGAGAGGGGGTTGGGGGTAACAGGAGAGAGACACAGGGCATGAGCGGGGGTGGGGGGCAACAGCAGGGAGACACGGGGCATGACTGGGGGGTGGGGGCAACAGAAGGGAGACACGGGCATGACTCGGGGGTGGGGGGCAACAGGAGAGAGACAAGGGGCATGAGAGGGGGGTGGGGGGTAACAAGAGAGAGACCTGGGGCATGAGCGGGGGTTGGGGGGCAACAGCAGGGAGACACGGGCATGACCGGGGGGTGAGGGGCAACAGGTGAGAGACACAGGGCATGAGAGGGGGGTGGGGGGTAACAGGAGAGAGACACGGAGCATGAGCGGGGGTGGGGGGTAACAGGAGACAGACATGGGGCATGAGCGGGGGGTGGGGGCAACAGCAGGGAGACACGGGGCATGAGCGGGGGGAAAACGAGGGAGACACGGGGCATGAGAGGGGGTGGGGGGTAACAGAAGAGAGACACGGGACATGAGTGGGGGGTGGGGGGCAACGGGAGGGAGACACGGGGCATGACCGGGAGTGTGGGGGGCAACAGGAGAGAGACACAGGGCTTGACGGGGGGTGGGGGGCAACAGGAGAGAGACACGGGGCAAGAGAGGGGTGTGGGGGGCAAACAGGAGAGAGACACGGGGCATGAGCGGGGGGTGGGGGGCAACATGAGAGAGACACGGGGCATGAGCAGGGGGTGGGGGGTAACAGGAGAGAGACACGGGGAGTGAGCGGGGGGTAGGGGGCAACAGGAGAGAGACACGGGGCATGAGCGGGCGGTGGGGGGCAACAGCAGGGATACACGGGGCATGACCAGGGGGTGGGGGGCAACAGAAGAGAGACCGGGGCATGAGAGGGGGGTGGGGGGCAACAGCAGGGAGACACAGGGCAGGAGCGGGGGGTGGGGGGAACACGAGGGAGACACGGGGCATGAGCGGGCGGTCGAGGTTAACAGGAGAGAGACACGGGGCGTGAGCGGGGGGTAGGGGGCAACAGGAGAGAGACACGGGGCATGAGCGGGGGGTGGGGGGCAACAGCAGGGATACACGGGGCATGAGCAGGGGGTGGGGGGCAACAGCAGGGAGACACGGGGCATGACCGGGGGTGGGGGTCAACAGGAGAGAGACACGGGGCATGAGTGGGGGGTGGGGGTAACAGGAGAGAGACAAGGGGCATGAGCGGGCTGGGGGGCAACAGCAGGGAGACACGGGGCATGAGCGGGGGTGGGGGGAACACGAGGGAGACACGGGGCATGAGAGGGGGGTGGGAGGTAACAGGAGAGAGACACGGGGCATGTTGGGGGCAACAGCAGGGAGACACGGGGCATGACTGGGGGGCAACAGGAGAGAGACACGGGGCATGAGCGGGGGGTGGGGGGTAACAGGAGAGACATGAGGCATAAGCGAGGGGTGGGGGGAACAGGAGAGAGACACAGGGCATGAGCGGGGTGTGGGGGCAACAGCAGGGAGACACGGGGCATGACCGGGGTGGTGGGGGGCAACAGGAGAGAGACACGGGGCATGAGAGGGGGGTGGGGGGTAACAGGAGAGAGACACAGGGCATGAGAGGGGGGTGGGGGGTAACAGGAGAGAGACACGGGGCATGAGCGGGGGTGGGGGGCAACAGGAGAGAGACACGGGGCATGAGCGGAGGGTGGGGGGCAACAGCAGGGAGACACGGGGCATGAGCGGGGGGTGGGGGGAACATGAGGGAGACACGGGGCATGAGCGGGGGGTCGGGGTTAACAGGAGAGAGACACGGGGCGTGAGCGGGGGTTAGGGGGCAACATGAGAGAGACACGGGGCATGAGCGGGGGGTGGAGGGCAACAGCAGGGAGACACGGGGCATGACTGGGGGTGGGGGGCAACAGGAGAGAGACACGGGGCATGAGAGGGGGGTGGGGGTAACAGGAGATAGACACGGGGCATGAGCGGGGGTAGGGGTAACAGGAGAGAGACTTGGGGCATGAGCGGGGTGGGGCGCAACAGCAGGGAGACACGGGGCATGACCGGGGGTGGGGGTCAACAGGAGAGAGACACGGGGCATGAGCGAGGGTGGGGGGCAACAGCAGGGAGACACGGGGAATGAGCGGGGAGTGGGGGTAACAAGAGAGAGACACGGGGCATGAGAGGGTGTGGGGGGTAACAGGAGAGAGACACGGGGCATGAGCAGGGGTGGGGGGTAACAGGAGAGAGACACGGGGCATGAGCGGGGGTGGGGGGCAACAGCAGGGAGCCACGGGGCATGACCAGGGGGGTGGGGGGCATGAGCCAAAATGTGTTTAGCCCTAGGATGGGTTGAGCTGGTTGCTTGCTTATAATATATATATATATATATATATATATATATATATATATATATATATGTATATATATATATATATATATATATATATTTATATATATATATATATATATATATATAAAAACAAAAAAAGAAGGAAAAAAGAAAACGGAATATCGCTTCCTGGACGGCACTCTTCCTCAATCATAGAAATCATCCAGACACGTCAAAAAGGATCTCCATCAAACGTCCTTTATTTATAAAGTATGGTGGACAAGTTGTTCAGGAGAGAACAAAAACCACTACGCGTTTCACCCGAAAGGGCTTCGTCTGGTTGTAAACATAAATGACAGGCTTCCCATTTAAACACTCGTAAAGTCCTTCTTTACTTTCCCTTATGTTTCCCTCTCAGGCCCAATGCATGTTTCTCTGAGTGACATCTTGGAATAGTAAAAGGTATATACATATATATCCTGCATCCAATGTGTTACTTCTAAAAGTGCTACAAAAGTAGCCACTCAGATATTCATGGGCTTATGTATTATCCCCATATCTAAAAAGTGCTTTGTGCAATATGACAATGTGTGTTTCCACACGTTTCAAAACGTTCGTACTGTCTTAGGTCATATATTACCAAATTCTTCATAATATGACTAAACATTCTTTTGAGAGTAAACCACTTCCATTTAAGTTACCACAGAATAAAATCTTAAATGCCATAACTAAAAGTGCAAAGTGCATTATAGCTGCCAATGTTTCCAATTTGTCAAGTTTCTAATATCTTGAATAAAGTGCTTGGTGCACGATAGCATCGATAAAAATGCTTTTGGCAACACAATTATCTCTCAGTATTACAGGGGGTAAAAAATAGTTATTTTTCATCCTTAAGAATATAGTACAATAGCCAACATAATAATCAATATTTCATCCCCTCCACTGTTGCTTCAATGCAGGATAAAGTGCAATATGTATGATAGCAGAAAATATTCCATATCATATAAATGTCTAATGATACAAATAAAGTGCTAGGTGTCACATAGCAATCTTGCCAAGGTTTACACTGGTTATAAAAATGATGTTCCTATTTAGATAAAGTGCTTAGTGCATTCAGTATGTAACTTAACTAGGATGTTTATGGATACATTATGTTTAGTCACAGCAAATATTCTGTGTCATATGTATGGCAAGGGTTACAAATAAAGTGCTTAGTGCAACATTACAATTTTGACAAGGTTTTCACTGATACAAACAAAGTCCTAGGTGTTACATAGCAATTTTGCCAAAGTTTACACTGATTATAAAAATGGTGTTCCTATTTAAGTAAAGTACTTAGTGCATTTTTTAGGGGACAAGGGAGAGGGGAACAATAAAAATGATGCATTTACCAAGTGTCTAAAAAAGAGAGCCTATAACAGATTGAAAATACAACCGTATTTCAACAAATATATATGTGATGATTTTAAAAAACCTCCTACATGTTAAAAAATGTGTAAGGACTGTTGTATAAAACAGTGTGTTAAAAGAAAGCATATGTCAAGGAAAAACAGACCTGCAATGGCCTCATACTCTGGGAAAAAGCATTCATATACTTATGTACAGGCATAAAACAGATGAATCAAAAAACATCAGAAAATTCAAGGAACCACTTCTAATTTCCCACAAATGTGTAGAGTTCCTCGTCCTTGTTGTGGCCATCTGGGTATTTTGTTTGATAATCGACAATATATTTACATTCAGTTTGTCTCAATCTCAGTTCTCGATTACCCCCTCTATCTATGCCATAATATCTAAACGAGGAGATATCTCCATTGTGTTTTTCTTCAAAATGCTTGGCTAGGGGGTAGGTTGGATCTTTGTTTTTAATCGCACGAAGATGTTGCAGGATCCGTAGTTTTACTTCTAATTTCGTACTGCCTATGTACATTAAATTACATCCACATGTTATCACATAAACCACATAAGTTGTTACACAGGTAATATGTTTCTTGATAGTCACTTCCTTCTTAGTTCGAGGATGTATATAGTTCTTCAAGGACATCCCAAATTTACAGGCCTTGCATTTGGTACATTTGTAAAAACCCTCCTGATTGCTTAGTAGCCATTGATTTGATATTTGTATCGGGGTCGAGAAAAGGCTTGGTGACAGTTCTGATTGGAGCGATTTTGCTTTCCTAAAGGTCACACTAGCATTCTTCTGAATATGGCCTGCGATGTCTGGATCTCTCTGTAATAACGCCCATCGTTTGGCCAGAATTTTTTGAATGTCTTTAGCCCCATTATTGTAAGTTGTGATGAAGCGTATATTATCAGTTTTTGTTTCCAGTAGCTTCAATTCATTTTTCTCCTTATTTCTTCTGAAAATCTCAGCTCGTGTCTGTTTCGTGCATTGGTTAAATGCACTATTGATAGTCGATTTCTTGTAACCTCTTGCCATAAAATTCTTTGCTTTGATTTTGGCATTTTTTTCAAAGGTTTCGTTTTCACTACAGTTCCTTTTCATTCTTAAGAATTCGCCGTAGGGTATACTATTTTTTAGGCATTTCGGATGTGCACTCTTGGCATGAAGCAGTGAATTGGTGCTTGTTGGTTTCCTATAAGTTTCAGTTGTCAGTACTTCATTCTTTACTGAGATCTTAATATCCAAAAATATTACCTCTAAAAGATCATGCTGTTCGGTAAATTTCAAATTGGTATCATGTGTATTCAAGATGTTAAAGAAAACCATCCATTCTTGTTCACTGCCATCCCATAGTATAAATAAGTCATCAATATAACGGCGCCAAAGGATCACTTTGTTGGTGTGTATTGATAATGTTTCCTCTGAGAATAGTTTTGCTTCCCAGGCTCCCATAAATAGGTTCGCATATGTTGGTGCTACCGTCGTGCCCATTGCTGTACCACACAATTGTTTATAATGTTGGCCGTCAAACATAAAGGCATTATGTGTGAGACAAAAGTGAAGCATGTCCAATAACATTTGTGAATGATCTCTAAAACTTAGTGATTTGCTAGATAGAAATCTTTTGATGGCTTCCATTCCTTCTTGATGTTTGATACATGTATATAGAGATATCACATCCAACGTTACTAGTAAATACCCCGGTCTCCATGGTATTAGATCGACTTGTTGGAGAAAATCAGATGTATCCTTGACGTATGATGGCAGTGTCTGGACAAATGGAAACAAGAATTGATCAAGGTATTTTGACGTATTCTCCAATAGAGAATCACCACAATAGGCCTTCCTGGTGGTGTTCTTTTGCATTTGTAAATTTTTGGTAAAAAGTGTATTATTGGTAATATTGGAAACTCCTTTGTTAAAAAAGCCTTTTCTCGTGTATTCAAGAGGCCCATCTCATGCCATATTTTAAGCTTTTGATCATATTCCATTTTGTAAGCCTTGTATGGATTTGCTGGTAACTTTTCATAATTATCCAGTTGTCTCAATTGACGTAATGCTTCTCGCTTGTAATCTTCTGTTTTCAAAATCACAATATTTCCTCCCTTGTCTGATGACCGTATGACAATTGTTCCATCTTGTTTTAAATTCTTTATGGCTATACATTCTTTTGAAGTTATATTGTGATATATTTTCTTTTTGGCAGAGGCCAGTTTCTTCAAATCGTCTATAATTAGATCCTCAAAAAGGTCTATGAGTGCCATATTGTTGGCCGGGGGAATAAATCTCGATTTTTTCTTTAAAGTGCTTGGTGCTGGCATGTTGGTAAGGAGATTTTCCGGTACGTTGGAGGACCATGCCAATATATATATATAATTAAACACTGGGATCATGGGTGCCAGCTTTGGTTTTTATATATATATTTATTCAGGGCAGAGGTGGGGGTATTTCTGCACCTCTAGTGAAAATCCAAAGCTGGCACCCATGATCCCAGTGTTTAATTTCCTAACAACTGCTGTCAGCACAACAGAAACATTTATTTGTGATTAAGCAGTTTGACAACCATTTAACATCTTTATAAATATAACCTGTTATAAAAAAAACACAAAGGAAGGGGCACAACAATTACAGGGTATTTGTTTGGTGGTCAGATAAAAAAAGAAACACATTTCAAAGAAAACTAGCGAATGCAAGTTTAAGCAGCATGATTGAGTTTGGAAATTACGTTTTTTTACTGAGTGTAAGATGCCCATTTGGAAAACAATAGTGTGTCCAGCAGGTAAAAAGCCTGCTTATAACAGTGGGGGCCTCCACTCAAATAATAGTCATGGCCACTTGATTCCTGGTGTCCCTTTCAGGCCAGAAGAAAAAAAATAGGATGAGCAAAGAAATCGCTCAAATGCGGGAGTAAATAGGCTCAGCAAATGGTACCTGTAAACGCGCGAATGACGGCAAAGCAGATTAGATCAGAGCCACTGGCTTCACTCTGCATGTCAGTGGGCTTGGAAAAAGACTTGTCAGTGATGAGGCAGGCTGGATTCTTGTGTCGTGAAGAGTGCACACACTGGCCAATATTCAAAATAGATAAACGTGTGGCATCATGAAAGATTACGTTTTTAAAACTTAGCATTTTCCGTGCATTCATGTTAAACTAGGCACAATGGCCCTCATTAGGACCCAGGCGGTAAGGGGTTTACGCCGGCGTAAACCATGGCGTACCTTACCGCCTGAGTACGAGTTCCCTTAGCGCCATGGTGATTTTAACGCCTGCTTTTAGCAGGCGTTAAAATCCATGGCGCTAAGGGACCTTGTTGTTAATTACGCCACCGTAATTTACGGTGGCGTAATTAACGCCTTCCCCACTCCCATTATGCCCTATGGGGCCAGGAATGGGAATGGGGAAGGGTAAATGGGGATTGGGGACTTACCGCCCCGCCAACCTCGGAATGGGGCGGTAAGTCCGCCAACCCCCATGGCGGAGTTGGCAGCTTAGCGCCATGGACCATGGTGCAAATTGCACCATGGTCCTCCGCCAAGGTCGTAATGAGGGCCAATATGTTTTAAATAAGAAACCATAACATGTTTTAATTTCTCTAAAGAACTGTGCACTTTAAATACTTCTATGTTAAACTAACCACTATACTCTTGACAAACTGTATCATCCTAAATGCAAGGATTCTTTTTAAGTATTTGTCTCTCAATGAACATTGGGTTGGGCTCGCACTGGGGATCACATTCAACAAGGGCTTCAGCTTCAAGGCTATTGTCATGTAGAAGGGGCCCTGCACTGGGGAATTTCACACCTCCCTTGAGCTTAGACCAACCACTAATGTGGAGGAGGGGAGAGGAAGCAAAGAGCAGGAGAGGGCTGGGAATTCCAGAGTGGTTTCAGACTGGCTTTCAAAAACATTTTCCGTGTGAGAGCAAAATGCTACATTTTCTTAATAAACATGTACTTTTTTTATTACATTTAAAATGGGTGCTTTTCTCAGAGTCATGCTTAGGGTATAATGCATTTTGCCAGAACCCATTTAACAGTAATACTACGACTGTTACATAGTTTACACTGTACTGGCTTAATTAAAAAACCTTGCTCTTTATCACCACTTTCATTCTGTTGTCCTAAATGCTTAATTTTATAGCACTTCATGCCCTAACCCGGCTTCACATTTTAAAGCGAACTTGATAAGTAATGTTGGTCACAGCTCGATCGGGTTTAAAGATAGTTTGGCAGATTTTTGTGTAGTTGCTATGTTCCAACATATTTTTAGGAAAATATATGTAAAATGGTGCATTTTAAATACACTGGGTCATTTTATTTCTCATAATCAGTCATGATTACAAGAAATAAAGTTAAGGATTTAATACAACATTACAAGATGCTGGCGCTTAAATGTCTTTCCTCTAGAGGCAAAGCGAATCATGCAGAAATATTGCTTCTCAATCTATAGTATGGGCCTCATTATGACTTTGGAGGTAGCCATGCCCCATGCCCTTAATAAGGTATGAAGGTATGAAGGGCCCTGTATTTCCTCTTTCAGGGAACCCGCGCCCGTTCCATCCCCATTCCCATTCGAGCCCTCATAGAGATCAATGGGAATGGGGAGGGAGCTAACAAAGGGCCCATTACGAACAGGCCCATTGTTAGCTCCCTGGTCCCGTCGCGGGACCCGCTATGGACGTCTGGAAAAACCAGACGTCCAGAGCGTGTCCCATGAGGGGACCTCGTAATAGTGCAGAGTGGGTTTAACGGCACCGGCACCATTACCAGCGCCGTTAAACCCATTCCGCACTTCTTTTAATAATGTCTCAGATATACAAGTACTCACCGACCGCACGGAAACACCAAAACACCACCTCCTTTAGCATCCCTTAATATTACCAATGTAAGTCTTCTCTTTTTTTATTATACCACTCCTATTATCAGAATGAACTCTTATTATCGTACCGATAGCTGCATGAGGACACGACACAGGTTTCAATTCATGATGCACACATGCAAGCACCTAAAGTTAGGGTGACCAGATTTCCAAAATGAAAAAACGGGACGGCCAACAACATAAAAGAGGGACTACCTCATCGCAGCCCACCAATTACCGCCCCTCCCCAACATGCCCCCACAACCACCACCCAATCATATTTCCAGCACTTCTCCTTTTTATAAACTGTATATGATCTCATTTGTGCAGTTTTGTCTGTGAATCTTGGCATGTTAATGCAAAACAAGCATTTGCTATAACTGATATTACATGGCTTGCTGTACAACCTTTTCCAAGCCAGTCTCTGTGGCACTGTCGGTAAGTGTTGTGACTTGTACCTGAAAGGTTGGGGGTTCGAGT
Organism: Ambystoma mexicanum; assembly: GCF_040938575.1. Classification (NCBI taxonomy): domain Eukaryota; kingdom Metazoa; phylum Chordata; class Amphibia; order Caudata; family Ambystomatidae; genus Ambystoma; species Ambystoma mexicanum. The sequence goes on along the minus strand of NC_090926.1, from coordinate 291,642,446 downwards.
CAATCCTCCAGCGCCAACATTCTGAAGGTGTTGTGAAAAAAAGAATACACTTTTAATTACCATAGCCGCCCAACCATGCAAACCGGGACGTGGCTTCTAAAATGAAAAAACTCCCGGGACCCCAGGATGGAGGGTGATTTCCCAGGGCTGTCTGGTCGCCCTACCTAAAGTATAAAAATCACTACTTTGCATCTTTATCTCTTGTGTGTGTCATAAGGGTGCCTTAGTTTGCCTTTCTCTGTGCGCCGTTTTGCTCTTGAAGCGAGTACTTGGTTTCATGACCGGCCTATTAATTTCCACCCAGCAGCTTTTGAGCTATTTTGTGCTCAATGAATTTAGCTGCATTCATTGCTCTGTGCTGTAGACAGCATGGCCAAATAGTGGTTTACTTTACTTTTAAGCTAGGTATTTTATACGCTAATTGTGAATCCGCCTCGATCTGCACCTCGAGCAGTGGCTTAATGCATTTCTGACCCAAATGAGCTTGTAAATCGGAAGAGCTGGTCTTCAATGCATGTGCTCACGATGCAGCTTTTACTTGGCCATTCTGTTATTAAATTATTTGCACGTTATCTGGCACTCTTTTACACATCTCTATTTGCAAACCCAATACTTTTGGATGTTGAACTTAAATATTTGAGAATCTGTTATTTTATGCTCTCGGGAGATAGCAGCCTGTTGATTGTCAATGTTCATGTATCCAAAGCTGCCATGCGCTCGCCATTAGCGAGTTAATGATGGTCTCTTGACCAGTAATGAATGTGTGCATGTGCTGAATTGAGGATGGCAATTGACTGACGTGCTAGTAGCTTGCAACATTCTATATTCAGCTTATTTGATGCTGCTACTTGATTCACGGCTGATAATTGGTACCAACAAATGCTGTTGCCCAAACAGGTTAGTGGTCGTTTTGGGCTGTTTGTTGACAACGTGCCTTTTATTCAGTGGATAACTGCATGGGTTTAGTCTGGAGAGGCAGACCTCAAGTTAAATTGGTTTTGGTGGATTCTGATCACCTACAGTGTGGATGCACTTTTTGTTGCATGTTGGGCATGAGGGAGGATTGAATAGCTGCTAGTTGTGTGGTCTTCTGGTGGATCTGAAAATTGTAGCTGGGTTAAGTTCGGCTTGTTTTTTTTGTTTTTTTGTGAGCATAAAAGTGTGTCTTATTCCCAATGGGGGTATTTTATTGAAGTGTAAACATATTTTAACTCTGTTTTTGACCTAATTCATGCATAGATGTGGTCCCAAGTGTACAACTGTTCCAATCTTATCCATGGAGCTTTTTGGGTGAATTAGAGCAGTGGACTCTTGTATGTGTTTTCAATCTTGTTGTTGGGAGCAATCTGGTATTTTTGGGCGTATTTCCAATTTTAGGGGAGTAAACCTGACTGGTACACTCCTTGTCTGTAGGGCTGTGTGGCACTGGTTGCAGGCAATCTCCCAGAGAAGTGTGCAAGCTAATTTCTGTGTACACTATGCACATACGCATGTGTCTTAAGCAGACCGTTGTGTGCCTCTGGTGCTAGGAATTGTAGGCCTGGACTGATATGTACATTGTTTAGGGTTCTGTTTGTGGGTTTTTTAATTGCTGTGTGCAAGTTACTTTGAGAATATTATGGTAGCATAGATCCTAAGATTGTGGCTGGCTTGGTGGGCAATTTGTATGGCAATGTTTTGTAAGTTGTGCTCTTGGGTTAAGGTATTTTGATAATGGATGCCCTGAGGCGCCATGTTTTCTGGCAATGAATGTACGCAGCGACTGATCCTGGCTGTCAGTGTGCAACACCGGAACGAGTTCAAGACACACTATTTACTAACATTCACCAGTCTGCTCTACTCCACTCTTGTTACAGCTTCATATGGGGCACCCCTTCTAAAATTTGATGAAAATGAATTTCTAACCTTCGATGCCTCTGTTAATGTATGCAAAAAGCTTGTACACCCAAGAGATGTGTAGCAGACATTGATTCGGATCTGAGTACTAGAATTGAATCACTTTTGCTCTTCTACCTGTACATTGTATAATGTATTTTGATTTCTCCAACTGTGCCACAGATCTGAGACTTATGCTCAACTATTGTTTACAGTTTTCTTTTTCCTTATGTGTTACTCTCTGTTCTTCCTTTTGAGACACCGTAATTAATATGCAGCTGTCTTGACATAGGAAACCGTGTGGATTAAAAATTGCACCACTATACCTTCACAAAACAATTCATTGGTTTTGTTTAACCCCTAGGGGTTTTAGAATACATCACGACTTTGAATTAATGGTGTATCTCTGACAACACCACTTATTCAAATACAACTAATCACATACCGAATTTATAGTATGTTTTAACTTTGCTAGGCGGTTACCACCAATGTGATACACTGCTCATTTCAGCCTCAGGTTCCACCGTTATGGGCTGCCCCTTCAGTTCACACACTTTCGATACAGTTTTCACTGTACTAGGGGTTCTCTTGAAATAATTATACTGAAGCCCCTCTCGCTTTCGGGCTCCGTATTAGAACTTTCCCAGACACCTAATCCAACACTGACCTGCAATACATACCAACCTTGAGACCACAGGGTATTCTTCCCTCTACCACTCCCCCGCTTCTTCCAAACACCATGGAACAAACACTCAGCTTCTCAGACGATCAAACCAATGAAATTATCAGAGGACCCTCACTTTTTAATATGCCTGGAGCAATATCAATGACAACATCCACAGCGTCAGGAGATGAACTCCTTAAACTAAAGAAGAAAATGCTTCCGGACGGAAGTACACGGTCACTTTTTGAGAGAGTACTTAAAAAACAACATGGTACCATTGGGTCTAACAATTCGCAAAGAGCCCGCACTCTTCTTGGAAGACCAAGAATACATGCTTGGCTTTAGCCAAATCGCCACAAAATGCAGCCGGGACCTGATGGTCCTTACTATAACTACGGCACAACGGATCCATATCAAAATAGAACTGGAAAATGAGGAAAAGAAATTCTGTAATGATAGTACATTAGATAATGCACGTGACAAGCTCAAGGAAATCAACAAGATCATGGATCAATTTATGACTGACACCTTAGAGAAAAAACATAAAAAACTAGCTAAGGATATGCAAACATTCAAAATAGAGAAAGTTTACGCCTATCTGGCACCAGATTATAAAGAAAATAAGGATAAAGAAAGAGCACAGAACACAGCAGGTGCCGCTAGTCAAAGAAAACGTTGGGTCACATTCTCAGACACCTCAAGCTCAGGCTCAGGATCTGAAGACCCCAATCCGCAATTTGGCAGAAATGTGCAGCCCAGAACACAATTCTTTCAACAACCTCTGCCTTTTTTAGGACAAGGGGGCCCCAACAACAACTTTTGGGCCCCCCCATCCATGTCAATGTTCGGGTTCCCGGCCAGGCACAGACCGAGGGGACAGCGTCGCAATCGCCGCCGTTAACAGCCCCCGACCTAATACCGCTTTTCAATCTATCTGGGGAAAACCTAACCAAAGAACAATTAGCAGTGCTCACAAAAGGTCTCTCATATGTCTCAACCAACCACACTGATTGATTTGGGCTTGAAAATGAACTTCAACATTTTTTCAGATCCATTCGACTCAAGGCTTACTTCCAAGATGACAACCAGAGACCAGAAGAGGAAGATACAGGACTTATAACAAAGTCCAACTTCTGCCCCAATGACACGGACACTGATCCAGCTCTTATCACCTTTGAAAGATGTGTCAGGCAAGAAGTGGCTAAAATTGCTGGCATGCAAACCACAATGAGACACAACCTGACTAATGGTGAACGCCAGGCACTTAAACATCTATCTACCACAACAAAATTGTAATTAAAGCTGCGGATAAAGGGGGTGGATTTGTGGTGCAAAGTATCACACAATATAAAGAAATGGTTCTGACTTTACTCGATGACAGAACTACCTACAAAGTACTGAACAGACATCCATCAGCTAAAATCAAACAAGAAATCTCTGCATGCACGAGGTATGGTCGTGAACGCGACTGGATTACAGACAAGGAAGAGCTTTTTCTCAACACTTCAGAGGAAAGAATACCAGCATTTTATGCACTTCCGAAAATTCATAAAAATGCCAACTTACCACCTGGTAGACCAATCGTGTCCGGTTGCGGATCGATTCTAGAGCCTCTTTGTAAGTTCATCGACTTTTTCCTGAAACCACTTTGCCAATTTATGCCCACTTACCTTAAGGACACAATGTCCACCATCAACCTGTTCGAAAATCTGACCTTCAATGATGAGACTGATATCTTGGTGACTCTAGATATAAAAGCACTTTATACTAGTATTCCACAAACAGCAGCTTTAAATTGCATACATAACTATTTGACTCACCACATGGAACAAAGACGGGTCCCAGTCAACTTTATCCTGGAATTACTGGAAATAGCTTTAACCAAGAATTTCTTTATGTTTGATGAGACGTTCTATCTCCAAGTATCTGCGACTGCAATGGGGGCAACCTTTGCCCTGAGCCTTGCCATAATTTTTATGGCAGAATTTGAAGCCACTCATGTTCTCACTCACCAGAATCCATTTTTCAATAATATCAACCGATGGTACAGATGTATCGATGACATTATTTTCATTTGGAAAGGCACTGCTAACACTATGGCTGCCTTCCACGAATGGCTTAATAACAGATCCACTGATCTCCAATTCACTATCACCAGTAGTAGAACAGCTATTAACTTCCTGGATCTCACAATTAAACCAGATCAGGGCAAACTGACTTGCACTCTCTTCAGGAAGGAAACTGATAGGAATTCTCTCCTTCACTACCGGAGCAACCATCCACAAAGCCTCAAGACGAATCTCCCTTTTGGACAGTTCCTCAGACTCATACGCAATTGTTCTGATACTCGCCAATACCAACACCATGCCGAGATCCTGGAATCTAAACTCACAGCACGCGGGTATCCGAAGAAACTAGTCAAAAACACCAGAAAAAGAGTTCTCTACATTCCCCGCGACACACTGCTTACACCAAAAGATAGAAATACTGAGAACTCCAGAATCACCTGTGTGACTACATATGGAGCGAATACCAATAGGATCAAGAGCATCATCAAGCAGTTCTGGCCGTTGATCCACCAAGTCTTACCCAGTGAACCCCCACCAAGAATGGCCCTTAAACGTTCCAAGAATATCAGTGAATGGCTGACTCACGCAAGGCTCCCAAAAAAGACTTCCAGAACAGGTCTCTGGAACCTAAGAGAGATCACAGGTCACTTTCCATGTGGGGCCTGTACAGTCTGTCGGTTCACGGACAAAATAAAAACCTTCAAAATCGAAAACAAGGATTGGATTTTACGCCAACATACAAATTGCAAAACACCTAATGTCATTTACGTTATTGAATGCCCCTGTGGCCTCCGCTACGTGGGCCAGACCAGCAGACCGGTACACAAACGTATCGTGGAACATCGGTCCAGGATCAGATGCCGGAATTTAACATCCCCCCTGGTCGCACATTTTGTGGAATTACAGCACAACCAGGACCAGCTTAAATGGTGGGTGGTTGAAAAAATACAGAACTCGGGGAATGTCACCAGTGCCCTTAATTACAAAGAGGCATGGTGGGTTTTTAAGCTACAGTCAATGGAAAAAGGGCTAAATGAGGCAGCACCACTAGATAACCGGTACTATTGAAGAACAAAACAGGGGGGTAGAAATGTTCCACTGTTTAGTATCGGTTGCTAGTATGCCTTGACATGTGCAGTTTCTCTCTATTTACTACAGGTTTTTAGGACATAGTGTGAGATCTTCCAACTCTTCCTACGCATCCAAGCTCCTGGCATTCCAGTTACCTTTTTCAAACAGACCAGCATTCCGGTGTAGCTACCGGCACCGTTTTTTCTGACACTTTTTTCGTCCACACAGCAGGCCACAATTTAGCCTGCTTTTCCTTCTACAAGCATATAGTCTTTAGTTATAGATTCACGTGCCCACATCATCAGCCACCTCCTGTTTAGCTGTTCAATGCCTACACGGCAGCTATGTACCCGCACTCGGCTGCCATGGCGTTCCATACACTGAGCATGCGCGATGTCCTCCACTATTGACACACACGCACAGCTCTCTTCATGACCTTGGCATATTTTTAGCTCCTGCAATAGGACTCTTGTGCCGGCAGTCCACTTCGATCAGAATTTCAATTTACCTACCTTTCTTTACCGCCACCCCCACCCCTTCCGTGCAAGCCTCCTTCTATTTTCTGTAATACTGCTACACTAGCCCCTAGTGCATCAGACATCCGAGCATGCGCCTCGGATCAGTGTCTGAGTACACTGAGCATGCGCCTTTACTTAACCTATTAGTCACACAACTTTCGTCCACAATCGAGTACGATAGCTTTGATTTTGCAATGCTCCGCTCGCACTTAGAGGCAAGACACGTACTCGGGAGGCAGGGATTTCGCTTCTGGTTACCGCTCCACTTAAGCCAGTGCTGCTGCAGTATATTATAGTGCACGGCACATATTGATATGCCACTTTTTTGCCTTCTCTTTTTTTCGTTTCAGCACTCACCGACTACTAAAAGGGGTGATTCTCACACTTGCAGCCCACAACTAATCTGGGCGGGCCATGACCCACGTTGACCTCAAAACATTTCGGGGTCCACTATGAGATTCCACTATGAATAAACCCTAGAGGACACCTCACAGTGCTACTGCATCAGTATGTAAGACTTTGGCCCTTCGTTTTACCCAACTCTTTTTCAGTCTACCTTACACATAGGGACACACCCACTTTCACCTAACTCGTGATTTCTCTCTTTTTCCAGTTGGACAGCAGGGTCCTGCCTTACTACCTTACGCAAGGGGCGTGCTTGCCACTGCCTGCTCCTGATCACCTGGAGTCTACACTACCAAACGGATTCTTGCCCCTCTCTGTACCCCCACGGACCTAAGCTCAAGGCTGGTCTGGTCTTTTATTGCTGTTTTTAGTGAGAGGCACTCTCTCTTTTAGCTATACAGCACTGCCACTGTATAGTCTACACTGTTACCACCTTCTGGTACAGGTATCTCTGTGAGTTTCTAACATTCCCCCTTTGTTTGTGTTTACCAACCATAGGGAGATACAATCCTCTTATGGCCCAGAAGAAGGCACCCACCCTGGAAGCCGAAACGTCCTAGGGTCCAGTACCATCACTGTGGACCCCCTCTTCATCTTTGGGAATTCTATGTTCCTGACGTAGACCGAGGATTGGTCTTTAACATATTTAAATCAGTGCACTACTATATAGGACCAAAAATGACATTGCTCCCAACCTATATTTAAAAGCACACTATTTACTAACACTCACCAGTCTGCTCTACTCCTCTCTTGTTACACCTTCATACGGGGCACCCCTTCTAAAATTTGATGGAAATGAATTTCTAACCTTCGATGCCTCTGTTAATGTATGCAAAAAGCTTGTACACCCAAGAGATGATGTGTAGCAGACATTGATTCGGATCTGAGTAATAGAATTGAATCACTTTTGCTCTTCTACCTGTACATAATAATGTATTTCAATTTATTTCTCCAACTGTGGCACAGATCTGAGACTTATGCTCAACTATATGTGTTACTCTCTGTTCTTCCTTTTGAGACACCGTAATTAATATGCAGCTGTCTTGACATAGGAAACCATGTGGAATAAAAATTGCACCACTAAAGATAAGAATTGTCTTTCCCAATTATATAGACTATACCTTCACAAAACAATTCATTGGTTTTGTTTAACCCCTAGGGGTTTTAGAATACATCACGACTTTGAATTAATGGTTTATCTCTGACAACACCACTTATTCAAATACAACTAATCACATACCGAATTGATAGTATGTTTTAACTTTGCTAGGCGGTTACCACCAATGTGATACACTGCTCATTTCAGCCTCAGGTTCCACCGTTATGGGCTGCCCCTTCAGTTCACACACGAGTACAAGACATGGCAGTAGTGATTATAAAGGTAGAAAGTTGTTACAGAGATGTGTTCCAGTTTGGGGGATTCCATAGTGTACAACTAAACATTGTCCATAAGAATACGTCTACATGCTACATGGTCCCAATGTGATAAAATGGGAGTCATGGAATTGGCCATCTGGGAGCAAATTCACAGCATTATCTACTGGACACCAGCAGAAAAAATCACAGCAGGGCTTCCTTGCAACGGATGGAGTGGATGGAATGGATGGAGTGAATGGAACGGTTCGAGTGCATGGTACGGATGAAGTACATATAACGGATGGAGTGCATGGAACAGATAGAAAGGATGAGTGCAGAGAACGGAGCGAGTGCCGGGAACATAGGCAGTGCATGAAACAGGGAGTGCATGGAACAGATAGAATGCGTGGAACTAATAAAGTGGATAGAACCAATGGAATGATGGAACGGATAGAGTGGATGCAACGGATAGAGAGGACTGAACTGACAGAGTGGATGGGACGGATGAAATGGATGGAAAGAATAGAGTGGATGGGACGGATGGAATGGATGGAAAGAATAGAGTGGATGGAACAGATGGAACAGATGGAATGGATGGATCGGTTGGAGTGCATGAACGGTTGAAGTGCAGGGTATGGATGAAGTATAAAACATATGGAGTGCATGGAACGGATAGAACAAAAAGAGTGCATGGAATGGAGTGAGTGCACGGAACCGAGGAAGGAATGGATGGACCGGTTGGACTGCTTAGAACAGTGCATGGTATGGATGAAGTACATGGAATCAGAAGAAGTGCATGGAATGGATAGGAGGAAGGGAGTGCATGGAACGGAGGGAGTGCTTGGAATGGATAGAGTACTTGGAACCGATGACGTGGATAGAACCGATGGAGTGGATGGAACCGATGGAGTGGATGGATCTGATGGAGTGGATGGAACGGATGAAGTGGATAGAACCAATGAAGTGGATAGAACCGATGAAGTGGATAGAACCGATGGAGTGGATGAAACCGATGGAGTGGATGAAACCGATGGAGTGGATGAAACGGATGAAGTGGATAGAACGGATGGCGTGGATGAAACAGATGGCATGGATAGAACGGATGCAGCAAATGGAACTGATGAAGTGAGTAAAACACATGGAACACAGCCTCACCGAAACCCTCCATATCACACCACCACGCTTACTCTCTCCTATACACCACCACTCAACTAGAATACAGTGATACTATGACACATTCAGTATAGCTGTTCTCATACTAACACCCGCCACATACTGCCCATCATCCTAACAAACTCACCCAGCTGAGCACACACCACCGGCCTAAGCGTCTCCTCAGGCCTAACACAGCCAGAAATCACTCTGGGTATCAACCCACCAGAATGAACACATATTCCTGACCTCCCAAACCATCACACCTACCGCTAATAAGCAACTATCACGCAAATACCTCTCCAGCTGCACACATATCCGGTGCACCCACGCAGCTTATGACTCTCTCTCTCTCTACTGACTCGAACGTCGGTTCCCGAGGGCGTTCAACCTACCAGTGCTTTGAGATCATACCAATGATACATGAGGCGCTATATAAATGCAAAGTAACATAACATAACATAACAGATGGACAAATGAAAAGCAGTAAACACACACTGTTATTATCACACACAGACACACATAAAGAGATCCTCAGGCAAACATACCACTCAAAGCACCTAGATTTGGTGGGTGTCACTCGCCCTGTACTCAATTCGAGTTTATCAAAATCTGTGTACCCTTCCATACACTTGGATAGGCTATGTTCCACTAAAAACACTGACTTTCAACTGCCTTGAAATTGCAATAGGTTAAGTAGGTGCAAAGAGAGGTAGAGACAAGAAAACAGAGAGGCAAAAACGTATAGCAAGACACAGCCACACAAAGGCGGCAATCTCAAATGTCCCTAATCCATGCAGGGTAGGTGATCAATTCCTTGTTTCAGTCTTTGGATTCTGGAAAAAGTACTTTTCCTATTTTAAAATTAGGACTACAAGTCTCAGGATGCAAAGGAAAAACCAGGACTGGAGCACCCACTTAAAGCTTAAATGGGGAAACCTAAAAGCTCTTACAAAGGCACATAGGCCAAAGCAAATACATACACGCTCATTCTGACATATTTATAGTCATGCACAGGGAGGCAGCCCATGCACACATACACAAACCTGTATCCCTTATCCACCCAAATCCACTCAGACGCACCAAGCGTGCCGGCCTCAGTTAACAGGACAGTCATTTAAAAGTTATGGACAGCTGTCTTCTAATAATACCTAGAATGCCCCTGCCTGTAGTCTGTGGGCATTTGTCTTACTACTCTTAGTACTCAGCATTGACCTATACCTGAAGTACAAAAATAGTTTTAGAGTTACCGAAAGTTGCCAAGTATTTGTTGCCTGTGTGAATTATTATCCACTCATCCATCTCATCACAGTCTCCTACTATTACCCTTTCCAAAATGTAGCATTGAAGAAAACTAAACAACATAAATACCCTCCTCCTCACAACATGACCTCTTCTTATCTGTCGCTGCTGCAATGAACAGATCAGTCTTTTCCAGAACCAAAGATAAGCGTATGAAATGTATGACACTGTAATGTTACTTTTCTATTGCAGGTTTGCATATTCCTATGCTCTCTGCATCATTCTACCAATCTTGGGACAGTTGGGACCTACTCTGTGGACCAGTTCCTCTCTGATCCCCGAGTATTGCTGGGCAGGCTGAGTGATCCTGGGGCAGCTTCAGGTCAGGGAAAAGCCAGTACTCTCCCACTCTTGTGGCACTATCCAGCATACAGCGGTCTCTATACAAAGTGGGAGCATAAACACTTATTCTGGTTCCAGATCTCAGCAGTGTGATAGCATGCAACAATTCACTTTTCCGAAGCCCCTCGGTTGCATTGGTTATGGCACAGAAGCATAAGCAAGAAGATAAACCAACACTGCTGCCTGTGCATGTTGGCAAGCAACCTGGCATATTGAACAATGAAACTTTAGTCTGCAGCTCCGCGCAAAGTAACACCCACACAGGAAAATGCCTCTGGAACAATGTGGCAGCTCCTATGTACTTACTACATAGTGAACAACCTACTAAGACAGTGGTCTGCAACCTTTCGTTATGTAGATGATTTGAACTTCAACTCCAGCCAGCCCTAGTCATCGTAGTCAATGGTGACAGATCATGGGAGTAATAGACACCTGCATATGATAGCTATGGAGAAGGATACATTCCAAAGCCTAATCGCTAATGCTATTGCCCAGTGATGTTGAAAGCAGCCATTCTTTGCTCTCCCCCATTGAACTTTGCACGGTGCGACTTGACACCACAGGGTGCTTTGCTCTAGCCTAGTCACAGCGAGCTGTGAGCATGAAGGCGGCCCAGAAAGCTACTTTGGTCATTGCCCGAGACTAGTGCCCAGTGCGGGTGGGCCGGCTGGGAAGGAGGCGAGCGGCAGGTGTCGAGCGAGTGTATGGCACCGATTACAGTGCCCCTCTGAAGAAACATTACCTAGCGGGTCAACTTCTTGGTGAGCGCCGTGATTGCCCACTACTGGAGCAGGTGAGACTCACTGTAGACTGAAGATCAGTTTGGCCACTGAGATGTTAGTGAAACAGGCAGCAGGTCTGCAGTAACTCCCATCTGTTTGCCCATGTTGTGTGCCCCCACTTAATTGGCTAGTACAACATTGTAGCAGTTAGCAAAGTTAGCAAAGGGATTGTATTGGAAGTTGGCTAATACTGATACATTTGCAGCTAGTTGTTGCTTGGTGTATTTTGCCCCTTTCCCCCCTTGCCTTGAGCTCACTTTTGAGCTTGCCCCATGCATATGTCCAGGTAGTGCATTCAATTGAGTAGCCCCAAAACACATCACTTTGTTTTGCTGATAGTGACTGCTGGACGGTGTCCTTTGACCTATCGGCATTCATCCGGCATTCATCCTTAGAATGTGTGGAGAGCGCATGGTCTTCAGTGTTCCATGGTGGGACCTTAGTGACTGGATGGAAAAAACACAGCGTGCATCTCGAGGGAAACAAAATGGATAGATGAAATGTTCCCAGCATCAGGGGCAAGTTCAGACTGCCTCGTGACTCTGCAGTTTAAAAAACAGTTGTCCTTTGCTCTATCTGCAGATCAGACTCTTGTACTGGACACAAGTGCTGGCAGTGTTCTATTACGAGGGTCGGAGGGCCAACAAATTAAGATCTGTATTGGCATATGTCCCCCTGTTAACAAGGAGAGTGTGTCATCATGTCCAAGTATGTCAAAAGATCTAGTAGTTGTGGAAAGCAACAGTAACCTGAAACGTCTTGCATCCCCCTCGACAATTTAGGTTGGGAGGCCCTGATTACAAGTTTGTGGAATGAAGGATAAGCTGGGGCTTTGCTTCCTCTGGCGATGGGAGGGGAAAGCAGAGGCAAAAAGTGCATGTCCAGCGGTCTTCTTGTGGCTCGGGCATACCCAGCAGAACTTTCTTGGCGAAGCAGGATACTCACAACCGTTTCACTCGGTCTGCCAGGCCCCCTTCTCACAGCTTGACATTGGCCTCCCGCTACGTATGCCTTTGCTTCCCGCTGTATATGCTCTGTACTGCATCACGGGTCTCAAGCACTCCTCCTGCTATGCTGCCACACCAGAGAGATCTCTCCGCACACAGCTGGCTGTGCTCCCATAGCTGCCTTGGCTTCTGCTTCTCCCTCTGCCTTGGCTTCCATTTGTTTCAGGTTTCCCGTTTTTAAAGCTCCCACCTCCATTTGTATTACAAAATGAACTAGACCTCTCACCAACAAAGCGGAGGTTTTGCTTTACACCTGTTGTTCTCCTCCTCGTCCCAGTACTTGGCTGGGGTTGATCATTGTTTTTTGTTTCTCAAAATGAAGATATGTTATTCTAGTTATCCTCTTCTTTGTTCAAGTACCGTATTGATGCCATTTAGGTCATATTTTAGGGGATCCCAAAAAAAGGGTTGACAAAAGGCCATGAAGGCTTGGGGGATGGAGGGTTCATGTTGGGAAATGGGGGATACCATGTCTCACTTAAGGATGTCCTCTCCCCAAATCTCCTCAACTCAGGCGATCCTCTCTCACATTTCCAACCCCAGGGTCAGGATCCAAAACCATGGCCTTTCCCTGGCCGCCTGAGAAGAGTATCCCTGGGGAAAATAAGTGAGGATGCCTTCAGGTGCCTCACATACCCTTCCCCTAAGAATAGGGCCTCTCGCAACGGATATATGGTAATAGTTTATTTTCTCAGGGTGGGGGGTTGCTGGGAATCTCTCCGGATTGAGGACCAATCCCACACAGAAGTGGTGGCTATAAAGGGTTCTTCATGCCAATTTTTTGCAAGGTAAAAACTGTGAACGGCTTGAGCTGACTTCATGTAGTAAGGATGGAAATCTGGGAAAGTCAGTGCCAATTATCGTTTCTTCTGGTAGATCCAGAAAGACAGCTGAAGGAAAAATTGTAGTTTTGCCTTGCACATGTATGGGTATAGCAACTTTGGGGTATATCTCTTGATCTCGATTGGCACAAGTGATTCTCATCAAAGGAGCACCATTTAATTGCTCAGGTGTTACTAGATTAGCTCACACAGCCACCTGTTTACTTCCAGAATCTACTAAGGCCTGTACCAGGATCCCACTCACAAGAACTGATGTGTGACTGAACTTAGATGATGTCCCACAAAAGAAATTGCTCTGGGTTTCAATGTTTTCATAAAAACATGGATCCTCCGATTCTTCTCCTACCATACATGCAATCTCCACGGGTTCCTCCCTTTTATTTTGGGGACAATTCCGAGCTAGACATCCTGGCTCATTGCAGGTAAAACAGATTGGGCTCATGGGTTGTATTGATCTAGTGTATTCTCTCCTCACTTCCTCTTTGGCTTTGGGATTTAGTTTTTTCTCTTGGTGGAAAATTGGGGTGGGGAGGTCCTCTATTTTCTTTCCACTCTTCTAATGAGTGTAGTAAATTAATTTGTTTGTTGGCATCAGTGACATTTTGGGCTGTTTCATAGCTAAAGAGAGTGTGGGCTTGTTCAGTTGTAAGGCGGACCGTAGGAGGGAGGTAAGGAGTTGATAAATTGTTCTATGATTACGGCTTCCAATACTTCCGTAAGCTTTTCTTTCCTACCCCTAAGGACATCGTATTCTTAACTCGCTCTTCCAATTCCACTGGTATTTCCCCGGAGTTTAGTTTAATACTTCTTAACTTCTGACAATAGAAATTATTGGTTTGTCCCACTCTTTGTAAGAGACCTTCTTTGATTTCAGCAAAGGTGGCTGTTCCTGGGAGGTTTAGTAACTGGTAAGACATTTGTAATTCTCCTTTTAATAAAGGTCCTAGATAGCATAGTTTTAACTCATCCCCCCATTGGAACTGGGTTGCTGACCTTTCAAAGTTCAAGGAAAAATGTACTAAATCATCCCCTTCTTTGTAGGTTTGTAGAACTCCCTGTCCCTGTAGAATGGTTGTTTTTTCTTCAGTGGCAGTCAGACGTTCCAGTCCAATTTGAAATTTGTCTTTCACTTGTATTTGATGCACAGCCAGCTGAGCTAACACCTCATCTATGGATGACATGCTGTCTGGAGGTTATATGGTTTCACTTGAACTTTCTTCAGAATCGGACATAGAAAAATATTCAGAGTCCCTTTTGGTTGCAGGGCCTGAATCCATTTTGGTTGGGCTGTTTGAACTCATATTACCTTTTCCCTCTTTCCCTTGGACTAATTATGTAGAAGGATGAGGTGGAATGGCAGGGGAGAGTCCCTTTCCATGGTTAAAAGAACCTAATGCCCCGGGTCGAAAAAACACTTGTGGTTTTCTGATATTTAAAACAATTCAATCCCAATGTTTCAAATGATAGGTGGCCAAGGGAAGAATGTCACAAATGGTCTGTGAGCTATATAAAGTCTTGACACTTAATCGGGACCTGCAAATGTGTGGCAATTATCTTCTTGATTATTGACACTTTAGCCTGAGCCTGAACTCTCACAATCATTTTTTTCCCTGAGAGCTTTTGGACTACAGCAACATAAGGGCCCCCCAATTTTTACCAATTCAGAGTCTCCCACCCCTGACACCATTTGTGAAAGCAACATGAGTCAGACAGACAACAGGTTCAAATGTTCTCAACAAAGTTTTATTTAACTTTAAATGCAGGGTGGAATGATGCCTAACTTGCCTTATGCTAAGGTGGGATTTCCCTACCTAAAGAAAACTAAGGATAGTCTACAGGAAGTCCAAAGTAAAACTTTTGTCTGTGTCCAAAACCTATACTTGGCTTCACAAATAACTGCATACAACATGTAGGGATATCAGCATCAAACAGGAATAGTGTTCAATGTAAAGTTCAGAGCTCCTACTAGCACTTTGGCTTGTAATTAGCTCCCCGTCATCAAACAATCAAACACAGGGGTTCCCTTCCCCAAGTTCAAAGAAGTTCATTGTTAGGCAGAATCCTGCGCAGTGCCCTTTGGGACAACTACACACAATTAAGACTACAAGTGGTAATGCAAGTTCACCTTTGGTACAAGCCTGTACTACACTGTTAAAGTGGTAGCAGTAGCGGAGCAGCCATACCTATCTCAAGAGTAAATGAGCAGTAGTAGAGATTACACAAAGGACCACAATTACTGTGACTCAAGCAAACACTGACTCAAGGTTTCAGGTAAACAAATATAAGTACATTTATTTTTAAACCATCTGTTATAAAACACACCACTTCTATAAATTCAAAACCACACGTACAATACACTACACAACCAATCCCACTTGTTCCAGCAAATTCGAGGTAAGTACATTAGGATTTGAAAGACCGGTGTTGCGATACTAACGCGTACCTGCGGATAGGAATGCTCACGAAGTTAAAACACACTTTGTACTTAAGAATTTCAAACAAGGGAAAAGTGAATAAAAATCATAGACAATACTTTTTCAAGGCAAGTAGACTCGAGGACTTATTCAAAGATACAGATTAAAGTAAATAGGCCTGCGCCAGTGTCAATGGAGCAGAGGCTCAGTTGCCGAGGATCACACGTTCAACAGTTCGAGATTCGAGATACCAAGAGTTCGTAAAGATTGTCAAATGAAAGGAAAAGTTATAAGAGGGAGGGAAGAAATAACAAATCTTCATGGAGGAAAAGGGTTCACCCAGATTCCGGCAGTCAGACAGAGAGAATGACCAAATGTACACAGTACCTTATTCCGTTGGAGAAAAGCTGGTGCCACGGCAGTTGTTCCTGGTAGTTCCTGCAGACTCACGGTTCCTGCAGCTTCAGTTGTGGGGACAAGAAGGAGGACGTCTGGAGTGATCTGCACTACCCAGGGATGAGACCAGCAGCAGCGAAAAAGACAATGAATAAAAGGTGCGCTCCTTTAAATCAGGAGAGGGCTCTTCTGATGGCTATCCGGACCACTACAGCACAGCAGTGATTTTGACCCAGGAGAGGATTCTCTAACTGAAGAAAAGACAAGCTGGTTGATCCTACCAGGCTCAAGGGAAGAAGACTATGGACTGGATCTTCTCTTAGTCGTTGAAGGGGTAGATAGCTCAGGACTGCAGCAGGGCTTCACCGGGACTCGGGGTTGCAGCAGCTGTCTTTTTCTCCACTTCTCTTTGGTTCCTTGTAGTTCCAGAGGCGACTCTGCCTTCTAGCTCAAGAGTCCCGCCTTTTATGCCAAAATCCCCCATTCACACAGCCAGGCTGTCAATCACTCAGCAGGGGGGTTGTCCAGCCCGGATAACCATCTCAGCCAATCAACACAAAGTGCGACTTGTGTCTCCAAGGAGACCCTGTGTAGGGGGTGACTACACCCCGCCCTTACATTCAGCCCATCTAGACACTCAGACGCCAAAGGAGGGCTTCTGGTTAGAAGCCCGCCAAAGGTCGGCGAACAAAGGAGGCAAACCTGGTTTGCCGCGCAAAGAAAGACCCAAAAAGGATGTTAACAAAAAGAAATGGCGATTAAACCCAAACGGAGCCGAAATAAAAAGTATTTGGGCTAGCGGGTTTAAAGTTCGATGCTACTAAAATAGACTAAAACAGTACCACGTTATGTAATATAATCGCGGTAGGAAAATTAGGGTAGATACCACTGCCACCAGCCAAGTATTAATGTTAAGGGAGCGAAACAATGCTCCAAGAGGTACAGAAAAAAGGGCTAAGATTTAACCCTTTCCAATACTCCATGTAAATTGGGGTGTACTGGATCTGTGGTTAAATGACTATGTAAAATTAATGGCAACTTCACCCTTTTCTGGGGGGCAGGAGTCAGCCCCAGAAATGGAGTCGGTGGGAAGTCTAAAAGACAACCCTGTGTCACTGCACTGAAGGTGCTGTGTAACACACAAAAGCGTGGGGCTACTGAAGTGGTGTACTCCAGAGTCCACAATCACAAAAACAGATGAAATACACATGGCAAAACACAGATAAGAGTGGGGGGAAAAGCTCCAGAAATCCAGCAAAGCTGCTGAGGGACTCACTAGGTAAGGGAAATTAGCAATAGAATGAGAATTCTCCCTAACACTTGCCCCCCCACCCCAGACTAAGGCATAAGAGGATTTAATCCCCTCCTGGATGGATCTCATACCTATAGTCGGTTATAAACATCCTAGAGAGACCATCAGCATTTTGGTGGTGACTTCCTGCTCTGTGCTCAATGGAAAAATCAAATCCTTGTAGGCAGATCGACCATCTGAGTAACTTTGGGTTTTCCCCTTTTATTTGCATCAGCCATCTCAAGGGTTGGTGGTCAGTCTGAATAATGAAGGTAGAACCATACAAGTATGGCCTAAACCTCTTCAGTGACCACACAATAGCAAAACATTCACGTTCTATTGTTGCCCACCTTGTCTCAGGATCCCTTAACTTCCTGCTGATTAAACAAATGGGGTGTTCCCTAACTTTCTCATCCAGTTGACTAAGGACTGCATGTATACCTACATTAGAAGCATCAGTTTGTACAATGAAGGGTTGGTGATAGTCAGGAGCTCTTAGGACTGGAGCTTGACAAAGGGCTTTCTCTAGACCTTCAAATGCTTGATTGCACTCCTCATTCCACCTGACCTTTTTAGGAAATTTGGGAGAGGAGAGGACATTCAAGGGAGAAGCTATGGTCCCATAGTTCTCAATGAAGTTCCTGTAATACCCAGTGAGACCTAAGAAGGCTCCCAATTGGTTTTGAGTAGTAGGGTTGGCCCAGTTTTGTACAGCTTGTACATTGCTAGGCAATGGCCTTATTTCACCTCCTCCTACCTCATGTCCAAGGTAGACCACTGTACTCTGACCAATTTGACATTTACTTGCCTTTGTGGTCAGATGGGCCTGTTCCAGAGCCTGCAATAGATAGCCTAGGTGATCAATGTGTTATTTCCATGTAGGGCTGAACACTGCAATGTCATCCAAGTATGCCATGCAGAAGTCCCCCATCCCATTCAGAACTTGATTGACCATCCTCTGAAATGTAGCAGGTGCATTCTTTAATCCAAAAGGCATTACCTTGAATTGGTAGAGGCCAGCTGGGGTAGAGAATGCAGTTTTCTCCTTTGCATGGTCTGTCAGGGCTATTTGCCAATAGCCTGACGTTTGGTCAAATGTGCTGAGGTACTTGGCTGCACCAAGTTTGTCCACCAGCTCATCTGTCCTAGGCAAAGGATGGGCATCAGTCTTTGTGACTGCATTTATAGCTCTATAGTCCACGCAGAATCTCAACTCTTTGGATCCTGCCTTTGGTACAAGCACAACTGGCTAGACCATGGGCTAGTAGAGGTCTCTATAACCCAGAGATCAAGCATCTTGTTGACCTCATTCCTTATATGGGTTCTTACATTGTCTGACATTCTGTACCCCCTGCTTTTGACAGGCAAACAGTCACCAGTGAGTATATCATGCTGGCCTCAAGGGGTCAAGACTGGTGAAAGTAAGAACAGGGAGGCAAACTGATTTAACAGTAACTTGCACTCATCCTGCTGGTCAAATGTGAGACTGGAACAGAGATTAACTCCTTCCACTTGCTCATCACACACAATCTCTGTGAGGACCTTAAAGCCGTTATAATCACATACCAGCTCTAAGGGACTTCAACATGATTTTCACACTCCATACATGAACTGAAACTTGGTCTTCCATAGTGAACCTTTTGCATTTTCGTGGTTTTATTGCATGCACTCTTTCTAGAAAACTGGTGAGGTTGGGGCCTTAGTGGGTTAGAGGGGGAATCATATGCAAAACCAGCATTGTTGATGTGTGAAGGCCAGAGGCAGTGTCTGAGTCCTCAATGCCAGGACAGATCTGTGTAGTTTGTGACACTGGCACTTGGACTTCTCATTTATCCAGACGGAAGAGCCCACAATCCATTAAATGACAGCACTGTGATACTTGATTTTCCACTGCCTTAGGGGTTGAGTCAAATAAATAGAGATGAGTGCTTTGGCAATTCTGCATCAGGTTAATTTTGTATTAATAGACACAAGGCTGCCATGTTTGGGATAGAATATGTGTGTGTAGTTTAAGGTGGTAGGAGAAGGAGGGGTACATCATTTTAGATGGGGAAGGTCTAATGATTTATTAGGACAACCATTGAGGAGTTGAATACTAAATGTTTCCTTTCCAGTTATTTGTTGACCTATGTGTGGCCCCTGGGCGAACTTTAAAAAGATTCTTATCACACACCCTCTCTGTGGGGACTTTAGTGTTATCATAATCACATGGCATATCTGCGGAAACCTTATTTTGTACTTGTAATTTTTTATAATTTTATTTATTCTATAGCGGCTAATGCCTAAGGGCTTAACATCATCATAATTACATACTGTCTCTGTGGGGACTTGAATGTTGCCATAATCATACACAATCTCTGTGGGGACGTTAGTGTTATCATAATCACTTACCATATCTGTGGGGATCATATTCTGTTTTTGTAAAAGTTTAGTATTTTATCTAGATTTCTATAGTGGCTAATGAATGAGTGCTTAACATCATCATAATTACACACTGGGGGTCATTACGACCCGGCCGGTAAGGGATACCGGGCACCGGTAAGGAGACCGGTACCGCTAATCGCTTACCGCCCTATTCCGAGGTCCCTTGGCGGGGACCGTAAGGAACGTGTGGTCTGACCACACGTCCCTTACGGGTCCCGCTAAGGGACTAGGGCGCTAATAACGGGCTTGCAAGTCGCGAGCCCATTATTAGCGCCCTCCCCAATCCCATTGAGCCCTATGGGGGCTCAATTGGGAATGGGGAATGGTTTGTTCAATCGGGACTTAACGGTCCCGCCAGGGTCGGACTACACCGGTAAGTCCCCATTGAACAACACTGGACATGGACACGGTATGGGAGGCAGCCATGGAGCTAATAGCTCCATGGCTACCACCCAGGTCGTAATGACCCCCACTGTCTCTGTGGGGACTTTAGTGTTATCATAATCACTTGCCATATCTGTGGGAGCCATATTTTGTATTTGTATTTTTTGTATTATGTTTAGATTCATATAGCGACTAATACCCAAGCGTTTAGCAGCATCATAATTACACACTGTCTCTGTGGGGACTTTAGTATCATCATAATCACACACCATCTCTATGGGGACCTCATCAGCATTGTAATCACGCACCATCTCTGTGGGGACATAAGTGTTATCATAATCTCTTACCATATCTGTGGGGATCTTATTTTGTATTTGTAAATGTTTAGCATTTTATCTAGATTTCTATAGTGGCTAATGCCCAAGCACTTAATAGCACCACATTAAACACTGTCTCTGTGGGGACTCGAGTATATACCTAATCACACACGATCTCTATGGGGACCTTATCATTGTAATCACACACCATATCTGTGGGGACCTTAGTGTTATCATAATCACTTGCCATATCTGTGGGGACCAGATTTTCTATTTCTATTTATTGTATAGCGACTAATGCACAAGCGCTTAACAGCACCATAATTACACACTGGGCCTCATTATAAGCATGCAGGTCCAGAAACAATGGTGCGGTAAGGTTACTGGCACCGTTGTTTCCGGACCAGCATACTACAGGTTTGCCTGCTGGAGCCGCTGTGCCAGACAGGGCAGGCCGTGCCGGACACATCAGCCATGGTAGGCAAACCGTCACGGAAGCACCTGCACCGTTAACGGTGCCGGTGCTTCCGTGGACCCAATTCCCATGGAGTCCTGTGGACTCCATGGGAATGGGGATTCACAGGATTACCGGTGCCTGACTTTGCGGCCGCCAGGGTTGTAATGCCCCGGTGTTACCGTGAAGTCAGACGCCGGTAACTCCTTACGGGTCTGGCGGTAAACTGCCGGTATCACCGGCGTGGTTACCACCGGACCCATAATGAGGCCACTGTCTCTGTGGGGAATTGAGTATAGTCCTAATCACACACCGGCCCTCATTCTGACTCAGGCGTTAAGGGGTTTACAGCGCCGTAAACGGCGCCGACCCTTAACGCCTGATTACAAGGTTCCCTTTGCGGGATGGCTTTTAACGGCTGCTTTTTTGCAGCCGTTAAAATCCATGCCGCAAAGGGACCTTGGCGATAATTACGGCACCGTAATTTACGGTGCCGTAATTATCGCCTTTCCCCATTCCCATTATGCCCTATGGGGCGAAAATGGGAATGGGGAAGGGTAAAATGGGAAATGGGGATTTACCGCCCCACTCAACTTGGAATGGGGCGGTAAATCCGCCAACCACCATGGCGTAAATGTAGTTCACGCCATGGTGGTAAGGGTACGACCCAGGCGGTAACTTACCGCCTGGGTCGTAAAGAGGGCCACCATCTCTATGGGGATCTTACCATCATTGTAATCACACACCTTCTCTGTGGGAACTTCAGTGTTATCATAATCACTTGCCACATCTGTGGGGATCTTATTTTCTATTTGTAAATGTTTAGTGTTTTATCTAGATTTCTATAGTGGCTAATGCCTGAGTGCTTAACATCATCATAATTACACACTGTCTCTGTGGGGACTTGAGCATACTCCTAATCAGACACCATCTCTATGGGGACCTTGTCATCATTGTAATCACACACCATCTCTGTGGGGACTTTAGTGTTATCAGAATCACTTGCCATATCTGTGGGGATCATATTTTCTATTTTTATTTTTTGTTTTATATTTAGATTTATATAGCAGCTAATGCCCAAACGCTTAACAGCATCATAATTACACACTGTCTCTGTGGGGACTTGAGTATAGTCCAAATCACACACCATCTCTATGGGGACCTTATCATCATTGTAATCACCCACCATCTCAGTGGGGGCTTTAGTTTCATCATAATCACTTGCCATATCTGTGGGGACCATATTTTCTAATTGTATTAATTGTATTATATTTAGATTTATATAGCGGCTAATGCACAAGCACTTAACAGCACCATGATTACACACTGGGCCTCATTATAAGCATGCAGGTCCAGAAACAATGGGCACTGTTGTTTCCGGAGCAGCATACTACTGGTTTGCCTGCTGGAGCCGCAATGCCCGACAGGGCAAACCCTGCCGGACACAGCGGTCATGGTAGGCAAACCGTCACGGAAGTACCGGCACCGTAATTAATGGTGCCGTTGCTTCCGTGGTCCGCACTCCCATCCATGGGAATGGGGATTAACAGGATTACCGGTGCTTGACTTTGCGGCCGCCAGGGTTGTAATACCCTGGTGTTACCGTGTAGTCAGGCGCTGGTAATTCTTTACGGGTCCGGTGGCAACCTGCTGGTATCACCGGCAGGGTTACCACCAGACCTGTAATGAGGCCCACTGTCTCTGTGGGGGCTTGAGTATAGTCCTAATAACACACCATCTCTATGGGGATCTTACCATCATTGTAATCACACACCATCTCTGTGGGGACCTCAACGTGATTGCAAGTACACACTGGGCCTCATCACGACCCTGGCGGTAGAGGGTTAACAGCGCCGGTAGAGCTGCCGGCCCCGTCAACCCTCTACCGCCTCATTACAAGGTCTTCTTGCGGGTCCCGTGAGCAGACCAGGATGCTAACAACAGGCCAGTCATTAACGGGCCCGTTGATCGCATCCTCCCCATTCCTATTGAGCCCTATGGGGGCTGAAATGGAAATGGGGATGTATCAGTCCGGGTTCCTTGAATGTGGAAATACCAGGCCCTCCAAGGTTGGAATGGCCCGGTATTTCCCCATTCAAGGAACCCAGACCTGGTACCCGTATGGAGGTAGCCATGCCTCTAAAAGCGGCCTGGCTACCTCCATACTCGGAATGAGGCCCACTGTCTCTGTGGCGTCAGTTTCATGATTATCGCACATGAGATCTGTGGAAAATATAACTTTTCCATAATCAAACATGATGCCTATAGGAAAGTTAACTTAACTCTAATTATACACATTCGAAAAGAAGAAAGCAGCATCATTTCCATTACACCATTTCTAAAGAGCAGATATGAGTTAGAAGGGAAGATGATTCCTGTGAAAGAATGAAATCTGCATTTGAAATATTTATTCCTTTTTGGCCACTGTGTGTCAACCTGGGTCAATCAAGTCATCGCCTGTGTCGCAGTTATCTTTTCTGGAACATTTTGAGTGTTTATAATAGTGTTTAATGCCAGAAACTAAGTGCCTTTTTAAGTTTTGCATGCAAATTAAACATTTTGTGGGAAATGTCAAACCCCCAAAATGCGTCTGTTGTGTGATAGCTATAATGCAGGCAAGTACTCACATGTCCAAATAACATTGTATAATGTATATTGAGTACTATAAAGTAAGCATTTTTCCATTTGCTCATGGTGCAATCCATCCTAAATAAGAATAATAAAGTAAGTCCCCACAAGGATGGTAACACTCGTCCAAGTCCCCGCAAAGATGGTACCGGACATACGAGTAAAAATAAGCATTTTTTCAAATATGAAGTTGGATCCTGTATTATGAATTTTTTATGAACATAGTTCTGCTATTAGCCCATTTCTAAAACATTGGGAAAGGTTAGTCCCCACAAGGCAGGTATCCACACATAGTCCCCACAAGGTAGGTAAAACATACACGTGTGTGTGTGGTGTGTGTGTGTGTGTACATTGATTTTTAACATTGGAGTTCAAAAATGTTCCAGTGATATTGGAAATGTTAAAGTTAATAGTGATGGCGACGTATTGTCCAGGATAGATCTATCAGTAGCGTACCACGAGATTCCCCTACATAAGGAGTCAAGGAAATACACAACATTCATCAACCCGTTCGGAATGTACCTTTACTTAAGAATGGCTTTCGTTTTAGGATCTGCGGCCGCAGTATTGCAAAACGTCATGCCCCATTTGTTAGGTAACATAGCAGGAGTGACAGTTTTCCAAGATGATATATTGGTATATGGTTGGGGTACAAAAGAACATAATGAAAAATTGAGAGCGGTGTGAAGGAATCTGAAGGGGAAGGGCTTTCCCTGTGGAACAAACACTATCAAGGGGAGGGTAGAATCCGCAGGAAGATATAATGAAAGTGGCCAGAGAAGCCCCGTTGACGGGGAATACGGAAGAGCGACACTCCATTGTAGGTCTAGTGGAGTCATACAACACATGTTTAGGCTTAAGGCTCTTGCAATACAATTGCAAGGTGGTCTATTTACCAGGAAGGAAGATCTGTAGAGCAAATTTGCTTTCAAGGATGCCTGTGCCCACTGTAGAGACAGTACAAATGGCGGATGATTGTGTAAGAGAAATATTGCAGGGGGGACCTGCATGTGCTTTAAGTGCCATAACACAAGCAGATTGGGAAGAGCAGAGGGAGTACAATGATACCCGCAAGGCAGTGGCGGAATGGGTCAATGGATGGCCAGAAAAGAGTGAATTGGATGAAAGTCACAGGGGATAATAGTTGACAATAGAGTTGGAAACAGAAGGAGAGTGGCTGTTGTTGGGGGTTAAAGTGATTCTGTCGTGGGCATGGCCCATGTCCCCTGTACCTACCTGTCAGTTTCGGACAGCTGGAGGATGCTCTGTGCAGGGCACCGTCCCCATCAAAGATGTCAAAGATGGCTGTGATGTGATGGTGTTCACGTAATTGTCCTCTGCCTCAAAGAGTCTTTCCATGATGGCTCCTCGCGTCGTCATTTCTGTGTTCCACCGGCGCTTGTGCTCCTTCTCAAATTTTGTTTCCTTCAGTTCGTCGACTTTTCTCCGCTGCTGGGCCTCCTGTCTTTCGGGCAGACCTTCCTTCCTCTCCCCCTTTCCTTGGTTTCTTTCCTCTTCCTCGCCTCTGCTCCTGCTGCGCACTTCAGTTACCGCTCCATCTCCCCTGCTTCGCCTTCGGTCCACGCTATCCCTGGCGTCCCCAGGCTCCTTCAAGTCCCTGCTGGATCCACCTGCAGCCAGAGGGGTCTTCCCTCTTTTGGTATGGCATTCGGTGTCACTGCACCCTTCTTGTGAATATCTCAGGGAATATTCCGTGGGCCTATTGGGGGGGGTCACCCTTTCGCACGACTTGTGCCACTGGAAGGCCAGGCTCACTGCAGATGAGCATCATAACAGCTTGCAAGGCCTGGGAGAAAAGAAACCACTCATGTCCCAGTGACAGGAATTAACGGCCACAGTGCAGTGCCTGAATGCGCAGATCCAGCCCTAAAAGATAGACAATGTCGAATTGCAGCAGGTTTTTGCTTCTAGAGATGAAGCCCCTCTGGATCCTCCTCCGGGTTCTCTGATTTGGAAAAGTTTGATGTCAATCCCCCAAAAATATTTAATTTCTTCAGTGCCTTTGTAATCCAGTTCAAGTTCCGGCCACGTCAGTTTACTGCAGATCTATCCAAGATTGGCTTCGTGATCACTCACATGGCAGGGAGTGCTCTGGCTTGGGTTACGCCACTTGTTACCTCGAAATATCCAAATACTGACAGCCACCAAGCCTACTACTATGTTTGTTTATTGTCTTGAACTTACATGCGCTGCCCAGGTATCACTATGGGACCTTAAACAGTGGTCCTGGGACATCCTGCTCCACAGAGCGTATTAAAGCAACTGGCATCAGAATCTGGGGGGCCAGATTCCGCACTCATGACCCTTTTCTGTCGTGGACTTAAACAATGAATGTGCCCAGATTCCCCAACCTACCTCTCTGGTGGCTCTAGTGACCTTATTGATGCAAATAAAACGTTGGGCTAAGCGTAGGAAGGAACACTCCAGGCTTACTAAGGCCATCAGCCCACATCAAACAGTTATAGCAGAGGGGAAAGACATGGCAGAGCCCATGCGGGGTCCATTGACTCCCGAGGGGAGAGAAGCAACATCGGCAGATGTACAATTAATTATTTATTTTTATTTATTTATTTTAACTGTTATAGCAGCGCACCAAACCTTCAGGTGTCAGGGCGCTAGTTACAGAAAGTGAGAAGAGACATACTTCAAAGTGCAGGATTATGCATACAAGATGCAACATACAGGTTTTTTCTAAAGGGCATAAAATGGCAGAACCATCAGTTATGCAGATATGTAAACACAAAATCAGGTAGGTGCACAGATTGGGAAAGCCACATCTCACGGTACGGGGGCTACATCAGGTATGCAGGTATGCAGAGACAAAATCAGGTAGGTGCACAGATTGGGAAACCACATCCCACGGTACGGGGGCTATATCAGGTATGCAGGTATGCAAAGACAAAATCAGGTAGGTGCACGGATTTCGAAAGCCACACCTCACGGTACAGGGGCTACATCAAGTATGCAGGTATGCAAAGACAAAATCAGGTAGGTGCACAGATTGGGAAAGCCACACCTCACGGTACGGGGGCTACAACAGGTATGCAGGTATGCACATAAGTTTTGCAGATATGTAAAAACAAATTTAGGTAGGTGCACGGATTGGGAAAGCCATGCCTTGCGGTATGGGGGATACAGCAGGTATGCAGGTATGCAAAGACAAAAGCAGGTAGGTGCACAGACTGGCAAAGCCCCGCCTCATAGTACAGGGCGCTACCTCAGGTATGCAGGTATGTAAAGACAAAATCAGGTAGGTGCACAGACTGGAAAGCCACGCCTCATGGTACAGGGGCTAGATCAGGTATGCAGGTATGTAAAGACGAGGTGCTACATCAGGTATGCAGGTATGCGAAGACGGGGGCTACATCAGGTATTCAGGTATGTAAAGACGGGGTGCTACATCAGGTATGCAGGTATGCAAAGACAAAAACAGGCAGGTGGGTTGCAGATAGTTCAGTTACATATTGAGCACTGGCCATTACCGTGCAGATAAGGCCAAGTGGGTTTGTAGACAAGTGAGATACATGAGTGAGATAAATAAATTACAGTAGAGGTGTGTGAATACTGGCCAGCCAAGCCTTACCTCATGATGTCAGAGGCTGCTTCGGGTGTGCAGACTGGCACAGGGTAAGCATAGCCAGCAAAAGTTTAAGTCTGGTGGATGTGCAAACCGAAGAAGGCATCTCCTTATAGTGCAAGGGCTATGTTACTCACGCATAGGGAGGCACTTCGATGTGGCAAAGGAAGAGAATTGTGGTCTACGTAGATCGGGAGAGTCGGGAGAGCAGATGTTCGCATTATGTCCACCATGTCCAGACAGGCCCAGACATGATGCAACCTTATGTGTCTGCCTTCTGTGGTGGCCACCGGCATCGCCTGACAGCTTGATGCATCTCTCCCCTCATCAGCTGGCATCAGCCAATCCATGTGAGCTACTGCCATAGATGCAACCTCAGTATGTAGAGAGTCACAGGCTGCTCTCTGCATGGAAGGCGGTCTCAGTTGCACAACCCCGATGGCGGCGGCCATTTTCAAGGGGAATTTCACCTCTGAAGCACAATGGCAGCTTCAAGTGAATCCTGCTCACGGGCATCGGTGTCAGTGTTCATCTGATCCAAGCCTCTGCAGCTGTTAAGTGAGGCAGTGGCCCAGACAGGATATGGCCTCATGTATGTATGTACTTTGGTGCCTCAACACATGTCGTTTGTTAATGTATATGAGCTCTGCCGTGACATTCAGGAAATGCCAGCTCTGGACCCTGAGAGCAACTGAGGCTCAGAAAACAGTCGAAGTGAGTCCCACCTTTGGCATGGGAATGGACAGATCCCAGGCCATGCCTGGCTATCCCTGACCATGAAAATTGTGACCAGTGCCGGATAACCTGTGATTGCTCAAGCACTGGTGGATAGCGGTGCAGCAGGATTAGTTATGGATGATCAATGGGCTGCCACACACGACATCCCAAGAGCCATAAAGAGAACCATTCAGCCTGTGGAAGGAGTCGACAAAAGGCCCCTGCTGTCTCGTCCCGTCAAAGAACAGATAGTGCTCCTGTTGTTGAAAGTATCCAATCATGCAAAACAAAATTCTTTTGATTTGATAGGAACCGCACATTTTCATATCATCTTGGGTATTCCCTGGTTGCATCAGCACAATCCGTATTAAACAGGACGCCTGTGTCCCTGATTTAAGATGTGTACATTGTTTGGAGAATTGCATCCCTGAGACCATTACCATGTCCTATGATGTTGAGTCCACCATGAAACCCAACTCTACAGTTTCCCATCTGCAGAGGATACCTGAGGTTTACAAGGAATGCACTGCAGTATTTGAGTACACTATGGAACTGAAGTTTCTTGACTGTGGAATTGACATATTCCCACATTTTGCTGTACCCTTCGGCAGAATTTATATGTTAACCAACCCAGAAAAAGCAGCATTAAAAGAATGCCTACAAGTGAATCTCCAGAATGGCCCAATTGGAGAGTCAAAATCTCCTGCCAGACTCCACTGTTTTTAGTACCAAAGAAGGGCACCCGAATCACGGCCCTGTATGGATATCTGTGGTTTGAACAGAATTACAATTAAAGGCAAGTATTCACTAACTCTTATTCCAGATATATTGGAGGCAGTAAAGGGTGTGGTCATATTTACAAAACTGGATCATTGGGGTGTTTACCATCTAATATGCATATGCTGTGGAGATTAATGCAAATTAGCATTTAATACACCTTAGGGCATCATGAATATTGCATAATGCCCTTTGGCCTTTCTAATGCCTCCACTTTTCCCAACATTTCTTGGATGGTGTATTTTAAATTCTGCAATCATTTATGTAGATGATATTCTATTGTTTTCACGTGATCCCGCCGCACACACCAAACTTGTAAAATTGTAACGCTCACCTGATTCTCGCAGAGGCGCCGGTCTTGACTGGGCGACTACCGTATCTTCAAAGGTGATGTGTAGCACCCGGTTGGCTCTTTGGGCTGGACCTCTGTGCACTGTATGCCTGACGTGTAGAGTAAGATGTCTGCAGATAGAAAATATGGGGTTAATGAACTGGGGTTATTGGGGTGTCCCTATCTCTTTCCTCTTCTCCTCTCCTGTAGACCCCCAAAGGTTAACGCTCTCACCTTAGGTAAGTGAATGCCGAGCTCTCCATCTGCCTCGGGGCAGGGTGCTGTAACCAGTTTCTTCACTGGATAGGTAGCGCAGGCCTCTTGACTTCAGAGGACTGCTGTCCGTCGTTTACTGCACGAACGGTAAGTTTCGAGTCATTCAAATGTCTTTAAAGTCTTTAGTAATGATGTCTCTTGTTTTGCAGGGTTCCGGCGATGGCGGATGACGGGCTGAAGTGAGTTGAAGATGGAGCCCGTGTGATGAATAGAAGCGCCTGGAAGCACGTAAGTAAGCGCTTGTTGCCTGCTTCACTATGCGCTCTAACTGTCTTTTTTATTTTGCAGGTACGAGTTCGGAGCGGCTGCAGGGTGCCGGAATACCCACTGGATTAGATGTGGAAAGGAGTAATGGCACGTGAGTATTAAAGTTCCCCAATGTCTATAAACGCACCTTGTTTTGTCTTTCAGATGCGGGATGCAGCGCCGAAGGCCTCCGGAGCGTGCGAAGAGTTGGTAAACTTTTGTCTTTCAGATGCCGGAATGCTAACCTGTTCTTTCTTGTCTTTATAGGTGTTGCTGAAGACTGGATTCAGGATGGTAAGCCTTTGCCTTTCAGATGCCGGAATGCTAACCTGTTCTTTCTTGTCTTTATAGGTGTTGCTGAAGACTGGATTCAGGATGGTAAGCCTTTTTCCTTAGGCCCAGGACCGGATGCAGAAGACACGATGAGCGTTCTGCTGCAGAGGTTGCAGAATAACGCAAAGCAAGATTCATCCACCGGGTGTGGTTTAAATAGCCTCCTGTAGTGCTTAGGTGTCTCCTTCCACAGCCACGCCTAAGTAAGAAAAGAGTTCCTGGTAAGAAAAGAGTTCCTGCCTTCCAGAAGAGTTCCAGTGTTCTGAATCTAGGGAGTGGCTCCAGCCCCACCCAACAGGAAAAGTAGTTCCAAACAGAAGAGGATCAGAGGCTCAACTGGCAGGCAAGTAAGCAGCATGGTCTGCTGAAGGTAAGTCCACCCAAGCATTATGAGCCCGGCGCTTCCAGCGCTGGGACTGGGCATATTTATGAGCCTGGTGCCACTGGCGCCAGGACTGGGTCCAAAAGGTCCCAATTGGGACTGGTTGGCACTCGGAACCTGGGTTATGGATCTGCTTCCAAGGGAGTTGGGAAAACCCTGACCTTTTGGAAGCAGAGATCATGACAGTACCCCCCCTCAAGGCCCCTCCCAAACCGGGCTTCTCCGGGGGTTTTGGCTTGTCAGGAAATGTTCGGTGAAATCGTTTGATTAGGCGAGGAGCGTGGACATATTCAGCAGGTTCCCAGGATCTCTCTTGGGGGCCGTAGCCTTTCCAGTCAATTAGGTAGAATAGTTTAGATTTGGAGATCTTGGAGTCCAGAATGCTTTTGACTTCAAACTCGAGTTCTCCATCCACTAGGATAGGTTTTGGAGATTTGGTTAGTCGGGTTTGAGGTTGCACGGGTTTTAATAGAGAGACGTGGAAGACCGGATGTATCTTCATGTGCGGGGGCAAGTCCAACTTGACCGCTACTGGGTTTACTATGGTAGTGATGGAATAGGGACCAAGGTATCTTGGGTTGAATGTGCGTGGCCCCTTTAGAGATAGATATTTGGTGGATAACCAGACTTGATCCCCTACTTGATAGTGAGGGGCTTCCTTCCGATGTTGATCTGCTCCTTTCTTGTATTGTTCTTTCGCCCTTTGAAGGTGAGAAACAGCTTCCTTAAAGGCTTGGGTGATTGTAGAATGCAGGTAGTCTACTGCTGGTGTTTCAAGATCTTGGAGGGGATCCAACTCCGAGGTTCGAGGGTGACTGCCGTACAAAAGAAAAAACGGGGTTTTCCCAGTTCCCGAATGGACAGAGTTATTGTAGGCATACTCGGCTATCCAAAGGATATCTTTCCAAGTTTTTTCAGTTTGTTGCAGCATGCAGCGTAAATACTGTTCCAGAGTTTGATTGGTCCTCTCGGTTTGTCCGTCGGTCTGAGGGTGGTGACTGGTCGATAGTCTCACATCAATTTGAGCCGACCGACAGCAACTTCGCCAAAAATGAGAAATAAATTGACTACCTCGATCCGAAATTAGAACCGAAGGAAAACCGTGCAGTCGGACGATGTTTTCGAGAAATTCTCGGGCCAGAGTTGCTGCTGTTGGCAAGCCTTTGAGCGGAATGAAATGCGCCATCTTGGAGAATAAGTCCACGATTACTAGAATCGTATTGTATCCGGAGCATGGAGGTAGATCGGTGATGAAGTCCATAGAAAGCGTATGCCAAGGGCGAGGTGGGATGTCAATAGGGCGTAAGAGGCCTGCTGGTCTTTCCTTTTGACTCTTGTTTTGGGCGCATACTCCACAGGACATTATAAAGTCTCTGATATCTTTTTTCCAAGACGGCCACCAGAAGTAGCGCTTGATCTTTTCTGAGGTCTTGGCTATACCGGGATGACCTTCCATTAAAGAGTCGTGATAACAAGAGATTACTTTTTTCTGTAAATCTGTGCTGGGTAGGTATAATCGTTCTTGGAAATACAATAAGTTGTCCTTTACTGCAAAGTCCTTTCCCTGCAGATGCCAATTCTGTATGTCTGCTGGAGTTACAAGTTGCCTGGCTTTATCCTTAACTTCCTCTATGGATTCTGTGGCGATTACACCCAGAATTCTTTGTTCGG
Source organism: Ambystoma mexicanum (assembly GCF_040938575.1). NCBI lineage: Eukaryota > Metazoa > Chordata > Amphibia > Caudata > Ambystomatidae > Ambystoma > Ambystoma mexicanum. Next base: position 291,610,422 of record NC_090926.1, on the reverse strand, counting down.
GAATGATTGGTACAGGTTTAGGGTTGACCAAGTGTTCTTCCACTCCCATCCGAGAAAGGGCATCGGCTTTACCGTTCTTTGTACCAGGTCGATAGGTAATTATGAAGTCAAACTCGGCAAAGAATAATGCCCAACGGAGTTGTCTAGAGGATTGGGCTTTTGCGGTCTTCAAATATTGCAGGTTTCGGTGATCCGTAATCACAGTAACGGTGTGTCGGGCCCCCAGCAGATAATGCCGCCAAGCCTTAAAGGCAGACTTGATAGCCAGAAGTTCCTTGTCAGTAATCGTGTAATTGATTTCAGGAGGCGAGAATTTGCGGGACCAAAATGCCACGGGATGCAACTGATTGGTTACCGGGTCCTTTTGTGATAGAACTGCCCCCATGGCAAGGCTTGAAGCATCAGTTTCCACGATGTAGGGGAGTTCGGGGCGAGGGTGTTTTAAGATTGGTGCAGAGATAAATTTAGTCTTCAAATCCTGGAAAGCTTGTTCCGCCTCGGTAGACCATTCAAAACGTTTGTTTTTCTTTAACAAGGCAGTGATGGGCTGGACTATTCGAGAGAATTCGGGGATAAACCTGCGGTAAAAGTTAGCGAAGCCTAACATGCTTTGCACACCTTTTACGGAGGATGGTGATGGCCATTTGAGAACTGCATCGACCTTCTTTGAATCCATACGCACTCCGCCAGGTGATAATATGAATCCCAAGAATTCAACTTCAGTCACGTTGAAAACACATTTTTCCAACTTAGCGAAAAGTTTGTGTTGACGCAATCTTTCGAGGACCATTTTCACGTGTTTCCGATGTTCAGATTCCGATGAAGAATAAACGAGGATGTTGAAGGAAGATTTGCCCCTGATGCGGGTAACGGGGTCTGTCCGGCTTGTGACTGTAGCACTTGTCTAGCAAGATTGTCTGTTCTCTCCTTGGAAATAATTAGTTCCCTTCTTAGAGCATTCGTTTCCTGACGAGCTGCATGCACTTCTGCCCTTAGTTCCCCAAGTAACCGGGCTAGGGGGTCAGTATCCGAGGTTTCCATAGCGCCTGGGCGAGAGTTTTGCGGTAGGCTTTGCGTTCTGTAACGCTCACCTGATTCTCGCAGAGGCGCCGGTCTTGACTGGGCGACTACCGTATCTTCAAAGGTGATGTGTAGCACCCGGTTGGCTCTTTGGGCTGGACCTCTGTGCACTGTATGCCTGACGTGTAGAGTAAGATGTCTGCAGATAGAAAATATGGGGTTAATGAACTGGGGTTATTGGGGTGTCCCTATCTCTTTCCTCTTCTCCTCTCCTGTAGACCCCCAAAGGTTAACGCTCTCACCTTAGGTAAGTGAATGCCGAGCTCTCCATCTGCCTCGGGGCAGGGTGCTGTAACCAGTTTCTTCACTGGATAGGTAGCGCAGGCCTCTTGACTTCAGAGGACTGCTGTCCGTCGTTTACTGCACGAACGGTAAGTTTCGAGTCATTCAAATGTCTTTAAAGTCTTTAGTAATGATGTCTCTTGTTTTGCAGGGTTCCGGCGATGGCGGATGACGGGCTGAAGTGAGTTGAAGATGGAGCCCGTGTGATGAATAGAAGCGCCTGGAAGCACGTAAGTAAGCGCTTGTTGCCTGCTTCACTATGCGCTCTAACTGTCTTTTTTATTTTGCAGGTACGAGTTCGGAGCGGCTGCAGGGTGCCGGAATACCCACTGGATTATATGTGGAAAGGAGTAATGGCACGTGAGTATTAAAGTTCCCCAATGTCTTTAAACGCACCTTGTTTTGTCTTTCAGATGCGGGATGCAGCGCCGAAGGCCTCCGGAGCGTGCGAAGAGTTGGTAAACTTTTGTCTTTCAGATGCCGGAATGCTAACCTGTTCTTTCTTGTCTTTATAGGTGTTGCTGAAGACTGGATTCAGGATGGTAAGCCTTTGCCTTTCAGATGCCGGAATGCTAACCTGTTCTTTCTTGTCTTTATAGGTGTTGCTGAAGACTGGATTCAGGATGGTAAGCCTTTTTCCTTAGGCCCAGGACCGGATGCAGAAGACACGATGAGCGTTCTGCTGCAGAGGTTGCAGAATAACGCAAAGCAAGATTCATCCACCGGGTGTGGTTTAAATAGCCTCCTGTAGTGCTTAGGTGTCTCCTTCCACAGCCACGCCTAAGTAAGAAAAGAGTTCCTGGTAAGAAAAGAGTTCCTGCCTTCCAGAAGAGTTCCAGTGTTCTGAATCTAGGGAGTGGCTCCAGCCCCACCCAACAGGAAAAGTAGTTCCAAACAGAAGAGGATCAGAGGCTCAACTGGCAGGCAAGTAAGCAGCATGGTCTGCTGAAGGTAAGTCCACCCAAGCATTATGAGCCCGGCGCTTCCAGCGCTGGGACTGGGCATATTTATGAGCCTGGTGCCACTGGCGCCAGGACTGGGTCCAAAAGGTCCCAATTGGGACTGGTTGGCACTCGGAACCTGGGTTATGGATCTGCTTCCAAGGGAGTTGGGAAAACCCTGACCTTTTGGAAGCAGAGATCATGACAAAAATCAAGGCTGGTATCGGATTAAGGAGAATGACTGTCTGGTGAAGCCAGACAAATGTGAATTCCATGTTGCATATGGTCCCCTACTGGCATAGCAATGGAACTCTGCAAGGTGTTAGCTGTGCTGGATTGGCGGCCCCTAAGAATAGTGAAGGGGGTTGAACATTTCTTGGGTCTCTCCAAATTTTTAACGCAAGTTAACGCCACATTTCTCCGGTATTGTCATACCAATCACTCGGTTACTTAAGAAGGGAGTACCGCTCTTAAGGACCTAACAAGTAGATCAGGCCTTTCACACACTCAAAGCATAGGTTTCTTCAGCCCCTGTCCTTGTTCTGCCAGATACTACAAGGCCATTCACAGTGGATAGTGGAAGGGGATGCCTCAGAAGCCGCCTTGGGTGCCGTTCTTAAGCAATTGCATGATGACAACATGGAGCATACGGTTTCATATCTATCCCATTCCTTGGTAGATCATGTATGGAATTACACTGTACTTGAGAAGGAGTTGCTTGCTGTTAAACAAGCCTTCATGGAATGGAGACATTTGACTGTTGGGGCTTTTAATCCGGATGAAGTGCAAATGTACCACATGAGCCTACAGGCACAACAGAATTACCAATACCAGAACAGTCGGCAAGCTCGCTGGGCCTTTTTCTTTTAACCCTATTGCTACTTTTTGACCAACCTACTAGGGACGAGGAACACTTGCTGATTTTTTATCTCGTAAGAACAACTCCAGGTAGGCCCCTATGAGATAGACTGGAAGAGACCATTCAGTGAAACTGTGCGGCGCACCAGTGTGTCACCACATAGCACACCAGGGATTTCCCCTTTTAGACTGATGAGTGGTAGGGAACCTAACTGTAGGGTTTCACCATCCTGGCTCATAGAACGGATTGGGATAACGAAGGTGGATGAAGGTTTCATGGCAGGCGACATTCTTTCAGCTCAGAAAAGGTACATGGAATATCATGATTCTAAGTTGCCTCTGAACAAGTGGGGCAACGATCTCAACATCAATGTGGGGGGTTCTGTTTGTCATAATGGGAAGGCAAGGGATGAAGGCAGGCCTATATAGTCCAATCCCATGAGAGTGATTCAATTGTTGAAGAATGCCGCAAGGGTGGAGAATGGAACAATATGGAATTCTAGTCAACCAGTCGCGTGTATAGTCCAGGGGCTCAAGGAGTGTGGGTTACTGACCCATTAGGACTGAAAAGGTTGTGAATACACACCAAGGGTTTTTGAGGGGTATAGAAGGTAGTTTATTTTTATCAAGGATGTAAATGTTAGTCAGGTGGAAGTGCTCCCTCTTTACAAGGACGGATACACATCTTGAGCGATTAACCTATCAAGAGGAGTGGAAATACAGAGAGCCTTCCCAAGAAGGTTCATGAAGTCAAACTGTAAAATTAAATATTCAGGGTGCAGTGTCAACCCAAGAGGTTTCAATGTTATCAACCCGTACTATCATAAAGTTAGTATTGTTCTGCTTGAGAGTTTTGAAATATTGTCCCTTTTCTCTTAAGTTGATTGTGAATGTTCTCCCAATAGTGTTGTTGCTCTGGAGTGCAGGGGGTGTGTAGTGTCTAGGGCCGGATCTCCTGGTGTTCCAGGTTCTGGAGTAAGAGGGACCTGCAGTGGTAGAAGGAGTTGTTCGTTGTTGTGCTGATGAAGAATGTCAACCCCTTCCTGCATGTGAGGATGCGCCACTGATCTCTTCTCGTATTCTTCCCTTTCTTCTTACTGGTCACCCTCATTCTTTCCTATCCACTTCTCTTTCCTGGTCTCTTCCACTTCCATTCATCCTTTATTTCTGCCTTCCTTTCGACCTCTCTCATTCACTCGCCGTATTTCTTTCCTGTGTCTGTTCCTAATCACTGTTCCTTCTCTCCCTCTCTCATGTTGGTAACCTCACCCTCACCCTCTCTCTCTGATTCCCTATTTCACCTTCTCTTCATTTCCTCTCTTTCTGAAATCATTTGATTTCTCTCACGGTCTGGTCCCCAGGATTCCCCGGCCCTCAGCTGCACCCAGTCACTGCCCGGGCAGTCTTTGTCTGGGTTGATTTCACCTTCCCCGTCCCAGAAGGTCATGGGAGCACCGCAAGGAGCTCACAGTGAAAGAGGGTCAGTGTGAATAGGTATCCATTCGTGGGGAGGTGGTAAGCCAACCCAAAGCAGTTATCAGGTAAATAATGAGCTGCAGGGGTTCCGGCAGATGCACTGTAAGGATGGTTGGTTGTCATCTTCCTTGAATTTGCTGCACTCTCCGCACATCCATGGCCAGAGACTGGTTTATCTACAGTCATTGCTGTGCCCGCCTTCCCCTTCTGCGTGCCCAGGTGATCAACCGCCCCTAGAAATGGACCTGCATTTCAGGCGCCGGAGTACTTTCAATCTTAGTATAGGTTCTTATGACTTCAGTCAGGGTTTTTTTTGATTGGGTGTAGCCCAACTTAAATTCCCCATCTGAAGTGACACATATAGGGCAACGTCTGCCATTTTGCAGCCTCTGGGCACGTGGCTCTGGAGGAAAGGGGATGGGGAAGGCTATTGAGATGAGTGTAGGAGTGGCAGGTATGAATCCTGAAGTAAGCAAAAGGCGAAAAAGAGGTCAATGTCAGAGGGACTCAGTGTGCTGGGTCGAAAGACCCCTCTGCACTGTAAAACCTGATGAAACCGAGCTATCGCCATGCTCTGGAGGAACGAAAACATGTTACTATGGTTCCAAGAAGTATACATTTGATCGGAGAACTCCTCTAATAAAAGGTACGCAACCTGGGAAATGGCATTTCGGAGGAGTTGAAAAGTCCTGTGTCCATAGTTAATTAGTGAGACCAACAAGGTAGGTTTTCTGCCAGCGGTGCAAATAGAAGAGACGGCTACGACTCTTGAGTTAGTCAGAAGGTGGTATAATTCTACCAGTAATCCATCAGTTCCTGGAGTTTTATTAAGGACGTCTGTATACACTTCTTCCATTGTGTCTGCCATGGAGCCTGCACAGACTGTTATGGTTGCTCTAGGCCCGCTCTTGGCATCTATTCGAGGAGGGATATTGAAGTGGTGTGCCTGTCAAGGGGGACGTGCGCTTGTTTTTGCTCTGTTGCGCTCAGGGGTCTTAGCGTCTTGCGTCCATGGTGGAAAGTGTGTGTTGTATCAACCTGATTGGGTCTGCTCTTAGGAGGATGTATGTCCGTTGTGGTCTGGCGAGCAGCCAGGGTTAAAGTAGCGTAATGAAGGAAAGTTGGTTTAGCAGTGTACATCCACCTGGGCATTGTGCTCCACATGTTGAATGCCAGGAGTGAGAATTTTCAGTTCAAGCATCGGACTCTTGGACCCCAGAAAGCCTGCGCCTGGAACCAACAAACGATTAGCACCCAGAAAGCCCCTTAGCCAGCAGCACCGTGGAATGAGGAGGTGGTGCAACCTCCTAGGCATTCTAAAGCCTGAGGATGCAGAAGTTTCAGAACCTCATGAGCGTGCAATCCCAGAGAATGGGAGGTACTGCAACCTCCGAGGGATTCTAAAGCCTGAGGATGCAGAAGTTTCAGAACCCCATGAGCCTGCAATCCCAGAGAATGGGAGGTACTGCAACCTCCGAGGGATTCTAAAGCCTGAGGATGCAGACGTTTCAGAACCCCATGAGCCTGCAACCCCAGAGAATGGGAGGTATTTCAACCTCCCAGGGATTCATTCTAAAGCCTGAGGATGCAGAAGTTTTGGAACCTCATTAGCTTGCAGCACCACAGGAGAGGACATGCTTCAACCTCCCAGGGATTCTAAAACCTGAGGTGACAGAGGTTTCGGAACCTCATGTAATTGCAACAGCAGGGGAGAGGAGGTGCTGCAACCTCCTAGGTATTCTAAAGCCTGTGGAGGCACAGAGTTCACAACCCTATGTGCCTGCAGTCTCAGAGAAGGGGATGTGCTGCAACCTTCCAGGGATTCTAAAGCCTGAGGAGGCAGAAGTTTCGGAACCTCATGAGCTTGTAGCGCCAGAGGCGAGGACATGCTGCAACCACCGAGGGATTCTAAAGCCTGAGGAGGCAGAAGTTTCGGAACCTCATGAGCTTGTAGCGCCAGAGGAGAGGAGGTGCTGCAACCCCCCAGGGATTCTAAAGCCTGTGGAGGCAGAGGGCTCAGAACTGTGTGATCGTGCAATGCCAGGGCAGGGGAGGTGCTGCAACTTCATATGAATTCTAAAGCCGGAGGAGTCAGAGGGTTCATAACCTAATGAGCCTGCAATGCCAGGGCAGGGAGGTGCTGCAACCACTCAGGGATTCTAAAGGCTTGGGAGGCAGAGGGTTCATAACCTAATGAGCCTGCAATGCCAGGGCAGGGGAGGTGCTGCAACCACCCAGGGATTCTAAAGTCTGAGGAGGCAGATGTTTCAGAACCTCATGAGCGTGCAACGCCAAAAGAGAGGAGGTGCTGCAACCCCCCGGGGATTCTAAAGCCTGTGGAGGCAGAGGGATCAGAACTGTGTGATCGTGCAATGCCAGGGCAGGGGAGGTGCTGCAACCACCCAGGGATTCTAAAGTCTGAGGAGGCAGATGTTTCAGAACCTCATGAGCGTGCAACGCCAAAAGAGAGGAGGTGCTGCAACCCCCCGGGGATTCTAAAGCCTGTGGAGGCAGAGGGATCAGAACTGTGTGATCCTGCAATGCCAGAGGAATGGAAGTGCTGCAACTTCATATGGATTCTAAAGCCGGAGGAGTCAGAGTGTTCATAACGTAATGAGCCTGCAATGCCAGGGCAGGGAGGTGCTGCAACCACTCAGGGATTCTAAAGCCTGAGGAGGCAGATGTTTCAGAACCTCATGAGCTTGCAACGCCAGAAGAGAGGAGGTGCTGCAACCCCCCAGGGATTCTAAAGCCTGTGGAGGCAGAGGGATCAGAACTGTGTGATCGTGCAATGCCAGGGCAGGGGAGGTGCTGCAACTTCATATGAATTCTAAAGGCTTGGGAGGCAGAGGGTTCATAACCCTGTGGGCCTGCAATGCCAGGGCAGGGGAGGTGCTTCAATTTCCTACGAATTCTAAAGACTTAGGAGGCAGAGGGTTCATAACCCTGTGAGCCTGCAATGCCAGGGCAGGGGAGGTGCTGCAACTTCCTATGAATTCTAAAGCCGGAGGAGTCAGAGGGTTCATAACCTAATGAGCCTGCAATGCCAGGGCAGGGAGGTGCTGCAACCACTCAGGGATTCTAAAGGCTTGGGAGGCAGAGGGTTCATAACCTAATGAGCCTGCAATGCCAGGGCAGGGGAGGTGCTGCAACCACCCAGGGATTCTAAAGTCTGAGGAGGCAGATGTTTCAGAACCTCATGAGCGTGCAACGCCAAAAGAGAGGAGGTGCTGCAACCCCCCGGGGATTCTAAAGCCTGTGGAGGCAGAGGGATCAGAACTGTGTGATCGTGCAATGCCAGGGCAGGGGAGGTGCTGCAACCACCCAGGGATTCTAAAGTCTGAGGAGGCAGATGTTTCAGAACCTCATGAGCGTGCAACGCCAAAAGAGAGGAGGTGCTGCAACCCCCCGGGGATTCTAAAGCCTGTGGAGGCAGAGGGATCAGAACTGTGTGATCCTGCAATGCCAGAGGAATGGAAGTGCTGCAACTTCATATGGATTCTAAAGCCGGAGGAGTCAGAGTGTTCATAACGTAATGAGCCTGCAATGCCAGGGCAGGGAGGTGCTGCAACCACTCAGGGATTCTAAAGCCTGAGGAGGCAGATGTTTCGGAACCTCATGAGCTTGCAACGCCAGAAGAGAGGAGGTGCTGCAACCCCCCAGGGATTCTAAAGCCTGTGGAGGCAGAGGGATCAGAACTGTGTGATCGTGCAATGCCAGGGCAGGGGAGGTGCTGCAACTTCATATGAATTCTAAAGGCTTGGGAGGCAGAGGGTTCATAACCCTGTGGGCCTGCAATGCCAGGGCAGGGGAGGTGCTTCAATTTCCTACGAATTCTAAAGACTTAGGAGGCAGAGGGTTCATAACCCTGTGAGCCTGCAATGCCAGGGCAGGGGAGGTGCTGCAACTTCCTATGAATTCTAAAGACTTAGGAGGCAGAGGGTTCATAACCCTGTGAGCCTGCAATGCCAGGGCAGGGGAGGTGCTGCAACCTCCTACGAATTCTAAAGGCTTAGGAGGCAGAGGGTTCATAACCCTGTGGGCCTGCAATGCCAGGGCAGGGGAGGTGCTGCAACTTCCTACGGATTCTAAAGACTTAGGAGGCAGAGGGTTCATAACCCTGTGAGCCTGCAATGCCAGGGCAGGGGAGGTGCTGCAACTTCCTACGAATTCTAAAGACTTAGGAGGCAGAGGGTTCATAACCCTGTGGGCCTGCAATGCCAGGGCAGGGGAGGTGCTGCAACCTCCTACGAATTCTAAAGGCTTAGGAGGCAGAGGGTTCATAACCCTGTGAGCCTGCAATGCCAGGGCAGGGGAGGTGCTGCAACTTCCTATGAATTCTAAAGGCTTGGGAGGCAGAGGGTTCAATACCCTGTGGGCCTGCAATGCCAGGGCAGGGGAGGTGCTGCAACTTCCTATGGATTCTAAAGGCTTGGGAGGCAGAGGGTTCAATACCCTGTGAGCCTGCAATGCCAGGGCAGGGGCGGTGCTGCAACCTCCTACGAATTCTAAAGGCTTAGGAGGCAGAGGGTTCATAACCCTGTGGGCCTGCAATGCCAGGGCAGGGGAGGTGCTGCAACTTCCTATGGATTCTAACGTTGGAGGAGGCAGAGGGTAATCCAACAAAAGGAGATTAAGGGGTATCAACCACAAGTATCCCCTTAGAGTGAAGGGATCAACCCTTAATAAATTGAAAACACAAAGCTTGTGATTTAAAATTGCTACCTTATCAAGGTGGATTCCATTACAGGACCAAATTCATTTATGATGCTGGAAAGAACATTGCATGACAGCAAGTTTATAGAAAAATACACATATTTTATTTATCAAATGCATACGAAAAGTTTAAAAAACTCACAATGCTAGAGTTCCTGTACCGTCTTCTACCAACAAGATGAGGAAGACACGTACACTATTGTGTCTGCATGTGTTAACACCCTTCACCAGGTAAGTATGTTAGTTTATATACTTGTCCGTTAAAATGTCTTGTGTTGTGCTAATAATCACACTGGGCCATACCTAATAAAAACACAACTCAGTCAATCACGTTCCATTCATTCTTTCTTCATTCACTTTCGCAATTTCATTTCACAACCACAAACTGTGCCCGACATATTTCTTTCCGCGCCTGGTGTCTCGTATCAAATACCCGGAAATTCTTCAGGGGCTTGTGCGAGGGGTTAGTAAGACATGCAACATCTAACAATGTAGTTCAGTATTTAAAAACAAATGGATTTTACAATCAGGAACATTTCCTTTACAGAATTCATGTAGGAGTTGCAGTGATATTCTGTCTCCACAGGGTTTTCATCCCCTTATGGTCGAATGACCTGGAAGGAAATCTCCACCTATCAAGGGGAAATAAACATATAACAGGAATGTCAATAACCTATTTGCGCTGCTCCATTATCTGACGACTGTTAGTTAATAACAGAAATCTTGATTCCAAGTCTAACCACATATTTTATGCAGTGAGGCAGATCTGCCTGCATCCAGTACAATTACTACTCTTCCTCGATCTATTGGTCAAGTCTCAAGGCTAATACAAAGTCTCTCTTAAGCAATGTCCAAGCTTATAATACTCTTGCCCATGGCTTGGACACAAGGTTCTAGTTCACTCACCGTGAAGTACAGTGGATGTGGACTGCTTCGTATACGCAGGATCTCTACGTTGTGAGTTTGTCATCAGAGAGTGGAAAAAGAGCCATCTCGAATCTCACCGGGAAAGGAGTCGCTGTTAGCTACAGAGATTCCGGGGAAGAGAAATGTAGAGATACAAGAAGAGCCCATTAGCGACGCCTTCACATGTTTTTCTATGTTATTAGAGCAGTTAGCATCTTCGCAGCTTACCTAGTCAGACTAGGAAGAGGTAGAGGGTTAATAACCCTGTGAGCCTGCAATGCCAGGGCAGGGGCGGTGCTGCAACCTCTGTGAAACTCTCGGGCATAGAACTTAATTCCTTTGGTTCGTGATTCATCATAGTTCTCAAACAACTAATTGTAATGCAGCCGTACTAGTTTCAACCAAAAGGGCGAATAATAAGTAATTAAAATGGCTGTGACTTCTTCAGGGTCCGAATCTGCTTTAACAGAGAATGACTTTGTGTGTAGATGGCAAGAAGGAATTTCTTTGGCTCAAAGTAATGGTAATCAGAGATCCTTGCATGGCGCCAATAGTGGATGATTCCCGCCAGGGGTACAGCACCCCAAATGCGCTATTCCCCATTTACACAATTCTACTTCTGATCTTGGCAGCAAATCATCAGGCTGCGCTAGTTGTATGTCATAAATACCAATGAGTTCAGCATTGTGAAGGACAGAGACAGTAAAGTGCTGCCAACAACAAGTGCCAGGGAACAAGTAATAAAGGTGATCATGATGACCATTCCAGTGCTCACCTGGCAGGGATGGCTGGTCAAATAGAATAGGATGTTAAAGAATGCATGTGAATCTAAGGTAACTGAATCTCTGTTGCTCTATATCCTTCTTCATGTTTTCGTGCACAATGAGTATGGCTATCGTTGCTTTTTGAATAAATTATGCTTAATTATTTATTTACTCATTTAAGAAGAGGTATACTTCTTGCGATTAGAAAGTGAAGGCAAATTCATCATTGTGATCCTAGATTAGCATTCCAAGTCATTTATGGTAAAATGGCCAATGCGGTAATAGCCTTTCGGGAGTTCATCGAAGGGTTTCCCAAAGAAATAGCCACTGACACCGGGGACTGAGCATTTTGCAAGTGGCGATTGCCGAAAGTGCTGAGACATGAAACCCAATTGTGGAAGATGAATAGAGATGCTGTCAGCGGTTCATGAACAGTAAGACATATGCCTGTAAGACGTGCAGGGTGGGTGTCAAGGTAATGATTAGGAACAGCAGGACAACTCACAAGAGGCTATCTGTACTTGCAAGACCACACGCATCACCAAATTGTTTAATAATGTGGTGTTTGAGAATGGGCAGAAATGGAACATGCATGTTAATGTTAATGTTAAAGGATTTTTGTACTGCGCACTATCATCACCAGAGTGGTCCCCTGGTGCTCTGGCGGCTCTGAAAAGGGAGGGGTCGGGGCGGGTTAGTGGGAAAAAGCTGGAATAGTGCAAGAGAGCAGTGATGTGCTGCTGGCGGCCTCAGCTCGGAAGTCCTTTGTTTGGGCTTGGGGTGTTTTACGGTCGATAGCCGCCATGTGCTGTTGTGCGAGTCTATGTGTGGTTTGTTTTGTTGTTGCAGTGTAGTGAAGTTTGTGCGGATTGTTGTGTTGTAGGTTTGTGCTTGTGTTTGGTTAGCATTTGAGAGGTGTATGCAGAGGGTGAAATTGTTTGTGGGTTGGTTAATTGGCAGTGCTGTCTGGAAGCGAGGCGCTAAACCTCTGTATTCTCTTGAAGTGGGATCCGTGAGCGTCTCTGCGTCTCCATCCAGATCTGGGGCTGAACGACACTCCCAATCCCTTTCCCATATGGCATCCACTCACATTCATAACATTGCCCAGGTTGGGCACCAGCCGCCTACGTGACACCTGTTTGTATGCGGTGCAGACAGGCGTTTGAGCATCTCTTCAAATCTGGCCCAGAGAGCATTCCCAATCTAGTCAGTGCACGGCATCGGTAAGCCAGGATTACTCCCTCCATATGTGGCGGCTGGTCGGCATTCATCACCTTATTCAGTTGGTCATGCATGCTACCGCTTCCAGCCCCTTCGGAACGTGGCAAATGCCAGCGCTTGCAATTATGTCCAGGGGCGGCATCTGCCTTCATTCACAACTTTCTTCGGTCAATGCCCATGCCAATATACGCAACTTAGTTCAAGTGTGGCAAGTTCTATTGTACACACAACTCTATACAAGTATGATATCTCTTAGCAACCGGGTGGGGTTGTTGGCTGGAAGTTGGCTAGGGATGCTGATTTTTGTCTTCATGGGTGTCGCTTGTGTCCTATTTGACTTAGTGTCGCTTTTTCAGTTTGTATCTGTGATGTTGAAGAGCCAGGTTTTTAGTAGTTTCATGATTTGTAGGTGGTCTTTGGTGTTTCCTATTTCTTTTGGGATGTTGTTCCAGGTTTTTGCGGCTAAATGGGAGGAGGAGCCCCCAGGTTATTTCTTAAGGTATTGTTTTTGTTCCAGGTGGATTTCGTTGCTTGATTCGAAGAGTCTCGTTGGTTTGTAGATTATTTTCTTTTGTAGGAATTCAGCTCCTTGTCCGCTGATTGCCCTGTGTGTTATGCACATTGTTTTGAAGGTGATTCGATGTTTGACTGGGAGCCAATGCAGTGGTTTTAGGGCTGGAGTGATGTGGTCTCTTCTGGATAGTTGGAGGAGCAGTCTTGCTGCTGTATTTTGGATCCGTTGTAGTTTCTTCATGAGGTATTCTGGTATCCCGAGATAGAGGCTGTTTGCATAGTCGATTCTTGACACGATGAGGGCGACGATTGTGAGTGTTTTGTGTGTGAAGGAGTGGAAAGGTAGGATTCTTCTTGCTGTGTGAAGGAGGAAGAAGCATTTCCTGACTGTTGCATTTATTTGTGGTTCTAAGGTTAGGGTGTTGTCCATCAGGACTCCCAGAACTTTTACCACCTTAGATGGTGTTGGTGCGGTTCCCATTTCAGTTGGCCATGGAATATAGATGTAATCTTATTTGGTTGGATGGGAAGAAGACATAATCTAGTCTATGCCAGCCATATAATGTAATCAGAGTTCCATTCTAGAATGTGCATTCATCAAAACTGGGGAGTTGCTAGGACATCTGGGGCAGTGGGCAATGCGGGCCAACTAAACTGCATCATAGCATTTGTGATGAAATGCCCAGCCTTGTTCTGAGGCCCAACAAGGTCGGGATATAAGAGGACTTCCCCAGCCATTGGATATTGATCCCGGGTTCATGGAAGAGTATCGGTATGGAGAGGTGCTGGACCTGCTAAATAAAATTGATGATAACAGGAGATGGGCTACACCATGGTTTCTTAGATCACTAATGGACACAGACATCAGAGTGAATTACATTGGGATCCCAACAGGGACACCTCTTTATTTATAAACCCACTCTTAACCTTTAAACCTTTTTTCCCTAGGATTCCCCTGGCGTGTGCTCCATCTAAATAGCTCACTCTTCCTTGGAGGGGTCTTGGGGACACTTAGGGTGAGTCTGACGCAACAGAGCCCTTATCTACACTCAGGTACCACCCACATGGAGTGTGACCCCAGACGATGGTATCTGTGGGTGATCCCATCTCACCAGATGGCCACAAGCAGGCTGCCACTCTATCCCACTTTCTCACGCCAAGATACCTCTCCTCTACTGCATAATCTACTTAGCATTCTTATAAAATTAATATCCTGCCCCTACTTAACTCTTAACCCTACGTAACATTCCCCAGCACTTACCCCAAACTCTATGATTCCCCTTACTTAACTTATCACTTAGTATATATGTACATAAACCTGAACATACATATATTTATTTACATACAACATTTAACACACATAGGACACTAATGTCAAAATGGGATGTCTTCTGCAGTCAGTCACCCCCTTCACAGTATCTTCCTGGGTCTGGTGTTGGTGGTGCTGGCTATGTGCTGGCTGTGATACTGGCTGAAAGCAATGCTGGATGGTAGCTGGTGGAAAAGTTGGCTGGAGGCAAGGCTGGATGGTGGCTGGCTGAGGCCTGTCCCCTACGGAGGACAGCTGGGAACTGGCCCCTCTTCTTTCTTAAGGGTGGCTGCGTCCACCACATGGGACCACCCGCACTAACTGGGCAGCCCACGCTCTTCAAAAATGTCCTGGGCGGCCCCCTGTATGAGTGGGGTTCCGCCCGTGTTCAGCGCCGTGTCCCGTGGCCCTTTATCATCTTCAGGGTGGGCCCTGTTGCCTGTGGATCCCACCAGCATTCACTGCTGCACCTACGGCTCCTTGGGTTTTCAGGGTGGGCCATGTTGGCTTGGGGACCCGCCCACATTCACTGCCACACCCGCAGCATGCCCTAAAGTCTTTGGGGCAACCTGGTTACCGTGAGGGCCACTCCCCCGTCTCTGCTACTCCCAAGGGCATTTTCAGGTCAAGCGGTGTCCCAATGGCAAACAGGGGTGTCGCCTTGATCACTGCCACGCGCCGTGGCCTTCTGGCCCACCTCCTCAGCAATGCATTGTTAGACGCAGGGGGTGGGCCAAGGTCTTCAATTGGGCTGATCTGCTGGGTGGCTCGGGGCTTCCGTCACCCGGGCCACTCAACGGAGCAGCCCGGGACTTCCTCCTCTTCACCCAGGTTGGCCAGCGACGTCAACCAGGGACTTAATCTTCACCACTCCACATGCCTGGGTGGAGCAGGCTTAGTTTCTCTCCGTTCTTCACCTCACAGTCTGCGCACAGCATAGGCAGCCCGCAAGGACTTTTATGAAGGGCGCGCCTCGCTGGAGACAAGGCGGGTTGTCAGGGCACGGCCGGACAGCCTTGCCTTGCCACACCATGCATGTGGCCCGGGCTGTTCTTCTGAGGCCCAGGCAGCACCTGACATACTGCTTGGGCCCTGGAGTCTGCTGGGCCCATCCAGGCTGGCCCCTGGGCAGGCTGACATCCGACATGACCCTGGGGCGACTGAGCTGCCCCTTACAGCTCAGCCCCTTGGTTCACTCTCTTTGTGGGGGGGGGGCTCCCCATGCCCTGCCTGGCACCATTTTCAGGATCTAGTCCTTGGGGGAGGGGAGGAGGAGCACTCAAGCCAGCGGCCCCCCAGATAAGTCTTCTTCTCCTCTTTCTCTCTCCTTCGACTGTCCTTTTTTCAAGTCTTTTTCTTTTAAGTCCTCTTTGGATTCTTTTCTCCCCTGCTCATCCCACTCTTGGGCAGGGGAGTTCCATTCCATTGTTCTCTTCTTTTTCTTTTCTTTTAAACATTCCATCCAGCCCCATCATGGGCTCGATGGTTTAGTCCATAAACACACATACAAAAATAAATAAACACACATTACAAATTCATTAAAATACTTTATTTACCCTGGTGTCTCCTTCTTTATTCCTAGTGTCCAATAGGGGACAAGCATCTAGGCACTGCTAGCCGGGCCCACTGGGGCCACTGACTACAGAGAGGTTGCCTGGGGGAAGAGTCCTGAATCTATTAAGGAAAACAACATCTTGATATCTTTTTTGTTTAGGAAAATCCCATATTGTTGAGTTTCCCACCTTTGTAACAAACCCATAATGAAAGGTAGAAAAGGCAGACGTCAGGCCTTGGCCTCTTTCTTGATTACAGGTGGAATCCTCTGACACAAGGTAAAAAGAAAACTCAGCAAACGTGAGATATAAAAGAAGACCATTTTCCTGAATCATTTGCAGTTGAAAGAGGTTTTTGACATGGTTGTACCACTGCACCCTTCCTTTTCATGAATACAGTAACACAGCCTGCCTCCCTCTTCAAAAAACCCATGTTACATGTCCAAGGAATGGGTACCTTACAATCCCATTTTTATTGTTTTCCGATGATCTGATAAACTGCAAACTCTCTGCAACAGTTTGGGGTCCTCTTGCTGCAGATGTACATGCCACAGCACACATCTTTACGCAGCCCCCCTATTCACTATACCTGCATCACGCGCTCTTTCCATGAAGTCTGCAGATGTCGAACCCAGAGCAGCGTCCCCTGTCCTGGTACCCGAACCCTCACTACGTCCCTGTCCGCGCCTTCAGCCCCCACACTTGCGTACATTTTCCCTTTGGCACTTGGCCGAGTCGCTGCACCTGCCTCTCCGGCCCAAACCACTCGGCCTGCCTTGCACTGGGAATCCCTGTGGGAGCCTTTCACTCGCCCCCGGCGTGTTCTCCCCTTCGTTACACGGGGGAAACTCTTCTCCACACATGTGTGATCTTGTCTCTGCTCTGCACCTCTGCACCTACCCTCACATATCCCACAACCTCAGAGGTCTAGGGCAGCCACTGTGCAGCTGACGGCCATTAAATTGGCGCAGTGCAGTAAGCTGACCAAGATACCATGCCCCCACAATACACATTTTATTTACAACCCATAATAATCACACTGCAGCACAAAGCAAGCGACAGAGAACACCAGTAGTATATGTAACACAATAGGATTATTAGGTTACCAAAGGTTTGAAAAAAAAAACTTTCACCTGAAATGTGAAAGTCCATTTGAGCCAAGTCACACATTCCACAACGCCACCTAGTAGCCATCGGTGGAAGCTCACCTCCTACTAGGTGGCGTTGTAGAATGTGTGACGTGGCTTCAATTGACTTTCCTACTTAGGTTACCAAACGTACCTGACGTTTCCCACAGAGTTTCTTCATGGAGCATAGATCATATGGAAGCCTAGGGATTCACCAGGCCGGATGATTGCCGAGGGATGAAGCGAAAGGTTATCATCTTGACAGCGAGGTCCAACCCCAGGGAACCATACCTTCTCCCTTAGGTGGGACTGGATTTTACAGATGCCCTGGTGCCCTCAGTTGGTGAGTGATGCAGGGATCACAATGCGTGAGCCACTTAAAAACAGAACATTTTTTTACCATTGAGAGTTCCCGTTTCTTGTGAAAGTGACTGAGCAGAATATGTTGTGCAGACTCTGTTCAATTCTGATGCCCTCTCAAGAAAACTTTCCATTGTCCGGTGGACAGGGCTATTTTTATTGCCTTGTAGCATTGGTCACTCTGTGTTGCACCTTGGGTTTCCTCCAGGGCCAGAGAACATGGTACGTGACTTCTGCCAGCAGGTTCACCTGTATTTCCAAAATGAGACACAGCCCTAGACTCGCTGGGTGTGGCTGTGCAAGAGTTGTGTGAAAGAAAGTCTGCTGGATTCCCCACCCTATGGCAATATTCCATGGAAAAATCAAATTCTTGCATTTGAAGTATCCATTTTTAAATCGTGTGATGGCCTCTTTCTCAATTTTCAAATATCCTCCGAAGCATTTGCTTTGTTGACACTTGAAAAGTTGTGCATCTATCGTCTGAATGTCTCCTAAAGAGGCTTCCACTGATTTCCACCGGCCATTCTGAATACAGGTAGTCACGAGGGCCAGCATTGCGTCATCCTCGGTGCACTTTACTAGTTCAGCCAAAGGGATGGCTTGTGGTTTAGCATGGTGGATGATGTAATTGACATAACCATCAGCACAGCTCTTGGTGGTTTAGGGACGGGGCAATGGGTGGAGGAATAGGAAGTCTGCCAGGTTTTCCTCCTTGCCGGGCTTATGTATGATATCGAAGCGGTATTCCTGTAGGCGGAGTCCCCATCATGCGATCCATGGGAGCATCTGTGCGGTAGGTTTCCTGTATATGGTGACCAGGGCCTAGTGGTCCATAATGATGGTCAATGGTTTACCATATAGGAACAGGTGGAAGTGTTCACATGCCCACATTACCGGAAGTGCCTCTTTTGCCTCTTGTGAATATCGCTGCTCTGCCTCGGTGAGGATTTTGCTAGCATATGACACAATATTTTCCTGCTTGCATGTTTGCTGCCGCTGTGCTGGGCTAAAATGGCTCTCAAACCCACTGGACTGGCTTCGACCGTGACTTCTGTGTGCATGTTTGGGGTTGACGTATGACATGCAGAAGGCTTTGGCAATATCCTTGCGGATTATATAAAATGCCTTTTGTTGAGCTTCTTCCCAGACGAACATGTGGTCTTTCTCAGCCAAGGTGTGCAGTGGGGCTCTGGTGGAGGTGAAGTCTTGTGAGTATTGCGTGCAGTAGCTCGCTAGTCCCAGGAAGGATCTCACTTGTGCGATGCTTGTCGTGCGGGGAGCTTATGTCAATGCTCTGATTTTGTCGGGGACCGGTTGTATGCCCTTCTCAGAGAAAATATGACCAAAGAATTTAAGTGTTGTCTTGTTAAAGACGCATTATTCTTTGTTCAAAGTCAGGTTTGCATTGCTGAGGGATGAGCACACTCTCATGAGTGTTGCGTGATGGGATTCTTGTGACTGACTAAAGAAAAGGATGTCGTCGCTATAGTAGAGACAGTGTGGGATGTGGCAGATCACTTTGCGTATTTCTTCATGGAATATCTCGGCGGCCAAGGATATACCGAAGTTTATAGTGAAAAAGTCCCAAGTGTGAATTGAAGATTGTGATGTAGCAGAACTCTTCCCCCAATACCACCTGATGGAATTTCGCTCTATTGAGTAAGTGCATCATATCACTGATGCATGGTGACTGGTGGTGTTCACGTAGTATTGCTCTGTTCAGCGCTCACATGTCTACACATAGTCTGATGTGTCCTCCTGGACCCTTTTTTGGTACCAGCACTACTGGAGAGACCCATGGGGTTGGGCCCGATGCCGGTTCTGTGATGACGTCGTCGTTGAGGGTGAGCAGTTCGTTCTCTACCTGATGTTGAATGTTGAAAGGGATTCCCTGGTAGTGTTGTGCAAGTGGTTTTATGGATTTGTCAATGTGCAGCTGAATTTTGCACCCTTTCAGTTTTACTATGCCTTTGGTATAGTATGTGGATGAGTCCCATTTGTATTGCCGATTTAAAACTTAGTATACATCCGCAAGAGGCTTGCGTGGCGATGATGTGAATGAGCACCCAATCTTATTTGTCTTTTTGGCGGGACGTGGTCATGAAGGCCCCCAGGCGTGGGAGTGGCCGTTTTGCTCCATAAGTGTAGATGTCAACCTGGGCCCCTTTGAGTTTTGGGGCACGTGTGAGCTTGCGGTATTCGCCTTCTGGCATCATGTTGACTGTGGCACCTGCCTCCACCAGGAGTTTCGAATTCAGTCCCTTGTATGGTGATGGGTAGTGTGGTCTATGTTCCAAGGTTGTTGGGTTTCCCAGGGCATATAGATATCATCTTTTCCATCTCTCTGTGCTCGACTGGGATTCTGACCTGCTTGTGGATGGCGTCCTGGTGCGCAGGTGATGAATCTGTCTTCTCCCTTTACGGCCTGTCTCCAGGGAGCGGGACTGCTTCGATCTGGTTTGTCTTCTTTCCTTGTGTCTACTCTCAGTGTATCTGGTCCTTTCCTCATGGGGCAGTCTGGGGGCAGAGGGGACGGGGTGTCCTGTGTCGGTGGGTCCTTTGTTCTACTAGGCTCAGTCTGGATGCTTTGGGGTTGCGCCAAATTATTCTGAAAGGGTCTTCACCTCTGCACGCAGAGCATATTTGGCCAATGGCTGGGCAGGATCCGTTATGTGGGAGGTCGTAGCCCCATCGGAAGCATTGTCGTTTTTCTGTCTTGATGTCCTGCGGCAGGGTTGTGATCTTGTTAGCTGACTCCTCTTTTATTGCCACCACCAGGGAAATGTGGATTCTGCCTATGGTGGAGATCTGCAGATGGAGCACCAATGTTGTTCTTACCAGAATGAGTATTTCTGCCATCCTGTGTGGCATCTGCAGCAACTTATTCTTCAAGGTGATTGATTCACATCCTGCGATTACTTGTGACTTGATTGCTTCATCATTCGTGTAGAGGTGAAATTTGCAGTGCTTCAGTCTGGATCGGAGGCACGTCATAAACTTGTCCATGCTGTCTCTTGGCTGTTCATTGTAGTGTGGAACACATGCCTTTCACAGTCTACATTCTTGCGTACAGAGAAGTGTTCATTCAGTATGCGTTTAAGGTCTGGGTACGAGTATTCAACGTCTTCTGGCAGCTCAAAGATGATGTCCCTCACTTTCGGGCCAGCTGTGATGGTGAGCAGGCAGATAAAATGCTTATCCTCCTGCGGGCCAAGGGCACAGAGGTATGCATCTAACTCTTTGATCCATCTGATCTATCGTGTTCCTAGGCTGGTGGTGTCAGTCGTGACGAAAGGGAGTGGCAATGGCAGCAGGATTGCACCCCTTTCCTGTGGTGTTGTTGCGACAGCGTTTGGGCATGTGCTGGGGCACTTATGCTGCTACTAGTGGATGATGATCTGTCCCTCCGGACTTTCCTTTGGGGTCTGTAGCGCACCTCACGTGGGGTTACGTGTAGCTGTGACCTTGTGCACGCAAGGTTTGGGGCTGCAGTGTGCTCTTTGT
The DNA here is from genome assembly GCF_040938575.1 of Ambystoma mexicanum. Classification (NCBI taxonomy): domain Eukaryota; kingdom Metazoa; phylum Chordata; class Amphibia; order Caudata; family Ambystomatidae; genus Ambystoma; species Ambystoma mexicanum. The sequence continues at coordinate 291,589,812 of NC_090926.1, read as the reverse complement.
TTCACACCATGCCGATGCTGGGGTGGCGCTGCAGACCTAGAGTTCCTACCTCTAGCTTTGGTCTGGAGCAGGCATTAGATGTGCAGGCCAGGGGCGGGCTCAGCAGGGGTACATCTCTCCCTTGTGGTGGGATGTTGCAGTAACTAGGGTTCCTACCTCTAGTTCTGGGTCCTGAGGCAGGCAGCCGTGTGTGGGCCCAGGGCTGGCTTTGCAGGGGCCTACACTTCTCCCTTAGTGCGTGAGCTGGCTGACTGGCGTAGGCTCTGCCTCCTGATCCTCGCTCGCAGGGAGGATTGCTCTGGGGAATTATTACTTCCTGAACAGGTGCTGGCACTGGGTACAGCACAGCGATCGTGAGGGTTAATACCTTGTTGCCATTGTCAGGTATCAAGGCCTGGAGTGCGCGTGATTCAGCGTGCGCTGAAAAGAACACAGCCACACACTATGGGGTGAAACTGAAACTGACTTTATTGCTGCGCCCACTGCGGCTTCGTTACCTATGGTCACATGACCTTGTGGGCGCATAGCGCACAGGACGCTACACATCCATACATGTGTACTACTGGTTTTACACTTCTAGTAAGGCAGTTGATGCCCAGCTGTTGCCGATTTATATTGTATTTTATGCTAATGCTTTAACTGTGCTCTTACCTTTCCCCAAAAAATCACTTGTCGCTGCTAATGATTTTATACATGGTGGCTGTTATTTGATACATTTGGACACTTGCATCCTGTTGATTCAGTCTTTTTTGACTTGCTGCTCATTGGCGGTCACTTGATTACCGGCACTGCCTTATAGCACGGAGCGGGAGAACGCATTAGACTACTAGTAAGGCAGTTGATGCCCGACTGTTGCCGTTTTATACTATATTTTATGCTATTGGTTTAACTGTGCTCTCACTTTTCCCCAAAGATCCCTTGTTGCTGCTAATGATTTTATTCATGGTGGCTGTTATTTGATATGCTTGGTGTAAGGAAGGCATGGCATCAATAGTAACACAGACACAAGTGACCACAGTTCAAGGGTGTGTATTGAACTTGAACAAGGGTGTGATAAACACTTATCTAATCCTAAATCTATAGATGGGAGCAAGCTACGACCATCAAATAATAATAAGGCAGTCCTAGTAAAGTCACACCAAAATAAAAGGGCATATACTATAAAAAAAAATATGATTGCAAATCCTTACCTCTAAATACACATAGTCTGGGGTAATGTTCATGAAAAAGAAAGAAGTTTTCACAAAAATGATATGTCAGCCCTCCCTTCACCATGTTTTTAGCACGAGACGAGGCGGTTCACTTGAGCAAAGCACACTCTCGGGCTTCTTCGGCACAAGGACACACTTCCATTAGTAGCATCAGGGCCTTCTGTGCCCAAGTCTCTTAAGTTATCAGTCTCTCAGATCCCTTTTTATACCATAATCGTAACTTTGGACCCTTGGTTCTAGCAAAGACCAGTCTGCTATTAGTCTACCCGACTCACCAGCTGTACTGACTTTACTGGCACTGCTTTGTTGTGGTGCCAAGGACAGTACCACGGCAGCAATCGATCCTCCCCGTCTTGGCTATTGACACAGGAGAGTCTGACACAGAATGCACGTTTCCTCAGCTTTAATTCCAGGCCTTATGTTTCTTGTTTGTATTTGTATTTATTTTATTTGTATAGCGCACCAGGCCCAGGGGCAACCGGGCGCATCACTTAGTTACAGCATGAGAAAAACAGACAGAGAGGTACTTACAAAGTTTACAGGTATAATACAAAGTTTATAGGTATAATAATAACAACAAAAGGACAAGCAGATTGTATATACAGGGGTACGGCTATGTACAAGTTAAGCAGTGAGCTCAATGCTAGATGTCTTGGGTGGACAACCAGGTTTTGGTAAGGTGCTTGAATCTCAGGAAGGAGGGTTCTGCTCTAAGCTCATTAGGAAGCGTGTTCCATAATTTAGCTGCCACAATGGGGAAGCTGGTTCCACCTGATCTTTGGAGATTGAAATGTGGAACGACAAGGCAGTTTGATTGAGCCATTCTGCAAGGTCTAATGGAGTTGTGGAGGGAAAATCAGTTGGCCAGGTAACAAGGAGCTTGGTTATGAAGGCATTTGTGGGTAGGAGCCAGAGTTTTCAGGGAAATTCGGTGTGGGATTGAGAGCCAGTGAATGTTGCGTTTAGTGTCAGCTATGTGTTGGCGCCTGGGAATGTTGAGGGCAGCTCTAATCGCATTGTTTTGGACAATTTGTAACTTATTTAGGTTGCAGCAATTGGTGCCTAGGTAAAGAGCATTGCAGTAATCAATACAAGGGTCCTAGCCAGGGTAACACAATTGGCTGCAGAGAGAAAAGGGCGACAGGCTGTAATAAGCTTGCAGGTATATGCCGCTGCGGATGTGACTGAGTTAGTTTGTCTGGTCAAGGATAGAGTCGAGTCAATGTAGATCCCTAGGGTTTTTGTGTGCTTGGCTGTTAGGATAGTATTCCCATCGATGATGAAGGACTTAAACGCAGGGTCGAGTTTGGTACGTTTTTGTGGCGAACCAAGAATAAGGAGCTCTGTCTTTTCATCATTTAGACAGAGTCCATGTTGTGCCATCCATGCTTGGATGACCTGGTAGATGACATTGATAGCGAGGGAGTCAGCAGTGTAGTCACCTGAGATAGGGATTAGTATCTGGGTGTCATCAGCGTAGTTGGTGTAAGTGACACCCAGATAGTCCAAGATATCGAAAAGGGGTTTGGTGAACACGTTATACAACGTGGGTGAGACATAAGATCCTTGTGGCACGCCACAGGAGACAGGTGCAGGTGGGGCGGCTGCTAGTGGAGAGAGCACGCGCATTGATCTATTGTCTAAGAAGGAGCTAATCCAGGTTGTAGCTTTGTCGGAGAAGTGTGCAGCTGATTTAAGGTGGTGACAAAGAATTTCATGATTGACAAGATCAAAGGCCGCCGAGAGGTCCAAGAGGAGTAATAGAGCAAGTTTGCCTTTATCTTTTAGATCTTCGATCTGTGTTTTTAAATCTATAAGGGCAGTTTCGGTTCCGTGACGTGGCCGAAACCCAGATTGCCTAAGTCCCAGAATTTTGTTAGATTCAAGGTAATCTTGAATTTATAAATATGCAGATCGGTCCAGGATTTTAGTAGAAACGGGACCGTAGTGATTAGCCTGTAATTTGTGGGTATGCTAGAGTCCAGGGTAGGTTTTTTCAGAAGTGGGATGACCCACGCATCCTTTAGGTTGTCAGGTACAATCCCAGAGCTAAAGGAAAAGTTGATGAACGTAGTGATGAATGGTGCTAGGTCATGAGCTGCTTCCTTAATGATGGGCGCCGGACAGAGGTCGCCTTGGCAGTTGGACGTTTTAAGGCTGACGATGATCTTTTCCACTTCAGAAATGGAAAGTGGAGAGAAGCTAAAAGGAGTCAGAGAATCTGGGATGGAGTGGTTTAGGGTGGGGATAGGGTTGGGGTGTGGGTTGGATTGTAAGCTCGTTTGTTTGTTGTTGATTTTAATTTGGAGAGTGGCAATCTTGCCGAGGAGAGCCTCTTGGATTTTGGTGCACCAAGTGCTGTCTTTGATGCAAGTATCTGGTGCAGTGACAGGGGTTTCAAGTTCTTTTAGGATTCTAAACAATTCTTTGGTGTTGGATTTGGCTTGTTCGATACGTTTATTGTAAGTGTCTTTTTTAGCCTGGAGTATGGCTTCCTTGTAATTAAGGGTAGCCAGGAAGAGACACGATTTGTTAGCTGCGGACTGGTTGCTTTTCCAATGTGATTCCGCAATTCGTTTTTCTTTGCGCAGGGTTCTAAGCTTTGGTGTGAACCAGGAGTTCAGGTGGGCTCGAAGTTTGGGTTTTCTCAGTTTAGATGGGGCGATGATGTCTAAGGCTTTTTGCATAGCGCGGTTAAATGTGTCAACCAGAGCCATGGGGTCGGAGCATGTGCGAACCTGGTCATTGAGAGCAGGGAGGAGGAGGGGGAGGAGTCTGTCGCAGGTGATGTCACGTTTATTACGAGTGGCAATAGCAGGTGCAATGATAGGAGAGGGGCTTACAGGTTTGGACTGAATGTTAAACGTAATTAAATTGTGGACTGTCCATGTACACTGTTGGTTGGAGATGATATTGATGGGACAATTGTGGGAGGCTAGCCAGTCAAGGGTTCTGTCCTTAGCGTGGGTAGGTTGGTTAATAAGCTGTGTGAATCCTGCATTCATAAGCATATTATCAATAGTCATGGCAGCAGTGTCATTGGGATCAGTGAGGCCAAGGTTAAAGTCCCCTAATATCGAGGCTTGGGATTTGGCTTTGGTGTTATGAGTGATGATGTTAGAAAGGTTCTCAGCGAAGGTGGATAGCGGCCCAGGTGGCCGGTAAAGTAGATGGAAGCTGATAGAGTGGTTAGGGGCTGACGGCTAGTTTGGCTTTCAGTGCTTCCATAGAGGAAAAGTGATGCACAGAGGAGAGGTGGAAGTTTAGAGCATTTTTATGGATAATGGCAATGCCACCACCTTTGGACTGGTTAGAGTTACGATCATGTCTGATAATGTTATAACCTGGAGGGATGGCAAGGGAGAGTAGTGGGCCAGAGGCTGCGTGAAGCCAGGTTTTGGTGATCGCCATGAAGTCGAGGTCGAGAGTTAGGATGAGGTCAGCCACTTCCAGAGCGTGTGCCGTGAGTGATCTGACATTGATTAACGCACCCTTGATATTACTAGTGTTAGGGAGGTTAGAGTGGGGTGATGATGGGTTTGGCGTGGGTGTGGACGAGGTGGAGGTAGAGGCTGTTTGTTAAGATGCCCAGAGTGATGGGAGGCGTGAGTGAGTCGCGAGCCAAGACTGGCATTTCTCAGGGTGATAGAACATGGTATGTTCGCTAAAGGTCTAGATGCAAAATGTTGGAGCCATAAGGCTGGGTTGTTAAGGTAAGGGTTGGTGTGGTGAGCGATGGAAGGCATAGTTATGGTGTTGTAAGGGTGAGGGTAACGGAGGAAGGCGGTGGTGTGGTTGAGTACGGTCCCACCAGTGTGCCGTGTGAGGTAGAGTAGGGTGGGCAGTATTCTTGCAAATAGAATAGTGAGGGTGGAACTGAACGAATACGTGGCTATTAGGCTGTTAGTGGAGGGCATGTTGGCATAATACAGTCTTAAAAGCAGATGTCTACCAGAACTACAAGGGGGTAGTTGAGGTAGATGTACTGTTGTGGGAAATTACACACAATGGCATGCACATAATGTTAGACAACAATAACAATACCCACGGTAGATGCAAAGGCTTGCACAGAATGTTAAACAGCAGTAACCAGGGTAGCAGTGTATTAAGGTACTGAGCAGTCAGCAATCAGCAGTAGGCGTGCATATGAGGGGTTAACACCTGGCGAAATGCAAGTAAAATCAGGTCAATATCTGAGTGTAACAGTGAAATACAGCACCCTATAAGGCATTTAAATCAAGGAGGCTCCAAGTGATAGTAGACATATGGCGGTCAAGGTGGGCATAGGCAGGTCTCTAAGTTATAGATTCAGCGTGGCGAGCCGGCAGATATAGTTTGGGCTAGTAGCAAAGATAGGGAGCACGCGTGTAGTGCCTCATGAGGAAGACAGACAGCAGATAATGCGTGCATTATCGAGGGCTCGTGAAAGCAGCGTTTCTTCTCCGAAAACGTCAAGGGCCCTTCCCTCCTTGCAACCCTCTCTGGTCTTGCCGTCTTTCTCCTCATATTGAACTGCCATTTTAGAACTGCTGCTTCCTCATGGCTTTTGCCTTGCTCAGAGTGTGCTTTCGTGCTCTGACTTTTATCCGTGTGGGGAAGTGTGATGGAAGTCAGGTGTGTGTAATGATCAGTAATTGCCTGACTCTGCCTGACCATTGTGTTTGGACATGTCAGGTATACGTCTCGGGTGTTAGTCCGTTTTCTTTCACAGTGAGGTGTCCGTGGGAAAGTGTTTGTGTCGGAAAGGGGGTGTGGGTGGGGATTGAGTTCTATGTATCCTACCTGGTAGGATGGGGAAAAGGTGTTACAGGGAAGGGGATACCGCATCTCAGCATCCGGTGTCCCACTCCCACTCCTCGAAGACCCCCTATCCAGGTGACACTCCTGCACTTGTTCACCCCCAGGAACTAGATTCAAACGTGATGGCTGTGTCCTGGCCACCTGGAGGATATATCCCCGGGGGCTAGCGGGTGAGACACCTTCTGGTTTCTCACATTAGACACTTGCGTCCTGTTGATTTCACTTGTTGCTCGTTAGCATTTCCTGGTACTGACTTAAATGTGCTGGTATATCAGATAGGGCAGCAGGCACACCAAAAACGTGCAAAAGGCTAGCCCGTTGGTGCTCGTCCGTTCCTCAGATGGGTCATGGCATTTTGCACCATCTCATGATCAGCTGATTTAACCTGCTATGGACTTGGTAAAGTTGGCTCCTCCGGATACTATCTTTCCTCAGGGGTTTATGTCTATTGGGAAAGAGGCTATGACACCCCCATTACCTTTTGGAAAGGATTTCAGTTGCCTTCTGTTTAACGCACGTTCCCTGCCAGCACATGCAATGGCTATTTATCAACTTTTACAGGAACTTCATCCAGTTATTGCCTGTGTCACGGAAACTTGGCTCTGTGAATCTTCAGGCCCTTCTATTACAGAAGCGCTCCCTGCTGACTATAAAATACTGCACTTAGACCGTGATTTACCCCATCCCGAAGGGGTGGGGGGGTTGCGTTAATTCATCAGTCTCACATTAAGGCTACTCTTATCCCTTTGAGTCATGATATTAAAATGGAATCCTGTCTGGTACGTTTATCTAATTCCCTACTGATGCCTGCCATGTTTTAATCAGTTATCGTCCTCTGCGGTATAATGCCATCTTCTGTGATGCTTTTGTTGAAGTAGTAGCAGAACTACAACACCTATACGTAAATGTTTTTATAGTTGGTGATTTTAATCTAGAAGTTAATAACACAGCTTGTCCTATGACAGCCTGGTTCGTTACGGCGATGCTCGATTTAGGGCTCTCTCAGCTGCCTACCCACCAACATGGTAATACATTAGACCTGATCTTTTCATCTACAGATCTTGTCTCAGTACTACCGGCTTTTCCAGTCCGCTGGTCCGATCCTTTTTATGTGGCCTTCCACATTAATCTGAAGATGCAATGCAGCTTGACTCATTGTGTAAGACTCTTGGATGTTCTTGACTCTACTATTATGGCTCAGATTAAGAATCAGTCTGTTGACTTCTCTTACACAGACGCTGATGGCTGCCACTGATAATCTGGCTCCCCTTAGACTTCCCACTCTACGTCCTGCCCCCTCTGAGCCTTGGTTTACTGGTGATCTTAGGTTACACCGGCTCAAATGTAGGCAGGCGGAGCAAAGGTGGAGGAAATCATATTGTGAAGCCGATAGGCGGCTTCTGCGAGAGGAAACTCATTGTTACCATAAAGATATTTGTGAGGCCAAATGTCAGTTCTATACTTTTAAGATCCAGCAATTAATCAGCCGAAGGAACTTTTTAGTTTGGTCCTCACACTTTCGTCACCCATAATACTCATGCTGGGGTTATTCCTTTGCTGCTTTTATGTGACTCTCCATCTCAGTTCTTCTTTCAGAAGATTGTGGCTATTAGAGTCAAAATTGCCTCCTCTAGCCTTAGATCAGGGATTAGGTATGTTCCGCCTGTACCTATTGGTTCCTTGCAGTCGTGGTCGGCCTATCCTATCTTTAGCTCTGACGAGATAGTGGGGGCGACCTTGAAAATTAAGTCTGGCTCCCCCCTCAATCATATCACTTTGAAAATTGTGAAAAATATGATCTCCAAGACTGCATTATGCGTTACGCAGGCGTTAAACCACTTTTGCAGTTCTGGAATTATTCCTGTTCATCTAAAACACACTTTGGTGATCCCTCTTCTAAAGAAACCATCACTGGATCCCTCTGTTCTTTCTAATTTTTGGACGATTTCTTTGCTCCCCTATTCCATGAAATTGCTTGGGTCACTTATTTCTCCTCTACTCCGTTCCTTTCTTGAGAGAACTGGTTTCTTTGATCCTTTCCAGTCAGACTTGGTCCTGGCCGGGGCACAGAAAGTGTTTTAGTCTCCGTTGTTGACAATCTCGCCTGGCTGTCGGATCAGGGTGGGGTGGGTGCACTGATACTTTTAGATCTATCAGCTGCATTCAACACTGTAGACCACTCCATCCTAGTTACTCGCTTGATGGCGGTGGGGGTGACCGGCCAGGTGTTGGCCTGGTTGGAATCTTTTCTTACTGGGCTTACTCAATCCTTGTCTCTTTCTTCTTGTCATTCCACCCCACTCGCTCTGTTCTGTCATGTTCCTCAGGGCTCTTCCCTGTCCCCCACACTCATTTAATGTGTATATTCAGCTTCTGGCCAGGCTCTTCCATACCCACGGCCTCCGGTGCTACTTGTATGCTGATGATACACAGATTATCGTTTGTATTGATCTTTATCATCTGGAGGCTGTGTCGCAGCTGCACAGGTGCCTGGAGGTGGTGGGGCAGTGGATGAGTGATAATTGGCTTATGCTGAATGGGGTCAAGACAGAGGTCTGGGTGGTGGGTCCCCCCTCTGTTGCTTCTCTGTGGATTTCTGATTTTTGGCTCGTGTCTCCTGTCCTTCTTTCTACCCTGTTTTAGTGGTGAGGGATCTCGGTATCAAGTTATCTGCTTCACTTACTTTTTTTTAAGCACAGGTGCTAGCTGTTTTCCAGGCTGCGCATTTCAAACAAAGAATTATACGGAAAGTCCTTCCTTTCATCCCCTCTCATTTTCATGCTCCAGTGGTCGCTGTCCTCCTTCTGTGTGGAGCTGACTACTGTAACTCACTTAATCTAGCTCAACCACTATATCTTCTTTGTCAGCTTAAGGTACTCCAGAATTCTGCAGCACGAATGGTGTCCCGGGTCTCATTTTATGCTCATATTTCCCCTGTCCTTAGCTAGTTGCACTGGCTCCTCGTTGGAAAACGAATACAGTTTAAATCCCTATGCTTAGTACATAGGGCTTTTTATGGATTGGGGGCCGAGTACTTGCATCAAAAGTTTCAGCCTTATGTCCCCAGCCGTGCACTTTGTTCCCAGGACAATGCAGCTATCACGGTTCCTAGGATCCAGCTCTCCCGTTTCGATGATCACACCTTCTCTGTTGTGGCCGCCAAACTCTGGAACTCGTTCCCCCCTGAGTTACGGGTTAAGGAAAATCACTTTGTTTTTCATCGAGCCATGAAGACTTATCTTTTGGAGGACTCGCTTGGTTCTTCTGCTTTGCTGGTTTAGCACCTAAATTCCCTAAGGTGTACGTGAGCGCTATAAATACTAAATCAAATCAAATCACACACTTTTTAAAATTCTCTGGAGACTTGGAAAATGAGCACCTTTATCTACCCACCAAGTCTTGTGGAAAATCAAGCATGCAAATAACAAAGGCAAGCTGCGTTTTACAATTTCCATGCTGGCAGATCATTGGTAAGCGAGCCCAGGACTCGTAACAACACCAGGGACGTCATTTCACCATAACGCCAGGGGCAGCGGAAGTGACATCACACAACCCTTGACCTCTGATGACATCACAAAAAGTGATGTCATTTGACCCAACCACGAAATGACATCACGGGAAGCGAAGGAACACGACTGTTCGCCACTTGATAAAACAGGAAGGGGCATCACATAGTATTGTTCCTACGTGCACAACGAAAAATGTGGTTATGATATCACTATAATGTGATATACATTTCATACAAGAATGGGTCACCATATGTATTGTTAGTATCAGTGTGTATAGGCCCATATTACCAAATTACTATGAATGCAAGAAGGCATCCAAGGCAAAATGATAATGATGTGTTATTATAAAGCACTTACGCTTAAGCGCTTTATATAGAACAAATATACATCCAATATCACCCAACCTGTGTTGGTACTCATTTATCAACCTCAGAAGGATGAAAGGCTGAGTTGAGGTGTTTAAGAACAGATTAAATCAGGGACTCACCCCCTGAAGTCTGCTTGAAATAAACCTTTAATGAGTCTAGAAATTATTGTATAGAATTCCAGAAAGACAAATTGTTAGTCCTATTCATTCTTATTTAGGGTCCCTGCTCAAAGTGTTACACTACTGCAACTCACAGTTTTTTTTTAAAGAGGCCCGAACAAGAACGCCAGCCACTCCAGAAACAAAGAGCCGCATGGCACTGGCCACAGCCAGCCCAGGAGTTTACATTTAAAAAATAACCCCTTTTTTTTTTAGGGTTCGCACGGGAGATCTCAGGGGTCACAGTTGCGTCCCCTGGCGACCCCCAAATGACATCCCTGAGCAACATTAGAGCTGCCGCCATTTAACTATATATAGAGAGCACCGATTAGTGATTAACAATCTGACATACTCTGTTGGTGGTGTCAAAATTATTATTTGCTCTTTCTTTGTCTCTCTAATATCAATCACATTTGAGTTGGGAGCGGAAACATGATGCGTCTTTGCAGAACTGAATTTGTCAAAATAGGCGTATCGTAAGCGGATGCTAATTGATATCTCTCTCGCTAAAAGGTGAATCAGAGCGGCAGCGACAGAGGCATCCCCTGAGGTTGGGTGTGTCCTGTTATTTGGAGACATACATTTCCATTGGATGTGTCTTGCAGGATGTTGCCATCACACTGAAGGTGCATTGTTCATATCGGAGCAGGTGGGGGATACTGGTGGGCTCTGCGGGGGCACTGGGAGCCTGACAGACCCCTGTAAGGGAACAGAGGACCATGCTGCAGAATCTGCCTCTGCACTTGTTATTTTCAATTTTTTGTTAATTATTTGTGCTGGTAAAGTCTGTGGCCAGAATGCAAAGTTAAACATTGATTTGGTGCTCACAGAAGAACTGGACCAGGAAACCCGTAGGAGGAGTTCACCGAGCAAAACGCACTACGTCTCAAGAACCGAAGCTCTATACAACCAAAAGAGATGGCAAGACACTTCGAGGCGACGAGTAGCCTGGCAACAGAGCACGAAGAATCGACCAGAGGAGGTGCACAGAAGGAAAGAGGGCGCTAATTACGAGCCATCAATGGGCTCTGCAAGCCCCCGCCAGAGCAGTCAACATCATACACAACACAAAACCCCCCAGAGCCCTACAGAAAGAAACTCCGATACACACAAACGGAGGGCGGAAAATGAAACCCAAAAGACCCACCAGACTGCAAAAGCTTCAGACGGACCATGGAAGTGGCTAGCAGACACTTTTGGATGAAACCAAAAGAAATAGCAGCTAACAGGGAGTTCCCAAGATCTTGTCAAGTCGGCCGAGGTAACTGCTACAAATTTCTCCAAGAAAGAACTGAAAATGGCATCATGGAATACAAGATGCTATAAACACCTAACCCACCCCAGCGACGTCAACTTGGGAAATTCTGACATCTTATGCCTACAGGAAACCTAGCTAATGGACAAACCGACCATAGACGGGTTTGTAATTGAACTTTTCCCTGCTTGTAGGTCGCTACTGAGAAGACCGTCTTTGGGCTTACTAACTGCCATTCGCATAGGCTCAGGGATAACACCAAAAAGTAAAATCATGGAAGCCTACGGCATGCTTGTCACGCTAACTTCATGGCAGCACCTCGATCCAGATCTTGACACATGGACCGCCTCGGATCTGGCCATAATCAATTTGTATTGGAACCCTGAGAGAACGTCAAGAAAAGAATTCTGCAAATCGGTCACCAACGCTATTGACACCATTAATGTGGACCTAGAAGTGGACAATATCATAATCTGTGGAGACCTAAATGCCAAGTGCCGAATCCCGACCACTCCCAAAAGATCACAACCTCCTGGCCCAAAAGAGGTTTGGCGTGGTCAAAACTAATGAAATCTAGAAACTTCCACAACGTGGCGATTTTACAAGACTCCGAACCACAGATCCCTACGTGGGAAAGACAAGAAGCATCTGCCACTCTAGACTACATCTTCATAACCCAAAGTCTGATCCCCCACATCACCTCTTTTAAAGTATTGAAAACGTTTGAAAGTGATCACAACCTGCTACAAATGTCCTGGGGCGGCCTGGGCCCTGAAAAGTCACTTTACACACCAGCCGTGGAATCCAACAAGCGGCAAACTTGACTTCGCCTTACCTCAGAAAACATAAGAACAATAAAGGAAAGGCTAAGTACGGACCCAGGGCCCATTCTACCAGGCACGGTGGCCAAGAGACCGGACTATGTATCTCTACTGTGCCCCACAGGGTGAGCTTCTCAAGAATAAACGGCAAACAGCCCAAACACAACCACACCTACGACCGGACGGTGGTGGTAAAACGCAGAGAAATGAGAAACCTGAAAAATTTCGCACTTCGCCACAAAACCGAAGAGGCGTGGATCTCATACCGAAAGGGAGTGAACCACTATAAATCGTGGATCAAACATCATGCGGCAACTCTCTACCAAAATTATGCTGAAGCCATGTTGAAGACCTGGGCCTCCAGAAACACAAGAGACTTCTGGAACTTACTGAAGAAGACAAATGGGCAAAAGGCACCCCTACTTTCAAACGCCGTCTCGGAACAAAACTGGGTCTCCCATTTCACCGACCTGTTTCGGCTTCCTTCGACGTCTGAAGCAATGGGAACCCGGCCGACCCAGGATTCCTGGATACCTCTAACAGACGTGGAAGACATTATTAGAGTAATCACAAAATTGAAGTCCTCGAGAGCACCAGGCCCGGATGGCCTGACCAACATAGATATCAAAAAACATCTGGAAGAATGGGCGGCAGTAATAAGCGAACTCTTCAACCACTGTCAAAAGGCGAAACAAATCCCAGAATCCTGGACAGAAGCACTCCTGGTGCCAATCTTTAAAAAAGTTTGTAGAGAAAGTCCGACCAATTATAGGCCAATCGCCTTGCTGTACATTATAGGAAAAATATTTGCGACACTGCTTCTCTCACATTTCCAAAAATGGGTCATAAGTTCTCCAGCTGCCGATGTCTTCCAGACAGGGTTTCAAAAGGGTGCAAGCACGGCAATCAATCTATTACTGCTAAACATCATAAAAGCAAAAGTGAAATCTGGCGCACCAAAGTTCCACCTGGCACTAGTAGATCTCTCAAAGGCTTTCGACATGGTGGATCGCGGCAAACTCTGGTCAAAACTAAGAACTTGGAAATGCTCTCCACCAGTGCTTGACCAATAATGGCCTTGCATACAAAAACATCGATGCGTGTCCATTTGAGTCAGCAAGGTCACCTTTCAAACACAATTTATTCGGAACGAGGGGTCAAGCAAGGCTGCCCGCTGGCCCCGGCGCTGTTCATCGCCTTCATTGGAGACTTCCAAGTTACGGAAAACAAAATTCGTTCGTTCCCCCCAAAGGTTGGATTGACCAAACTCTCCCGGTTATGGTACACCGATGACCTGATACTCATGGACCAGACCAAAATAGGTCTTCAACGCCAACTAGTGAACCTCTCATCCTACATGAAAAACAATAATCTGGAAATTAACAAACAAAAAACAAAAATTCTTCTTTTCTCCAAATCGACACACGATTGTAAAGTCCCTCCGGCCTGGTTCCTGAAAAACACCAAACTGGAAGTGGTGAAAGAATATAAATACCACAGGGTTTGGATTGATAACTCCCTGAAAGAAAATACCATCCAGAAGTCCCTATGGGACAAAACAAGAAATTTGACAGCACAACTAAAAGCTGTGGACAAAAAATTCGGAAAGTTTTCGTGGACCCCAGCCTTGCAATTCTACAAATCCAAAGTTGTGCCAGCCTTAACATACGGAATGAGGGCAAACCTAACACTTCCTCTGGAACTCTAGACCAAGCTTGAAGTTTTTTTGTGGAAGGCGGTGTTGGGACTTCCAAAGTCAGTGCCCACGGCGGCGATTCGGCGCGATCTGGGCCTCGCGTCCCTTGCCTCAGTAGTTGACCAAAGTGCACTGCAATTGTACAGAAAAACTCTTTTGCCCAACTCCCTCCCAGTCTTCTAGGTGGTAGCAGATGAAATAAAGAGAGGGGGGTGCAAACCTCTCAACACCTGGGTAAAACAATTACAAGGCAAACTGGAAGAGATAGCTTGCACGGAAGAGCTCCTGATTACAAACCCAGGCAGAGTGAAGAAAAAAATAGAGCAGCAAGATTGGATCTCCACCAATGAAAAGATCCTGACTTACAAATCACTCAAAGACCTGCCGCCCGGCCATAACAAACTGAAAACGCCTTTGAGATACTGTGAAAAATTCCCTGAGAAGGAGCTGAGGAAAACTTTCATGAGAGCCCGGCTAAACATCCTCCATACCAGAGAAATTCTGGCTATCAGATCACAATCTTCAACAGCTACATGCCGCCTTTGTGAAAATCCCGAACAAACAGAAACAGTAAAACATCTTCTCATGCCCTTTTCCGGAAATGTCTAAGGAAAGAGAGGCGTACTTGGCACCACTTATATCTCACCCGTCAGTGCTAAACGAAGAAACAGGTTGGAGTCGCCTAATCGCAGGTGACTCAGCCAGATGGTCTAGGGCTGCAGCGAAACCTCTGGACATAGCACTGAAAAGGGCAAATCCAGCAAATGTCAGCCTGAAATCGACCAACTTTTAAAAGGACTTCACAAAAGAAAACGGTAAACGAAAGTGGGGTCCTAAGTACCTTCATAAAACTACAAAATCACGAACGGCAAAATAGTTTGTAAAAAGTTATGTAATCCTACTAACATGGGAAGCTCGCTTTAAAAAAAATAATGTAGGGCTTCATTATAAGTGTGGAGGTCTGGAATTGTGTGCTGGTCGCACCGTACCAGCACCCATTTCTGGACTACATTCCACACTACAACTCTGCGGGCAGGGGCTGTTGCGCCCGGGATGTCTGAGCTGCCGGGCATAACGACACCCGGCCACAGAGTTTTCACATAAGCACCAGTGCCAGTGCTTCCGTGCCCCCATTCCTATGGAGTTCTATTGGGCTCCATGGGAATGGGGACAAGCATTTCCCGGGGCCTGATTTCCCGATCCGCTGGAACTTGTAATGTCCCGGTGGCACAGGGAAGTCAAGTGTCGGAAAAGTGTTATGAGTCTGGCGACAACCCGCCAGAAGCACTGGCAGGGTTACCGCCGGACTCGTAATGTGGCCCATAGTGTTTGTTTGTAATGATCATTTCTAGTATATGATTTGGTTTTAATACAAATGGTACACTTGGCTTAATGTACAAAACAATTTATGAAACCTAGAATAACGATACAAATATTTTCTGATAGAAGGTTATCATTCCAAGAAAGGCAGCCTAGTACATTCACATTTTACTCTTTCGAAACACTCCTATGAGAAAGGGAAAAGTGATTAATAGCATCAATGAGGGCTCCTGGCGTCTTTGCATAACATCTTAAAGAGCATTTTGGGCGCATAACAATAATCACAGAGCTGTATATTTGACAAATATGTCTGATAAAAGAGTTGTCTTCTTGATTCTCTAGATATATCATATACACTGGGTTTGGTGCTCATTTAATTTCTCACAAAGCACACCTTTATGTTAAAGTATTTGTACACAAAAACCATTTATACTCGTTTGAAAAACGGTAGGTTTTTTGATATCTGGATAAAATGGGTGAAATGTGTAACTTTCAGCCTTTTGTCTAAGATCAAGTGTAATATTTATTCTTATCAAATTGATATGCACTGGTGATAATTTCTGGTGTGTAGGCGGACTTAATTCTGTTTAGGCTTGTCCTTTTCTGACACTTTACCCAGAATACACTCTTGTATACGTAGTTGGGGATCCATGCTTGATTGTTTGCACCCATAACCAACTTCTTAATGCCTGTGAGGAAAGAGTGCGATCCAGGTGATATATGATATATGATATGATTGGTTATTTATAACGCGCTTAATACCCAGAGGTTTCTAAGCGCGGAAAAGGTGCAGTCAGAGAGTGACCTGGCAGAGAGATGGAGACTGAGATGGTGGCAAGCAGCAATAAAGGCGGAGCCCTGGACCAGAAGGCGCTGACGGTGGAGCCGTATCAAGAGCAGGAGAAGCACCCACCGAGAGGGGCCCTGTCCACAGAGCTGGTGATGCTGGGAAAAAGGCCCATGACCCTATTAGAAATATTGCTGCCAGGGGGAAAAGGCATCAGTCCTGAACAGCACAGCAGGACAAGTACTGCTGGAGGGAATAGTGGCATCTCCCAGGGAACAAGTGGCAAGCAACCAGGCAGCAAAGGCATCAGGCGAGTGGGAGACCTGTGTGAGGGGGACCCATTGGCCCAGAAATCATCCCTCCTGAACCATTGAATGCACCAAACTAACAGGATACTATTGAAAGGGGTGGACAGTACACAGGCTGTGGTTTACAAGGACATTTTCGGGAGCAATGTGGTCACAGCAGCCAGCCAGTTCCCAACTCAGTGAGATCCTCAGATCCAGAACTCCCTGTTCTGTAGGGAATCGTACCAAAATGTTGACCTGACAATTGTGACGGCCGAAATTTGCCAACTTTTTTTTTACCCTCCCTTACACCACATATGTATGTGGGGTGGGTATAGAATATAATATTAATATGGGGAGAGGCTGCAGGGTCTCCCCCCGCATATATATGTGGTGTAAAGGGTTAAAAATAAATCAGCATTTTCGGCCATCGCAATAATTACATAGACCCTTCTGTGGAGTTCTTCCTTCTGAACATTTTCACCCAGGTCATCTGTAAGAAACATTGGTGCATCCCCCAAGCCAAGTAGGAACAGGGCCCTTACAGTACCTTTGTGATGGGGACCATGATGGAGTCAAGGAAAAGGAGGATCAAGCTGAGAGGAGAACCCAGCACCATCCTGGGGAGATATGGTAGCATCGCAGCTAGTAAATGAAAGTTAATGACAGGAATAGAGTGGGTAACACATCTTGGAGAGGGGCCCTGGTAATACAGCACAGCACACATGGCGATGACAGCCTAGAACGCCCACTGTCCATCTTCTACTTGGGAGCAGAGCAGACAAAGGAAGGATGTGGCACCCAGGACAGCCTTTCACCAGCTAGAAGTGCAAT
Organism: Ambystoma mexicanum; assembly: GCF_040938575.1. Lineage (NCBI taxonomy): Eukaryota > Metazoa > Chordata > Amphibia > Caudata > Ambystomatidae > Ambystoma > Ambystoma mexicanum. The sequence continues at coordinate 291,572,766 of NC_090926.1, read as the reverse complement.
GGAAAAGGACACAGAGGGAAGGCCTGCCCCCAGAGGTTCGGCAGGAATTGCAGAGGATCCAGAAATGACATGGCCCGCATATGCAATGGCAGGAAGACTTGCAACTTCTGTGGAGCAGAAGGACATACATACTGCCACTGCCTAGCCTCAGCCAGGTTCTACTCTGGAACCGCAGCATCAGAAGAAAATGGGCCAGTGCCACCCCATAAGACGCTCAGCCCAGAATCCCGTAAGACGATGCAGACCACGCTGAGAGAACGCTGGGACACAGCAGACAGAGCACGATGTCAACAACAGACCAGGAGCACCCAGAGGACAGGGAGAATGAGAAGACACAGGCAATGATAGAACCCACAGCAGAACTGGGCACCCCCAAAACAGACAGTAAAAGGGAGTAGCAAGGAGCAAAGCCCTGGATGATGAGAGGGACAATGCATCCTTACCAGCCCAGAAGATTCAACAGATGAGGACTTTGTCAGGGGACTCGGGAAAAGGCAAGAAACAGATGAAGTCCAAGATGAGGAAGAGCTCAAAGAGGAAGAAAGAGAAGGAGAAAAGGAGCACAAGCAGAGGCCAGAGACAGGAAGACCCTGCCCCAGCCATACCTACCAGTGAGGAAACCGGACATGAAGAACCCAAGGTCATGACAAGATATGGGGTAAAAAGATCCCTCCATTGAATTTGGACTACTGCAGTAGCAAGAAGCTGGCATGCAAGGGCCCAGTGATGAGTACTATGCCACTATACCTAAGAGAAGTAATGATCGCAGTCTTGTACAAGCAGAAAAGAGAGGCAAACCCATCTCCCTCCTGAATGGGCACTACATGATCCTCACAAAAGTAATTGCTAACCATTTGAAACAGGTGATCGAGAACATATTCCTCCCAGACTATACCTACCAGATTGCAGATGGCCTCACCCTGATCAGGCACACAATTGATTACATCATGGACCGAATGGTCAGTGCAGATCTGGTCAGACCTGATCAAGAAAATGCACTTGACTGTGTCTCCCAGGAATTCTTGAACTGCACCCTGCTGGAACTGGGGCTGGTGGACATCTTCTGTGACATGATGGATGTAATGTCTAGAGACAATTTCAGTACCATTATGATTAACAGCTCGAAGACCACCTCCTTTGCATTGGAGTCAGGGGTCAGACAAGGCTGTCCACTGTCTCCTCTTCTGTTTGTGTGTGTCCTAAAACTCATGGTAGAGCACATCAGACAGGACAGCAACATCACGGATTAAACTGACAGGAAGTGATGGCTAAGTGTGAAGTACTGCCTCTACATGAAGGATGTCCCAGTTTTCTACGGGGATGGATGCTCTGTGAGGGTCCTGGTGAAGACCTGCAAGGACTTCAGCAAAGCATCAGGAGCCAAGACCAACTGCACACAAATAGAAAGCATGCTCTTCTGTGACTTGTACACTACACATTAGTAGCTATCCTTCCCTCTTAAACTAGACTACATGAAGATCCTGGGAATTGAGTTCTGGTGAGACAGAGCCATAAAGAAGAAGTGGGTGGATTAAATGACAATGACCAAGCAGAAGCTGGGCCTCTGGAGCCTCCAGAAGCTGTCCATGGAGCAGAAGACGCTTCCCCTGAGGAACAATGTGGTACCAGTATTGCAGGTCTGGCCCATGCACACGAAGATGGCAAAGGCCCTCACCTAGATTGTGTTCTATTTCATCTGGAAATACTCATCACTGGGCCCTTGCATGCCACCTTCTTGCTACTGCAGTAGTCCAACTTCAATGGAGACGTCTTCAAGCAGATCGTCTCCCTATCCTCAACAGCATTGGAACACATGTGGGAGAACATCCCATCAGACAGACTGACCCACCAGCACAAACACATCACCTGGACGGTCATTACAGGAGGACTGCCAGTGATAAACTTCATGCACACCAGAGGACTCAACCACTTCAAGAGTTGCCTGAGAGGTTCAAGGCATAAAATATGCACTGTTGCATAGGAATTTGCTATGCAATTCTGTAGGTTTGCTAATTAAATTGACACTTGTGTAGCACAGCTAGCTATTTAAATTGTCTTGTTCAATGAGACCATAGCTTACCTGGCATTCCTCTCTTGCCCTCAGTCCTCCCTCCACCCTCTCATTTGTTCTCTACAAGTTCAAAGAGGCTAATGGGAGATGGTGCAGCATCTCCTCCACTATTAAAAGTGACAAAGGCCTGCGCGGGAGTGCTAGGCAAGAAATGTTAGAAGTAATCAGGATGGTACTTTTATTAAGCTAACTGTATCCTGCCTGGCAAAGACCAGTATGTGCTAACTTTATTTATTTATTTTTCAAAAGACAGTGCTGCAATTCCAATTCTAAAAATGTTATTACATAATGCACAATTACAGTATTGCTTGTCTAAAACACTGGATTGTCTCCATTTTTTTCAGTAAAGTTTAAGTTATTGTATCTAAATCTCACAATGTCAACTGAATTTAATTTTGTCGGGGAAAGTGCATCATATTGACGATTGAATACCTTTAAAAATGAACATCATCACATAGCCAAATGCTTTTTATGGCGGACCTAGTTCTGCGACCTGCTGTACAACTCGTGCTTAACCCATGAGCTGATACCAAACTCCTTCACAGTCTCACCACCCGGTTGCTTGATAAAAGCTGTCCTGAAAGTGAGATGGCTGCAAAACTCAATATTCCACCTAGTTTGTCAACCTCTCTGCCTGTTACACCATCAACTCTGCTTAGTTGCTTACTTTGTTTCCTCTTACATAATGAATAGACACATTTAACTAGAGCAGAGGTCTTCAAACTGGGGGCGTGCCCCCCCAGGGGGGCACGGCCGCCTCCCAGATGATGAGAATGAGTTTAAAAAAAATGTTTTTCTTTTTTTTAGATTGGAGGAAATGGGAATAGGCAGCTCACATGGTCAGACTGGACCATAAAACGGCCTTACGCACCAATGAAAAAACGACCAGCAGTTGCAAATGGATATTCAGTCCTTTAGTCACAGACTGTTTGAATAGTACCCAAGGGGTTGTTTTTTGTTCAAATGTAAGCAAATGGTGATATTTAAAGAATATTTATTCAGCAACAATGGTCAAAACTACTAGCTGCATAGTGAAGTAACTCCTCAAACTGGCCCAAAAAAGTGGCCCATTTTGACTGGCCTATACTAGCATTTTGCATTTTTGGTACGGTCATCGCCCTATTGCCCTATAGGCCAGTCCAAGCCTGCCACCTCATCCATAATGGGTGAGGGGCCGTCCACCCACTGGCCACCTCAGCCATTATGGAGGAGCCAAGGAGCCAGCCCAGTGAAACACTGAGCACTCTCTCAGCTGCTTTTTCAGCTGAAGGAGTGCTCCTGGGCTGGCTGAACTGTCAAAGAGAAACACTGTTTGCCTTTGACAGTTCATTTCCCCAGCCGCACATGATCACTGAGCCATGCAACGCTGGGTGTGTTTTGCTTCGCCAGCTTTGCTTAGCTCATTGGAAATGCTGGCTGGGGCACTGCATGTATGTATGTGCGAGGGGGTGCTCCTGCGCCTCCTCGCACATACAGGCAGAGCAACCTGGAGCGGGGCATTTTACCAACCACGCGCAGGCCCCTGCAGAAGGTACGTTTATGGTGATTTATTTTTTATTTAAATGTGTATGGATGTGTGTATGCTTGTGTTATGGGACTGTGGTGGGAGAAGGATGGGTGGCAGCACTGGGATAGTGGTGGGAGTAGGGTGGGGAGTGCCCAGGGTCTGTACTGGGAGTAGGGTGCGGTGACGGCACGCAAAAGTTCATAGCGATTTCTACATACTGTCCATCTGGCTCTTTTGGGGGGGGCCCGGCCTGCCCAAACTTTGCTCAGGGGGGGCCCAGGCCAAAAATGTTTGAAGACCACTGAACTAGAGGTTTATGCAAAGGAGTGATCAATAGTTCTATTCAGTCTGTACATCTACAGATCTATTGCAATACCATAAACTGTAGTTAGCCTCCAGTGCTCGCTTTGCTCTATGATTATGTTTGCATTATATCTTAGCAGGGAGAGAGCTGGTTAGCAGGGAAAGAGCTGGCCAATCCGGAGACTGGGAACACAAGTGGAATCTGCAAGTAGCTTCCCATATTTAATGCTGGGCGGCTGCACCTGTGCCGAGCCTTCACCCTGTCGTTGGAGGCGGTGCCTCAGGCCAAGTCTCTCCTGCCCACTCACCTGCACACCTCCTTGCTCACATTTGTTGGGACAGCCTCGCATGTATGCCAGAGCGATGCTGGAATTCAGCGGACTTAGGAGAGTCCAACTCCCTCCCCACTATACATGGAGGACTCACTCAATGGCAAGTTCAAACTGTGGTTTATTACAAATAAAACCAACAGGGATAAGCAAAGGAACACAGAAATATTCATAAACAGCTCAGCTTCCTCTGGCTCGCAGCCAGTTTTATCAAAAAAACACGTCACCACTTCGTCATAATGTGGGCTTCGCTCGAGAAACCTGTCGCGATCATTGATTGGGTGTTGAGGCTTCAATAATCTATATGGGTACCTATAGGTGTTATTCTACTGGTTCTCATATGTCAGGTGGCCAGCCTGTTCCATACCCAATTTACTAACTTTAACATTGTTGCAGAGTTATGGACTTACCATTAGTTCTTGCCCATTGCTACCCACTCCTAGGGTACTAAACTGTGATTGGCTAGAGCTGGCGTCCCCAGGGCTGGGCCCCGAAATGGTTCTCAGCTCACTGTGCACCTTTTCAAGGTGATACGATTGATTATGTGTCTGTATCGTAACTTGTGTACACCACCTTTGCTTATGAGATTGTGTCCCACTTTTCGCAATACTTGTTGCATACTTGTTGCAGTCATGTCTGGCTTGCTGGGATTAGCCCTCTTTCTCACCACCGATCACTGTCCATTGTCTGCTTCAGCTGCATCACTTGTTTAGAGACCACGAAATTGAGCTCTACAGCTCCGAATTATGAGGATGTATTCCCGTTTTCTGCAGCTGGTCCCCTTGTCGTCTGGGGATTGGAATGTCTCCATATCTCTTGTCATTGGCTCTGGGCCCTGTCCCACATGTCTTGCTCTCTGTCCGGCCTGAATCAGCTCAGTTTGTCTCCTGATTAAGGATTTGAGGCCTGATGTAATTCTCCTAAACCTTATAATGCGGCTTCTACATTGTCCACGTTATACTATATTCTCCATAGGTTAGTCACACTTGGCTCTGTCAGGTCCTATAGGTGCTCCTGCAGTTCCATAGAATTATTTGCATTTACGCATCTGCAAGCTTTTGCTCAGGATCTCTTGTGCCTTTGCAGTTTCTGTTTGGCTAATGGCAGAAATAATAAAAGCAATGACAGTATGTATATGTGTCTGTCCTCTAACTATAGAACTGTACGCTCGTGTTCTTCATGTATTAGAGTGTTTGTTTGTGTCACATGGTGTGGATTGCACGTGTGCTTCATGTATAACGATGCTATGCCGTAGTGTCTCTAACGATGTCAGGAACATGGCTTCTTGTTGCTTAGTCCAGGCTGTCCATATAGGTGCCTCTGACCATGGTCTGCGGATCTTCACTCACGCATGGATAGATTTGTACTGCACCTGGTCTGTATGGCTGACTGAAAGGATATCTCTCAGTGCATTTATCGATCATTGGTGCATTTGGGATTCGTCCTAAATTGAATTGGTGATTGCATTTTTTTCTGGCCTTCCGTCTTGTCATGAACTTGATGGGAGCGGTTGGAGTGATATGATATGGCCTTTATAACGTGCCTATACACAAGTGTTTCAAGGCGCGACGAGGCAAGGGAGGGGAACAAAGGGTGGACGGACAGCGATCCTACTAGGCCAGGTGTCATTCCTGATCGTGCAAGTGCATGGGAAGGGGCGAGGGACAGTGCAGTACATGGGAATAGATAATAACAATAAGTAAGTGACGGCCAGCATGGGGCAAGTGCATGGGTAAGTGCAGACATCAGGTGTCAAGAGCTGATAGGGGGACTGTAGGGATACCGAAACAGTCCCCAAGTGCGGGGGTTGCCAGGTAGGCAGTGCAGGTGTGACGCTGGCGATGGAGGGACCTGGGCCTGAGATCAGAGGGTGTCCAGGTAGCCAGTGCAGTTCCAGTTACAGCCAGGAGGTGGGCAGAGGAGAGGAGGAGAAAAAGCAGAAGCAAATAGAAAGGTTTTGAGGTGTTTCAGGAACCGAAGATGGTTCTGCTCAAGGCAGATATCAGAGGAGTGTTTGACAGCAGAGCGAGAGTTTAGAGTGGCAATAATGGAGAAGGTTGCTATCCTTGAAGGACTTCCGAGGAGGGGTACAGGTCAGAGGTACGCCCTTTGGAGGTGTAGAGGGAGCCCGAGAGGGGGCAGAGAGGGAAGGAGAAGGCAAGGTAGCCAAGAAGGAGGCAGAAGGGGGAGGCGAGGTGGTCAAGGAAAGGCGAGAGGGGACAGCAGGAGAAGAAAGGAAGTTGATGAGGTGCGGGAAGCGTCTATCAAAGAGGTGAAGGTTGGCCTGAGGGCCTTGGACCAAGACGGTCCCATTAGAGTGCACATTAATGATGACCTTATAGGAATGGAGGGAGGGCAGGAGGGCGTCCCAACGGGTGCCACCATTAATGGGAGAAGAGGAGAAAGGAGAGAGCACAGAGACCATATGAAGGGTCCATAGGTCTGGTGAAGGAACGACAAAGAAGATGTCTGTGAGAGTTTCCTTGGAGGAGGCACTGGTATAGGTGTCAGAGATAGGGAGGCCTAGGTTGGAGACCAGGATGTCCTTTTTAAACTTCTTCCTACCAGATTTAGTGAGGAGAGCAGGATAGGCAATAGAGAAGCAGTTAGAGAAGATATGGGAGACAGAGAGCTCCATAGAGCAGGTGGGAGAGGAGAGGGGTGGAAGGGAGAGAGGGAGACACTAAAGTAGGCAGACAAGACAGAGAGAGGCAGGTGAGTTGAGCAATAGGACAAGATGACGATACTCAAGATAAAGAGCTCACAAAATGCATATTCTTAGACAGGAGAGAAGACACAACTAAGTTTGAGAGTCCTGAATAGAGGGAGAAAGGCCTAGTTTACACAATGCAAATTGTTTTACGTTACTGATAAAATCAAATTACAAACAACAGGGGGAAAGAAATGCCTGTAGGTGGAAGGGGGGTAAGCAGGGCAGTCAGAAGGAAGGTGTCAGGCAGCAGGCATCCCCTGCAGACACCTGCAGACACTTACAGGAAGCCACCAAGTGGGAGCCGCCCTTTGCCTATGGGCCCTTAGCCGTGGGACTGCCGGGCAGGGGCTGCACGGGGGATGTCAGAGATAAGGAGTGAAAAAGCCAATCAGGTGGGGGTGTGTGGTGTAGGGGAGGTGGGCTTTAAGGAGGGGAGCGATAGAGAAGGAAAGCGGAGGGGGAGCTGGGCACAGGGCACATGGGCCACAACAGGTGAGGAGCACACGCTGCAAAAAACACAAAGTAATTTCAATTTAAACAAACAAAAACAAAATCAAAATCACAGTGCCTCTGAAGGTGCTCACCAGGTGGATGCCAGCGCTGCAGTCATCCGCTCTGCCTCCGTTGAAATGACGAGTGTGGTGACCAGCAGAGGATTAGACTCCAGGCACAGCTCACGGAGGAGGGAAAGCCAATCAGGTGGGGGTGGGCGGTATGGGAGGCGGGTGGGAAGGAGGGGAGAGAGAGAGAGAGAGAAGGAAAGCGGAAGAGGAGCGGGGAACAGGGCACACGGGCTGCAATAGGCGAGGAGCACCTGTGACAAAAAACATGAAGTAATTTCAATTTAAAAAAACAAAATGAAAATCACAGTGCCTCTAAACGCGCTCACCAGGTGGATGCCAGCACTGCAGTCACCCGCTCTGCCTGTGTGGAAGAGCTTGGGAGGCCCCAGGATCCCGACTCCCTCTTCAGTCCCCCCTCTGGTCGACCTGTCGACCTGTCGACCACATGCTTATATGACAGTCCTTTTGCTCTTGACTACCATATCTTCGTTATTCCTCTGAGGTGTCCATAGTAGTTTGTATGATCATCGAAAGACTAGTTCATATAACAGCACACTCCTTCAGGGTTGCCCAACACCCACTTCCCTTCATAATATTTTGCATCAAATGGGTTGTCCAACTTCATAGCTCCAAGCGGGAAAGATTCACATGTCGCAATTCTTTCTCTTAGCTTGTTTCTTTCTGCCACAATCTCATCTTTTGCCCCTCCTATGTTCACATCCATCAGGACCTGCATACCGATAGCCTCCTCCACCGTCTTCTTGCATTACGCATGCTAATCCCACACATTGATATTGCGGCCAGCATTAGTGCACCCATTATCACCTTTAGTCCATCTGACAGCCAGGGTGGCATCCATGACCATATGTATGCTATCCAGCTCTGTTCCATTCCAGTTCCCTTTGCTTCTTTTTTCATTTTGGCATGGATCTGTGATAACTGAAGTATCGCTTCTGACAGGGTACCGTTGTCTTCATCATTGTCAAGTATGAATGTGCAACAGGAACTCCCTATTTTTGCACAAACTCCTCTTTCCATTGCTGTGAGCAGATCCAGGATGTATCTATTCTGGAGTGCCACAAATCTCACTGCTCGGATCTCCTTCTTTATTGTGTTGAACCCATTCATTGTGGAGTTCATCATCACCATCAACTCCCAGCGGGTAATCTGCAGCCACTTTGCATTGGTGTTTGCTTGTACAGATGATATTATTGCTGTGAAGAACATTTGTGTCCTTCTGAACAGTATGTGTACCGCTGGAACTTCATCTAGTGCTGTCTCTGATGCTTCTGAGAAGTAATTGCCCCCAGCTCAATTCAGCTGGCGTCTCTGTTTTAGTTGTTTGATCCCTGTCCACAGATATCTTCTTCCTTTTGTTATTGTCCATCTTTGGGAACTCATTGAGCTTCACATCTTTCCGGGGCACAACCAGTAACGGCATATTGATGTGTACCAATGAGCAAACTCCTCCCCAGTTGGGTGGCAGTTTCTCAAATGCCTTCAATCCGTGCGCCCATTAGTGGTCCATCAGTACTGCTGTGCCTGCCTTCATTGCTGCATGTTTTTCAATGCTTCTGCACCCAACATTCTCGCCACCTTCTACTTCTCCATCATTCTGATAACACAGTGCTGGTTGTTCAGGGGTATTATTGGAATTAGTCCAGTGTTAGACTACTTAACATCCAGCTTCATTTTCCACCCACATCAGAAACTTTGTGCTTATCTCCCACTCCTTTAGGACCTTGTCATTTTCTTCCTGTAGCTTGTTCACTGGTGAGTGTGCTAGTGTCAGTGCTTTTCTCCCCACCACTCCATCCTTCCATCCATCTTCTGTATACACTTGGCCATACACCAGTATCTGCGGTCTCTCCCAGAAACCAGGTTCTCCTCCTGTCTCCTTCACTCTTGTCCATGGGCATGGCCATTCCTTCACTGTTATAGTCTTTGTTTCTCCTTTGTTGGGTCCATCGGTTATGTATTGTATAGTTTCATCTAACTGCCAGTAATTGTTCATTATGTCTAATGTTATGTAATTTATCTTCACACGGGAACGTGACTCGAGACAGCCATCTGAGTGTTGCTGTCTTCCCCTGGAAACTTCCTCGAGTTGTCACCATTGAGAGATACATTAAGCATTGTGCTCTTGCTGCTCGTATTTCAGTTGCTATGAACATTCTGGAGGCACTCATGGCATAGGGGATTAATGAGCAGACAAAACAGCTCTCCCCAGTGGTTTCCTTACCTACTTTTGTCATGTGATTTTACCACATGTTATTAGACACTCGAGCAGTGTCGGTGAGATACATGTCTACCTCTTTCATGTCGATGTCAACACTGCGCTTACCTCTCCTTACCATAACTGCAGTGCTCTCCTGTCCACTTGACATGGTCGTTCTACCTACTTGGGTTGGGGGAATGTTAGTGGAGGGTACAGCGGTAGCGATAGCAATGCAGGAAATCTTCCAAAATACAAACACAATAACACTACTAAGAATAGGTAGAAACAACAGGACCATTACATTTTTTAATATTTCGTTCATTTTTACCTGTGCTATCACTTATAGCAAATGCAAACACGTCTTCCCACACTTTTCTTACTGATGGGTCTCTCAGTGTGGCGAGGATAGGGGGATTGTCGTGCTCAAGTTGTGGGTATGTCTGGGCCAAATACTCTATAAAGCAAGGTAATATACTCTGGGGGATCGTGCTCAGAATCTACTGGGTCTTAATGTATGGCCAAATTGGTTCGAGAAAGTATCTAGGTGGTGGGCAGTCTGCAACATGAACAATCCTCAACAGTTACATTGGCTTGCATGTCAAAAGTGTGCAGAGAAAAAACTAACAAACAGATAGTGTACCCTGACTCTAAGTTGATCTGATCCCTAACTCTGCTGCCCGTGAGCGAGTGACCATTGGGTGTCCTCCACTCGGCAATGTAAGTTCAGAATTCGCTTGTAGCTCTTCCAGTAGTTGAATATTGTCCCTGTCAATCACGTTGCCAGGTGGGGCCGCTCCTTTGTAGGGCTTGATGTCTGCTAGGTGGTTCCAGACCAACTTCCCCTCTAGTTTGACAGCACGGTCTACCACCTGTTCCACAATGTGAGGACCTGTGAATCGTGGTGCATTCCAGCACCTAACAAAGTTTCTTAAAAGGACGATGTCCACTACATTCACTGGAATTTTAAGTCCAGAGTCTTGTGGTGCATTGTCGCAGTTGCTCTCTCTGCCGTCTTCTAGGCCCCCTCCTCGGTGTTGCTGTATCTGGTGAGAGATAAGAGGCACTAGCAATCAAGGAAGTAATGTACTCATGGATTTCTTGTCCTAACACATCTGCACTATTCTCACAGTCTTTCGGTGCTCTTGTGAAAGGAGCCAGTGGGTGATGCATGCGCCATCCCGTTACCACCTCATGGGGCGTTAAATGGTGGTCGGACCCAGGCTTATTGCGCAACACAAACAAAGCGAGACGTAAGCAGTGCAGCCAATTTTTCTTTGTACTCTGCTGAGTTTTGGCTATGGACTACTTTAGGAGGCCTTTCAGGTGTTCACACAGTCCATTTGCTTGCGGGTGGTATACACAGGAAATGTTATGTTGAATGCCCAGCATCGTGGTGATGTGCTGGAACAACTCCTTGGTGAAGTCAGGTCCATTGTCAGACCACAGGACCTCACACATGCCCCATCTTGGGAACACTTTCCTGACCAAGAATTTGGCTGCTCTGAGAGCGCCAGCATGTGAAATACTTCCCCCAAGTTCCATGGCATCTGTCATTGACTCCTGCTGCACAGAGCACCCTGTGCAGTGTGGATCGAAACCCCCTGTGCTTCCCCCTTCCCCCTCTGTCATTTTCCCCATGAGGACCAATGTTCCAAGGGCAGGGGCACACCAAGTATCCTTCCCAACTCCCACACCATGAGACCAGCACACCTCACCCCATGTGGAGCACCGAGGGGCCACCACAGCATCCCCCTTCCCACCACTCCTGTAACCTCCCCACATTCCTGGCCACAAACTGGGGGGCCTGAAATTGCTGGTTTTTGCTGATGATCTGCTTTTCAAAACCACCACAACAGCAAGGTAAACTCACAGCCTTTTCCATTTATTGTGCTAGATGGTAAGAAGTCAAAGATAATTCTGTTTTCGAGGTTAAGGAAGCCGTAGGTTATAATTTGGATGGTTTCAGGTATGAGGATTGAGAAAACAAAAGACTTGCCTTATTTGGACTTTACACTTAGCTACTCAGATTCTGTAAAGAAAAATGAGGAAACATTAAAACGGAAAGCTAGACCATTTATTGCCCAACTAAGGAGAATTGTCTTCAGATTCTCGATGTTTTCTATTATTACTAGCAAATTCTATCATAAAACTTGAATTGGGCTCATTATCTTTGGGCTCATTGGTGACATGGAAGAGCCTTTGCTTGTTTAAGAAAATAGAAAATAATCTTCTGAACACTTTGTATGAAGACCTCGGGGATATCTCAGATGCTGATACTGTTCTAAAGTGAACTGAATTCTCAAAAATAAACAACTCTATGTTAATACTCTTGGAGAGTGGAAAAAGGAAAATCCAGGCAAAAGTCTGTTGCTGTGACACCTTTCAAATTCAGTAATCTCCTTCCGTCACTAGTCTCCAACCCCTGTTATTGTGCCTGTCCAATAATATATCCATACTTGAAAAATATTATGGGGTTCCGTTGCTGCGCCAATCAGGTCTTTAACTTGAGTGCACGATCCAAAAGAATGCTCAATAATAATTTGATAAATTGTTTATTTTAAACAAATTGTATGTTACTCCACATTTGCTTGCTGTCCTTTATTCTTAACAGGTTGTATTTTGCTATACGTTTAATTACCTATCTCTTGGAGAGGGATCCTTGAAAGCTTATTGAAAATCCTGGATGTGCAAAAGGAAAACTTTACAACTGGGATTGGATCAATACAATTAATAAAATGGCATCTTATTCGCAATAGAGTATCAAGATATTTAATATGTTTTCAGTCATCTAAAGTGCATACCTATTATATGAGATTAAAATATAATCTCTTTCCTAAATGGAAGTGCTGGGGCATCACCAAAATATTAAAAAAGAGAAGAGAATGTGTAGATGTTTTTAATCTGATTTCGGTTTAGACACCTTGAAGCAGTTTATGTTTTTTCCTGCCAAGCAAGAAAGGATTTTAGATTGACACTTTTTTCTAGGTTTGTGTATAATTTTACCAGTTTGGCTGCAGAGAACTTTGAAATCATGTGATGGATAGATATCATATTTAATTCATTTTATTGTGTATGTAGTGTGAGAAACCTGAGGGTATTCTCACACCTATTCCCCTTGGATCAACTATGCAGGTGGCCAGGGAAAGGCCATTGCTTGTGGATCCTAACCGCGGGGCCGGAGAAGCGAGGAGGGATCACCTGGGTAGAGGGTCCTTGGGAAATGGGAGTGAGACATACTCAGGGGAGGCACGGTATTCGATATTATCCCTTCAGAAAGAAAACACTATTCCATAAGTGGTTATGGGATATTATTTCCCATGTCCCATTGACCCAGAAAATGAAAATAAATATTATAAGCCTAAACATGTTTGAAGGAAGAGGAAAATAACTAAGGGTAAGATGGGTGAGACATGGTATCTCCCTTTTCCTAATGACAACCAACATAACCCTCCCCCAACTTTTATGTCCTATTTAAAGCCATTTCCCCCCAATCTTTCACATGTAACACTTGACAGGACTGGAGCGAAGAAGAGACCACCAATAGCAGTGAAGATTACCTCTTTTCACCACTTTGGTACTGGGACGAGGAAGAGGGCCTACTAAGAAGTGTGTGGGTCAAGCATGACCCTCTGATTTTGGTCAGCCAGGACTAATGAGTCAGCCACTCCTTCAGCCTGTCAAGGGGCTGCATGTGTATAAAACAAAATCAAGCATCAGCAAAAGAGAGGAGTGTGAGACGGGGAGCAACTTAGGAAGAGGCAGACATGGTGGGACTGGAGCAGCACAAGACAGGATGCCAGCAAGACACTCAGCAGTCTTGGATAACCCGCAGCAGATGGGCCACCTGACTTCCCCAAGCCTGGGAGCTTCCAGACCCCTGAGAGTGCAGCAGGAGCTTCCATGAACTGGCATGCGTAGAAAAGCACAAGGCCGGTGAGTGGGGCCAATGCCGGTAATGTACAGAGGACCTGTGAGTGTCGGGAGGGCAAAGAGAATACAGGGCTCTCCAACAAGACCATGAAGGGTCTACAGTATCGAAACAACCAGGGTTGGACTGGCCGCATCGGCCGATCGGCCACTGGCCGGTGTACTTTGAGAACTGGGGGGGCCGGTTTTTCGTGAAGCACCCCCTGGGCCGTTTTTTTTTTAAAATTTACTGTTTGTTGTTGCACGGCACTGTGGCTAGCACTAGCAGTGGCAGACAGGTGCCATGGGCGCTGCGCTGCTTGCGTGAGAGTGTGCCAGCGCTGCCGGGCCCGGGCCGTGTTTTTTTTTTTACATTAACTTTGCATCGACTCAGCAGGGCCGGCCAGGCTGGCTGCTGCTGCCTCGCTCGCACTCGCACTTCAGGCGCGCGCAGGAAACTGACACACCGACTGCAGCAGGGGGGGGGGGCGGGCAGGGCTGGCTGTCACGCATCATCAAAGCAAGGTAACAACACACGTTGTTGTTACCTTGCTTTGATGATTTGATAAAGCAGGAGGAAGCAGCACATTAATTAGCAAATTTGCATTGCATGATGCCATGCCATCGTGCATTATAATTAATGCATCATGCAGATGCACCGTGCAGCCATGGGTGGCATGGGCGTAGTGGTGGTGTGGGCCTGGGGGCTGGGGGGGCCGCCCCCCGGCTCGCCGTCGTCGCTCTGCTAATGAAATTAGCAGGCCTGCGCCGCCTGTGGCCTCCTCCTGCCGCCAGGGCTGGGCCGGGGGCTGGACTTGGGCCGCCCAGGCCCAGGGTCGGACTGGGACTAGAAATAGGCCCGGACACACAAAAAAAAGTGGCCCACCCCTCGCCTCAGAAAAGTGGCCCACCCCTCGCCTCAGAAAAGTGGCCCACCCCTCACCTAAAAAAAGTGGCCCTCAAACCATCATCCGTGAATCGCGTCAATTCACAACTTAACAGAAAATGCTACTTATGGAGGGTTCATGTGTCTGTTGCATGTTATGTTTTATGTAAAACGCCTGGGAAAGTGATAACCGGTCCGATAGCACAGCGAGTAAAGCACTATAAAAAAAAACAATTAGAATTAGAGCACTTGCTTTGACATTTGTGCAGAGCCTGCTGATGCAGGTTCAAATCCCGGCAGGATCAAACTCAGCCTTTCATCCTTCCGAGGTCGATAAATGAGCACCACACACCGTGGGTATTAATAAGCGGTGCTCAGATACCTGAGGGTTCGTAGCGCTATATAAATGCTAAATTATTATTATTATTATTTTATAACATTCCTTTTGTTCTTTTTAAAAAATAAAAACATCATCACTTAGTAAAATACTTATTTTGCAGAACCAGACTCAAAGCATGTCTACTCGTTGACACCAGTAATGAAAATAGAGTTGCATTTAATAAGCAGTACACAGCCAAATGATGACACAATAACAACACAACTCATAAAATAACATAACGTTGCATACAGTTCTGTGACAGGGTCCACAGCTCCTGGAAATCCTGCTTCCAGCTTCATGAAAATCCTGGAAATCACTCAATCAAGAGTTCCTGCAACAATGCACTTTTATGTGCAACCAGGTCGATTATGTCCGGATTTTGCAATTGGACAAGCACATTACGCTCCACTGACATGAGCATAAAGGCTTCGAGGTTGTCCTGGCAGAGGTGGTTTCTTAGGCGGGTTTTAATATTCTTCAATTTTGAAAAACTTCTTTCACATGCTACCTGTGTGCAAGATAAGGTCAAGATGAACTTGTATGCCAAATACAATTGCCGGTAAGCACTACTAAAAAGTTCATACCTTTTTAGAATTGCATAGCAACATATTGCACAGTTACGGCATGTATTGCATTTCTGTACTAAAGGTAGCTCTCCAAAATCTTGTAGTGCTAGATCTTCACTGTGTAGGGCTTCAAAGGCATACTCTTCTGGTAGTGTCCTCCTCAGTTTAGTCCACTTGCTTGCAAAGTCTGAGAGTTCTTCCCTTAACCCCTGTAGCGTTATGGAGTCATCCAGTCTTTCAAGCAAGGAGCACATATTTGTAAGAGCATTGTCGGGTAGACTTTCATTGAAATTTTTGGGATCCAGGCATGCTATATCTGCGGCAAGTGATGAGTGGGTTTTAAAACGACTAGTTAGGCTTTGAAGAATGTTGTCCATAATGGCATTATGTACAGTAACTCTAAACCGGTCTTTAGCCAAGGGGATTGGCTCATCCCTTGCATTCATTCCAGGCATCCTCTTTTTGTGGGCCACTCTCCCCTCTGGAAGTGCAGTTTCTACTCTTTTATCATAGCCTCTCTCTTCCAAGCCCACGTTGGCCCATTCTGCAAATTTTTCAGCTGCAGAATACACAGAATCAAAATTTCTTGACTGTGCAGCAAGCGCTTTTGTAGTGTCCAAGACCATTCTTTGTGCCTGTAGGATGTCCATTCCACTTGTCTGGAGGTACTTGGATAATGGAGTTGTCGAATTAAATACTCTGAGATATAACTGAGCTGTGAGCACTGTTTGGAATTTGCACAGAGATTCAGAAAAGTTTAAAGCTTGGTAACGGACGTTTGCATTGAATCTATCTGTATTTGAGCCAATATTATTGAGTGCAACAACCACATCAATGAACATTGCTTTGTTTGGGTTATTAAAGGAGCCAAAAACTTTCCGTAGTGCTGCATCCTTTGCCCACCACCTTGTTTCTCCTATTATTTGGATTGTGCGGCCTTCCACAGACAGCTCACGCCACACATCCATCCTTTTGTAGGACTCCCTGAAAAAAACGGCACAGGAGTTTAACAGGCCAAACAAAGCCATGGATTCATTTGATACTTGTGTCCCCTCTACAAGTACAAGATTTAATACATGTGCATAGCACCAGACATGTATTTGACCAGGGGATTCCTTACTGAGCCAGGATGTGAGACCATTGTACTGCCCCTGCATATTGGATGCACCATCGGTTGAATTCCCAATGCACTTGCGTAGGTCCAGACCATTATCTTTAATAACACTCTGCACCAACTCAAACAGCCCCTTTCCAGTAGACAAAGTGCAGTTGGTTACTGCTAGTAGGCGTTCATGTACAGTGTCAGTAACATATCTAATAATTATAGAGCACTGATCAGTAACACTCACATCTTGGGTTGAGTCTATCTGAATGGAAAATATCTCTGCTTCCTTTATTTCTTGACAGATTACCATTTTGATCAGTTTGGAAATGGCTTCAATCACATACCCAACTGTAGTCTTTGACATGAAGGTCACAGAAGCACCCCGGCCTTGCCCAGTTTTCTTTTTGGATTTGGTTTGAATGACCTCAATATGTTCCTTTAGAGGTCTGTCATATTTACTTAGGAGCAGAAGGATTTCAAGGAAGTTGCCATGATCCAGCTCTTCATTATCCAGCTCGGACATGGACTCTGATTTCCCACGAAAACTGAGCCCCCTTTTCCCAATGACTTTTACAACATCAATAACGCGCTCCAATATGTCTCTCCTTTTTCTGATTTGCTCACTTCGAGCTAATTTCTGTCGGTGAAAGAGTAAACCGCCTATGTCAACCCCTGAAAAGTTTAACATATATGAATCTGTGCACCTCCGGTGACCTTGGCCTGCCTCATGTTCTGCAATGCACTGGTAAATACGCCTCCAGTTTTTCATCCCGTTGATGAAAAGACCCCTCTCTCCACGTTTAGTAAACGCTAAACAAACTGTGCAAAAAAGGGCCTTTTGTATTTCAGAGTAACTTAACCAATACCGTTTTGCCCCATCTTTCCTCCAAAAGGCTAAGCTGGCTTTGATGTGTCTATGTTTGGGAGGTTGAATTGGATGGTGCTGAAAGAAATAGGAAAGTTGATCTGGTTTTGGACGTTGAAACAAGTAGTCTGCCACCTGTAGATCATCTTTCCGTGCTCTGTGCTTCACACCCCCGTTCCCTGAGTCTTCAGTATGTTGTAAAGCAGATAAAGATTCTTCCGAATGACTAGTACCTGCCACTTCCTCTGGGGAGATGATGTTGTCTCCAATTATTTCTGGCAGACTTGATTCTGACACTTCCTCCTTGGGGGAATCTTCAATTGTTCGTGGCAGACTGGTGCCACCACTGGCTGCCTCTTCCTCGAGATGGACAGCCTCAATTATTTCTGGAAGACTTGATTCCAACACTTCTTCCTTGGGGGAATCTTCAATTGTTTGTGGCAGACTGGTACCACCACCGACTGCCTCTTCCTCGAGATGGACAGCCTCAATTATTTCTGGAAGACTTGATTCCAACACTTCTTCCTTGGGGGAATCTTCAATTGTTTGTGGCAGACTGGTACCACCACCGACTGCCTCTTCCTCGAGATGGACAGCCTCAATTATTTCTGGAAGACTTGATTCCAACACTTCTTCCTTGGGGGAATCTTCAATTGTTTGTGGCAGACTGGTACCACCACCGACTGCCTCTTCCTCGAGATGTACAGTCTCAATTATTTCTGGCAGACTTGATTCCGACACTTCCTCTTGGGGGGCACATTCAATGATTGCTGACATTGTAGTTGCTGAAGCATCTGCCTCTGTTGAGATGTCTCCAATAACTGCAGAGACTCTGGCTTCTAGTCTTCTCACATCTTGATCTCTTGTTGATGGGTCCAGTGAAGAACCAGGTTTAACACTTATACCTGAAGAAGATGGCTGGTCACCCTCATCCACTTTTCTCCCAGCAACACCACTTGACATTTTGATGGTCTGACCTGTAAACAGATCTTCAATTTTTTTGTTTTGCCGGATTTCCTCTTCAATTCGCCTTTTCTTCTTTTCTCTTAGTTTTTCTGCTCCTCCCTTTCTTTTTTTTGAATCCATTTCTCCCCTAAAAAATAAAATTAGCTTAATTGTGCATCGGATTCCTACCTTTATCAGAGTAGGTCTAAGTAACCTGGCTGCCAGTGCCAACATCCAAAATATAATTTCAGTAAGAGGAAACAAGTGCTTGTCAGCATTTTCAGATGCGACTGTCCCCAGCCTCACCATAACCTCCCTCCCAAAAAAGAGAACAATATCCAGCTGGGTCTATAAAATGCTGAGTCTAACAGTAATCCAGTCCCATGGCATGGTAAATGAACTGGATGCATGCATCTTATTTCTACAGGCGAGCAAGCAGTGGCCTGGACGTTGTATTATGGCATGACGTCTCAGAAAAAAATAGTACCCAAAAAGGAAAGCTGCATTGTAATTAACTTATGAAAAACACCAAGGGTGCATGCAGCAACATACATATAGCAAGTGAATGCCTGCTGCATGCACACAAATGCACACATTTGTGTAATCATCCTACCCTCCACCCCAGTGTTTGAGAGTGGTATAATCCAGGTTTTCCTTTCGCCCTAGCATACATTAGGCCTGGATGCAAAATTCACAATAACAAAACGTGGCCAGATTGAAAGAGGAGGAATAGGCTAGGAGTTCTGCCTGGTCACTGTTCTGCTTATATGCTGGACTGGAGCCTAGGGTGGCCGTGCATCTGTGGGGAGACAACAGGTGTGCACAATAAAGGCTGCCAAAGTAGTTTGAGTGTGCTATACAGGACCACCTTACATTGCACTGCATTGAATATGTACAGTCACTAGTGGTTACTTACCCACAGGGATGAGCTTGCCTGGCTGGCTGTTGGTAGCTCCGCGCTAAGGCCTGACTCGAGTGGATACTTGAACAGTGACCTGCCTGCAAAAAGAAACAAGGTAAAGATGACGAAAACCCAATAAACACAGTATATAGCATATAAATACAGTGCAGGGCTTGTAACAAAGATATGATGGGCACCGAAGCAAGCATCCCCCAATAGCTAGGGGCTAAACCGTAGTCTGTCACAAAAAAAGGAGTAGAGCATCCAGGTCCATAAAGGCTATATGCAAATTGAGCTAAAAAACAATAGAGGATGATTTGTGATGTGTTGATGTATTCCTTGTTTCATTTGGAGGATGCAAATTGCTAAAGCATTTCCAGATAGTAATGTGCTATTGCAGGGAACTGGGATTGCAGTAAACAGGTAAAGGTCATTTGAATATAAGCTCTAAACTAGACATCAACTACAAGGGCTTGTAAAAAACAATGTGTGTGAGTGAGACTTGATACAGAGTGAACACTGACTGAGGAATCTGTGCCCAGCAAAGCGCAATGCTATAGAAAGGAATGCATTGCCTACCACGGTTCTCACTGCGCAAACACAGATGTTTCTACAGAATCAGTGCCATTAATGAAACACTACCTTTCACCCCTTGACAAAACAGGAAATGGCCATGAAATAGCATTGTTCCTAAGTACACTATGAAAAATATGGTTATGATTTCACTAATGTGATATACATTTAATACAAGAAAGGATCACCATATGTATCATTAATATCTGTGTCTATAGATCCATATTGTCAAATTACTGTGAATACAAGCAGACGTCCAAGGCCAAATGATAATGTTATTGTATAGCACTTACGCTTAAGCTCTTTTTTATAGAATAAATATGCATACAATATCACCCAACCTGTCTTGGTATTCATTTATCGCCCTCAGGATGAAAGGCTGAGATGACCTTGCTGGGATTCGAACCTGCAGATCACACACACATCACAGCAGCGAGCGCTCAACCCACTAAGCTATCATATCGGCTATAGTAAAATGAGCATCTGCAGGTCTGGTGCAAATTTGGCCGCATTTCAAGACTGTGTGCAATGCATCTACTTTTCAGGCTCTGCCCACAGTAGTGCTTGTGTGACAAGGGCCTCAGCAAATACAAGTGCATGCATGACACAAGGCAATGGCGCCTGACTGTTGAGGGTAGTTTCTAAGATCCCAACGTGCAGTCTCTAGTAAATCACGTCCATGACAAGCTGCCAGCCAATCCCAGGGCCTTGAGCACCTGATGGTAGGCTGATGTTGTTAGCTGGATGTCAAAGCCAGCCTGAAAACAACAACATCACGTCAGTAAAACACTGTCAGTAAAGGCCCTGTTTCTGGAACAAACCACCAAGGCATCTTTCTCCCTTTCAGCCCTGCAAACTACCCGGCGCAGTGGAGCATGGTCGGGGAGACAGCAGGGTATGGTCATACATGTCAGCATGCCCCATTCCATTCAGAAGATGGTAGTCAGGTCAGGTGCTGCTTGTTTCTTAGCGTTCTGGGACTTGTAGTCTAGGATTGCCCCTTATGACTCCAAGACTACAAGGAAC
The DNA here is from genome assembly GCF_040938575.1 of Ambystoma mexicanum. Classification (NCBI taxonomy): domain Eukaryota; kingdom Metazoa; phylum Chordata; class Amphibia; order Caudata; family Ambystomatidae; genus Ambystoma; species Ambystoma mexicanum. The sequence goes on along the minus strand of NC_090926.1, from coordinate 291,551,910 downwards.
AGAAGGCAAAGATAAAAACAGGAATGGACTACCATCTCATAAATTGAATGGGTCCTACATGTTGGCATGTATGTGGTGGACATGCAGCAAAGCCACAACATGCTTGAGTGGTGCAACGACCATTGTGCAGATTGGGGTTTAGTCGCCCCCTAAATTTTGGGTTAAGTTGATTTGTCCTGGGTGATCTACACAGCGTTGGCAGAACAAGACACAGACAACGCCTGCAGCTGCACAGTTAACAAAGGCCTGCAATTAGTAACGCAAAGCATTTCATTGTTGGAAACTGCATTTGAATGCATACATTTTTAGGCAGTTGAAATCGTGATGGGGTGTTAGTACTAACATGTCAAGGGAGTGATTGGAAGGGTGGTGGGGGACAGGACACAGCTCATTCACACGGCAGTCTTTCTGCGGGCGCTTTCAGACTTAAATGAGAGAGTTAACTGCTTGTAACATTGAAGCTGAACCAAAATAGTCTCATTAGACTGTGTAAAGAAGTTAGATGCCAGCACACAAGTAAGTTTGACCCCTCCTACCTGTCGAATACCTATCGCTGCCCACATAAAAGCTAAAACTACCATAATGTCCGCTTCAAAATGGTGAAAGGAAAGCACCTGTTAACACTGATGATAGTGAAGTTGGCACCCAACCCAGGTGTTCAGATTATAGAGTTTGCAATGGACCACTGCTAAACATTAGGCAAACCAGCCAGCTATACACTTAGAAAAAGGCAAAGGAGCGCGGGAGCCCGATAACGTATGCGCAATTAGAATGCAAATTCCAGCAAAGTGAATTTTAAATGCGCCTATGCCGTTCTCCACAGTAAAAAGCGAGATGTACAGAAGTTAATCAACTGTATTTGTTAAAATAGTACACTAATGGCCAGTTATGTAAAAAGTTGACAACGCTCATGAAAAAGTACACTTCCATATCATTTAGATAGGGATAGATACTGTGGTGCATTTGGAGATAGGCAACAGCATATACATTACCAAATACAATTAAAAAGGCTCAGCGAGTTCAATGCTTGCTATTGCTACATAGACAAAGGAACATACACATTGCTATTTCCAGCTCAAGCCCCCAGCCCCGCACGCACACCCTGTTCCTTAAAATTGCACATTGCATCACATTTTAACAGAAAACTCCGCCTTGGGCACTATTCAAACAGTGCCACAAAAGGAAGTTAAGGAACCGTTCCAGCTCAAGCCCCCAGCCCCACGGCACACCCTGTTCCTCTTAAATTGCACAATTTGCATGATCACATTTTAACAGAAAACTCCCAGTGGCAGTGCCACAAAAGGAACACATTGTGGGCAGTGGCCCTGTTCCGGTGCGTGGCGTGCCCGAGTGAGTCCGAGACAAATATGCCCCACTTCTTCGACTCGAGTCGAGCCAGCAGTGGGCAGTGGCCCCTGGCCCGCCGCCAGCACCCGCGGCGCCGGCCGGCGGCCGCCACCAAGAAGAGAGTTAGCTAAGCTAGTGCTAAGCAGCTTAAGCTCAAACTGGGCTCCAGCCTCCAGGGGCCCTACTACACCTCCCCGCCCCGGGCCCCGGCTGTAAAGGGGCGGGCAGGGGTCAGACTCAGAGCCCCAGTCCGCTGCGTCCCGCTGGGGTCGATGCATTGTGTACCATTACATGGGGATAACACACGTACTGTGTTACAGCGCTCTCAGCCTGGAAGAATCAGGCATGATGAGCTAGATGTCATGTACAAGCAACTCTTTTATCTGAGAAAATGTAGGCCACAGACAGTAAGATCAATATTTGGAGTATTTTTGAATACACAAAATGTTAGGGCAAAGAAACATTAAACAATCACGTTGCCCCTGGATAATCCCTGTGCCACTCAGTCTGTCAGTCCTATGTAGAGCACCTCTAATAATGTCTAGCTGCAGCCTTGAGAATATAGCACACCAGCTACTGAAAGAAAGCCAGAGCAGACCTGACAAGTGGAAGGCTTCTGGCAGGGAGCGGGGGCAATATCAAACTATAGCCCACATTCATTTCATTGTGTACCCGTTTCAGCTGACTGGACTGGGCAAGAAAGGAACTCATGACAATCTGAAGCTTGGCACAGTGTGTGTGTGCTCCACATGCCTGCCCAGTGCCGGCACGCCTGCTGCTCACTGCATGGGGGGGCAGATAAGGGGCGCAGGGGTTAGGAAAGGCATCCACTGCCCTCCCCCACCTTTAGAGGCACCACTGTGTATGCACACTCTCCAACTCCCCAGCTCTCCTTTATTTCCCAGCCCCTTTGAACTTTCCACCATCATTTTCCTCTCTTCCCTTCCCTCCCACCAGACATCTCCCCCTATGCACACCTCTTAGTTTCCCTTACCCCCCATCCATGCATGCCATTGCCAATAGGTCAACGCCCATCTACTACCCGCCTCTCGCCCAATGAATCCCCATTTGTTTGATGTCTAGCTTGTATTCCAAGACGAAAGCACCTGCCAGAGAGCCCAGAACCAGAAGCTGTGGACACTCTGCACCATTCACAAGTCCTCTTGGCTTGTGCAGAGAGCATCGCGGATGGGATGGGTCACGAAGGTGGTGGGGTGGGGACCGTGGGGTACACAATGGATGAGAGCGGGCCGTGTATGGATGCCAGATCCAGAAATGCATGCTCAGTACGCCTCAATCACAAGTGGCGGCCGGGCGTGGTGCTCATTTTCAGATGATGTGCTGCTGCTGGCCGCCCCTTGCGCCTAACAGTGACGGCATCGGCATCACGGCGTGGCCAGCAGCAATCCATGATAACGAGGGGAAGTGCATATCACCATGACTGGCCCTTGCTATACAGTGAAAGGAACGAATAGTGGTGCACGTGCACCGTGCATGCATCTCTTACCTGAGCAGCCTGGCTCGGACGGTGGAGGGGGGCAGAGGGGCTCCTCCTGCTGAACTTCGTCTGCGGTCTCGCTGCTGTCTCTGTCTCTCTCTCTCGTACTCGAGTCGTCTCTGGGGGATGATCTCATGGTGGAGAGAGAGGCCCGCGAACGCCCATTTATTCTCTAGGTAGTTGCCGCGGCCCGCCGCCCGGCGACACAGAGTCTGGGACAGCGCCGCAGCCTGAGCCACACCATATTCCAGAGTCCCCGGCCCAGCCCCGCCCAGGCACAACAGTTGTTTCAACTTTGCACAAAGGGCTACACCTTCCTGAAAAGTTGAAAGCAACTTGTTGGGCCCGGGCGGGCGTGGAGGAGGCCGGCGCCAGACTGTGTGCTGTGCCCCCTGGGGGCCTGGGCGGCCCAAGTCCAGCCCCCGGCCCAGCCCTGGCGGCAGGAGGAGGCCGCAGGCGGCGCAGGCCTGCTAATTTCATTAGCAGAGCGACGACGGCGAGCCGGGGGGCGGCCCCCCCAGCCCCCAGGCCCACACCACCACTACGCCCATGCCACCCATGGCTGCACGGTGCATCTGCATGATGCATTAATTATAATGCACGATGGCATGGCATCATGCAATGCAAATTTGCTAATTAATGTGCTGCTTCCTCCTGCTTTATCAAATCATCAAAGCAAGGTAACAACAACGTGTGTTGTTACCTTGCTTTGATGATGCGTGACAGCCAGCCCTGCCCGTCCCCCCCCCCTGCTGCAGTCGGTGTGTCAGTTTCCTGCGCGCGCCTGAAGTGCGAGTGCGAGCGAGGCAGCAGCAGCCAGCCTGGCCGGCCCTGCTGAGTCGATGCAAAGTTAATGTAAAAAAAAAAACACGGCCCGGGCCCGGCAGCGCTGGCACACTCTCACGCAAGCAGCGCAGCGCCCATGGCACCTGTCTGCCACTGCTAGTGCTAGCCACAGTGCCGTGCAACAACAAACAGTAAATTTTAAAAAAAAAACGGCCCAGGGGGTGCTTCACGAAAAACCGGCCCCCCCAGTTCTCAAAGTACACCGGCCAGTGGCCGATCGGCCGATGCGGCCAGTCCAACCCTGCCCAGGCCCCCAGGGGGCACAGCACACAGTCTGGCGCCGGCCTCCTCCACGCCCGCCCGGGCCCAACAAGTTGCTTTCAACTTTTCAGGAAGGTGTAGCCCTTTGTGCAAAGTTGAAACAACTGTTGTGCCTGGGCGGGGCTGGGCCGGGGACTCTGGAATATGGTGTGGCTCAGGCTGCGGCGCTGTCCCAGACTCTGTGTCGCCGGGCGGCGGGCCGCGGCAACTACCTAGAGAATAAATGGGCGTTCGCGGGCCTCTCTCTCCACCATGAGATCATCCCCCAGAGACGACTCGAGTACGAGAGAGAGAGACAGAGACAGCAGCGAGACCGCAGACGAAGTTCAGCAGGAGGAGCCCCTCTGCCCCCCTCCACCGTCCGAGCCAGGCTGCTCAGGTAAGAGATGCATGCACGGTGCACGTGCACCACTATTCGTTCCTTTCACTGTATAGCAAGGGCCAGTCATGGTGATATGCACTTCCCCTCGTTATCATGGATTGCTGCTGGCCACGCCGTGATGCCGATGCCGTCACTGTTAGGCGCAAGGGGCGGCCAGCAGCAGCACATCATCTGAAAATGAGCACCACGCCCGGCCGCCACTTGTGATTGAGGCGTACTGAGCATGCATTTCTGGATCTGGCATCCATACACGGCCCGCTCTCATCCATTGTGTACCCCACGGTCCCCACCCCACCACCTTCGTGACCCATCGCATCCGCGATGCTCTCTGCACAAGCCAAGAGGACTTGTGAATGGTGCAGAGTGTCCACAGCTTCTGGTTCTGGGCTCTCTGGCAGGTGCTTTCGTCTTGGAATACAAGCTAGACATCAAACAAATGGGGATTCATTGGGCGAGAGGCGGGTAGTAGATGGGCGTTGACCTATTGGCAATGGCATGCATGGATGGGGGGTAAGGGAAACTAAGAGGTGTGCATAGGGGGAGATGTCTGGTGGGAGGGAAGGGAAGAGAGGAAAATGATGGTGGAAAGTTCAAAGGGGCTGGGAAATAAAGGAGAGCTGGGGAGTTGGAGAGTGTGCATACACAGTGGTGCCTCTAAAGGTGGGGGAGGGCAGTGGATGCCTTTCCTAACCCCTGCGCCCCTTATCTGCCCCCCCATGCAGTGAGCAGCAGGCGTGCCGGCACTGGGCAGGCATGTGGAGCACACACACACTGTGCCAAGCTTCAGATTGTCATGAGTTCCTTTCTTGCCCAGTCCAGTCAGCTGAAACGGGTACACAATGAAATGAATGTGGGCTATAGTTTGATATTGCCCCCGCTCCCTGCCAGAAGCCTTCCACTTGTCAGGTCTGCTCTGGCTTTCTTTCAGTAGCTGGTGTGCTATATTCTCAAGGCTGCAGCTAGACATTATTAGAGGTGCTCTACATAGGACTGACAGACTGAGTGGCACAGGGATTATCCAGGGGCAACGTGATTGTTTAATGTTTCTTTGCCCTAACATTTTGTGTATTCAAAAATACTCCAAATATTGATCTTACTGTCTGTGGCCTACATTTTCTCAGATAAAAGAGTTGCTTGTACATGACATCTAGCTCATCATGCCTGATTCTTCCAGGCTGAGAGCGCTGTAACACAGTACGTGTGTTATCCCCATGTAATGGTACACAATGCATCGACCCCAGCGGGACGCAGCGGACTGGGGCTCTGAGTCTGACCCCTGCCCGCCCCTTTACAGCCGGGGCCCGGGGCGGGGAGGTGTAGTAGGGCCCCTGGAGGCTGGAGCCCAGTTTGAGCTTAAGCTGCTTAGCACTAGCTTAGCTAACTCTCTTCTTGGTGGCGGCCGCCGGCCGGCGCCGCGGGTGCTGGCGGCGGGCCAGGGGCCACTGCCCACTGCTGGCTCGACTCGAGTCGAAGAAGTGGGGCATATTTGTCTCGGACTCACTCGGGCACGCCACGCACCGGAACAGGGCCACTGCCCACAATGTGTTCCTTTTGTGGCACTGCCACTGGGAGTTTTCTGTTAAAATGTGATCATGCAAATTGTGCAATTTAAGAGGAACAGGGTGTGCCGTGGGGCTGGGGGCTTGAGCTGGAACGGTTCCTTAACTTCCTTTTGTGGCACTGTTTGAATAGTGCCCAAGGCGGAGTTTTCTGTTAAAATGTGATGCAATGTGCAATTTTAAGGAACAGGGTGTGCGTGCGGGGCTGGGGGCTTGAGCTGGAAATAGCAATGTGTATGTTCCTTTGTCTATGTAGCAATAGCAAGCATTGAACTCGCTGAGCCTTTTTAATTGTATTTGGTAATGTATATGCTGTTGCCTATCTCCAAATGCACCACAGTATCTATCCCTATCTAAATGATATGGAAGTGTACTTTTTCATGAGCGTTGTCAACTTTTTACATAACTGGCCATTAGTGTACTATTTTAACAAATACAGTTGATTAACTTCTGTACATCTCGCTTTTTACTGTGGAGAACGGCATAGGCGCATTTAAAATTCACTTTGCTGGAATTTGCATTCTAATTGCGCATACGTTATCGGGCTCCCGCGCTCCTTTGCCTTTTTCTAAGTGTATAGCTGGCTGGTTTGCCTAATGTTTAGCAGTGGTCCATTGCAAACTCTATAATCTGAACACCTGGGTTGGGTGCCAACTTCACTATCATCAGTGTTAACAGGTGCTTTCCTTTCACCATTTTGAAGCGGACATTATGGTAGTTTTAGCTTTTATGTGGGCAGCGATAGGTATTCGACAGGTAGGAGGGGTCAAACTTACTTGTGTGCTGGCATCTAACTTCTTTACACAGTCTAATGAGACTATTTTGGTTCAGCTTCAATGTTACAAGCAGTTAACTCTCTCATTTAAGTCTGAAAGCGCCCGCAGAAAGACTGCCGTGTGAATGAGCTGTGTCCTGTCCCCCACCACCCTTCCAATCACTCCCTTGACATGTTAGTACTAACACCCCATCACGATTTCAACTGCCTAAAAATGTATGCATTCAAATGCAGTTTCCAACAATGAAATGCTTTGCGTTACTAATTGCAGGCCTTTGTTAACTGTGCAGCTGCAGGCGTTGTCTGTGTCTTGTTCTGCCAACGCTGTGTAGATCACCCAGGACAAATCAACTTAACCCAAAATTTAGGGGGCGACTAAACCCCAATCTGCACAATGGTCGTTGCACCACTCAAGCATGTTGTGGCTTTGCTGCATGTCCACCACATACATGCCAACATGTAGGACCCATTCAATTTATGAGATGGTAGTCCATTCCTGTTTTTATCTTTGCCTTCTGTTCCTTGTAGTCTTGGAGTCATAAGGGGCAATCCTAGACTACAAGTCCCAGAACGCTAAGAAACAAGCAGCACCTGACCTGACTACCATCTTCTGAATGGAATGGGGCATGCTGACATGTATGACCATACCCTGCTGTCTCCCCGACCATGCTCCACTGCGCCGGGTAGTTTGTAGGGCTGAAAGGGAGAAAGATGCCTTGGTGGTTTGTTCCAGAAACAGGGCCTTTACTGACAGTGTTTTACTGACGTGATGTTGTTGTTTTCAGGCTGGCTTTGACATCCAGCTAACAACATCAGCCTACCATCAGGTGCTCAAGGCCCTGGGATTGGCTGGCAGCTTGTCATGGACGTGATTTACTAGAGACTGCACGTTGGGATCTTAGAAACTACCCTCAACAGTCAGGCGCCATTGCCTTGTGTCATGCATGCACTTGTATTTGCTGAGGCCCTTGTCACACAAGCACTACTGTGGGCAGAGCCTGAAAAGTAGATGCATTGCACACAGTCTTGAAATGCGGCCAAATTTGCACCAGACCTGCAGATGCTCATTTTACTATAGCCGATATGATAGCTTAGTGGGTTGAGCGCTCGCTGCTGTGATGTGTGTGTGATCTGCAGGTTCGAATCCCAGCAAGGTCATCTCAGCCTTTCATCCTGAGGGCGATAAATGAATACCAAGACAGGTTGGGTGATATTGTATGCATATTTATTCTATAAAAAAGAGCTTAAGCGTAAGTGCTATACAATAACATTATCATTTGGCCTTGGACGTCTGCTTGTATTCACAGTAATTTGACAATATGGATCTATAGACACAGATATTAATGATACATATGGTGATCCTTTCTTGTATTAAATGTATATCACATTAGTGAAATCATAACCATATTTTTCATAGTGTACTTAGGAACAATGCTATTTCATGGCCATTTCCTGTTTTGTCAAGGGGTGAAAGGTAGTGTTTCATTAATGGCACTGATTCTGTAGAAACATCTGTGTTTGCGCAGTGAGAACCGTGGTAGGCAATGCATTCCTTTCTATAGCATTGCGCTTTGCTGGGCACAGATTCCTCAGTCAGTGTTCACTCTGTATCAAGTCTCACTCACACACATTGTTTTTTACAAGCCCTTGTAGTTGATGTCTAGTTTAGAGCTTATATTCAAATGACCTTTACCTGTTTACTGCAATCCCAGTTCCCTGCAATAGCACATTACTATCTGGAAATGCTTTAGCAATTTGCATCCTCCAAATGAAACAAGGAATACATCAACACATCACAAATCATCCTCTATTGTTTTTTAGCTCAATTTGCATATAGCCTTTATGGACCTGGATGCTCTACTCCTTTTTTTGTGACAGACTACGGTTTAGCCCCTAGCTATTGGGGGATGCTTGCTTCGGTGCCCATCATATCTTTGTTACAAGCCCTGCACTGTATTTATATGCTATATACTGTGTTTATTGGGTTTTCGTCATCTTTACCTTGTTTCTTTTTGCAGGCAGGTCACTGTTCAAGTATCCACTCGAGTCAGGCCTTAGCGCGGAGCTACCAACAGCCAGCCAGGCAAGCTCATCCCTGTGGGTAAGTAACCACTAGTGACTGTACATATTCAATGCAGTGCAATGTAAGGTGGTCCTGTATAGCACACTCAAACTACTTTGGCAGCCTTTATTGTGCACACCTGTTGTCTCCCCACAGATGCACGGCCACCCTAGGCTCCAGTCCAGCATATAAGCAGAACAGTGACCAGGCAGAACTCCTAGCCTATTCCTCCTCTTTCAATCTGGCCACGTTTTGTTATTGTGAATTTTGCATCCAGGCCTAATGTATGCTAGGGCGAAAGGAAAACCTGGATTATACCACTCTCAAACACTGGGGTGGAGGGTAGGATGATTACACAAATGTGTGCATTTGTGTGCATGCAGCAGGCATTCACTTGCTATATGTATGTTGCTGCATGCACCCTTGGTGTTTTTCATAAGTTAATTACAATGCAGCTTTCCTTTTTGGGTACTATTTTTTTCTGAGACGTCATGCCATAATACAACGTCCAGGCCACTGCTTGCTCGCCTGTAGAAATAAGATGCATGCATCCAGTTCATTTACCATGCCATGGGACTGGATTACTGTTAGACTCAGCATTTTATAGACCCAGCTGGATATTGTTCTCTTTTTTGGGAGGGAGGTTATGGTGAGGCTGGGGACAGTCGCATCTGAAAATGCTGACAAGCACTTGTTTCCTCTTACTGAAATTATATTTTGGATGTTGGCACTGGCAGCCAGGTTACTTAGACCTACTCTGATAAAGGTAGGAATCCGATGCACAATTAAGCTAATTTTATTTTTTAGGGGAGAAATGGATTCAAAAAAAAGAAAGGGAGGAGCAGAAAAACTAAGAGAAAAGAAGAAAAGGCGAATTGAAGAGGAAATCCGGCAAAACAAAAAAATTGAAGATCTGTTTACAGGTCAGACCATCAAAATGTCAAGTGGTGTTGCTGGGAGAAAAGTGGATGAGGGTGACCAGCCATCTTCTTCAGGTATAAGTGTTAAACCTGGTTCTTCACTGGACCCATCAACAAGAGATCAAGATGTGAGAAGACTAGAAGCCAGAGTCTCTGCAGTTATTGGAGACATCTCAACAGAGGCAGATGCTTCAGCAACTACAATGTCAGCAATCATTGAATGTGCCCCCCAAGAGGAAGTGTCGGAATCAAGTCTGCCAGAAATAATTGAGACTGTACATCTCGAGGAAGAGGCAGTCGGTGGTGGTACCAGTCTGCCACAAACAATTGAAGATTCCCCCAAGGAAGAAGTGTTGGAATCAAGTCTTCCAGAAATAATTGAGGCTGTCCATCTCGAGGAAGAGGCAGTCGGTGGTGGTACCAGTCTGCCACAAACAATTGAAGATTCCCCCAAGGAAGAAGTGTTGGAATCAAGTCTTCCAGAAATAATTGAGGCTGTCCATCTCGAGGAAGAGGCAGTCGGTGGTGGTACCAGTCTGCCACAAACAATTGAAGATTCCCCCAAGGAAGAAGTGTTGGAATCAAGTCTTCCAGAAATAATTGAGGCTGTCCATCTCGAGGAAGAGGCAGCCAGTGGTGGCACCAGTCTGCCACGAACAATTGAAGATTCCCCCAAGGAGGAAGTGTCAGAATCAAGTCTGCCAGAAATAATTGGAGACAACATCATCTCCCCAGAGGAAGTGGCAGGTACTAGTCATTCGGAAGAATCTTTATCTGCTTTACAACATACTGAAGACTCAGGGAACGGGGGTGTGAAGCACAGAGCACGGAAAGATGATCTACAGGTGGCAGACTACTTGTTTCAACGTCCAAAACCAGATCAACTTTCCTATTTCTTTCAGCACCATCCAATTCAACCTCCCAAACATAGACACATCAAAGCCAGCTTAGCCTTTTGGAGGAAAGATGGGGCAAAACGGTATTGGTTAAGTTACTCTGAAATACAAAAGGCCCTTTTTTGCACAGTTTGTTTAGCGTTTACTAAACGTGGAGAGAGGGGTCTTTTCATCAACGGGATGAAAAACTGGAGGCGTATTTACCAGCGCATTGCAGAACATGAGGCAGGCCAAGGTCACCGGAGGTGCACAGATTCATATATGTTAAACTTTTCAGGGGTTGACATAGGCGGTTTACTCTTTCACCGACAGAAATTAGCTCGAAGTGAGCAAATCAGAAAAAGGAGAGACATATTGGAGCGCGTTATTGATGTTGTAAAAGTCATTGGGAAAAGGGGGCTCAGTTTTCGTGGGAAATCAGAGTCCATGTCCGAGCTGGATAATGAAGAGCTGGATCATGGCAACTTCCTTGAAATCCTTCTGCTCCTAAGTAAATATGACAGACCTCTAAAGGAACATATTGAGGTCATTCAAACCAAATCCAAAAAGAAAACTGGGCAAGGCCGGGGTGCTTCTGTGACCTTCATGTCAAAGACTACAGTTGGGTATGTGATTGAAGCCATTTCCAAACTGATCAAAATGGTAATCTGTCAAGAAATAAAGGAAGCAGGACTATTTTCCATTCAGATAGACTCAACCCAAGATGTGAGTGTTACTGATCAGTGCTCTATAATTATTAGATATGTTACTGACACTGTACATGAACGCCTACTAGCAGTAACCAACTGCACTTTGTCTACTGGAAAGGGGCTGTTTGAGTTGGTGCAGAGTGTTATTAAAGATAATGGTCTGGACCTACGCAAGTGCATTGGGAATTCAACCGATGGTGCATCCAATATGCAGGGGCAGTACAATGGTCTCACATCCTGGCTCAGTAAGGAATCCCCTGGTCAAATACATGTCTGGTGCTATGCACATGTATTAAATCTTGTACTTGTAGAGGGGACACAAGTATCAAATGAATCCATGGCTTTGTTTGGCCTGTTAAACTCCTGTGCCGTTTTTTTCAGGGAGTCCTACAAAAGGATGGATGTGTGGCGTGAGCTGTCTGTGGAAGGCCGCACAATCCAAATAATAGGAGAAACAAGGTGGTGGGCAAAGGATGCAGCACTACGGAAAGTTTTTGGCTCCTTTAATAACCCAAACAAAGCAATGTTCATTGATGTGGTTGTTGCACTCAATAATATTGGCTCAAATACAGATAGATTCAATGCAAACGTCCGTTACCAAGCTTTAAACTTTTCTGAATCTCTGTGCAAATTCCAAACAGTGCTCACAGCTCAGTTATATCTCAGAGTATTTAATTCGACAACTCCATTATCCAAGTACCTCCAGACAAGTGGAATGGACATCCTACAGGCACAAAGAATGGTCTTGGACACTACAAAAGCGCTTGCTGCACAGTCAAGAAATTTTGATTCTGTGTATTCTGCAGCTGAAAAATTTGCAGAATGGGCCAACGTGGGCTTGGAAGAGAGAGGCTATGATAAAAGAGTAGAAACTGCACTTCCAGAGGGGAGAGTGGCCCACAAAAAGAGGATGCCTGGAATGAATGCAAGGGATGAGCCAATCACCTTGGCTAAAGACCGGTTTAGAGTTACTGTACATAATGCCATTATGGACAACATTCTTCAAAGCCTAACTAGTCGTTTTAAAACCCACTCATCACTTGCCGCAGATATAGCATGCCTGGATCCCAAAAATTTCAATGAAAGTCTACCCGACAATGCTCTTACAAATATGTGCTCCTTGCTTGAAAGACTGGATGACTCCATAACGCTACAGGGGTTAAGGGAAGAACTCTCAGACTTTGCAAGCAAGTGGACTAAACTGAGGAGGACACTACCAGAAGAGTATGCCTTTGAAGCCCTACACAGTGAAGATCTAGCACTACAAGATTTTGGAGAGCTACCTTTAGTACAGAAATGCAATACATGCCGTAACTGTGCAATATGTTGCTATGCAATTCTAAAAAGGTATGAACTTTTTAGTAGTGCTTACCGGCAATTGTATTTGGCATACAAGTTCATCTTGACCTTATCTTGCACACAGGTAGCATGTGAAAGAAGTTTTTCAAAATTGAAGAATATTAAAACCCGCCTAAGAAACCACCTCTGCCAGGACAACCTCGAAGCCTTTATGCTCATGTCAGTGGAGCGTAATGTGCTTGTCCAATTGCAAAATCCGGACATAATCGACCTGGTTGCACATAAAAGTGCATTGTTGCAGGAACTCTTGATTGAGTGATTTCCAGGATTTTCATAAAGCTGGAAGCAGGATTTCCAGGAGCTGTGGACCCTGTCACAGAACTGTATGCAACGTTATGTTATTTTATGAGTTGTGTTGTTATTGTGTCATCATTTGGCTGTGTACTGCTTATTAAATGCAACTCTATTTTCATTACTGGTGTCAACGAGTAGACATGCTTTGAGTCTGGTTCTGCAAAATAAGTATTTTACTAAGTGATGATGTTTTTATTTTTTAAAAAGAACAAAAGGAATGTTATAAAATAATAATAATAATAATTTAGCATTTATATAGCGCTACGAACCCTCAGGTATCTGAGCACCGCTTATTAATACCCACGGTGTGTGGTGCTCATTTATCGACCTCGGAAGGATGAAAGGCTGAGTTTGATCCTGCCGGGATTTGAACCTGCATCAGCAGGCTCTGCACAAATGTCAAAGCAAGTGCTCTAATTCTAATTGTTTTTTTTTATAGTGCTTTACTCGCTGTGCTATCGGACCGGTTATCACTTTCCCAGGCGTTTTACATAAAACATAACATGCAACAGACACATGAACCCTCCATAAGTAGCATTTTCTGTTAAGTTGTGAATTGACGCGATTCACGGATGATGGTTTGAGGGCCACTTTTTTTAGGTGAGGGGTGGGCCACTTTTCTGAGGCGAGGGGTGGGCCACTTTTCTGAGGCGAGGGGTGGGCCACTTTTTTTTGTGTGTCCGGGCCTATTTCTAGTCCCAGTCCGACCCTGGAAACAACTACGTGGTTTTTGAATACCACGCTTACAAGAAAAGTGACTTTGAACAATTAAATGCTCATTGAACGCCGAGCTAAAGAAAAACATTACTTTAAACCATAAAATGCTCATTGAATATCGAGCTAAAGAAAAACTTTATTTTGAACCACTAAAGGGTCATTGATTTTCGACCAAAAGGGACACATAAACACTGAAATAAAAAGGGTGCACCTTGAATCCTGAACTGAATAGAACTTTGTATAAACTTGAACAAGAAAGGTGCACCTTTGAAGACATGATATGATATGATGAGGCATTTATAACACGCCTGTACACAAGTGTTTCTAGGCGCGACAAGACAAGGAGGGGGAAAGAACGATCTTACTAGGCCCTGTGTCATTCAGATCACGCAAGTGCAGGGAGGAGGGAAGGGGAGAAGTGCCAGGGGGAGTGGAAGGGTGAAGTGCAGTTAACTAACAAGTGCAGCCAGCGGGTGGCTCATAAGTGCAAAGAGAAGGGACTGTAGGGTTGCAGATGCAGACTCTTAAATGCTGGGGAGCCCAGACTCAGTGCGAGGGCAACTGGACATGCAGGAGCCTGGACCAGAGTTCAGAGGGTGACCAGGTGACCAGTGTGCTGAGCTGTCAGATGCATCAGCAGGGGAGAGGAAGAGAGAAAGCAGAAGTGAAAAGGAAGGTCTTAAGTTGCTTCCGGAACCAGAGGTGGTTCTGCTCAAGTTTGAGAGAGGCAGTGAGGCTGTTCCAGAGGAAGGCCCCAGCCGAGGAGCTAGATGTGACCCAAACTCTCTGCTTGGAGAAGCGTCTGACCCTCAGAAAGTTTGAGGTGGATGAGCGGAGAGCTCAAGAAGGAAGATGTTTTGGAAGAGAAAGTTGGAGGTAAAGTGGTCCCAGGCTTCAGAAAGACTTGTGGACAATGCAGAGGGTCTTGAAGTTGATCCTTGCAGCCACAGGACCCAGTGAAGAGATTTCAGAGCTGGAGAGATACGATCCTTGGGCTTGAGGCCAAGGACAAGTCTCGCCGTCCAATTCTGGATAAGTTGTAAAGGTAGAAGAGTAGAGGCAGGAGGATTTAGAACAAGGCTGGTGCAATAGTCTAGCCTAGAGAGGACCAGGGCTCTGGGGACTGTGAGCTTCTGGGGGAAAGTGAGAAAAGGAAGAATACAGTGAACCTTTTGTGATTGAATGTAGTGTGGCAAGGCTGCAGCTTGGCAGGGGTGAGGAACACATGTTGGCAGGGCCACAAGGCCAATCAGGAGAAGCCAAGGATGTGTAAGAATATCCCCCAAAACCAAGAGGCCAACAAAAGCAGCCAATTGAAAGTGACATGGTGAAAAGTAAACCAGTGTGTGTGTATTCCAAGGAGTCTTGGGGCCCCAGTTGTGTGGCCTGTAATGGGTGGGCCGTGTGGTCTAACAACTGCGCCTAGAATAGAGAGCCCTGCATGGTAAACCATAAGAAGTCTGAATCATAGCCTAAGTAAACCACTGCATCCGAACTGGCGAAGGGGCCAGAAAGAAGGTCAGGTTGACCTGGTGGTTTGTTAAGACATTTTCCTTTGAAAAGACTATAACAATTGTAGACGGCAAAATTGAAGTCTTGGGGAATGGGACCCTGAGTCTTACAAGAACCGCCTATGATGTCTTGTGAGCAGAGTCTCAAGACCCCTGTTTTCTTTTGGATTGTGTTACTTGAATCTTGGGGCAGGGAACCCCAAGGTTTGGATCAGAACTGTGCTGCCCTGAACTGGGGGAGTTAAACTATGAGACTTTTTTATGGAACTTTCTTGTACTTGGGGACGTGGAGCTGAAGGTAAGCTGTGAGCTGGAAGAAGGTCAGAACTTTAAGTTGAGCACTATTTTCTTTGACTGTGACAAATGTAGATTGTGAGGGCAAGGATAGGTTTTAAACACGGACATACTTTTAAGTTGAACTCTTGGACTAAGACTTTCCTTAGTTTAATTCAGGTAGGGAAATCCCACCTTAGCATAGGGCAAGATAGGCTTCAACCATACTGGCATTTAAGTTCATAAATATCTTGTGTTTGAATTTTATGGTTGTTGTCTGTGTCATACTTCATGATGCCTTCACAATAGTTTATTACAAACCTTACACACAAAGGAAAACATAACATTTGAATCATTTACATCCCATATCTACACTAAAATAAATTTTACTCTAAAATCCTGATTTCATATTACACAGAAATGTTTGTTTCCTAAAAGAAATATTATTCAAATAAATTAAGGGGGTAATTCATAGAATTGAGCGCACAAGTGGCGCACACGGCTGGCGCACAGTGTGCGCGTGCGAATCTCTACGCCAGCCGCGTGCGCTAAAATCCATTTCCTCGCACAGCATATTCATGGATTTTAGCTACCAAAACCAGCCGTGGCGCACAGTAGCGCAGGGACCCTGCAGCAGCGCCAGTTACGCCCCCAAGAACGCCCCTCGCGCAGGGAAAAGCCATCAAAATCCCCAATCCAGCGCAAAGGGCTGCGCTAACCCTGTACCAGCACGGCAAGTGGGGAACGTGTATTACTGGGTTTCGCGAGAAGTTTCACACGCGATTGGCCCTGTGCGAGTGGGGGGTACGTGTATTACTGGGGTTCGCAGGAAGTTTCACACGCGAAAGGGCCTGTGCGAGTGGGGTACGTGTATTACTGGGGTTTGCGGGAAGTTTCACACGCGATTGGCCCGTGCGAGTGGGGTACGTGTATTTCGGGGGTGCGTGGGAAGTTTCACACGCGATTGGCCCTGTGCGAGTGGGGCACGTGTATTACTGGGGTTCGCGGGAAGTTTCACATGCGAAAGGGCCTGTGCGAGTGGGGTACGTGTATTACTGGGGTTTGCGGGAAGTTTCACACGCGATTGGCCCGTGCGAGTGGGGTACGTGTATTTCGGGGGTGCGCAGGAAGTTTCACACGCGATTGGCCCTGTGCGAGTGGGGCACGTGTATTACTGGGGTTCGCGGGAAGTTTCACATGCGAAAGGGCCTGTGCGAGTGGGGTACGTGTATTACTGGGGTTCGCGGGAAGTTTCACACGTGATTGGCCCTGTGCGAGTGGGGTACGTGTATTTTGGGGGTGCGCGGGAAGTTTCACACGCGAAAGGGCCTGTACGAGTGGGGTACCTGTATTACTGGGGTTCGCAGGAAGTTTGACATGCGATTGGCCCTGTGCGAGTGGGGTACGTGTATTACTGGGGTTCGCAGGAAGTTACACACGCGATTGGCCCTGTGCGAGTGGGGTACGTGTATTACTGGGGTTCGCAGGAAGTTTCACACGTGATTGGCCCTGTGCGAGCGGGGTACGTGTATAACTGGGGTTCGCGTGAAGTCTCACACGCGATATGAGCAGGGTACGTGTTTTTCGGGGGTGCGCAGAGAGTTCTACACGTGAATTGGCAGTGTGGGTCCTCCCACGTATTCCCTCTACACCCTCCACGGCCCCTGCAGGCAGCCCATACCACAGGGGACTACCCTGCACCCCTGGTCATGTCCCGCAGGCAGCCCATCCACCATGGGCATGCCCCCCCAGCCAAGCCACATGTCAGCTTGCACTACTGATCACCAACTCATGTTCCTCTGCACCCCCACCACCCAGCAGAGCGGGGCACCTGCCAGCAGGCCCCCACACTTGTCCCCTTGCACCCCCACCTCCCAGCAGTGCAGGGCACCTGCCATCAGGCCCCCACTCATGTCCCACCCATGTCCCCCTGCACCCCCACCCCCCAGCAGTGCAGGGCACCTGGCAACAGGCTCCCACTCATGTCCCCCTGCACCTCCACCCCCCAGCAGTGCGGGGCACCTGCCAGCAGGCCCCCACTCATGTCCCACTCATGTCCACCTGCACCCCCACCCCCTAGCAGTGCGGGGCACCTGCCAGCAGGCCCCCACTCATGTCCCACTCATGTCACCCTGCACACCCACCACCTAGCAGTGCGGGGCACCTGCCAGCAGGCCCCCACTCATGTCCCCCTGCACCCCCACCCCCAGCAGTGCAGGGCACCTGCCAGCAGGCCCCCACTCATGTCCCACTCATGTCCCCCTGCATCCCCACCCCCCAGCAGTCAGGGGAACCTGCCAGCAGGCCCCCACTCATGTCCCACTCATGTCCCCCTGCACTCCCACCCCCCAGCAGTGCAGGGCACCTGCCAGCAGGCCCCCACTCATGTCCCCCCTGCCCCCACGTCATGACGATCCTCAATCATGGCCCTTATGGACAGCCTCCCCAGCCCAAAGACCCAACCAAGTATTGCATCCACCCACATAGAAAAGGCAATTACATGATACAACCCCAAAGGCAAGTATGTAAATGAACACATGTCCATCACACACACACAATGGGTGCAAGTGAATGTGAAAACCCATATCATGACATGCATTAAACCAATGAGATAATACCACACATCGCAGTATGAAGAAAAAAATGTATTAAACACAACATGAATGTAATTTAAAAAAAACACACAACAATGGGAATAATTAAAGAAATGCTGCATGTCCGTAAAAGAATAAAAAACAAGACATCATAATCCAAAGAAATCCAAATGAAATGGTGTCCAAAGTCACAGTCCAACAAAGCAAATCCAAGGGAAAAAAGAAAGTGAAATCCATTGCTTCATGGTGAAAATGAAAACAATTTGAGTAATCCAATGGTGAACTATGTACAAATGAACAATCCAGGGTCCATGAGCCCAACTGATGAAATGAAACCTACCAAAAATACTACCTAATAAAAAACTATATACAAAAACGTGGTGCATTGTCCAAGCGCAACCAAAATAAAAAAGAAAAGGAAATGAAACCTAACACTATCTAACTATATACAATGGCGGCGGGCAAGTCCTGCGGCTCATTCTGTGGTGTCCCGGGCCAGGGCATCATCGAACTCCATGTCGATGTCCCGGAGGCGGGCCTCTGCCCTGGCCTGAGGTCTCGCAGGGAGGCACTCATGGCCTGTTCCAACTCCCTCCGAGTCACCTCGAGGCACTCTGCCTGCTTCAACACCCGACGCATGGAGAACTCCGCCCTGACCATGGTGAACCGCGCCTCTTCCGTCCGCCGCCGCTCCGCATCTGTGCGCTGGCCCAACCGCAGCCACACAGAAGACACATCCATTCCAGGGTCCTCCTGACCTCTGGCCGATGCCTGCCCCCCTGATGTCGATGGCCCGAGCCATCATTGCTCCCACCTAGAGCCTGCTCCTACTGCTGCTGCTGCTGCTGTCCATGTGCCCTGTCCGATGATGCCTGCACATCCTCCATCAGCTTGTCTCCAGTTGTGGTGTCCACTCCTGCTGGACCGCCGACTCCCAACTGTGGCAGGGATGGGATCTCCACCAAGCTGGCTGTGTTGGTCAGGCCAGGTCCACAGGGGGCCCTGGTGGAATCTGGGCCAGAAGACGGCAGGGAGAACGACTGGCGCATAGTCTCCACAGAGGAGGAGAGGTCCGCCAGAGTGCGCGTCACATGTAGGAACCCACCAACCAGGGCCCCTCCCAACAGTGCCACGTCGCGACGCTGCTCTTCGTGATGGCGTGCGTTCTCTGCCCAGGAAGAACGCACGGCATCACGAATGTCACACGTGCGCAACGTGACACCAATCAGGACGGAGCCCATACGTTCATGGGACCCCTCGTCCGCAGGTAGTGGAGAGGCAGATGACATGGCACTCTCCCCTTCCTGCTGACGGGCCTGGGACGGGGCCTCCCTGCTGGTGCATAGTGGTGCAGTCACAGGGTCAAGGACAGGGACATGCGCAGGCCCCTCCGCAGTGACCTGTGCTTCCTCCTGACCCTGGCCCTTGACTGCACCACTTGCACCAGTGGTACTACCCCCACCAGGCCCCATGTGCGGCTCAGTAGCGGGCTCCTCCTCTGTGGAGACCACCAACCTGGATGTCTCTGTACCGTCTTCCGCCATTGCAAGCCCCTGTGGTGGCTCACCCAGCCCTTCCGCCACAGCCGTAGTGGCAGACGCGGCACCAGCCCCCTCGCTCCCGGATGATGACAAGTCCTGGGAGGGTGGCTGGGCCTTGCGTCGCCGCCCAGTGGAGGCATCCCCGCCGCTGGCTCCACAGCACCGTCTCCGCCCTCTTCTTCACTTGATGCTGCATAGAGGGAGACATAGAACACAAGCATCAGGGTACAGTACAATATTCCCCTAGACAGGAAGCAATAACACATGAGTGGCAGTGTCTAACGTCACTTCCATCCTGTCCCTCCACAACACATGGGTGAATGCACGCAACACACATGCATGAACAGGCACGGCGCATGCAAACAACATAAGCATCCATGTACAAGGGCCTCTATTAATCAAAATGTTGCCTTCAAACTCACATGCATCCTGGCTCACACTGATCCCATGCACACACATCACCGGAGGGTCATGCATCATGCCTTGTACACCACAGGCACAGTGGATAGACACAGTGCATACAATGGTGAACGTACTGCATGAGTGAATCTACACATCATCACGGACATGTGTCATGATACCATGGCGTATCCAAGTCACAGACACACTTCTCAGACACACACACATGTGCACCATACATGTACATGACAGCAGCACCCATCCCTCACACCCCCACCATGTGCAAGAACAGACACTGGCATGCTTTCATGTGTGCATTTGCCATACAGCTCCCCATGTAGCATTGGAACTCATGCACCAACCATGTGGTTCGCACATTACTGGTCTCACATACATGACCATGATGTCCCTGCACACACACATCCATACATGGCCCATGTCACACATACAGGTAAGTATCAGACTACCAGCACACTGCAACATGCCCTGTCTCGCACACCAATGCTTGGCCACTTACCGCTCAACTCCAGACGAGTCTTCCTCTGAAGGATCTGGGCATGGAGCGCTGGGCATACGTGTTCCAGGACCCTCATATGGATGTCACTCATGCTGACCCGGACCCCCTCCGTGAGGCGCCGGGCCTTGTGGAGGGTCCTGGACCTGAAGTCCTCCCAGCGCTTCTTGACGTGCTTGATGTCGCGGGTTGCCACCCCCTCTGCGTTGATGGCAACCACTATGTCGTCCCAGATCCTCTCCCATCCTTCCTTGTTGGCGCATGATGTTCCAAAGAGGGAATCATAATGCCCCAGGACATGCTCCACCAGGACACCAACTTCCTTCACACTGAAGCTGGTGGCCCTTTGCCTCTCTGGCTGGGGGTCGCCAGTGGTCTCAGATGGTGTTTGCCCCGACATGGCGACCTCCGAGGCAGGCGTGGGTGGGCAACTGGGTCCTGGGGCTGGGCTGTGGGGCGATGGTATCCCAGTCGGGAGTCTTCTATTCCAGCAGGGGTGGACACAGCAACTGGAACCCTGGCTGACGTGCAGGCACCAAATAGCAGGGCACATGGGCAGCAGGCAGTCAGGCAGCAGCAGATGGCAGGTGGGAGCGTGCTCGGGGCTCTGGGCGGCAAGAAAATGGCCTTCAGGGCCGGAGCGTGGTCTTCCGTGTGTGTACGCATGGCCAGCTTGATACGGAGTGAATTGGCATGTGAAAAAAGTGCACATTAGTGTGAAATCCGAGGAAAGGCCCTTAGCGCGTAAGCGCGTCAGCACACATACGCGATTTCATTGGACCAAAGGCCCTTAGCGCATAAGCGCGTCTGTGTCGTATCGCGCATGGGCGTTGCCCTTTCGCGTGTAAAACTTACTGCGAACCCCAGTAATACACGTACCCCACTCGCACAGGGCCAATCGCGTGTGAAACTACCCACGAACCCCAGTAATACACGTACCCCACTCAAACAGGGCCCTTTCGCGTGTAAAACTTCCTGCGAACCCCAGTAATACACATACCCCACTCGCACAGGGCCAATCGCATGTGAAACTACCCGCAAACCCCAGTAATATACGTACCCCACTCGCACAGGGCCCTTTCGCGTGTAAAACTCCCCGCGAACTCCAGTAATACACGTACCCCACTCGCACAGGGCCCTTTCGCGTGTAAAACTTCCCGCGAACCCCAGTAATACACATACCCCACTCAGCATATACACGCTTTTTATTTGTGCACACTTTTGTAATGCGCAGGGACGCTACCGCTTGCCTTCGTGTGGCGGACGTGTTTAGGCCTGTGCATGTCTTTGCACGTGCGCCGGTTTGCCCTATTCGATTCCATGAATACGTGTGGTTCGCGTGCGTGTGGGCGTTCCGGGTACTTCCCAGCAGTTCTTCCCCAGTTACGCCTTCTTTTTCACACGTTATTTCCTATTCCGCGTGTTACGCCCCCTGTTCCGTCTACTTTTGTTGTGTGCGCTGCGCTATGTGCGCTTAGCACACGCTGTTTGGAGACGTGTGCGCCAGCGTGCGCCATGCTCGGATTTGGCGCACAACCAGTGGGAAATTAGCGCAGCGCCTTCCTTGAATCGCACGCATGCGTGGGCGCTTGCTTTCTCACGCTTGCGCCTCCTTGCACCTGCTTGCGCTGGGATTTTCGGCGCACGTTTGTTCCATGAATCGGCCCCTAAATCTTGCTCATTAATTCCTACGTGCAAATATCATTTTCAGTGAGGTCGCGCTAAAAGCTGTTCCCAAAAAGCATCAATAAAAACAGCCAAGGGAATTGTGAACAAATCCATGAAAACACAAGGAACCCAATGACTTTAATACTGAGTATTCAAGAGTATTCAAGACCTAATGTCCTAGCGTTTCATTTTGCTTCACGCAAAATCTACAATTAGCTGAATCTTTAGAAAATGTCTCCCTAACACATCATTGAGATCTAATGTGGATCTAATTCAAATTAAACCGAAACCTCATCATTAGACATCTTATGCGGAGAGACAGTGATTGTGAGAGATAAAAACATTTTTCTCCCACTCCCTTAACTTCTTTATGCAATTGACTATAATGTTTATAAGTACACATGCATCACAAGTGTCAAACAAATCTTTGTTAATAAGAAGGATTTTGGCGTGCTTAATTTTCAGTAGTAGAAACGCTACATCAAAACCCCAATTGCGCTAATGTACCATCCAGTTTCCTTACATGCAAAAAAGTGTATTTCTACTCCACAGTTTTTTTCTGGGGGGGAGGGGTGGGAGTGGGTTTACAGAATGATAGTTTCTTCCACAAGAGATAGAACTTCATAGATGTCAGCCTTCTAGAACTGAGAAATCGTAATAATTCAGAAGGTAATGATTTTCCATCCCATATAATAAGCAGCAAATCACTTTCCCTACATAAAATCTGATCACCGAATTAACTTGTTTGTGGAATCCAATTGCAGGTCCCCCAATCTCCACTGAAAACGTACTTGCTTAGTACAGGGGGATGTTTTAATCTCTAAGACCTTTGACATAGAGCCATTTATTACAAGGTCGTTGATCTGAGTATATTCCCTGAATGTTGTTAAAAGGCGCTGTAGCCCGATTGGGGTTGAATCAATAAGAATGACATCATCTGCATAAGTAATGCAGTAGATCCTTACCCCATTTATCTAGGGGGAGATAAAAGCTGCTTCTTCCAACCGTTCCAGTAGATCTGATAAATACAAATTAAAAAGGCAAGGAACAAGAATGCAATTAGGTTTGTCTAGATGTTTTACTTGTCTTAATGAAATTTTGGAAAATATTAGGAATTGATATTGTATTTTGTAGATGGATTTTTCTCGTTTCTAAGATGTACTGTTTTTTTTCACTTTGTATTTATTGAAGTTTTTAAGAACAGCAAACACATTGGTAAGCAACTGACAGAGGTCAAAGAACAATCCCAACGAGATGACAAGTAACATCCCACTACCCCCACCCACTCCTCCCGATGTTCTCTCCCCCAACCAATGAGCTACATGGGAATCAACAAGATAAAAGAAATCAAAAGTGCACAAAAGGTAGAGTTAAGGCATAATACCAAGTAAGATTATATAACAACCCCTTTCTACCGGCAAGGTCCCCTGAAGACATTGAAAAACCTGTGGCACATTCAAAGGCCATCCACATCCTCTCATCCTCGCACCCCAGTTAGAGCCCCAGAGCTTAGAGCGTCAAGGCTTTACAGTCCTCACTTAATAGTACAATTGTCAAATCCTGTAAAGAAAGAGGCCATATTATCGTTGGCAATAGCTGCAAGGTTCTCACACGTAAAAATTGCTAAAAGTTTGTTAAACCATTCTACTTTCGTAGGGGCCTGAGGACTTTTCCATTTCTGAGCTAGGGCCATTCTCCCAGCCCTCAACATCCCTCCGCCTGGAAAAAGGCAATTCATCACACTCTGGCCTGGGGGTACCCAAAAGAATCTCCATAGGGTGAAGGGAAGGACACGTTCCCAGGATGTCCTTAATCCAGCTCAGCAACTCTGCCCAATAAACCTGAATAACCAGACACTCCCTGCCCAAAATCTTCTGTGCACACCCGTAGGCCATAGATAAACATGTTGAGTCCCACAATCATGAAAGCTCCAGACCTTCCCCTTCCCTCCCAACCCAACGCCCCACCCCCCATCCCAACCTTGGAGCGCCTGAAAGGACTGCGATATCCACCAGCCGAGCCTTCAGACCACCATGGATCGCCTCCTCCAGGGCGACAAACCTCTCAAAAACTCAACATATCTGGAGCCCCCCGACTTCAGAGAGAAACAGAAAAAAAAATACTAAATAATCATTTTTCAGACATATAATCAAAGATAGAGTACACAGCTAAATTCCAAGTTTCAAGTCTAGTCCCACAGACAGAAACTCATTCCAGGAGAAAATCATCAATTAAGCAATGAAAACTATGCTCCTCATTCAATTTTCTGGATGTCCCGGAGAGGGAGGTGTCATCTTTCTGTATTTTCTGTGACCCCGGACACGCCGCCGTCCCAGAAACCCCGAGGATTCTTTATGAGGACCTTTATTGAGCCCTACTTCGACTTTCTCCTGCTCCATGGGGGGGGGGTTGCTCAGCAACTCACTCATCGCCTTCCGAATGTCAGATTCTGACGTAAGTGCATACTTATCACCATCAAGCTCAAAAGAAAGTGAGAACGGATGCCCCCACCTGTAGCGCACACCTTTAACCTGTAGCCATTTCGTCAGTGGACCACAAAGCCTCCGGCGCACCAGTGTGAACGCCGAAAGGTCCTGGTAGATGGATATCTTAACACCTTTCCAATCAATCAGACCCCCCCTGCTGGCCAATTCCAGGATCTTATTTTTTTCGACAAAATAATGAAACTTCACCAAGATAGAGCGATGATTCCCCCCTGCGGACTCCAGCTCTATGGGCTGCTAGGGACAGTAGTATTTTCACCTCCACACAAAGAACTTATAATTTCCTTGACCTTCCGCACAATGTCTGCCTGCGTCTCCCCCTCCTGCTCTGGAACCCCAAGGAATCTCAAGTTAGAGCGGCGCACTCGATTTTCTAAATCATCCAGCTTGAGCATAATCTTTTCCTCCCTTCTCTCCAGTTCCGCCAGGCGCAAGTCAAACTGAGTCTCGAAAAGATCGGCGGATGTTTGGTTAGCCTCTAGGGCTTGGACGCGGTCTTCCACATCATCCACTT
Organism: Ambystoma mexicanum; assembly: GCF_040938575.1. Lineage (NCBI taxonomy): Eukaryota > Metazoa > Chordata > Amphibia > Caudata > Ambystomatidae > Ambystoma > Ambystoma mexicanum. The sequence continues at coordinate 291,526,787 of NC_090926.1, read as the reverse complement.
TCTTGTCAAGGGAATCCAGTCTCTTACCAATGTCCGCCCTAAAGCCTCAGATCTCCTCAAGTAAGGCCGCCATATTACGACTCACATCTGAAGTTTCTGTTGTCTCAGGCTGGCTTGCTTCACGCATGGCGAAATCTCTCTCCTGATGAGGCGATCTCTGGAACCTCTGCAATTCCTGCACTCCGTGCATCCAAGACCAGGTTAGTCGCCAAGCTGGGAAACAGGAGCTCCTAGGGCTCCCGGGCAGAGTGGAGCAGGGCTCAACTATTTTCCTTCTCTTTCACCTCTCGGGCAACACTGCACACCTCCGATGAGTCGCCCTACAAAGCCTCGGTTGCAGTAGCTCACAGGCCCCCCTCAGCCCGCTACAGGCTGTTAAGAGTTTCAGGCAAACCAACCAAGGGAGGATGGGAAAGGGACCAGAGGAGAGCACAGGCCCCCTCCTCCTATAAGCAGGTTGGGGGAAGCGGACCAAGGAAGTCACTATCAGCAACAAAAAAAAAGAAAAAAAAGGGAAACCCCCTCAGAGGAACAATGTCACGTGGAACCACTCAAGCAGGAGCCACACCGTCCCTCTTGTAAGCACCATCCAGCAAGTAGAAAATTAGATAGGGAGGCCCTAGCCACTGGCACAGTGTGAAGGAGAGCACTGGAAAGGCCCCAGCAGAGTCCAAAGAAAACGTTCCCTGGGTAGGTCTGTCCCCACCGGCATTTACAGATTCTGACTCCCTGGAAAAACTCTGCTGCCACACACCGTTGCTTCTCCCGGGCCGTAGGTCTGCACTAGGTTGTCCAGTCTACACTCCGACTCACGGCGATGAGGTATGGGCTTCAGCAAACTGGCCCCCCAGGCCACAGGAGCGCCACAGCCGCAGGGGATCACAAACCCCCGTCCCGACAGTGGAGGCCAGGCAAGCCGCTCTCAAATCAGCAGCAGGCAAACCTCCTTCTGCAGTCCTCCACCCCGCGGCTTCCGCGCTGTCTCCGCTCGCTGCCACGGAGTCCTCGTTCCACCTAACGGCAAGCGGGAAGAGCAGGGAGGACCAACATGCCGACCGTCACTACGGCACCAAATTTCTCTGTAGTGGGGGGCATGGGCTGCTTCTCCTATGTCCATGCGGGCGTCCCCGCGACCGATGTCAGGAAGGAGCACAGACCGCACTCACAAGCCTGCGTCGCCTGCTGACCGAAAATCTCTAGGTCCGCATGTCGACACAGGATCCTCTGATGGGCTCCTCACTCGGGCCACAGCACGCTGAAGGGATCCTCTTCGCTGGTGCGCGCTAGTGCTGGCGCTGCCCCTCCCCCACCGACACTCTGGCGAGCTCACCGCGGAGCTCCCCAGCCGGGACAGGGACAGCACTGTCTCCGCTCGCTGCCACGGAGTCCTCGTTCACCGGGTCCATGGCACCTCCAGACGCCGGAAAAAGGCTCAGGTGGCTCTCGAAGACTTCAGCACGCTGTGATGGGGGCCGGGGTCTGCTGCCAACAAACTGGGGGGGCTCAAATCTCCAGTTTAGGCGCCCCGATGTGGAGACTAGCTGAGAAACATCTACATATCTCAGCGCCCCCTGGTGGCACCCCCAGATGTACTGTTTTAAGAAATTGTGAAAGGTTTGTTTTTCATACCAAAACACAAATAAATAACTAGCTAAGAATACACGTCTTTAAAGTTAACAAACGCGTTCAAAAAGACACTACTTTCACATATTAATAGAGGTAATGAACTGTTGGATTATCAAAAGAATGTGTTGGATTATCAAAACAATGACACACAGAACCTGATCCCAAGTTACGTGTTAAAGATCTTTGAAGACCAGCTGGTCTGATTTCTTGTTGATGGGTTTCCACACTAATGAATGATGTCATCAATAAGGATTGTGTGTTTGCTCCTTTCCATCTTTGATTATCAGGCAAGGGAGCTGGAGGCACCTAAAACCGAGCTCAGAGCGGCCTGCTAAAAGAGCCAGCATGGGGGCCCTGTCCATTTTTGTTGAGCCACAACTCCTTAAGCCCCCCTCAGCCTTTGGCAGCGCCGTTTCGCAGAGCGCGCAAAGTAGTGTCAACGCAGATGTTCTTCCACGATCATAATGCGCTAAGGTTATAGGCATCATGGATCTAAAGAAACAGAGCTTATCACGAAGAACGCTTTGCTCAGGACTGTCGGTTCCTCTTCATGGAACTTTACTTTGAGAGCTTTTCCTGACATGGTCCGTGAGAGGTCCCATGTTATTTGGTTTCCGAGGGCCTGCAGCAAAGCAGTGCAAGAGCTTGGCACAGGCGGTTGGGGCAGGCCACAGGAGATGGAAGCTGGTTATAGGGCACTGTGATGGCAGCTGGTGGCTGTGCTGCAACGGGTGGGCCCTGGAGGGCAACGAATTGTGTTAATGTTTATTTGTCCTGGACAGGAATCCGGTGAAGAGCAGGTAGTAGCAGATAGTGGGTATGTAGCACATCAAGGTGGTGGCGGTATGTAGCAAGTGGAGCGTTTTCCGTAGTTCAGGTCTGAAGTCATGTATTCGGCTGACCCGCAAATGTGTGAGCTGTTTCCGCGGCACTGCAGAGAATCTTAATCAATGCATAGATGTTGTGTGCAAAGACATAACCTGTAGCAACTTGTGTTGACCCAAACGCCCTGTGGTCATGGACATTCCAATTCTGCATCTAACAGAGATAATTAGCTGTACCTTTATATGGCCCAGGAATATAGACATGCAAGCAGACCAGAACGTAACCAGAACGTATTCAGGCAGCTACCAGCATGCAGAGAATGAGGGCCTAAGTAATGGTAGCATCACATTCGGAAGGCACCGAAAATGGCCATTCTGCGCCTTGGATTTGACAATCCAGCTTCTCTTCCTTTACAACGGCCTCGCCACAGGGGTTCCACATCCATGCGCTCTCTACAAATCCATATCTTGGTTACCAATTTTGAATGAGGCACTGTCTTTTATTTCTCAGCTCAACTTAGTGACCTAAAATCTGTTTGTCCTCCTCTGCCTTTTCCTTAGCAACCTGCCGCTACTGCTGCTAGCACGGCCATGGTACTTGCAAGTGTCATCTTGAGGATTAACTAATGTAATGGCGTTTATGGAGTTACCTTATAAAAAGGTTTAAAAAAATTCTCCATCTGCCTTCATGTCGTTGTGGAGCCAGTGCAGTTGCCCTGAAATCATAGATTGTGCAGGGGTTGCATTAGTGAAGCTTGAGCCAAAGAGACTAGGATGATGCCCTGCACAGAGTTAAACCGGGCATACCATCAAAAGGCCGCTCGGGAGAAGATCATGAAGCATTGTGGAGAAGTTCAACTCGCGGAATGTGGAGAAGACTCCCTCAGCCCTGCATTGCATCTTCATCTCCAGTCCTCCTCCACAGCCAGAGGCCACCTGCTGCTGGAGGCAGCCAACGGTTGAGCCTGGAGCTGCCCCGAACATCACGCCTGCTGCCTTTGCCACTGTGAAGGTGAGCCGGTGACCGTCTACCAGGGTTTGAAACTGCTGGACGATGGGAGCTATTTAACTTTTGCATCGGGCCTAGGAGAGCAAGGTTAGCTTGACACCAGAAACCTCCAGGAAGCACTCTTCACACCCCTAGGTCAACTGATGGCATACAAATGTACCGAAGTCTCATTAGCTCTGTCTTTTTGTGAATGCGTATGAAAAAGCATTCAGACACATCGCTGAGACTTTCAAATCATACCGGGTCATATATAAAAGGCAAAGGGTTGTATTTTGCATCTCTGTGGAAATGAACTGGCAGCATGTGATGCGGTGGCTCCTCGTTCCCCCGAGATAGCCCCTGCTTACTGGGTGATGCCGGACACCCAGCAACTGCCTTTAGCCCCCGCTCAACGCATCTTAATTTCAACCCCTGCATCACTGATGCTTGACAAGGGCGAGAGCATCAAGGGTTTCCCGGGGGTGCTTGGGACAGCAGGTCAGACCGTTCTGTCTCGTTTTAGGGCAGTGGTGGATTTATGAACATATGCCTTTTGTTTTTGTCCCGGGACACTTCAGAGGGCCTGATAGCTGAAAAGTACTAGAGCTGGTAAACATTAGCTCAAGCGTTTCCATCACTTTTGGTGTTGTCTGAAGCCAGGATCTGATGCTTTGCTGTCTTGGCAGTTCCTTTTGCTTCTGCCATTCCACTGTATTATAAAATCCATGAAACATGCTTTTTTGTCCTCAAGTTAAATTTCAGCTTGAAGAGCTTGCACTTGGGAGTAAGTTATGAATTGCTTAGCGACGGCACTGCTTCCTGTCAACATGCTCCAGGAAACATTCCCAAAAATCTATGATGTCTCAAGAAAGGGATGACATCTTCTGAACATGCTGTCAATAATCACTGCAGTGTCTTGGTCAGTCTGCATTGCAAAAGGTGCCATTTGTGTGGGGGGTTGGATGATTGGCAACTAAGCGCCACAGGAAGATGCACACCAAGAGACTTTCCAAAGCGTCACAGGTCAAGAGTACAGGTGAATGTAAATGTATACGTTCCATAGCGTTTGGGGATTTGATTGACGATGGAACAATTTCATAGTCACAGAGACGATTGTGATGTCGGCTTTGTGAATTCAGGGTCCAATAAAGATTCGAGTTGGACAGCGCAAGTCAATAGGAATGTATCAGACATGCCTTACCTTGGAGGTCTTGCGGGGCTTGTGTTCGAAGAGGTAAGGCCTGTCTCCTCTGGCAGCCACGCTGCTGCCTGAAGTCAACAGAACAGCCTAGTGTGCACTCGAAAAGGCAGTCTGAATGGAGGAAAAACAAACTCCAAAGAGGGGAAAAAACATCCAGCTTCAGCAGCAGAGGAATTAAAGGCTCGTCAGTTTCCAGAAGGAACATTCCAAGGACAGCAGAACAATGGAACTCAGCGGGCCAGAAAACAAAAGCGGGCAGGCTCCAGGGCAGCAGGGTAACCAGGAGAACCAGAACCAAGGTAAGAGCCAGGAGAGGGAATACGTGAGTGGGAGCGAGAAGAGAAAAGCAAGGGCAAGCAGGATCAGGACCAGGGCACGAGCGTCGTAGCAATCGGGTAGAAGAAGCTGATAGCGGCGCACCGCTTACCTGGAAACCGGTGTTCTTATTCTGCCGGTGCAACGCACCATCTTGGATGTCTGCGCCATCACGAACAGTGACGCGGGAGATCAGCTCCATCTTGAGAAGGGCCGACGTACAGCAAAATGTTGCAATAGCGACGTGTACGCTTTCAACTGCCATGCTCGGGATGTTTTCCTCTCCAAGCATATAGCCGTACATTGTTCTGAACCCAGAAACAGCGACCTGGCTTTCCAGTTTATAAACAAATTATGCCACTCCAACCATGGAATGCCCAGAATGATGGAATAGTGGGCTGCGGTTAACAGATCAAAAAAATCTTTTCCATGTGATGGTGTATAGACATTGTCAACTGTTTGGTTTGGTCTGTTATCAGACCAGAGCTGAGTGGTAGTCCATCCACTCCTTCAAAGGGCAGGGCCGTGTCTTTAGGTTCAATGAGGATCCCCATCTTCATCGCCCATGTCCTATCCATGAACACTGCTTCAGCACCAGAGTCAGCCATGGCTGTGGTTTCGACCTCCGACCCATCAGGTAGAAGAAACCGGATTGTCAGGACCAACAAGGATACAGCCTTATCACTTGAGGAAGCCAGGTATCCATTTAGACAGGGACTAGCAACTTCCTTCCAAACATGAGTCCCTTCTATGTTCGGGAGCTGACATTTCCCACCTTACGTGGAGGAGCCAAAGGACATGCACGTACAAAGTGGTTAGAAGATATGCATTACATGCACAACCCTTTATTTCTGTAATGCTGTCTTTCCTCATCTGAAAGTGGACCTCTTGTTGCTCCTATCTGCATGGGTTTGTCTACTGCAGGTTCAATAGCTGAGACCGGGGTTGGAGACCTGCTGGTACCATAGCGTATTTTTTTGCGTTCTGTCTTGCGTTCTTGCAGCCGATAATCAATTTGGAGGATTAACCTCACTAGTTCTTCGAAGGAGGAAGGTCTAGGTACTCGTGCAAATTAATCCTTCCACTCTTCTAACAAACTCCTCCTGAAGAGGGTGAAAAAGGCCTCTTCCGGCCAACCAGTTTGCTGAGCGAATTGCTTGAACTTGGTTATATAAGCCAACAAATCAGTCCTCCCTTGCGCAAAATGTAAGAAGTAGTCCTGTCTGGTATACGACAGCTCTGGTCTGTTGAGCATGCCGGCAAACAAGGTGATAAAGGCTCGATAATCATTGGTGTGGCCCAGGAAAAGGTGCCGCCTTCAAGGTGGGAAATAAGGAACCTCGCCTTAGATCTCTCAGTGATGAATGTAGCTTGTCGAAAAGTGAAGATCACTGTGCAGGCATCCACAAATTCTCTGTATATTTCTTGGGGTCCCCAGCATAATTTTCTATTGAGACACCCCGACATGATGAACTCTCCATTGGGAGGTCTCTTTGGGTCATTTCTTGTTTTAATGCCGCGTTTTCTGTTTGAGGTTCTGCACCTCAAGTGTGAGCCCCTATAGTGCAGCCATTAGTTCTTGAATCTGTGATTGGTTTTGGGCGTCACAATTTATCAGAAGCTGGCCTTACCTTGGAGGTCTTGCGGAGCTTGTGTTCAAAGAAGGCCTATCTACTCTGGCATCCATGCTGCTGTCTGAAGTGAACAGAACAGCCTAGTGGCCACCCGAAAAGGCAGTCTAAATGGAGGAAAAAAAACTCCAAAGAGGGAAAAAACCTCCAGCTGGAGCAGCAGAGCAATTAAAGCAGTTTCCAGAACGAAGGTTCCAAGGACAGCAGAACAATGGAACTCAGTGGGCCAGGAACACAGGTAGAATGAAGTGGACAAGTTCCAGGGCCGCAGGATAAGCGGGAGAACCAGAACTAAGGTAAAAGCTAGAAGAGGGAGTAAGCGAGCAAGAAGAGGAAAGCAAGGGGAAGCAGGATCAAGGCCAGGGCACGAGCGTTGTAGCAATCAGGTAAAAGAAGCTGATTGCGACGCACTGCTTACCTAGAAACCAGCGTTCTTAATCTGCCGGTGCAATAGGCCATTTTGGATGTGTGCGCCATCACTCAGAGTGACGCGGGATGTCAGCGCCATCTTGAGTAGGGCCACGTCCAGCATAACATTGCATTAGCGACGTGTATGCTTGCAACTGCCAGGCCCGGGCGTGGCAGTCACAGAACGTTACAGAATGGCTTGGTTAACTCACCAGGGGACCAAGTTTATTGATTTCAGACTGTACAGCATGGCTCATACTGCATCGTTCAGTGCTTCAATAATAACAGCAGTCTTAAGGTAGCAATGGGGCCAATTGTAATGGCGTTTACATAGCCGAAGCGAGCGAATGCAGTAGAGTGCCAAGGCCAAGTGGGCAATGGTAATGAGACTCTATCATTGTGAGGATGGAAAAGATAAAGGTTGCCGTCGAAAATTGGATGTTGATAACTGGCTCTCAGCGAGTAAGAAATGGTGTGCTCTCTGTATCTGGCGAAGAGAGTGGGTAAGTGGCTTGTAGCTTGCAACTTGAAATGTGCACCTATGATGGGAAAGGTCCCTAAATGTTGGGCAGTGGTAAAGAATAATTTCACTTACCCAAGCAACAGATCACAGCTGTTGTGTAGGGATCTGGTGACTATGCAGAATTTCATTTTGGGCTCAATGTATTTAGCTTTGTCTCTTCCTTTCCAGTCTTAATTCCGTAGTTTTACTTACACACCGCTTCTCCTGGTTTTGCACCAACGCCTTCTTTGGGCGGCTATTGCCCCATTGTTCAACGTGCACTTTCTGTGTGCCTACTGCCGGGGTTCGGAAGTGCTGGTATCTATTGTAGCGACGGGTAAGCTGGACTCCAGGATCTACCGTTGACTTCTCAGTGCAACTGGTGCCATACAAAAGGGACTATGTGACATTAAGTCTCCGTGTGTGGGTTATTTGTTTTCAAGGCATTTTGGATACGTGGAAGAGATTTAAAGCATATTGGGTCGCATATATGCAGTGTGCCGTTCTGCTACATAGCAGTGGTATATATGATGCATAGAGTCCAGGCTCACCCACACCTGAATGCACTGCAATGGTGGTTGTAATTACAGCAAAGGTGATCATTGAGACTGAGGAAACACGTGGGGTGGTATTGTGCCTTCAAAGTAGTTAGGTCTTAAACTTGCTGTGGTTTTGTATTTAAGTCGTGGGAATACTTCCCACGATACGTTATTTTCCATGGAACAGGGGGGGGCAGGTCTGATCCGAGAAGAAAGAATGTCTTATTAGTTTGGTTCAAAGGAGTGCTTTAAGAGTAACAATGTAATGAATTGGGCTTTGTAAAACACAGTTAAAAGTTATTTGTGCATGCTACCTTTCTAAATGCAATAAGGCCCAACTATTGCCGGAGTGTAGGGGCCTTGCAACAGAACGTAACATCTTCAAGTAGGAAAATCAGGTGCACTCAACAATGTGATCACATTAATTAAGCACACGATGTTTGACATACCTAGTTTTGCCTGCAGCATAGACCGCTTGGGCCTTTGGGACGTGTGTGGCCTATCTGGCATTATCTATTTGACCTCATACTTTGGTTGCATGTGTCATATTGCACTATATTACTCAACCAAAGGGCGGGCTCTGCAACTACTTTCCAAGTATAATCTCTCTTACTGCTATGGGGTCATATTAATTGTCTGAAGTTATTGAAATCCTTCCTTATCAGGATTTATCGGGCTCAATCTCTTTCAGTGTCCTCTTTTTGTTCAGAACTTGTCTCTCTATCGTGTTGGGTCCCTCAGGGTTCCTGCTCGGTCCTTTATTCTATTAATTGTGTATATTCAACCTGGAGTTGAGCTCATCCACTCCAATGGCCTCGATTGCTACTCCTCTCCTGACACACAGATTATTGTGCGGCTTAATTTATCTCAGCCTGAAACTGCGTCTCAGCTAGGGAGTTGCTTGGAGGAGGTGGGCGGTTGGATGAGCGACAACTGGCTAAAGTTTAATGGGGACAAGATGGAGGTACTGGTGGTTGGCCCCCCTTCTGTCTCTTCTCTCTGGACTCCAACATTATGGCATTCTGCTGTTGGTTCTTTCCCTTCCCTGATTGCGGTAGTTGACGACTTAGGTGTGAAAATGACTGCTTATTTGTCGAATCAAGCGCAAGTCTCTTCTATTTGACAAACTGGATATTTAAAATTAACAGTGCTGAAGAAAATTGTGTACTTTCTCCCCCCAAAGTTGCATGCTCCTGTGGTGGCTTCTTTGGTTATGATACAGTTGATTACTGCAATTCCTTATTTTAGCTCATGCCTACTTGACTCATTGCTTGCAAATCCTGCAGAATGCGGCAGCCAGAGTTGTGAAAAAAAACTTCTTTCAGAACACATATTTCTCCTGTTCTTCGTTAGCTTGACTGGCTTCCCATAAATAAGCAGATTCAAATTAAATTGATGTGCTTTTTATGGAACTGTTATTGGTGTGTTCATCGTGCTTTTTATGGAACTGGAGCCGCATATTTGCAATATAAATTCCGCCCCTACGTCACCAGGTGCTAACGCCACTCTTCTTATTCTAGTGCCCCGTTTACGACCGTCTCGAGTGGGCAGTCGTGCCTTCTCAGTAACCACAACGAGGCTTTGGAATTCTCTTCCTTTTCCACGTGGGGCTACAGAGAATCATCTTCTGTTTCTAAAATTTTTGAAAACCGTTTTCGTCTAAAGCTTTGTCTTCTCAGTCAGTTGGTATGTTCTGTTGGGTTTTGTAGCGCCAAGATGCCCTTGAGTTGTATGTTCTGCAGTTCATAAATATGTATAATATAACATTACAATCCTTCTCTATTTTGCTGAACTACCTCAAGATTATGGTGAATGATTCCTAGCTCATATTCCTGGGAACTTAATATTGATTGGACTCAAGCTCATCATGTCCCCTCCTTGTCACGACTATCAGTGTTAATCCTAGATTAGAATTCAGACTTTAGAAGGATATCTCAGGAGTTACATCTCTGCAGCACAGGACGACTGGAAGGATCTCCTGCCACTGGCTGAGTTCGCTTATAATAACTCGTATCATTCGACTATTCAACATCCCCTTTTCAGTGCACCTTTGGGTTCAATCCTACTTCTTTTCCCACTTTGAAAAGATCTGACACTAAATTTCCAGACCTAAACCAACTGACAGAACAGATTCGTCAAGGACACCGCTCCGCGGTTATCACTCTAAGTCATTCCCAGGACAGGAGAAAGCATTTCGCTGATCGTCATCGAACACCAGCTCCTATCATCAAACCCGGAGATTGGGAATGGCTTTCGTCAAGATTTCTACCTAGACATTTAGTTCCATCTAAACTCTCTCCTCGGTACTTTGGTCCATTCCGAGTTCTCGCTGCCATAGGTACTGCAGCTTTCAGACTCTGCTTACCTAGTTCCTGGACAAGAATACACCCAGTTTTTCATGTATCACAATTGAAGCCCGATAATCGGAGTACATTTCATCCCAGAGTTTCTGATCGCCCTGCACCCATCAGTTCGGACTCTGGACCAGAATTTGAAGTCAAGGAAATGTGCGACTCTCGATATCATCGGGGTCGTCTTCAGTACTTAGTCGACTGGAAGGGGTACTCTCCTGCTGACCGTACCTGGGAACCAGTATCTGCTATCCATGCTCCTCGGTTGATTAAAAGATTTCATTTGAGACATCCTGGCAGACCGGGAGGTGCCGAACCTAAGGGGTGGCATACTGTCACGACTATCAGCGTTAATCCTAACGCGATGCCTAAACCCAACATGGCGGCTCCTGCATTCCACTGCAGTATGTGCAGCAGTCTAGTTGCCACGCCTCAGAATGCCTTGCAACGTTTCCAGGCCAACGCACCGACAGCTTATCTGTCTGCTTCCCCCAGACAAGGACGCGTTGCTACTCTCCAAGGAGCTTGCGAACGCTACGTGAGTCCGTGTCAGGGAATTCTGTTCCTCTTTCTACTCAGACTTACCTTTGGGGCATATATTCTTATTGCCACTTTTCTATTGAAACTAATTGATCTTTGTTGTGTTTATATGTGTTTACTTTAGGACGCTTTGTTGCCTTTCCGTTCTGGGGTTCTTTTAGAGCCGCCCAAGCCACTCGCCTTGAGAGAATTTGTTCCCAACATCCGCCTTCGACCGGTGTTGGTTACTAGGGTTTCCTTTGGTAGGCATCCTTTTCTTCTGAAGCATTTATAAGAATTGTTGTTTCTTGTTCTGCAGACTTACAGTTTGTCTTCGTCTCCCAGACACAAAACCCTGTACGCTCATCCCTTCTGAACCGCAGTCACTCATCAAGCTTGAAGGGGTCTCCGTTTATTCAGGGTAACTATTCTTCCCTACCCCCCTCTTGGAGGTTAGGTTTTTTCCAATTACTCTTGAGTGTTTTGTTCATCATTTTCCCTTGTTCTACACCTTCCAGTTTATCCAGTCTTTCAGATCATACCGGATGGTCGGTTACTCTCATTTCTAAGTCTTACTACAATCAGATCCCTTGGTAAGGGTTCCGTTTCTAGAAGTGTCTTTTCCAGTACTAGGAAGAATCATTTCTAATCACTTTGTTTCACTATTTCCCTTTAGCCAATCTGATTCTTCTGCCCTGGATCCTATCCTTTAAAGACACGCCTATTCATCACCATACTCCCGGGATAGCGTAATCTACCTCCACGGGACGTTTTCAGGAGTCTACGCTCACTAGCAGCTCCACAGGGTTTTAGTCCCCAGGAGAGTTTCCCTGGGAACCTCCCCTTGCCCTGGCCTTTGTGCCGGGTCTTTGGGTGTTTCTCGAGGGGAATTCTAATTGTCATCTGAAGCTAGAACATCTCCATCTGGATACCTTTGTTTCCTACATCCGTAGCTGCTATTCTGCTCCAAATCCCCAGGTGAGAGAACTTCATTTCTATGTTTTCCTTACACGGGCCACTTATGATTGTTAAACAGTAAAGTATTGTGTGCATTCATAACACTCCTCCCATCATCTACCGCTTACCTCACATCTTTCCCAAGCATATGTCTACACATCTTACTCTTGGTGCAGACACTGCCGTCAGCTGGCTGAGCAAAACAAGTCCTCACCCTGTTTAATGCTTTTGACTAAAACATGGTGCCTGTGTGCAGTGCATTTTGGGTGCGCTCTGAGCCATAATGGACATTTGCTGCAGGCCTCAGGTGAAGCTGCACTTGGTGTAAACTATTCAGTGGGTAAACATATTTTCAGCATTGCTCGTATTATTCCACTGCTAAACATGTTTTTAGCTCTGCCTATTGCTTATGTAATTTTGCATTGCTCGAAGGACACATTGGAGAGAAGATGCACGCACACGCTAGAATGAGCGGATGCCAGCTGGTACTTGATAACGCTGTTATGGAATTTGCTGAATGAAGCCCAAGAGAAGTTATGTAGTTGTGTTTTTCTGCTGTCCTGAGAAAGGGAAGAGTTTTGCCTCTTGGGGTTGCCATGCGTCACTCCGGTCGGGGCCCATGAGAACTGTCAACAGGTAGAGACTTAGAAAGCCAGAAAGTTCTGGAAAATACCATCACGCATTTGTGGATGGCTTAACATGAGGGGCACAAGAGCAGTCAGACAGAAAGCTTCACTGGAGGATGTACGCACCGATGCAGGCTTGTTGATGCCAAGATCTCTATGCCTGCCTGTTTGGGAACCTTTCAGGAAATACATTGGTGGGCTCCCAACATGTGTTAGCCTGTCTACAACATCATCCTATCTCTAGACAGACAACAACACAAATCAATGTGAGAAAGCAAAGCATAAACAACATAAAACCAGCAACAGAAACCAGTGAAAAAACTGGACAGCCTGCCATGCAGTGCTCTCCTTGACTCCAAATTGTTTGTCTGTATCAACACTTCTGAGTTCAACCAAATACTAAATTATGAAAGATTAAATATCTATGTATTAATTCTGTTCACAGTTCTCATGCAAATGCAATAGTCATTCATAAAACATGAAAACATAATAACACCATGAAAGGAGCATGGAGAACAAAAAAACACATTTAAAGCTTTTGTGCAGCAAAACAATTATTACATGACATACATAAAATCGGACCATGGTCAGAGCAACTCATGTGACATTGATTTGTCTTTTTCCTTCAGGCTAGACCATCAGCGATTCCAAAATATGGATCACTACTTGTCTAGACTGATAGGTGATTGAATAAACTAGCATGTCTACGCCAGTACTTAATAAGCTTTCTTTATTGTGGGGGGCTTTTTGAATTATTTGTTGACCCCTTGTAACCATGCAGCAATGGCTGGAGGCCTAGCTGTCGGTGCGGTGCAACATTTTGGCAGGTATCTATAGTTTAACCGCAGCCTTCCTCAGGACCCTGTTCAGTTTCTTTGGGGGACCCTTCAATGGGGGGGTAAGAAATTAGGAGGGGGTCCACTTCAAAACTCATAGGTGGTTGGGATATGTGTCTTCTGGGGCATGCAGAACCTGAGTGAGGCTTGTGCTGTGTTTAAATTGAGTATTGTTGAATAAGCTTGGCTGTGTTGTAAGCTCTGATTGCAGGCTTGTGATAGCGAGGATGTGTCTCCCAGTGCTCGCGAAATTGACTGCACGTCTGCTGCACCATGGAATGTCCCAGTTACCAGGGACTGCTGGTGAGATAAGGGTGTGTTTTGCAGCTGTGTCAACAGTGATGTATTCTATTTAGATTTCTTTTATTCATGTATTCATTTATTATTCGGGTTGTATTTACTAATTTATGCATGCTTTTGGTGAATAAAGAGGCCATATTAGAGACATTTTACAACCTAGCTGAGTGTGTGTGTGTGTGTGTTTGTGTGTGTGTGTAGCTACTTACCCTTCAGCGTCCAACATTTTTCATTCAGTGTACTGTGGAGAAAATTAGAAATATATCTGTGAACTCTGTGAAAAGCAAAACATTTGGTGCTGTGAGCAGGGTGCCTTGTGATGAGGAATTACAGGAATCAAGGGATCTGTGCTTGAACGCTGGTTGGCAAGATTTATAGTGAAAGTGAGTTTTGTTTTTCCCTTTGCAGTGGGAGTCAGGATGTGTTAATAAGTGCTTTGTGTGTGCGTTTTGCATGACTGCATTCAGGTTTAATGAGTATGTTATTGTAGATACATTATTGTAAGTTATTGTCAAAAGGAACTCTTTGTTTAAGAAAAAAGATAAGGGTCCTCCGCTGGCAAAGACTGCATTGGTGTTATGATCCCAGGATGGGCAAAGAGCCCATATGATAAATTAGCCCAGGAATGGGCATGTGGCGCAGGATTGAGCAAACAGTGGGATGAAAGTCTAGGTGAGGCAGGACCCACTGAGGTCATGTCTGGTTTACATCAGGTTTCAGTGGAAAAGGGAAAGGAATTCTCCATGCTAGTGAGGCGGGGATGGATTCTATTGCATGCTGTGAGAAACCTTAAGGTGTCTCCCTAGCTAGTGCCCGCGGATCTGTCATCCAGGTGGCTAGGACACGGCCATTGCTATTGGATCCAGTTCCTGGGGGTGGGGGAGTGGGAGTGGGACACCGAAGGGTGAGATGCGGTATCCCCCTTTCAAGGGTGCGGGTGCGGGTCCAGACCAACTAGGACCAACTAGGACCATCTACTCGCACTGTCTAGCCGTGCCAAGATTTCTACTGAAAAGAGCAGGGGAGCAAGCTTCCCAGTTCTATCTGCCAAACACTGGAATGCCTTCCTCTTAGCCTTATCATGGAACCTGCATTCTGGACCTTCAGAGCTAACGTAAAGAATTGGCTCTTCGGGAAGTTCCACGAATGCCCAGTGCCTGGCCCTGCCCACCTGTTGTAACCTCCCTGCCTGACTCTGTATTTTGGTGTGCCCATCATCGACCACCTTTGTAACCTCTGGTCAACCTGCACTTATCTCTGTGATTGTACACTGTGTATATCTCTGCTTCCAATATTATGTATTACCTGTAAATCTTTTGTGTTCAAAATCTGCAACATCTGTAAGCCTTAAGCGCCTAGTTACCCGAGGGTTCACTGCATGGTACAAATAAAGAAACTAAACTAAACTGTTATTGTGGCCGTAGCCACCAAGAGAAAGCTAATAAACCCTGTCGCTGCCGTACTTTAGGGGCCCACACTACATTACCCAGAAGCCTGTGCATCATTGCTAGAGGTGTACGGCATGCAGAGCTGGCTTGATACGGTGCGCCTCTGTCCGGGCCAGGTGCTGGTGATTGACGGTTGAAGGCACAGGTGGATGGCACTGCAGGAGCTCCATGAGAAGCATGGAGCGTTCATTTTCTTTGGCCCGCTGAGAATGCGGCGAGCATTCTGAAAACTGTTTTCCTGGCCCACAACGGTGATGCTTCCCGGGCTGCAGCGGTGAGTCTGCAGAGTTGCTGTGAACTGTTGTGGTGCCGGCAGAGTCAGAGTTGGATACTGCTTGTCAACGTTTGCTCTGGATTCCTCACAAGGCTCCCGAGCCTCAGATAAGTAGCCTAGTTAAATGCTAAGCATATTCTCAGAGTAGACAGGGCATTCACTCAACATGGAGCAATGTTAGAAAATAAGGGACTGTGTTACGAACACCAAGTGGATGCTGAATGCACAGTTGTGGGACATGTTTATAAATGCATTTGTAAAGTGGAGTAACTTACGCAGGGAAGTTATGGTTGCCTAATATCCTACGTGTGTGAGGTGAACACATGGAGGGGAAGGAAACAAGGTGTACTGAGAGATGTGCTAAATGCTGATCAATGTACATGTTATCATTTCACCAATTCATCAGGTCATTTCATTGTCCAGGCTACTGTTATGTTTTATGTTGTTTGTATATGATATATGAGGTCAAATACTGTAAGGATTGGACAGGAGAGTTTATAGTTGAAGTCAAGTCTGTGTGGAGATGTCAGGTGGTCAGAACACATGAGATAAGGGCGTGTGCAGGTTGTCGCAGAGTCACAAATAAGAGTGATTGTGTGTCTTATATATTCTTTCCCAAAGTCCCCCGTCCTATCCAACTGGTTACCCTAACCCTCTTTCCGGTTTTCCTACAATCCCCTTACCCATCCACAACCTCTCCCTAATCCCTTTTCCCCTCACTGGTTGCCTTGTGGTTACCTGTTACTTGGAATCAGGAACCTGTGCCAACCACAGTCGGATGGGGTCATATACATTTCAGCTTCTGTGGTTGGGGTGCGGGGGGTGTTGATATCCTCCCCTTCTACGGGTTGTGACATAATCACCAGCCCCCATTTGGGGATATTCACACCACCCAAGCCAAAATGGATACAGCTTCCCCACCTTTAGCTGATGTTCTAAAGGCACTACAGGATATTCAGTTAGAATTTGCTCATTCTCAGCAGGAGACTACCGCTTTGAAGGCTCAAATGAATGGGTTAGTGGCTCAGGGAACGGCATTGGCAATCCTGGGCCCTCTACTTCGCAAGCTACATCTGGCAGGGCATCCACTTTAGTGGTTCAGACACCAAACAATGTTCCACTGGCTACTCCAGAATGTTTTGCAGGAAACCCAAAGAAACATATGACATTCTTAACTCAGTGGCAGTTAGATTTTTTATGCAAGCACGCTGCATTTGAGAGTACACAAGCTAGAACTGCATTTGTGATTTCTTACTTGACAGGGGATGCAGTGACTTGGGCAATGCCTTTGGTACAGAAGGATGATCCCATGTTTTACAATTGGGACTTGTTTAGGCCAGAATTTGGAAGGTTATTTGATCGGAGGCATGTGTCATTACCCCAGGACAATGAATTGTTAGCATTACAGCAAGGCTCAACGGATTTGGTATCATATGTGATGCATTTCAATAGACTCATAATTGAGCCAGATTGGCCAGAACAGATGCAGACTGTGGTATTCTACCAGGGGCTTAGGGATGAGCTCAAGGATGCTATAGCACATACAGATCCACAGCCGATGTCTTGCTCCTCACTCATTGATTTGGCACTCAGGTTGGATCATAGGATGGCTGAAAGAAAGGGCGAAAGGAGAAAGCCAACACATTGCCCTGTGTACGTTTAGACCGAAGCTGAGATGTCGGGGCACAACAGGCGGAGGGGGAGCCCATGCAGATTGAGGGTGTTTGAGGACCGTTATCTCAGGATGAGAAGGAGAAGTGGAGGCAAAATAACATATGCCTCTATTGTGGCAAGCCTGGACATTATATTAGGAATTGTCCTAATGCTCCAGATCGAGGAAATGGAGGAGACGAATACAAGACGGAATCGGGAAAAGCTCTGGCTCAGCCCTAGAGGGGATAAGGGACACGCAAGGATAGCTCAGGGGCAACGTGCTTGCCTTGGAAGCAAAATGATGTGGATGGAACAACACAGGTTCGATCCCTGGGTCTGGCCTTAGAAGCCTCTGGCTATTAAACATGTTATAAAAAACCAATTAAAATTACAAAGGGATTTGAGTCCAATCGAAAAGAAATTCCCCAGTATGATAGCGAACACTGTGCATACTAAGGCCCTGCATTTATACATTCTGCTGAACTTATTTTTTCCCGCAACCAAACAAACTGGGTCCGCCATGGTGGATTCAGGAGTCACTTGTAATTTTATTGATATAAGGTTGGCCGACAAGTTGGGAATACCGACGGCTAGCAAGGGAAATCCGGAGGTAGTACAAATGGTTGATGGGTCACTATTGACATCAGGTCCAGCCACAGTGCAAACACAACCAGTACCAATGTTGTATTTACCAGGGCATGAGGAGGAGATTGAGTTTCATTTAATTACAGCACCCCAATTTGGATTAATATTGGGCATGCCATGGCTGGTAAAACACAACCCCACCATTGATTGGGTGGAGCAGACACTAGTTTTCAAATCTGAATGTTGTTACACACATTTACATGACAAGATGGGTGGACCCTGCCACATTTTTGGCGGAAGGGGTCAGTTCAATAAACATGGCTGGGGCAGTGGAAACCGTCCTTCCTGACATTTATCAAGAGTATGCAGAGGTTTTTGACAAAGGGAAAGCTGAAACTTTATCTCCACATTGCTCATACTATTGTGTCATTGATTTGGAGCCTGGGGCTAAGCTTCTGTGTAGTAAGGCCTATGTGCTTACCGACGCAGAGAATGCACATTTGAGAGAGTATTTGGATGAAATGCTTGAGAGAGGGTTTATTCAGAGTTCTCATTATCTAGTGTCTTCTCCGCTTTTCTTTGTACCAAAGAAAGAGGGTACCTTAAGGACCTGAATTGATTACAGAGCCTTGACTAAGGTCACTATTAAAAATCGCTTCCCACTACCTCTAATCTTGGTTCTTTTGGACCAGGTGAAAACTGCTATGATTTACACTAAGTTAGAGTTGAGGTGAGCATATCATTTGATACGAGTGAAAGAGGGCGATGAGTGGAAGAAAGCATTTAGGACTAAGTTTGAATTGTTTGAGTATCTGGTGATGCCGTTCGGTTTATGCAATGCTCCTGCGGCATTTCAACATTTTATGCAGGAGCTGTTAAGGGACTACATTGATCTATTTGTCATTGTATACATTGATGACTTTTTGGTTTACTCTGAGTCCCCAGAACAACATGTTAGTCATGTATGGGCTGTGCTCAAGAGATTGCATAAATATCAACTATATGCAAAATTGGAGAAATGTCTGTTCCATAGTAACAGAGTGGAATTCTTAAGTTTCATACTGAATTCAGGAGCGGTAGTTATGGGCAAGAAGAATGTACAGGCAGTAACTGATAGTGTGTGAAGGATGTGCAAGTGTTTCTGGGGTTTGCCAATTTTTAGAGATGGTTTATTAGCAACTTTTCCCAGACCGTGACACCCATTACAAAGTTGCTCAGGAAAAATATGCAGTTTGCATGGGGGAAGGAGGCTGAGGCAGCATTTCAGGAACTGAAAGAAGCTTTCACTAAAGCACCCGTATTACAACACCCTGTATTAACGAGTCCTTTCCAGGTAGAGGTGGATGCGTCCAACCAAGCAGTGGGGTCAGTTCTGTCACTGTGGGGTCAGGAGAGAGTTCTTCATCCAGTGGCATTTTTCTCCAGGAAGCTCACAGAGTACGAGCAAAACGATTCAATAACGGACAAAGAATTGTTAGCTATTAGAGCAGCTTTCCAAGAGTGGAGGCATTATTTGATGGGGGCTCGTCATCATGTTGTGGTGGTAACAGACCACAAGAATTTACAATACCTAAGATCAGCCAGGATACTGCTCGACAGCTGAGGTTGTCAAAGTACTTCAGTGAATTTGAGTTTGTGGTGACTTATTGACCCGGCCACAAAAATGGGAAGGCAGATGCTTCAGATGCTTTGACCAGGCAGCAAAATCAAGAGGTAGCTTCACTAGAAAACAAGGCGATAATTCCCCTAGAAAGGATTATTGGGGCAGTAACTAAAAGTATTCTGGAACAAGTATGAAACAGTCTTGTGGGGAAGGATTTACAGGGCTGGAGGGCAGGTCATCCATCACTGTGCGCAACGGATTGGCATACCATTTGCAGCTTTTTTACTTGCCTATGCAAGAGTTGCAAGAAAGGGCATTACATTGGTGTCATAATACACCGTTGGCGGGTCATTCTGGAGAACGATCGACCCAAGGTATGTTAAACAAACATTTCTGGTGGTCAGGCATGAAGGAATCAGTACATAACTACTTGCAGCAGTGTGAAGTGTGCGTACGAAGTAACGCTGATCATTCCAAGAAGATGGGGTTGTTGCAGCCCTTACCAACCCCTGAGGGCCCTTGGACACATGTTTTCAAGGATTTTGTGACTGATTTACCAAAAGATCAACAGTATGGCATGATCATGGTTATTGTAGATTATTTCTCTAAGCAAGCACATTTTGTCCCATGCAAGGGAGTACCTACCCCCGGTCGGTTGGCAGAGCTATTTTTGTGACACATTGTTCCATTGCATGGTTGGCATAAGACAATTGTTTCAGACCGGGGGGGTCACAGTTTACCTCACGGTTTTGGCATGTCTTTTGTAGTATGTTGAAAATCAACTGCGCTCTCTCAACAAGCTATCACCCCAGGCAGATGGACAAACAGAAAGAGTCAATCAAACTATGGATCAATATATGACTGGTAAAACCGGCACAGCTGCCGCCGGAGTCCTTTATTTTCCGGCACCCGGGATTGGGCAATTACTGGGGCATTACAGCCCTGGCAGACCCGGTAATTGCCCATTCCCGAGTGCCAGAAAGTATTAGTCCCCATTCCCATTTGAGTCCCGTTGGACTCAATGGGAATGGGGAGGTCAGATGCAATGACACCATTCAGGAATGGTGCCGGTGCATCTGACATGGTCTGCTCACGGGTGCCGATCCGCCGACCAGGTCAGACCTGGCAGGCAAAAAGGCGAGCAGAACTCGTAGTTTGCCGGTCCAGTAACAACGGTACCAGCAAGCTTACCTGTACCGTTGTCACTGGACCGGCAACCTCATAATGAGGCCCAATATCTTTTTGCTGATTGTTTGACCTCTCGGGTGCAGGCATTGTGGTTAGCAGAATTTACTTCCAATAACACAGAGCATGTTTCCTTAGGAATGTCACCTAATGAGTGCCTTTACAGAATGACCCAGAACATGCTTCCGGAAACATTACCGGAGATGGAAACGGTGCCGGCGGTACCTGAGTACAAACAGTTTCTTCTCAATATCAGACGAAAGGCACAGCAAAATTTGGAGAGAGCCAAGGAGGTATATAAAAAACAGGCAGATAAGAAAAGAAGGGAGGCTCCTAATTATGGAGTAGGAGAAAAGGTGTGCTTGTCAACTAAGCATCTACGATCAGTGGGACCACGATAATATAATCCTAGATTTATTGGTCCATATGTAATTGACAAATGTGTGTCTCAAACAGCCATAAAACTAAAATTGCCTAGAGATTTGAAGATCCATCCAGTGTTCCTGGTATCTTTGCTTAAACCTGCGGATTCGGGAATTCATATTCAGCAGCTGCCGGTTATGATGAAGAACAGACAGGAAGAATTTGAAGTGCACCACCTACTGGATGCAAGAAGACGACAAAGTCGCCTATGGTATTTGGTAGAATGGGTGAGGTATGGGCCAGAGGATTGTTCATGGGAGCCGGCTGAGGCAGTGCATGCTCCAGGATTGGTAAGACAATCTTATGCATGATTTCCAAGGAAGCCAAGGCCTGGATGGCCCCCTGAGAGAGGGGGTAATGTTGGAAGTGTGGGGGCATGCTACTGTCATTGTGTCTGTAGCCACCAAGAGAAAGCTAATAAGCCCTGGTGCTTCCATATTTTAGGGGCCTGGACTACCGTACCCAGAAGCATGGGCGTCATTGCTAGGGGCGTACGGCACACAGGGCTGGCTTGTTAAGGCGTGCCTCTGCCCGGGCCAGGTGCTGGTGATTGACGGTTAGAGGCACGGGCGGAGGGCATTGCTGGAGCTCATGGAGAAGCGCAGAGCGTTTGTTTTCTATTGGCTACTAAGAATACGGAAAGCCTTCTGACCACTGTTTTCGGAAGGCTGCAGCGGTGACACAGGAGAGTTGCTGTGAACTGGTGCGGTGCCGGCAGACTCAGAGTTGGATACTGCTGGTCAACATTTGCTCGGGAGTCCTCACGAGGCTCCTGAGCCTCAGATAAGTGGCCTAGTTGAATGCTAAACATATTCTCAAAGTACACTGGGCAATCACTCGTCATGGGGCAATGTTAGAAAATAAATGACTGTGTTACGAACACCAAGTGGATGCTGAACACACAATTGTGGGATATGTTTGTAAATGCATTTGCGGAGCCGCGTAAATTATGTAGGGAAGATATGGTTGCCTGATATCCTACGTGTGTGAGGTAAACACATTGGGGGGAAGGAAACAAGGTGTACTGAGCGATGTGCTAAATGCTGATCAAGACACTCATTATATGTTGTACATGTTATCATTTCATCAATTCATCGTGTCATTTCATTGTCCATGCTACAGTTATGTTTTATTTTGCGTGCATGGGATATGAGGTCAAATAATGTCAGGATTGCACATAAGTGGTTATAGTTGCGGTCAAGTCTGTGTGGAGATATCAGGTGGTCAGAACACATGAGATAGGATTGTGTGCAGGTTGTCACAGAGTCACAAATAAGAGTGATTATGTGTCTAAGATATTCTTTTCCAAATTCCCCCATCCTATCCAACTGGTCACCCTAGCCTTTTTCTGGTTTCTCTAAAATCCCCTTACTGATCCGCAACCTCTCCCTAATCGATCCTCTCCCCACTGGCTGTCTCGTAGTTACCTGTTACTTGGAATCAGGAACCCGTGCCAAGCATGGTGGGAGGGGCCGTATACATTTTGGCTTCTGTGGTTCAGGGGTTGGGGTGTTGATACCCTTCCCTTCTGCGGGTTTTGACAATGTAGTTGTTTTTTGCTGCTTTCCTGGGAAAGGGAAGAGTTTTGCCTCTTGGGGTTGCCATGGGTCACTCCGGCCAGGGGTCATGAGAACTGTCAACAGGTAGAGACTTAGAAAGCCAGAAGGTTCTGTGAAATGCCATCATGCATTTGTGGATGGCTTAAAATGAGGGGCGCCAGAGCAGTCAGACAGAAATCGTCACAGGAGCATGGATGCATCGCTCCAGGCCCATTGATGCCAAGATCTCCATGCCTGCCTGTTTGGGAGCTTTTCAGGGACTGCTGGTGAGAGGAGGGTGTGCATTGCAGCTGTGTCAATGGTGATGTATTTTATTTAGATTTCTTTTATTCATGTATTCATTTATTTTTCTTGTATTTGTTCATTTATGTATGCTTTTGGTGAATGAAGAGACCATATAAGAGCCATTTTACAACCTACCTAAGTGTGTATGTGTGCACATACTTGCCCTTCAGCATCCTAATTTTTCATTCAGTGTAGTGGGGAGAAAAATAGGAATATATCTGCGCACTCTGTGAAAGCAAAACACCCTGTTAAAGCGATTGTTTCTTATAAACTAATCTGGGGACAGCATCTACACCACTAGGACCTGAGCACCTCATAAGTATTACAAACCCACACATCAAGCTTATCTGGTATCTTGCACTGTATAGTGTAGCAATGCTTTGAAAGTAAGGCCCTTCTTTAAACCGAGCTGTATATTATTGAAATGTTCTCTCACGATGACTAACATCTCATCACAGTTAACAACATGCATCCATACTTCCACAATCACTTTCTTCTCCCCTTCATCCCAAGTGTTCTTCGTAACTCTATTGTTTTGTCTAGTATCTAATTCCCTTTTCGTTTCACCTCACCTCCAACCCTATTCTTTCCTACCTAGTACAGACCAAGGTCTGATGACACTCTGGCAGGGTCTCAATACACCACCTCTCCGATAAGTTCAGGCAGTGTAAGATCACTACAGTGGTGAATGGTACGGTAGTAGTACTTGATAACATAACATATGTTATGCATGCTACAAAAGGCTCAACACTATACTTCATAACGCATCCTTAGCATGAAACAATTCAGTTCGTATCACTTCTTCCTTGAAATCTCTTCTTCAGTCATTCCAAACTAATAAGGGGAATTAAAAACCCTTTGACTGGTTCTTAAAGTTCTGCACAACCAAACCATTAACTACCTACTGAAAGCCTTGCTCCCTGATCTATAAACGTAAAGTGAAGCTTGGTCTCCCGTGCCAACGATACCACGGTTTGTACTGTACCACTGGAATTCCTTCTCTCAGTGTCTGCACAGTTAACCAACCATTGTGAAGCTCCACAAGCACCCAAAAACACATCTCTTGCTCTAAGCCGTGTGCCTGGTCATAGCTAATCTGACCTTTTGTGGAAGTTCCTCCTTTCTGCTAATTCTTTTATCCCCTTGAAATGTTTTAGCTCTTTGAAGCCTCCTAAAGGTAGTGTAGCGCTTCATAAAAACAATAAGTAACAAACAATTAAGGAGCTGCCATTAACATAGTCATTTTTAAGTTACTATGACAAGTCAGCTAAGTGCTGAAAGGTCCTAAAAAATGAAAAAGAATGGTGAATATTTAAATGGTATTATAAAACAGCAAGGTTGAGTTTTATTTAGCATTCATATCGGTGTTCTTCCTTTCAGGGGGTCTACTTTTTTCTCATGAATATTAATGAGGGACATCCTGAAAATCTGACTTGTGTCTGGCCCTCGAGTCCTGGAGTTGGACAACTACTTTTATCCCCCTTACTCCTCCATCACAGATCATTAATAACCCTCCCTGTATGGGGGTGGAAGGAATGCCTCTGCTGGTGTCTTTAATGCTGTCATGCCGCCGAGTTCCTGGCGTCTGTGGAGCCGCTGGCGACAAGGATCTTAGTCCCGTTCGCCCAGCCGCAAACAGCCACGCCCCCTTTCCCTGGTTTCACTTTCTTTCTGTTTTCATTGGATGGAGCGTTCCGCGACCCGTAGTTTTAACCAGCTCCTTCCGGGTCGCGGACGCGTTGCAACGCCACCGGTTTTCGTCCTGTTAGCACTGCTTGCTGGCTGTCACTACACTCTGTAGTTCTTCACCTTTTTCCCCGGTTGGGTCCTCGTGCCCAGTCCGGCCCCTTTCCTTGTTTCCCCGCTCTTCCGCTACTTGCTACGCTTTTCTCGCTTCCCTGCTAACTCTGTTCCCCGCCTTCTTTGCCCTCCTTCCAACTTGTGCTTACCCTCCCCCCTTCCCATCTTCACTCTTACCGCTTTCCTTCCTTTCGGCTGTGTTTTCTGCTCGTTCGTTAAACAGCCTTCTGCTTCCTTCTTTCTTCTTGCTCTGCGCTACTTCTCCCATGTACCTGACCCCTGTTTGTCCATTGGATTGCTCTCGCCAACCGTTTTGGACACTGTGCTGTATTCTCCCGTGTACCATTCCTCAGCCTGTATTCTGGATTGCTTCTTGCCTGCTGTTTGGATACTTCGGCCTTATTGATCTTCCGTGTACCATTTCCCTGGACCGCTTACTGGACTGCCTGTTTTCTGCGGGGTACACTTCCACGTGTTACCTCCAGACCCTATCGACCAGCCAACACCCTGCAAGGATTCCTGGTTACACTCCTCTGAAGATCACTGTGATAGCACAGGGGTTTTTTGTGCCTACAGGCTTTTTCCCCTCCTGGTCGTTCCCGGGGGAGGGGCCCTTTGGTCTCCCTTTTGGGGGGCACGGTGGCTTCCTCCCGGGGTCGTCCCTATCTACATAAAAAAAAGGTGTGATCACGAAGAAAGGAAAAGAAGGGCTCTTGGAAGGAAGAAGAAGGTGAGGAGTCGGGGGAGGGGGAGATCTCGGAATCTACATTGTCGGACGAAGATATCACCGAACCCGGTGACAAATGCAGAGATTCTATTGCCGGACATAAAGACCCAGAATGACCAAAAGAAAGCTAGAGCAGGACCATACGCAAGGTGAGAAACTGTTGAAGCACAATCAGCAACACCTAGCTACATTATTCAGCACACAAGAGAACTTCACAGTTTAACTTAGAATACCTTTCTCTCACGTTGCTATTGCTTTCAAATTTAACTTGTATCAGTGTACATCACACACTTTATATTACAATGACACACCAGAATAATAGACTGACTCTTGAATGCCAACTATTGTCCTGAAGAATATACTATATCAACTTTGGAATTAAACCTTTAAAGAAGGTGTATTGTTTGCAAGATACAGCACCACAGCATTTATCAGGTCACAACCTTAGTGCTACATTCTTTCAAAAATTGCTGTAAATCTATCTGATTCCTTTCGCAAGGCAAATGCAATCAAACTCTGCGTCCTAAAGTGGTCCAGAAGTTCATTTGATGGCTTCCGTATTTACGGTTCACTATAATGTTGCACACAGTAAGGCAACGGCAAAATGGCCATTTTGTTGAAGATCTACTTTTGAAAAAATATCCAAGAATAAATGAGAATTTCTACTTATTGTAAATGTCACTCACATTCTTCATAATCTGAGTACTCTCGCTGGAGAGTTCTCTCGTGTGAAACTCTAAGTGTTCTTTCATTTTTGATATCGGTCATTTCCCACTAGTACCGTCAAGTGCAATGTCATCAACTCGGGTTCTCCGATCATTCCAGGTTCCTCCCCATCCATACCATTGTAATGATTAAATAACTCAAAATACAGACAGGAGAAGTTATAACAATATTAGTAATGTATTCCGTACTCAAATATACATTCATGTTAAAAAGAAAATGGGAGAAATACAGAACAAAAATAGTGTCTACAGGAGCTTTGTTACAGGAAGTCCGGCCATGGGATCTCCAGTGGGAACTGTACACGTGTACACAGTAGGAGGACCAAGGGAACCGTTTGCTCCAGCAAGAGAGTGGGGTATACTCACAGAGACTGAAGCAGTTGCATGAATGCCGGACCATGGCTTAACTATAGGCCTTTACAGACACTGCTTTTTGGTTCGGGGCCTACAGTGTCCACATTTCACCAGGACTTAAAAACCTCTGGTCCTGGTCTCTTCTTCTGTCCTGCTGGTCATGGTCAGGCGATTGTGAGTGCTTAGGTTGTGTAGGGAATACAGAAGGAAGCATGATATGGACTGCACCCTCTGACCGGCAGCTCTTACTCCGCCATGAGATCCAGTACTTCACACACCTCCTCAGCGACAGCCATCAGAGGACTTGTGGCTCATCTACAACATGATGACTTACCAGCACCAGGGTTGTGCAATGACAGCATATCCTAGGCCACGGCGCTCAGTCAGTGGCAAGGAATTTGGCTCTCGGGCAGGGTCAAGGTCTCTGCTGCTCTCTGTAGCTAGAGAGATATACACTGACCCAAACAGATCCTCGCCTCTACTCTGGATAAGTGCTGAGGGTCACATCTACCCAGGCTCGGTTTCAGGGCTTCCTGCCGCTCACTTCTATTCACCTGGACAGTCTCTGGTCACCCATGGAAGGAATCTCATTCACTTGTGCTGGGAGTGTGCGAGTGAGATGTCTTTCAAAGCCCTGCTTCTAGGTTTTCTCCCCAGAAAGCGGCGCTGCTGCTCATTGCAGGGATTGTTGTCCATGGAGGCACCTCATTTGCTAGATTGGGGCGAGGATATTGGTGACTTTTCTAGCCCCCAGAGCTTCCTAATTTAGGTAGTTCCTCTACTTCTTTTACACACTCTCCTAAGCCTGGGGGGATTTCCAGCAACTCCTCCTTGGGTTGGTGTCAGGCTACCCAAATCCCATTTGAAAATTCACTTGCATTCAAAATGGGCAGAAAGAGGTTCCTGTGTGGCGCCCTACTTCTGTATCTTTTTGTCGTCAGACATCTTTAGAGAGGAAATACTCCACGGGCCACAGGAAAGCCCGCTCAGAGGCTGACTTGACCCCCGTCAGCTGTCACGTGCAGCTAAGTCCAAACAATTCATGACGCTTCAGAGTGCAGCTAGCCAACCTTAGTAGGGCGTGGGGGGACAAAAGCATGTCACATGGGTCTCATTAAAAGCAAATTGTGATTTTGCTTTCCCGGAAACCGAGTAGAAACATGGATTAGGGCATGATCACTCATTATGTGCCCCACCAGATGTTTTGGACTTTAACTACCACTATCCCCAGGCAGCAAAGTCATTGATGAAGAGTCATGGGAGTTCTGGGAAAAACACTGGGAGGGCCATGACCATGCATTAGGGTATTATTGTGATAAAAGATCATGCAGACCTGTGGTTTCTGGCGTGTGCCCTGCACCTAGTGCCCTCTGCTGTGGTGTGATATCCCCATTTGGCTACAGCAGACCTGGAAAGGCCTGGGTGCAAGCAGCCTTCCGGTATTCCCAGTGTATGAAGGCAGGGGCCAGGGAAACAGCCCCCTTTCCCCGGTCGAGCTCAAAGAAGGGGTCTATGCAAAGCAGGGGATGAGAACTGGATAACCAGGGACTGACCGCATTCTTATACAGGTGCATGGGGTGCACGCAGCGGGCAGCGTGCCCCTCTTCCCCCGCTTCACTCGCTGTCTCGCGAGGTCTCGTATCCCCTTCACGAGACCTCAGCGGCTCCCCGCTCCCTTGCATCTTGAGGCGCCCCCTTCTTCATACGGGGGCTGGGAGGCTGTATGTTGAAGAACGAAGGCCTCTTCGTTCCCCATTCGCCGTTGCTGTTCACGCCAAGCAAGTTCTCTGAGATGCCTCGTGCTGAGATGCCTTGGCAGCCGTAGCTAACAGCTGATGTAATTACTAGTGTTCCAAGGCACTCAGTGACACGAGGCCTATAAATATCAAGCTCGGAGCGGCACGCGGCGTCGAGCCCGGCCCGGGCTCCCTCTGCCGCAAGGTGGCGGGCGGGCCTCCTTAGCCGGGTGTTGGCAGCATTGAGTCTTTATCTAATCTTGCGGAATATCCGAGCGAGAAGTGGCTCTCCCAGGCAGGGTATTACTCCCTCTAACTCTAGGGCTGACCGAGGACAAACGCGTCCACTCCCCGTGCCCCTCTCCTTCATGGTACCAGACCTCAATGCCTGAGACTGTGCTGCACAATTACAGATGCAAGGCCGGGTGGAGCCAGCTGCCAGCCTCAACATTTCGAGGGTAGGGGTGGGGACTGGATGGCAGTTTTCAAAACTGTTAGAGACGGGACATTAAAGTACTGATCATCCCTCCCCCCATCCTACCGCCCCCTCCCCAAGCCCAGGAGGCTCAGTAGATATTGCACTTTCCTTTGGCCCATTACATCCATCTTTCACCCCAACTCACCAGAGGCATGTCAAGGATTGTGTAACAAGTGGGACCTGGAGCTAATGGAGTAGGGTCCACACTAAGAAGTGCCCAGAGAAAGAAGGGCACTTGTTCTGCCCCCAGTCAATTGCCCAGGAGTGACAGAGCGTAGCGAGGGAGGGCAAACCAATCAAGAGGGGTTTTCCCCTTGAGAACAGTTTTTTTAAAAATGGGTTAAAATAGTGGATTTTACTGTACACTTTCTGTGATATTTTAGGTAAAAAGCCACACAGTTTACAATCGGTTTTGTAGGGTAAGACATAAAAAGTCCATTAGATGCCAAGTCCCCAACAATGCACAGGAGCATTTTCATAATGCCTTTGCCCACTATATTTATTTATTTATTTGGATTTATAAAGCGCCCGGCGGCCAAGAGGCATACTGGCCCTGTTACAGTATACTCTCTATATGCCAGAACTCTGCAAGTGCAAAAAGCCATTTCATATCGATTGTGGCCACACATGTCCATTCTGGTGCACCTTTATATGCCAGTGTTCCCACATAGGAAAATACTCATGTTTGCTTTGTCCAGAATGCCAGTAACGATACTATAACAAAGCCTTTTTTATGTTGGCTTTGCCAAGACATTCCAGTATCCCCATGTAAGAACATACTCCTGTTGGCTTTGCCTTAATGCCAGTGGAAAAAAAAGCCATGCCACAGGAAGAAAACATCCTTGCTGGCTACACAAATCCCCCACTGCCCATATAAGAACTCTCATCATGATATGGCCAGTCGGTTTAGGAAGTGTCTTCAGGATGTAGGGGAATGGATGACATCCAACTGGTTGAAATTAAATGGCAGTGAGGCCGAGGTGTTGGTGGTTGGTACTACTTCTAATCTTCTTTTCTTGACCAATGATTGCTGGCCTGCTTCCTTTGCTCCTCTTCCAGTACCTGTTCTATCGGTGAGGAATCTGGGGATCATTATTTCTTCTTCCCTTGCCATGGCTGGTCAGCTTGCGGCAGTATGTAAAAGTGGTCAAGTTCTTCCATTCGTGCCTGAAAGATGTCAGGCCCCTGTGGTAGCCGCGCTGGTTTTGAGTGGCTTAGATTACTGCAACTCGTTGTATCTAGGACAGCCACGCTATCTGATCAATCGGCTTCAGCTGTTGCAGAATGCTGCTGCCAAAGCTATGTTATGCCCCCCCCCCTTTGGCACCCACATGACTCAACTATTGAAGCAGCTCCACTGGTTGCTGATGGAAAAGCGGATTTTGTTTAAGAACTTATGTATGGTGCACTGTGCCTTTAAGGGCCTGTGGCCTGAATACATCCAGGATAAATTCCCCCATTATGCTCCAACTCGGTGTCTCCGATCTCAATCCGCATTTCTTGTTGTGGTTCCCCGTTTCAGAATGATGCGCACTGGCAGACGTGCCTTTTCGGTTGCTGCCGCTAAGGCATGGAACGCCCTCCCTCTCGTGCTGCACAAGACTGTTGACCACCTTATCTTTCGATGTCTGCTAAAACATTTGTGTTTTAATGCTGGTGTTAAGATACTCTGCTAACGTGTTAGCGCCATGATGCCTTTCGGGCATTTGTGCGCTCTATAAATTCATATAACATAACATGTTTTATTTTCTCTCTAACAGCAGTAAAGAATGTCATGCCACAGTAAAAAAACATTTCCTTGCAGGCTGCACGAATGCCCCCACCCC